>NC_140661.1:25331705-26531705 GCF_978046115.1 Saccoglossus kowalevskii | reverse complement strand
TCAATTAGTGGATCCCCCAGAAATTTACAACAATTCTCCGTCGATGGAGGGCATGTATCGACCGGGCTGGGGTCTCCTCGCCGAAGCTAAGTGTGCCTGAATCACGGGGATTGCGTCACACAGAGTGAGTACAATCACTCAACGAAAGTATACAATGTTACGTAGAAAAAATTGATCGGACCGACATACTAAGGGAGAAAATGGCAACAAATATATTGTACTCGAAACCAGTCTGTGCATTGTGGTGATAAATGTTATTCAATAATTAAAACGAAGTAAAATCCTCCAGGGGCCGAAATTTGGTTACAGATACTTGAGTGCAGACGAAATGTATATCGAAAAGTTAAGTCGAATAGTCACGTGACGGTGTAGAACACAGCACGTGGGGGCAATTTACCTGTATATGATAGCGCATTGTTGAGCTTGACGAAACCTCTGAAATATTGAACGCAGTATAGCTGTAATTATTGTTTTCACTTGAGAAAGTAATGATCGTTGCCCAGTTTCAATAAAAAGCTGGAAATTAAGGGCAAGGAAACGACCGTGATTGGGGAAGTTAAAACGTATGTTACCTCGGGAAAACCTCACATAATTCTGTCGAACGCGCGATAGGTTCTCTTCGAAAACTTCTCAGACCTGTATGGTAAGTTTGCAGTCGGTTCTATGATAGATTAGTTTTTATCATATAAGCTTGCATTTCCTCGCCTCCCGGCCTTGGATCCAAACTCATGAGCTCGAGACCCACTACACGCGAAAAGATTAATTCGGGTTATCGAAGGCTGCTTGCTATAAAACAACTTTCAGAGTAGCGTTTGGTGAAAAAAACAAAACGCGGAGTGAATACAAAATCTCACGCACGTGTCGGTTTTGTCCGTATTGCACGTGTATGGCATTAGTGGATGTTAGCTCGTTTCTACTACCATACATTACATCGCGCTGGGGGAAACATTGCTACAACCTCAGTTATAGAGGCACGCGCTCAGCATGCAGTCTCTATACATCGACGACTCAGTATTATGATACACACAACACACATAAACAAACGCGGTATTTCGTTTTACCGCGTACCCTGGTTTTGGTCCACACCATGGCAGGTCACCAGCTTTGTTCCCAAACTCAGCCCTTATAAAGTCTTCTGTGTTTTTGTAAATATTATTTTGGAGTGTCTTTTTATAGCAGTCCTTTTCCTATCCTTTCAATGTTTTAGTCGCCTTAACAAAAACATCAGTGATTTGAACTCTTCGTAAAACTCGATTTTCAGTGAGTCTGATTTTTGTATTGATATTTTCTTTCTAAGTACCTCATCCACTCCGTCAATACACGTATAGTAAGTATATCCTTGGTTGTTTTTGTTAAAAAAACGGATATGGGCAGAATCACAACTTACATCACACAGTCACTTAACAGAGCTTTTCCGACGAGAAATATAAAAAAGAGAGAAAAACTTTCCCATAGTACAAACAAAGCGACACCGCAACGCACACCACGACCACATTGTTGTAATCGATATGATTTCATTTGCGAAATTAAAGACACAATTCACATAATTGATTGAATTACGGAGTCAGATGACATCGATACATCTTGTCTCTTTGTCCTTCGTTAGCGGCTGTAAACTCACGACGCAACCGCGACATTCCAGTTGTACTAGTACTTTCAAGGAAAAGGTTTTTAATTCGGTAAAACATGTACGTGTATCGTCAAAAACGAAATTACGAATTGGATATGTGATGATATGATGAGATCTTATCTTTGCTAACTTCATGCAATCAGTTGTGATGTCGCGGTGTTGCTGCAATTAACTCCAAATAGGTTACAAGGCGTGTGATGCCCGGGAACTTCCACACGACGGATCAAAGAGTATAGTAGAAGTATAGATTCTAACGTCATCATCATTTCACCATAGGGTAGTTTGATTTCTTTGAGATCAAGCAAATAATTGATATCACTAAAGTCAGACGATGTCACTTTCCGTTTTCTCTTCGCGACCGCCATCGCATCAATGTAACCATAGTGACTGATATCGATGACCAATAAAAGTTACATGATGATCTTTTCAATGATAGCAATATCAATATTTTGCTCCCATATCAGCATGTTTTCTACTTCTTTCGCTACACTTCTTTTATATCAACTGAAATAGGGTATCCGTTACAATATTTGACCAGATTTAAATGCTAATTATTATTTTAGTTTATGTTGCGCAAGTAAAAAAAAATCGTGCCTTGAAAATGTTGGTGTACAACAATTTAAAAAATGATTCATATTTCAATTATTATTATTCACAGAATAAAATAAATAAAACCATAAGATATCCATATTTACGTACAGATGACCTGATCGGAAATGTGTACGATAAGATCGTAATCGGCAGAGATAAATCCCATAATCAATAACTATAGCTTTGTTCCGAGAAAACTATATACATTGTTTCAATTTCTCGCCGTGCTATTGTAACTATAATACAGCGGGGGACACATCCCATTTGCCATCCATCCTTGTGCGTGGCCTCTGTTTAGCCGCGCTAATCAACACCGCAAGTCGCCTAACGAAGGTATTTGCCCAACAGCACTGCCTCGCTCCCCTTTGTTTGCGTGCACACAAAGCAAGCGTGGTGTAGTGTCGACCACGAGCCAGAGACACTCCAGACGCTGCATTGTAACGTTGTACCAAACCGTGATTTATATATACATGTATATATACATGTTTTGAATACCGTTGGCATTCTAGGTAGTTGCAATAATCACTGCTTTGGCGTAAATCTTGAGCGGTGTATTTAATAACAACTATAGCATACACATTAATGTTCGTTTCTGTGGCGGGGGACTATCGATATGTCTTTTATTTAATTTACTATTCAATTGAATTTGATTGTATTTAAATTATGTTATTGTACAACCAAGACACAAAATAAAAAGGAATGTGTCATAATAATTAGGAGTCCGAAAACTTGACAAAATTCGTCGAGAACTAAGTTTCTTAGATGTTGTTTTAATGTTATTTATGTTACGAGCGTATTCATTTTGTTTCGCCTTCGTTCACCAGTTTCTCTGTTATAACCGTTAAACACGTATATACTAGTACTATGACTGATGCTACGTGTGTGCACGGGGAGAGGGTGGTTAAAGAAAAAAATACAGGAAGAAATTGTAGTGATAATATTTCGGATGGAGTTCGGCGACTGTAGGATGTCTTACTTTTATTTTTTTCGGTTAAGTATCAAAGACAAATAAATCAGAAACTCTGCTGCTGGTAAGGTTGTGAAATATGTCAAATTACTAATTGTTAAGCTTTAATCGAACACAAAAAGCCTATATCTAAAACACGAACATAGCTTTGAATAGACCTACTATATGCGCATAATATGTGCACAATGTCATTACGATTTACTCCAGGTTAATAAAAACATTTGTTTGAAAACAGTTAATCGTCCTCAACATATAGTTTTGTATCACAACAATGACTATTGATTCATTTCCTATATACTAATTCAAGTATTGAATATTGCCATATTTCCATTTTTTTCTCATAAATTATCACCAGGCTCTAATTTACTATTTCTATTTCTCGAAAACACCTAGTATGCAAAACGTTTTTTGTTGAAATACTGTATCGTGACCATGGCAACGACATATGTTTATTTTTATTCATAAATTCGCGACGAGACTTCTTTTTTTTTTAGTTGAGTGAAACCGGAAAACCTTAATCTTTTTGTGGAAATATGATATTTTATACATAAGCGTTCTCTTCAATGAACAATAATTGCGAATTTTCCGTTGAGGGGAAAATGCCATACAATGTTTTCTCCGTGCTGCATCCCGGGTGGAAGTGAAATGAAAGACGCCGAAGAGGGAGAATATCGAACAAAAACTAGGGCATAATATCCTTGTGAATTTCGAAATTAATTTGCCTGTGTTGTTGATTTCCGCCTTGGTGTCACTTCTTTTAGACGTTGATTTCCGGTAGAGCTTGGACACTTTTTGATAGATCGCCCGCCGACGTGACAGGTGGTTTACAACGAAAAAAAAAGCCTGTTGCACGTTTCAATACGAAAGCCCCGATCTTATGAGAATTGGAGAGAATTTTTGTACGCAAATAAACATCATGTTTTTAATTTGTTTTAGCTAACGTATTTCACAAACAGTGCTACAAACCAAGATCTTCCATGGTCTAAATGGTGGCTCGACACATGTCCAAGTTTTTGACAACTCTGGCGATTTCACAACACTCAACCCATAAAATCCAAGTAGCTACAGTGCACTACTGGTAAATCCGCTAAATTGAACTTATTTTTTGCTGCTAATATGCTTTCTCAGTGCTAAAAATCCAATCTCACACACTGTGTTCCAACCCTGGACAAAAAAACATTTGCAAGAAATTGCCCCAATATATCCGATTGCACCTGTTCAATAAATTGAACATATCTTAGAATTCACATGCCTGTGAAATCGCTTGCAATGAATACAAAGATATTAAAATTTGCAAATCGGATTGGACTTCGTAAAAGTTTGGAACAATTACTTCTTAAAGAGAATGTTTCTTGGTTTCAACGATTAAGTGACTCTTTTGTTGATATTTGAAAAGAAATTGCATTTCATAAACAAGCACAGGTGATGTTTTCGTTTGATAGTTCGACAAATTGTTGCTAAATGAAAAACTCGAGTAAGTAATCATGAAAGCAGCCCGTCATTTAACATTACTTCCAAACTACTTGCGATAGACTATTATACGTATATTCGCGCTTTTCGGGACAAATAATTTGCTCATTTCTGAAATATGCAGGCTTTCGCGACCGAGTTGACAATGGAGAAAATTAAACACTAACTGAACACTCATGGTGAGGATAAAGTTATATATAATTTTTGCAGCTTGGGAACAATTTTGTTGGCAATCTCCAAGAACGCACAGTTACATGCAATGACTGCGCATGCGGCCTATTCGCGTCGGTGTCTTGATATTTAGTCAAAACCGCAAACTGCTGAGTTTATAATACCCAAGAAGTTCCCAACAATTTAAAAGATGGTGGAACGTGTATTTGTATGTCGTTTACTCCAATTAAAGACCGCAATTAGTTTACGAGTAAATGGTATGTATGACCAGGTGCTCCAAACCCAGTCATGGTTAAGGAATTTCTTGACAAATGAGTTGTAATTTGTCTTCTTTAAGATCTCAGAAACTGTTAATGAATTCTAGCTAATGGACGATTAGTGATTTAAGACAGGTACACGCTGTAGTGAGTCGTCACGGTCGATTCGGGAGAAAAACTTCACGACTTGGCGGCCAGAATGCCGGGACAAAAGACGCTCTGAAGACAAAGGGTGGTACACACGGGTCTCGTGAGAACGATATCCACTACAGGTGGTTCCAACAACATTCCCGTTCCTCTCTAAGTTTATAGCGCGGCACGTAACAACAGAAAGAAGGAATAAGAAATAAACAAAAACGCTATGTCTGGTACCCCGGAAGGGTGCCCTTCAAGACGACGTAGAACTGAGCCGAGAATCGCGAATTAAAATGATAGTTTTTCCCACTTTGGTCATAAACTACATTAGATTCCCGGAGAAACTTACATTGGGGGGGGGGGGGTATCCTGTGGTACGTTTCTATACACGTCTCATGTGGCGGGCCTAGGGTTGTTCCCTGGGTACGACACGACTATGTAACTCACTCAAATATACTCAGATCGATTATCGGCATTTTGATTAGTGGTGTTACAGGTGAAGGCTGTGTACGCAAAGCACTGATCTGGTCGCCTTTCATCACAAAGATTCGAGCTACATCCCCTCTCCAGTTGAGTCGAAGTATATATACAGTACAAGGCCAAATTTGATACGTCAAAAAAATATCAACTAACAAGCTGTTTTTATTGTTTGGTTAGCCAATGAGGCACAATCTTGTAGGTAGCTTCGCAGTGACTCCAAATATGTGAGTCGGATAGGGTTAGCTTCTTTCTAATCGTATTTTGATCTTAAATTTGACTCAAATATTCAGTTATAATAAAAGTGATGGTTTCAATTTTACCACCATCAATTGTTTACACCTTTACAGCAATATATACCTGCTCTACCCATTCCATGGGGTATGTGATTCTTAGCTAATTTGTAAGAACATGTAGAACGTAAACCGAATATGAAAGCTGCATTGTCCTACTCCAAATTGTTGAATCAAGAGAATGGCTCGCAGTAAAATCATTGAGGAATAATTACCAACGCTACAGAGGTGATCTTAGAAGGCAGTATTGTGAATATACCTAAGACGCCATAACTTGGGAGAATGGAACGTTAATTGGGAGGGGTGGAGCAAAAAAAAAACCAAGTCTCGTATCTCCCTCGAGAGACCCCGACGGCGTGTACGTCTAAGGTCTTTAAACTCCAAGTTTCTAACAGGATTGGCCACGATTTATGTCGCGTGCCACACGTGAAGTATGTGCTAAAATATTTGAAACATGTGCGTTAGTCAAAACTGCTTGGCTGGCCTCGGGATCATTGTATCTTTCTCTCACTGATTTGAGGATATTATGTTGTAATATGTTTGTCAGTTTCGTATTATTCTTTTTGGAAATTATCTTGTGAACTTGCCAATATCGATTCGGTATTGATCCTGATATATAAATGAATGTAGTCCATACTTAGTAGTTTTAACAGATGGTAAATTTAAATGCTTGAACCCCTTAGTTTTTATTGGTTTAATGTTGAGGTATCATATCTTGCAAGTGAGAGCTCTACTATCCAATGCTTTATACACCGTCTTACACATATTGAATAGTCTTTGTAAAGGCAGAGGAACATTGTTCACATCTATGAACGCAGTATACAGCTATGCTTTTCATTCATGTTACTCTGATACCTCTGGATTGTTTGTTGATGTTATCCCAGTCGTATGCAGCTTTTCCTTGTAGAGCGAAATAGAACAGTTCGTATGATTTGACTAAGTGTGATATGAATATATAATTTGTATTGTGTGCTCGGTATCGGCACTGTGTGGTTTCTCATACTAGTATGTGTTTACCAAGATTTTTATTTTTTCAATACTACTTTTTGAAAATGTCAGGATCCATTATAGTTGAGATTTTTTTGGTGACTGGAGTGTAAGTTTACATTTGTTTTGGAGAAAGCATGTAACGAAAGGTGGATCAACCAACGCACAAGCAAGATAGGAAGGCATTCGCAGCGTCGAGTGTACATGAAGAAGATTTCGCTGCTAATCAGTTGTAGTTATCTGAACTATGCGTGAGTTGATGGTTCCTTGTTTTTTACTATACTGTAGTTCTTTGGCGAGTATGGATCTGATATTAATGTTTTATTGATAGTGAGTTTTAATCTGTTTATTGGATATGTTTACACTACATTCTGTGAATGCCCCCGTGCACTGATGCACTGTCTGACTTCCCTTATGTTTGATTGATGTTGTATCACCTTTGTACCTTAATCATAATGCTAGTAGGTCAGGCGCACACTTATCATTTGTTGGGGGTGGGGGTCACTGTCAGAATTTGCCCAGAAAACAAGCATTTGTCGTTCAACTACAGTTTACTTGAAAAATATAATTTAGGTTTAATTGGAAATTGACCCCGCTGTCATACGACAACAAATAAAATACGATCTACATTTTTATGATTTTTTATGTATATGGCATATTGGAGCAAAGTTGTGTTGCGTTGTTTGTATATTTAAATTTTGTAAAGTCATATATAAGCAGGGGGCAATGTCGTCATAATGATATCGCCAGTGATGTCTTCTTAACCTTTTCACCACTGTTCCCTCTTTTCATCACAATTTCACAAAATAGTCCCGCTTATATATAGTCTGCACTTTCTTTTAGAGTATTGGGACACAAATACCAAAAAAACTAGAAATTGGCTCAAATGTTATCTGTTGGCTCCAAAATTCGGATTCATTTCCAGAAATATTGAAGAATATGTAAGGAAAAAGTGTAGAAAAAACATTAGTAAATAAGACTGTTGGAGAAAAAGTTAATCGAGCGATCACTGCAAAGTGATGACATATCCGCGGCAAGAACATGCGTGTTTCCAACCAAAAATAATAATATTCCAAATGGAGTTTGACGAGACAAGGTGTGTGAGTTATAATTTACAGTGCGAAGAATTATCAAAGTTCATGATCATTGGCGTATCGATCAAATTGAGTAGTTGTGGTGTTGTATGTTGTACTACTGTATGAACACTGAGCGAGGCAGACCTACTCGCCGTGATTGGGTCTTGGATGTTTCCGTCAGTATGCCAACACGCGTCAGGATAAGTGATACATGATGTTCCTTACCTTTACAGTGATGTCATTAGCACAGTGCATTGTGGGTGATGTATAAGTAACGCAGGCAAAAGTCCGCACAAAAGCATAGTACACGGCCTGATCGTTCCCGTAAATCTGTCCATGTGCGCAATTCTGTAATTTTGATTTACTAAATCGAATACGATTTTCAAGCATTCTGACAAATGGACCTGTTAGAATCGTAGCTCTGTTCTTAGATTTCAACTTGAACTCTCGGCGTATTCAGGACGGACTGTTTCACTGTAGTTACTTTTTTGTAAATTCGCTGTGTGTAACGCCAAGGTCACCATACCCCCAAACCCATACCACGGGAAAACTCAAACTTCCTTAGTAAATTTTATATAACAGTTGTTCTATTCACCATCAACTTTGTTTTCGCAAAATTTAACATCCCTCTCCAGTTTTCTTTTGACATGGCCACAGTCCCTCTAAAGAGATTCATGTGACAAGTACTGTCATGGTAGTCGAGAGGTCCGAAGCGTGAGCTCAATCATGTGATAGTGGGAAATTCGTATGTAATCAAGAATGTGACGTAAATTTAACTAACCGAAGCAGTTCAAAGTAACGCATGCACATTTACAGTTGATGTGGTTTCCAAAACGACTGCAAATTCATCCAAAAAATAATACACCAAAACGATGTTTGACATAATCAAAAAATGAAGAAAAATGAGGTGTGATGCGTCTTCTAACCACTGGCAGAAATATCCTTTTCAGCCTTTAATGTGCAAGTGAATCTTACAAGCTAATAACAGTTTTGACGCACACGGTCACCCGCCGTATCGGATGGATACTTTCCTTGATGCCGAAAAAAACAAAAACAAAACGAGAACATGATTCCAAGTTCTGTTCGACTCGTAACTTAGTTACGCGAATTAGTAAACGTTTTCTAAATGGCAATTAAAAGATACAACAGTTGAGACTGAATCTTAGTTATTCCAATCATACTAATCATTCTGGATATTTTTAAACAAACAAAGGATGCATCCCGATCGAATTTGAGCTCCGCTTCTTCTATTGTGTATCGATCATATCGAAAGTTCGTTAATTTTTAAAATGTACAAAACTGAAAGATCCGCCGGCTTTTCATGTATGCGTTTCTTTTCATGGCGTGCTTGTCTGTTACATTATGTGACGCGCTGTGAGAGTAGCTCTCAACACACCAATGGGTGACTGCAAACGATCCATCAAATCTAGTACTGTACAGACATAATCAATGAATAATTTCTCGAAAATAATATTTTGAGAGGTAGTCATCGATTTTTGTACTGTTTCTAAACAAATTGACATTGATGCGCGCTTCCCGTTTTGTTAAGTGCATATATAAGCCGTGATGACAGCGCGGCCACTGTTGTCTTTCTGTTCATATGCAAATGAGTCTCTGAAATGTAGCCACCTGCATGTTGTCAATTATGTATCTCCGTTGTAGCTTTCAGTTGTCGCTGGTGTTTTTCCCGCGTAGCAATAATGCCGTTTCTGCTTTTCAAATTTCTTTTGTTAAACTGCGTATAGTAATATCCGCCAAGCGACTCCGATCCTTTAAGCTGTACTCAGTCCAGTTTGAGTTGCTATCCCCCCCCCTTGTGAAGTCGACTAAGTCTGGCAAAATACACATATCACAAACGTTTTTTTTTTTTTTTTAGAATTATCTTATTTTGATTTTGTCGACTGCCTTTCCAAACACAGTCCGGTCTTTATGTATCGAATGAAGTTCGAAGTTGTTGGACATGGATTTGTATGTTGCCGATACACAAGAATACATACGAGGGCCAATCAGTGAAAAGTCGTGAATGTCACATAGTAAACGTAGGACACCATGACAACGAGCTCTAAACACTTTCAATGATCGATTGTAACACATTTGAAAGATTGTAGTTATATGAAGACCCTAATTTACGCCAACGTTTACATCGATACATCCAACACGTTATCTAAGTTGTGAATATGAGAAATACTTTCTAACCAATTTGGTGTACACATCGCTTCATCACTGCAATATTAAATTGACAGTTTTGGACTGTCTAATTTGTTTAAATTAAAGGAAGAAAGTGGGGAAAACAGGAGTTTCACTTTATCGAATTCATACTGATAAAGCTTTAACATTCGGACGCCTTTTCTGAATAGAAAACAAATAATAACATTAATAAGTTCACGTACAAAGCAACGGAGATGAATTGTCTACACGGCGCATGCTCGCCGCAAGACAGATGAATACAAATCAATCCGTTAATTAAAATGGCAACACTGAAAAGCTCACGAAACATAAAACTTTGATTACATTCGAGGCCCGCTCTACTTTATTCACTTCGGCGTGTGTAATTGGATATACTTTTCCCAAAACCAACTCAAGTGCCTTTCCTCGCCGTTATCAGTAATCTACGCCACGCCACGCAAACAAATTAGCATCGATCTCCCGACTTCCCCGGCACTATTCACAAGTGTGTTGGCAGTCCTTATCGTGCCTCCGTTTTTTAAACATTCGATTTTTATCCGTCGCTATACCAGAAGCGTTATCGTGGAAAATAGAAATAAAAAGTAACACGGAAAAAGGCGCGTTAAATTTGCCTTATCGCGAGATCAGCGACAGAGTAGCAGGGTTCACCTGTTACACATGAATTATTAAGTGTCCGATTTTTGCCTCAAAAACAATCACAAATTGTGGTGGCGATGTCATACGCACCAGTAAACAGACCTTTCCGATAAAAATATTTCTCATCGAATTCATTATTTTCCAACAAATGGTACAGAGGGAATTTACAAACCATAACACTATTGGTTGTTACAATAGTTCTGTAACGTTTCAATGTAGCAAAGTCATCTTTCTGTTTCCTTTTTCCCGAGGCGGGCGCTCTAATCAGAGCGACTTTTAGATGAAGATTATCTCCACTTGGGTAGCGTTCGCTATAATAGTCCCTCAACATTCGGCTAACTTTGGGATTTTAAAATTATAATAAAACACTGAAATGTTACTCGCCTTTCCGACAAAAAATACTACACAACCTTTCGATGTTACGATATATAATAGCGACGGCGTTGAAAATAATTTTACCAAATCTAGTAGTGATCATTTTACAATATACAATAAAATAACATTACATCAGCTGCGATGAATTAAATGAATGATTACTATCTCGTTTTAAACTTCCAACCTCTTAAACTTTAGAAGATGGACAGTTGTGGACGTGATTGATTTGGATCCATGGACCAAATCTACTGTGCAGTCAGTCAAATCTATTGTACGTCCCCGAGTCGAGACAGATGACTTCCGAGTTCTGGTATCAATTATTGATAGTCCTCGTCACAATTGTTAGCATTGGATTGCATTCTCTTGGAAAAATAAACAGTCCTTATTGAAAACCCTCAGGCCCTAGGAGCATAGAGCAGTGCGCCCGACTTTTAAAGTCTTGATATGAAAACGTAGGCTTTCCAATTACGCACTATCATATGCAGACTCGTTTAGAAATTATAGCAGTACTGCACCTTCATACTATGTTAAATTTATATCGTGGTGTAAATTTTTAAACTTGCTACCCTTACTCTGGGTCGTAGCAACTGGCGGTGCACATGGTTCCGTATATGCACAGTTGAATGCACAGGGACATTGGTACGGAACCCATGGCCATGTTTTGCTCATTAATGACGACAGTGATTAGAATACACAAAACATAGGAAATCATTGTGATCGTGATCGCCTTTAAATCATCTCAAAATGATTGATTTGTCGAATCTAACCAAACGAAACAGTGATATCAAATGTGTGCTTTAGATGCGAGACAGTGACACAGTCGGTTCGAGTCGAGTCATCGTTCAGCGAACTTTCCTATACACCTCCTGCTTGTCAGCTAAGAGACGAATTCAGAGACAGAGCTCCGCTGGTTAGCAACGATAATGCCATGGGAAAATAAAGATAAGCCATTTTTCTTCCCCTCCCCCCGCCAAAAAAGTGTATGATGCAATTACAATTTCCCAAGAAAATTTGATTGCCCTAGTTCAAAAACGATTATACACATTTACCACCTCAGCAAACCCATGGCTTTATTGGAGAATACTCACATAATTATCATGTGACGCCGAACGGGACCGAAGAACCAGACCCTGACTCCATTAGTAGGCACACAAAACAAGTGGACCGACAATAAGTCTAGGGAAATAAAACTAGGGGTTGTAATTTTAAAATTGCCCCATCTTATGTCTCATTAGGGAGGCGAGTAATTCGTTAATAGGCTATAAAAATCATTCTCACACGACTGTGGAGGGGCATGTATCAATACGCGTGCGAAGTACACGAAATCTGAATCTCTTCTGCTGCCGCTGAATTAAGATTTTTTGTGAAAAATAATACGTAGAAATAATGTTAAACCAGCACGACTGAGAACATCACGATTCGAATTCCAGAAAATGTTGTCGTGTTTATGTTTAAATAGACACTATTGGCCAACGTCTGACGCCGTTTCAACTCGATGGAAACGGGTTGGCAGTACAATAGTCGTCAAGGCAACGAACAACGCCACCGTTTAATTTGACACGAGTGAGTACATATAAGCAAGTACAGTGTATAGAACATAGAAGTCAAGTTCATATAAAACATGTAAACAAGCAGCTACATGCAGAGCGAAATATACTGTAGAGCCAGCAAAATATAAGTTATGTGCCATCACGGTTCAGGTAGTCCTGTTCCATTCTCACGGCCGCGGGTAGCCCCGCTGTTCGTGCAACGCAACGGCAACCATGGCGTCGCGGAGTCTTCAATGATGATGGATAGAGAAAAAGTTCAAATGGCGTTGTCCTATTGGTCAATGGCTATAGATAATGTGACAATGCGCGGAGTAAAGTGGTGGTGTAATAATGGGAACGTCAGGGAAAATTACCCCAGGAACCCATTTGCTGCATTTAAGTCAATTCAGTGGAAATATGCATCAAAATATACGTGAGAAAGGGCTTTCCTGTCGTTCTGCGTCTGATTCTAGGAGAATCGGGGTGAACGAGGACGCTACTCAGGGGACACTGCTAGTAAAGGAAGCGTGACGGTTCCCACGTTACTATATACAATGTTCGCTACACTTATCAAATATATCTTGATAAAAATCGAGTTTAAATAAAAAGTGCACAAATATTAGGAAATATATCATAGAATAAAACCCACGTATAAAAATCTAAATAACCTGAATAATTGAAATATTCTGGACGGAATGATTGGGCTTTCATAGGAAACGTCTTTCAAGTTTCATTCTTGAACTTTCCGTGCTAAATAAATAAATTACAACCCATCAACAAATAAATAAATAAATAAATAAGTAAAAAAAGTCGGTTATTATGAATATATTATATTTTACAGTTCTTCAATTGCTTGCATTGCAACTGTAAATGAACGGTCAAACCCTCACTGCGTTATATCATCGAATCTCTGATCATATCTTGGCTGGTACCTCTATTGAGATTTCTCCGTCCATACTAGAAAGGGTCGATGATTTCATTTTACCTCTCTTCAGACAAAAGACCAAAAAGTTTCCCTCTGATTTACAATGAATGTCACCGAATAATTTAGAAATTTGAGCATGCGCAGACCTATATGGATTTGTAAACGAGAAACACGAAAAATTGGCGTAATTATGGTTTATTGTGTATAATTTATACAATGAGATGCAATTTTTATTTCACCGCGACATTTTTACAGGCAACGCCATTGTAGTCACGTGACCTCGAGACAAACATGTAATATAATCTATATTAAGATTTGACAAACTGCGAAGCAATAGACGATGAGTCAAAATTGTTTGTAGCTTTCAAAACAACCTAGACCCCTCTCCTCAAATTTAAACTTAGAATGGTAAATAAAGAACTTGACTGTATTGCTTACCTCTACTTAGTATCTTATCATATAATAACGCCCATTATTTGAAATTAGTTTTGTTTTAATGCAATTACTCCAACTTGCCAAGTTGATTAAACTTTAAACTTAAGGCACAGTAAATTCAGGTTCGGCATTTAGCTATATGAATATAACACCGTCGCACCCACACAACGAAGTAACGCAATAAGTATATGGCTACTGACACCGATCCGGAAAATGTAAATTGTTTGACGCACACGATCGTCGCACAGTGCGTAATTGAATTAACGTAAACAACCAATGTATTTACCACGTATTATATACATTGCATGGAACCTGTGACAAACACGACTCGTTGCCACGAATATGACGTTAAAATGACAATACTTGTGTGACTGAAACAAAACTATCTTTAGGGCCAACAACTTGAGACATTCAGTCCTCACGTTCATGTGTTGCTATTAATTCGCTAACACATCCCATAAAAATTGAGTCGGCCCGTATCAGTACAATCACTATACTACAGGCAACTAGATATTACTAGATGCTTCATGTAATGGAAAATGTACAATCACCTCCTATATAACTCTTACGTGCTTGATATAAGTGATTACAGCATCTGCCTCAACACACAAATAATTATGATATCACTTATGCTAACACATAGATTTATGACAACACTCGCACTTCAACACAACAAATATTGGCATCGTTTGCACCGAAACAATCGATTCCACTCAGGCTGACGATGACATCACTGAAACACAAACAATGATGACACCAGACACGTAAACAGTTAATTCGACTTTCAGATAAGCCATAATGTGAACACATATCAGTGAATTCATTAAGTTAACGGATACTAACGATGATATCTCGGTAGACCCGCGTTCCAATCCTACCTGTGGGTAAACACTAAAAGGTTCGACCTCACTCGAGTGTGCCACAGACTCAATGGGAAGGTTAAATCTACTGGCTGGGATTAATTCACTAACACATGCGAGTTTGGGGGAGGGGGTCCCTGGTTAAGGTCCGCGGGTTCTTGTGTTCGATCGAGCCTGGTTGACGCCAGGATATCGCATTTAATTGCCTTTGTGATTGGAAGATGGTTAAGGTTTGTCACGTCGTCCTTAACTGGAATATGGTCTCTGTGGAAATATACACTACACCAGCACTGGCACTTGTCGCAATTGCACATGTAAGTCATCAGGAGAGACAACACTGTCATTCAATGTCCAAACCAAAAAGAGGTGATAATCTTAGGGTTCAATAAATTCCAGTCAATTACAAGAAGAAGGAATAAATAGGTCAATAAAGTTAATTCGTTGGGCGGACTACGGATAAAATAAATGAGGTCACCGTGTAAGAAAATGTCCATTCAGGAAAATCATTTCTCAGCCTAACTCTATCAGCGAACACCCATAACGACGTGGGTAACGTATTGATAATGCCAACACCACTAACATGAACACTTATACCACAACATATTGTCGCAATATACATTTACAATGACAACGTCTGATATCGACAATATTTATACGCGTTTACCGAATTATAATAACAGTCTGTCCAGACGCGTACTATAAGGAAATAAAAACAAATAGACCAAACTTGATTGTGTGTAAATTGAAAAATATTATACTAATTATTGATCGTGATTGAAATGAATACATAAATAATGATTTGATTCGTTCATTTTCTTTAAAGAGTTTGAGATTCGTATTAAATATTGTGATTTTTTTACTAAAAGAAAATCGAAATTTGCCGAGATCACGGAACTGCTATTGAGGTGGAGTAGATTCTCTTAGGGTATTCTATCGACTAGGATTATTAGCTCTGTTGTATGTCTCCAATAACCACGACCGCTCCTCCTGTTCTATGTAATATGTTCAACGTCTGTCGAGCTTGCTGAAATATTGATAGACAACAATGTGACCAATCAGATTATGGATCTTTTTTTTAAGCCAGAGCAACTTTTTACCACCACTACTTTGATTCGTAATTTCTAATTTCTATATACGAAAAAAATAAACCCGCGTTAATTCAGCCTTTTGTAGGGATTTAATTAGTATTTTGTTATGAACTAGTGAGATTTTGGTGGCATCTTGTGTGGACTGAAAAGCCCCGGCCTTTAAATACCATGAATGAATCGACAAGACTCGATTTCCGTCAAAGGGGCACGCGCCCAGTTCTCGGTTCGGGACACCCTGTATTCTGTGGACATCCATTGAAACGCGCCTTATAATACTAGTTGATTGCGATCACACATACATACGCACGTGTTCTGCTGATCTGGTTTGTTCAAGTGCAATGAAAGGCCTTAAATGAACTTGAACTTGTGCATGGGGTGTGCCAACAAACGAAGATTGGCCTTATCGTCAGTGATTTCAATTACATCGCCTCCACCGTGGATCGATATTCACCGGCAACTTTTGTACACCGATTTTTTCAAAAAAATATCATTTCAAACTATAACTTTTAATGTACTTTTTGAGCTCTACTTTCATATCTTCAATAAAATCAATAGACAATTCTCGATTGCGATTTTGGCAGTTTTCCTGGTTGCGTTATTTGTTTCTAAGAGTTTATGATGTTAGTGTATGCGATGCGTAATCTAAACACATGATGTAGTGTCGATTATGGGTACTGTGGGGATGTTGCTTCTACTTTCCACTGTTACCTACTTATATATAATACATGACTTATACGAGTGAACAATTCTGAATTCTGAACCAATTCATGATTTAAAAAAACCGTCACTTAGTTGTCCATTAACAACGTAGCTGTTATAATATATTGCCAAAGTTGGTTCTACAGGCTAATTTTGCGGCCGGAAGACGCTGTTTTTTCCTTCAGAATGGCGAGTTTCAAAAACCTCTTTCAAATGCCTTCAAGCCCGTAAACCGACACAGAATACTCAAACAATGAATTAGAGAGCAGCGACTCGGTTCTTCGGAACAGCATGGTGCCCTCACATATTGCCCTCCCAATTTACGCATCAAAAAATGCTTATGTGTTAAATCATCACAAATTGTAAAATTGCTCGTTGTTCAAAATACCCCCAAACCGAGGCTCACCAATCAATCACGTGATGAGACTGTCCTTGGAGTCCTCGCCGACACCGGGGAAAGCGTTTTAATAATTGCTACTCGAACCGTGACGACATCCCACTGTTTAACCCCATGATGCACCGCGCGCCATAACCCGACTTCCCCGAGCCCGGGTTTGTCTACAACGTAGTAACACACCTAATATAATTAATTTGTTCTTATCAACGCATCAAATCAATTTGAACTTTACGGTGTCGTTGATGGTATCCCACTGGCTTTAATATTTGCCCCGCAATCGGCTCGTTTCTCTTGAAAGTCGTTCATGCGTAGGCGATATAATGAAATTAACGTATGGGGAGAAAGGGGTGGGTAATATTGTGAAGGCAAACAGATAATCCTCTATTGTCATCGATTCGTTGAGTTTTAATCAACAGAGGGCAATGAATACGTGCAAATAAAATTAACGCGTCGGCGATGCGAAAATATACGCCCTTGGTCTCAATGATGGCTCAAAATAAAACTTTTTTGAATAAAAAATAATAATAATTATAACAATCATAATGAGTTGAGATTTCTGGTTCATCTACGGTAAGTAATATGAGAATAAACTTATAGTAACTTCGCTTTACATATCAAAAATTATCACGTCAATTTCTTCTGCGCGTGAACAACCGATGAAGTCGGTATG
Organism: Saccoglossus kowalevskii; assembly: GCF_978046115.1. Classification (NCBI taxonomy): domain Eukaryota; kingdom Metazoa; phylum Hemichordata; class Enteropneusta; family Harrimaniidae; genus Saccoglossus; species Saccoglossus kowalevskii. Next base: position 26,513,850 of record NC_140661.1, on the reverse strand, counting down.
GCTGATGCTTCGGCTTTTTATTCTGTTTTTATTGTCTCGAATGTCTACCCCTCGGTAATGGGGTGACGGGTTTCTCGTGTGCTTGTTACTGGCACACAGTTTAGTTGAGATTAGGAGACCCTTTGTTGGATGTGCTAGTGGTATGTGTATTCGTACTGGTGTTTAATCTGTTTCATAGAAAGCGCGCGAGCGCTGGAAAGAAAAAAATAATCGTCGTTAATATGGGTGAACTTTTGTTAAAACCCTGCTTGAACGCGGCCTTCCAAGAGGTGGAATAATTTATTTGTTTTCAACATGGATATGTTAGTGATGTGTTTTCGATGTAAAAACTAGTTGAAGTTTTAAGGAAAAGTTGAATGGAAATGACGACAAAGTGAAATAACCATTATCGATTTTAAAAACATCCAACATATTGTTCTTGTTGAGGAAATATACAACCGCGCAAAACTGTTCAATCTGGCGAGCCAATCATACACTATGAATGATAACGTAAAATTGTTTTTGTCACAAATTATCAAACAATTCTAGGCTTTAAATTAAATATTGATTTGTTGCAGAACAAATCAACGTATCTGAATAATAGCTTGTTATTTTTTTCTTCGAAATCATTTTGTTATCTTAAAAAATCCACATATTAATATCGTGTGGATGTTTTGTTGGAAACACACTATTTTATATATATATTATGTTGAATTGAAAATGATGATTAGTAAAAATGAAAACAAAAATATGTAATATTCTAAACACATTGTTTATAGTAACTATCGGATGTTATTCTCATTGCATTACAATCAATATCACGTCGTCAATATAATATCATAGCGTATATTGGATCTCTCGAACGCACTCCGTCAAAAACAGAAAAGCAAAAAAAAGAAATAAACGGTAGCGATATATTTGCAATGTTAGTGACCATTAATACACCTAACTGTGCAGAACACGAGGGTATGTCCGGAAGGCGGAGCATGTGAACGAGTCATTTGGCGTTCGAAAGATATCGTTCAGCAAAGAACAGCTAGCGCATAATGACTTTGACCTGCGGCTCCGGGACATGGCCGTCAGCTTTATTGATTTATCTTAATCATTTACGGAATAAAAAGTAAAGGACATTGGTCAGATTAATTTAAATGAGATTAGTGGTCATGTGAAACAGTCAATATTAGAAATAGCGGGCCCAGAAGTGCAGTTTGATTTTGCAGTAATGAGGTTTTTCTGTCAATGTTCAGTTTAATTTAAACATTTCAAGTAATAATTACGTTCAGAATTAAGAGAGAGTAGATTCTCAGGCATGCTACTGAAAGAGCAATTCGTATTTTCGTGGCGATCCAGCCAGCCAAAGTTTATTCGGCCTTCGTCTCACCATGGATGACCGTCTTCCGCGAAACCGATGGTGGCGATCATGACAAATAGATAGATACGTAATGTGATATTTCAACACTTTTCGCACGTACTAAGGATTGGAGAACATCGTATGCCTATCTGTACCGCGAACGGAGATTTGTCCGTCCCAAAACAATGACAATAAATACTCATTTTTAGATTTTTTTCAGTTATGTTCAAAAAAAGCCAATTAATATTGCATAATTCTTGTTCCAAAACCACAAACCTGGAAAGAAGTCACGGAGCGAGTGTCGCCGTGCTTTGTTGGACAATTTTTGGAGGAATGTTTGAATAAATGTTTGAAGAAGATCGCGATTTGGGCGTCCGCAACATCGAGACATCAGCGTTCCGGGCAGCGCGACCGCCTCGATACTACGATGAAATAACGCCGATAATTGGACAATTGGTTGAATTTCCTACACGGATACACATCAATATCCGACTCAGCGAGCTTCCGTACTCGCAGTAGCACGGTGATGAGGAGAAACGCTTGAGGGTACTGACTCCATCCCCCGCTTGAGTGGCCAATCAGTCGCGGGATGATGAGAAGCTACCCAGATGTGTGATTGTCCGCTCCTCTGGCGAAGCTAATTGATGCGAAGACGATGACGGCCATTACCATAATTCTATTGAGTTCACTGTCTAGAGCCGTGCGCTCAATAAAAAAACGCACGACAATAGCTGACCAGAGATAAACAAAGACAGCGAGACAAATGTACATTTTGTTTCTTAAAAAAAGGGTTAAATCGTCGTCTGACGCCGGAGTTATTCGCTCATTATGTGCGAACCATAGCAGAGAGTCTCGACATTTTCAGATCCACGCGCAAATAAACTAGGACACTGTGTTATCGACCGACAGACATCATCTTTAGGGAGGGGGCATAGTGAGGGAGTGCTGTTTAACAATTGTACCAACAAGATAAAAATAAAATTACAAAGACAATAAAACCGACAGAAAAAATGCTACGATTATTACTTAAACAGTTGTTCCCCTCTTTAAAAATAAGACACACATACACTATATAAAGAGCAACGTTTCTTAATTTCTCAAATTTGATGATACAGATAAGGTTAAGAGTTGTTAAGTTAGTTTCACTGTTCGGTTCTTATCTGATTAGAGCTGTACTACTTTGATATAGAGAAACTGACAGACAATATGCTAGCTATCTATAACGTCCCTATCATTGTCATAGTTCGCTATGATTACTCTAGCAAAACACTGTTTAGGGGGTACTTTTAACTTATTGATGTAAATAAAGGACTGGACACAGTTGAAGTGAAGGAGTGCGTGTTAATTTTGTATCTTGCGGCTACAAACAAGATGTAATCTTGGAAAAGCATCGCACCGCTCTGTGTACTGTCGATTGTTTTTTTTGCGACAAGCAGCCATCTTGGATGTTAATAGCTTCATTGATTCGGCCACTTCGCGTACAGCGATACTAATGTATTTTGACGTTCATGTTTTCGGAGACACGTGTGACGAAAAATTGGCTCAATGCTCAAAATGACGTCATAATTTGAAGTTTGTTTACTGGCGTTGAACAGTGACTCTCGTTCAATCTCGATCAGGAACTGGAGCTAGACAGTGGAACGGGTGGTTTCTGTCGCGGCGAGCTGCCTCCCCAGAAAGGTGAGTAAAGAAACACGTCAATTCAGGGGGCGCCCTCGGGGCGAATTGGGAGAATATATGATAATGATAGGGGAATACTAGTACAACACGTGATCAACGTCTGCATGCACCTGTTGTGAAAACTAAGCTTCATTGTTCGGTGGGCGGGCATCGGCTTTGTTCGGGTTTCCTCGCCATGGGCAAACTGTGGGGGCTCTTTATCGTTTATCGCGTTCATAAAATGGTCCGACACCGTGCGTTTCATGTGATTGCTATACAAAACGTGCGATAAAGTGTACATGTATTTTGGTCAATGCAATTTGCTTATTTAGTCTCCATTGTTGACGGCACTGTTCATCAGCATGAATTTAAACACATACAAATATTGTCGAGGCTCCGATAGTGAACCTACATGAATGCAAGACGAAATTGATTTTGGCTCACACGAATAAGTGATGTTGAACAACTTAATCTATATCGCACACCACGCTCCTCTTCGCAGACGCAACGTACTTTGGTCATTTTGCGCGGAGCATCAATGTCATTTGTACCACGGTCATTTTCACAATGTACCACGATGATCATCTTCACAATTTATGTATCACGGTCATATGCACAGTCGACCACGGTTACTTTCACAATGTATCACGGTCGTTTGCATAATATACGACGGTCATTTGCGCAACGTACCACGGTCACGTGCAAAATAAACCACGGTCATTTGCGTAATGTGCCACACGGTCATTTGCACAATGTACCGCGGTCATTTTCACAATGAATCACGGCCATTTACGTAAATCACCACATTCAAGTTCATTCGCACAGTGTACCACGGCTGTTTGCATAAATCACTACGGTCATTTGCAAAATGCACCAAGGTCCGGCATTTTCGCAATGTGCAGGGTTTTGTTGAACCTCAGACTAGTAATACAAGTCTGAGGTTGAACATCGTACACATAACGGGCAGACGATCCCCAACCCCGCACTATTCAGGATCGTAATACAATATAACAGTTTTCCTCAATCTGAAAATACTTGTTGGTATGCTGCCCCAGAAATACGTTACAAATGTACGTACGGATACCATTGAAATAGAAATGTTCTGTTCCATATTTATTTGAGTGTATAACACAGAGTGCATTTTGGCCACGACCTACTTCATTTAGCAAACGCCTTCGGCATTTCATGTTATTCTTCTGGAAAAATAAACAAACTAGGCCCAAAAAACTGTCGACAGTCTAATATATTAATGTAAAAGACATTTTCTATGTTTGACGCCGGAACTTTCAAGGGCAACGTGGATACTACAATACATGTTCAGAAGAAAACTGAAGCTTGCATACTGAAATAACTGCCTAAAACTGCGCATTTCTTCTGACAGGAAGAGAATCCATTTTGATTCTACTCCTTTCGCGCGCATGGTAGCTTAATAACAAGGGCACCCCTGCAACCTGAATGTCGCTTTTTGTGCACTGCAATAAGCGAGCGCCCTCTCGGTACTGTAAATTGAAGTTTGTAACTTTGGTGGCGCTGTCACGTTGTCACAAAGTACAAAAAAGAGCACCTGTTCATTAATGCAGATGGAAACAAATTTATAAAAAAACAACAACAAATGGATAGCCCTCCAGTAATTGCATATTCTTGTAAACGGTTGACGTTATTATTATATCTTATCATGTGACACTCAGGTGTTCAGTTATTGACATTCTAAAAAACATCATATGATATATGAAATTAAAGATATTTAATGTAGAGCCATTCCTAAAATAAAATCATGAATCAGTGTCGAATTAGATTTATCCAATTGTTAATATTCATTTTAAATTGAAAACAGACCTAGTGGCTAATCATCACATTATTCTAGTGTCATGGCGATTAAAACGTGCTTTTGGCTTGTATATTATATGAGGTTATTACGAGAATACCTCAAAGTATGCACAAAGACAGTACAGCTGAAATATCGATGCGACGGCGTACTGTCTGGGTGCATACTTTGAGGTATGCTCGTAATAACCATAGGAGTGCTGAAATCCAAAATGTTTAGAACAGAATCAGCGAACTTGTGTGGAGTACAGGTCAAACCCTGGTGGCAGCCATGTTTGTTTTTATTATTAGAGGACGCTTACGCGCGTGATCATTCCATATTTGGAATTAACATTTCTTTATATAGTAGGATGAAAATACCCCGTAAAATACCGCAACATTACGACACGCTGTAACTTATGGCGTTACGGTGACATATTACTGTATTGTAAAGTCTTCTCCGTTATGATGTGATAAAAAAAAATGCAATTAGTAACATTGATATAGTGAAGCCAGTCAATTTGGACTCCAAGAACCATGCCACTTGTGTAGATAGTTAATGCTGATGATGGAGGAGAAGTCTGGCAACAGATACTAGACACATTAGCCGAATGATTTGGTGTACCATTGTTCACATTTGCTTTAGTAATGATAATATTAGGATTGTTGTCTGGCCGTATTTAGGTAAAGAGTTACCATATTTGGATAACTTTACTCTGTTCAGTCTTGAACTGGTATACATATATTTTTTTATCTAGGATTGGCGTTATTTGGTCTACTTGAACTCGGTTGTATTTACAATTAGCCTCATGCAGCCTAAGATTGGTCATATTGGTTTTGGATTGGTCACATTCGCTCAACCATTGTTCATATTTGATATAATATTGTTCACACAATGTACTCTGAAATCCTTGTATGCAATTTAGTCATTGGGGGGGGGTCACCAGATTTGCAGGTTAAAAATCCTTCATTTTTTTCCGAGCGAAGTACATTTTATTCTGTTAAATTAATCCAGCTACATATCCCAGAAGAACATCTTCCTCAACCTTATAGAAGAAAAAGAGGAAATAGAAAGGTAAAAAAACAAGTAAACAAAAAATTAGAACGTTTGCTTTACCACAAAGTTTGTAATCCCTGTAATTTATAATAGGATTAACCTAAACCTAATGACCCACCACGCGCAGCGCTGGCACATTGCTTGAAACACAGAGGGACTGTGCTTGAAACAATAAAATTTTATACGCGTAGGTTTTCTTTACGTACTAGGTTGAAAACAGTGTCAATATCACCTTCTTTATTGGCTAAAAGTCTCGTTTTTGCCATGAAGATTGAAGTGTTTGCTCAATGTTGAAGGCGCACCATGGCACAACTGATATTGACACACACATGTAGAGTGAAATCAGGATCGGAAATGTCACTGACACATTTTCGGGGAGTCTCTCTCTCTCTGCTGATTTTAATCCATGCCCGTATGAGTTCTCCTGGAAAATGTTCTCCCCAATAACATTTTGCATTCCGAGGTTGTTGAATGAATAATTTAGCGCAAATATGAATTGGTGAAAGTAGTCCAATTGGGTTAAACAGGAGATGTTTCTGTTTATAAACAGGGAATCTTATAAAATACAGATCAAACTGAAACTGATGATGGTGGAGTGTATGTGTTATATGATAGAAATTCTCGGGTAGTACAAGTATCTGGTTTTATCATACATTTTTTGACATATAATTGACATATAATTGTTGTCTGTGAAATTGCTCTAAAATAGCAAATTTTGAATATTTTGCTTCAATATCATTGTGGTCTGTAAAATTGTTCTAAAATAGCACGTTTTGAATTTAATTTGCCAAATTTTCTTGAAATACGGTACGAAAAGTAACTGTAAAACATTGCCATGTTGTATGCATTTATGGAGAATCTCCAAGGCTCATTGTCTTGAAGATTCTCCATAAATGCACATAATATAGCAATGAACATTTCCATGTTATATATGATGCAATGCTCATCCGTCCAATCACATTATAACATGCGTCCTGTCTTCCTATACCCCGATTCAACACATGGATACAAGAGTATGCGCTTGGGTTGCTGGGCATATTGTAACATTTTCCATGCAAATAACTGATGAGATGGCGCCTTGTGATGTGACGTAAACAACCACCGCAGTTTGCATCTATCGGGGTCAGAATATATGGACCAATCGTGACCAAATCGCGTGTCGTTTACTACGTCTACGCCAATCTTCCGTAAACAAATCCCCACGAACACGTCTTCCCAGTTGAGGTAGATCAAAGATGGCGCTATGTCTCGTACCTTCTCGACCACGTCACGTGACAGCACGTATCCGGTCCCGACCAAATATGGCGGATAAACCGGATCCGGATATGAGTCAAACTGAGTATTCCACTTACTCATTGGAGATCTGATCACCGTGGAGTTTTGGGATACCTGACCCAAGGCAAGTTTTGTTCGCGGCTTACTTATAAGCACTCTCATGAGAGAGTCATAATTGACAAAAACGTCATCGTCCGTTTTCAAAATATAAGAGACGCGTGGACAATAATCCACCGCCCAACGAAATGCATGAATTGTCTTCAACGTCAGATTTAAATAATCGTCTGTAAAATCAAATAGAAGTATGTCTCTGAAGGCGTTAGCCTCTTGTTGAATCTCGTTCATCAATTCTTGGTCATGGCTCTTCGCCAACAAGAACACGGTGGCAACACCCTTGTCGTTTTCTAACGTTGTATTTCCCCAAGTACGTCGAATTGCTGTCCGTTCGGCAATGTTTTTGTTTTGTGATGTCACAATAGTCAACAGAAACACATCTCTGGTTCTGCAGATATCCCGCTGGTTTATGATATATCCCAAGTCGTTTGCCACGAATCTCTTTCCCGAGAGGAAGTTTGAGTTGTTATAATAGATCGGTTGTGGTCCCAGGGGTTGGAGCTTAAGGCGTCTAGTTACCTTGTCATGACTGCTGTGGCTGATGTGTAATGCAATGAAGAAATAAAAACTGGTATATACACAACTTAAGATAACAATAACACACACTTGGTTAATTAGTCGTTTTGGAAACATTCTCTTCGTAAAATTGGCCAGTTTCAGTCTGCCATGCCATTCTCACTAACCTGCGAAGAAAACCCAAAAGTTAAACACAACATATAAACCTTCCACAATGAAACTGTACCTTATTTTTATAAATATAGTTGAAAACAAATGAACTTTCATTCAAATTCAAATATTCAATAGTGATTACCATAAGAGCTCTACACCCACAATGCACGCTTGTACTTTTATACACGTGACATAGAAACTGCAGCCCTTCGCCGCTTATTTAAAATGAAGCGCTCGCCAGGTTACAAGTCCATTTCTGGATTGGCCAATTTGAAATCTAACGTGCATATATGTATATAATCATAAAACGTCTTCGGGTTTCTGTCGCTCACTCTATTCCCCCACTGAATTGATTATCATAGGGCCTGTACCAGCTGGTTCGTTCACATCGTTTGTGACCATGACATTGAACGACTACTACCACGCTCACGACTTGAACTCATTGACTGTTAAATACTTTCCCCATAAAAGTTGTTGGGAGATTGACAAGAAACGTTCAAAAAGCTGACCAGGCTTAGACCACAGTCCCTAGATAGAGGGACTGTGCTTAGACTATTGACAGTGAATTATCAGGAGGAGAAATTCTTCACCGGGGTTCTCCACACGTGTCAGGGGGGAATATCGTCTCGTCTCTCTATCGCGTCCCCTTGAGGTACGGGATCGGGAAAGTCACTTAAGCTTACAGTCAAATAAGACATACACAACAAAATACGTTTCAACTCTCGTCCTAGTCGGTCAGTCGAGCACTCTATAAGACACAGCGCCCTGGGGAAAAGTCCCCAAGACTATCGCAAGGCTGACCCAAGACTGCCTCTAGACTGCGTCAAGACTCGCCCAAGACTCTCTAAGACTAGACTGCGTCTGTCGTGGTCATACAGCCAATCACACTAAGTACTGAACACGTCATATCTTTTGATTAATCGTTCACTACATTAATAACTGCGAATACCAACTGTCAGAAATAGTAGTCAGAATAGCGACGGTTATCTCTAAATTAGTTCCAAACCACTGAGCCAAGTTCCGTCCAGAACTTCAAATGGGCCGAAACGATGACAGACATAACACAGCCATTCACTAGTAATCAGCTAATTAAGTCGATTAACAGATACGTGCAAATAATTTCATCACAGAATGATTTCCTAGGACTTAAAATATCATAGACTCCACAAGTTGTATCAGAAAATATTCACTAACTCCCTGCGCGGCATGATCAGTTCAGTTCAACGACAAGTAACAAGCAGCGAGGTTTGACTCATGACTTTACTGCTTTTGTCGTAGTTTCGAATTGTTTTTGTACTAATTATGTCTTCCAGAGTCCGCCGTGCAGTATCTCCTGTGTTCCAAATTTATTCCGACATTTACATCGCTCTCATCGGCAACAATGTAAATAGGACTACTATATGTTTGCTTAATGATATACATCATGTGCGAATTCTACAAATCACAGGGATGCAATTGGATGACAATGGTTGGATGACAATAGACATCAGACAACCAACGAAACATATTGGCAACGCAGCGTTTTCTATTGAAGCACAGCCCGTCTATCCCTCTATCGATAGAGGGGCTGTGATTGAAGTAATGCGTGCCACGCTTGTTTAGGTCATCATTTCTCATCATATCAATAAACGTTGCCGAGCAACGAGACTATCATTAGATCTCACAAAATAACGCGAGATCTATTCATATTCCCACCAATTATCCCGAGATATCGCGATATATCGCGAGACATAACCAGATTACGTTGATACGCTGAGAGATATATGTGTATGCCCAGACAACTAATTAATTTATTAGTTGACTGAGGTGTATGACACCGGCTATCCCCGGGCCATGTTTCGGTAACCCTGAACACAAAAAAACATGACTGTTAACACACAAAATGCTATGATTGCTTGAAACGCAGCAATATACATTTCCAGAAAAAATATCGAAAACCTTCCGCAAAATCCGCAACAGCGAGAAATATCGTTTTGGGTGGGTTGTCTGAGAATAGACTGAATTTGCGTATCGGTTGTTGCATCGGTCCCATGGTCGGTGAGTGTGATTCGTGGGTTGTGTAATACACGCACTTTGGAAGCTTTTATATATTCACCTCTAGCTGTAACTAATGTGGTTTATTCAAAGTTTACACTCGGCGATACAGGTCATAGTACAGTTTACGCTAATGACCAACGTTCATTTACTACAGGGTACTTTAGTTGATTTTTTTTTGTTCACTTCGTGGGTTGGCATACACATATATTTCTACATTGTTGTATACGATGAAGAATCAAAATAACGTGAGTTCTGTATAATAATATATTTCAGTAATTGATTTTACTGTGGTATGTATGGGCACTGTCTTTATAATCTACTACATGTAATATGGCCGCCCTCATTCATTCGCCTTAAATCGAAAACGCAGCTAAAAAAACAGCACCGCTAAGTTCACGCGAACTGGATGTCATAACGATAACATATTCGCAACATACACGATGAACTTGGCATTTGTCTGAAAAGGTTCTCTTTATCGAGGTCTTCAGATCAGCGTCTCCACGTCAGGGCTTAGCGAGAGCTGCGAGTATTTGTCTTCCCATCATGGCGGTGACCTAACCTGAACTTACCGATTCTTATCAAGTTAACTGTTGACGTATTGGCAAACATTTGCGAACCAAACCAATCAAATGAATAACTGACTGAATGACCGAAATAAATAAATAAATAAATAAATAAATAAATAAATAAATAAATAAATAAATAAATAAATAAATAAATAAATAAATAAATAAATAAATAAATAAACAAGAAAGAAGCATATATGCACAAATATATGCAAATAAGGAATCTTTGTGTTCAAACTAAATAAAAATAGTTGGGGAGGAGGGGCAACATGACAGTATATGGCACATTTTATACCCGAGAATATAGAATGTATGCTCTTGTAATTTGTCGCAGATGTCAGATCTCTCCTAGCATATACATCATATTTGAGATAAATAGCCACTTGGTAATTATCTCCTGACAAATATGCTAATTTCCCAAATGAAGGCTACCAATAATCGTTGCTTTCTTTATATTAACCCAACATAAAACGAAATATTCCAACTAAAATCTATTCACTTTTGATGTATGAATTGTTATGATGAATCATGATTTCACTTGCTGCATATGAAATAATTAATTAATTTAAATAATAGTTTCTAAAATACATTTCAATCGCACTAGACTGTGGGTTTAGCTTACAGTTTGTCTATTCACGGCCAAAGTGTGGAGCGATGCAGATTGCATTGCAACATAAGTAGTAATGTTCAAAACGAAATCATCGACCATTGTTGCCATTGTCGGCGCCCTGTATGTAAATCTGGCGGCGGGAAATGATGGTGAGTTTTGCAAAAATTAATTTGTTATGAACGCCAACAATATTAATGTAATTTCTTACTAAATATTTCTTCTAAATAAGTGAAAATCGAAGTAAAATAGTAATCACTTCAATAATACACTATAATTATGCAGTGGCTTCGAATTACTGGTACGTACTATTTATTCACCCAGTGTGTTTTGTTAAGGTTTATCTGTCTAATGTTTTTGTAATACTTATCAAATCAGTCAAAAAAAAAACATAAATGACTCCGATCCTAGTTCTAGCTCGAGTTCGAGAACAAAAAAAATGTCGCGCGATTGATGTTTGGCCACAGAGGACATGCTTTGTAAAATACACTGCGCCATCTAACACGTCATAATCATGTTGTGTTTGGAGTTTAATTATTAGGAGAAAAGTAAGTCTAATAACTTAATGAAAGGCGGGATATATTATGCAGATCCTTCGTCTTCTCGAGTATTTCTCATTAATTGACTGTAAACCGAGACTTTCGAAATATACTGTACCAACTAGTATACTGGTGTGTACCAGATTATGTAATCTATTCGACTTTGCCAAGTTTACGAAGCTACCACTTTCCAAGAAATAGTCAGTGTAATATTTGACAATCGTTCTCTTAAATAAATAAAAATAATTGCCAAATTTGCTATAATACTCCAAATAGCGAGGCATTTCACGAACACCTAGCAGATTTAAAATTTAGTAATGTCTACAGGAAACCAAACTATAATTAAGTAAAATTTGAAGCACTCAATGTACTATTTCCTGACAACTAATAATTGCAATATTAAACACACACCTGTTACACCGTCTACCTATATACGAGTGTATGGCGGTTCTTTTTGATTTTACACAGCCTTCATAATCCTCTTCCGCTAAAAACACTTCTACTTTATTGGTTCTATTTATTGCCTCATACTGTGAACGCGATGAGATGCATTTGAAATGACATGGAAATACACTTTCGTAAATATAGTGATTGACTATCTATACCTAACAACTTGAACACATCATTATTCATAACACCAAATAAATGAGTTCTTCGAGCTACAGGTCCCATTAATCACTAGCGGATAGCGGGGAGGAATACGTGACGAAGGGGATGTTTGTACAACTAATTAATGAGTGAAAGAAAGTAAGAAACGATCGATGGATGAATTAATCAATGAATCAATCAATGAATCAATCAATCCTGGTGAATGAATGGTCCCAGTTATTCTATTATTTTAAATATTGTCGATATAAAATGACTCGCTGCAATTTTTTGTACACAACAATGCATTTTAGTTAAAAAGACCAAATCCATGTCATCGTCACGCTCATATTCTTTATCCGATTATTCTAGACGCGTAGTTGACAAAATTACCAAGACATCATATAATTTAGAATACTCACTTACAGAGAACGTTTTTAAAATGAAAGGAGACTTGTTGAAAACACCCAATTTAAATCGAAAATTCGTCAGATTTCAGAAACACACAATTCAATTGGACTTAACAGATCGAATTTTCAGAGCGTTCGTAATACGTCCCATAAATACTAATGCCTGTAGTGTGTGTATATGGTGTGAAACGATTTCAGGTGGCAATCGAGACATTTTTTTTTCATTATTTGGTCGATAACCTGCATGTTAATATACGTACTTGACTAGTATTCTTTGTCAGTAAGCTAAACACGTTCTTTTGGTCTGGCACGACAAAACATTCTTCGCTAGAAACGATTAACTGCGTAATGCAAAATAGACGCACAATTTTGAAAAATACGCATTATCTGTATTGCTTTTTGAAAAAATTAGACGAGAATTGTTTCATAAATAATTACCAATTCAAGCATGCAGTCCGCCATTATTACGACTTTAATCCCAATACATATCTTTCATATTTTTATTTTACGCAAATTAATTATAATTTGCCTAACCTGTCCGTAAAGTATCCAAGATGCAATATGAACGTGAACGTGTTATTTTTAAATTCGTGTTTGATACTGTTTGCTAATGAATACATCGGATTACGATTTACCTATATTAAAATTAGATTTCAAAAACGCAGTTGAGAATTTAATATGCATGTGCAGTGATTCATTTTGATACGTACGATAGTAATGTGTTTTTTCATTTGTCATCGAACGAATAGTACAGTGTGTTTCAAAAGCCTTAGTTTATAATAAATGATAGTGTAATTTAGACATCATCATGCTGTATCGAACAACACGTTTAACAAAAACATGTTTTATCCATGTATTAATCTTAACCGTTATGCGCGAATAGTTAGTTTAGTTAGTTATGCCTATCATCCAAGTTGGGACATAGGCCACCAACAAGATTCCTCCAACCAGGCCGGTCCTGTGCCAGTTTTTCCACTTCTGCCGAGATATAGCCCAGCTTCCGGACATCAGCCTCTAGGTCCCGTAGCCAGGTGCTTCTTTGACGGCCAGTTTTCTTTTTTTCCTGTGGGTTCCATTTCAGTGCTGCCCTTGTGATGTTTTGGACTGGTTGTCGTAGGATATGTCCCAGCCAGCGCCAGCGTCTCTGAAATATCCCCTGTTCTATGGGCTGTTGACTCATTCTTTCTCATAACTCCTGGTTGCTGATCACATCTGGATATCGTATTTTCAGTATTTTTCGTAGGCAAACATTTATGAACGTCTGGATGCATGAATAGTTAAAACTTTAATATACAATTATAATTATAAAACAGTATGTTGTTAACTGAAATAAGAAATTCTGCGGTGCACCGCGCCGCTAGCAAAGGAGCCTGCCTTTACGTCACGATTGTAAATACATTGATATTGAACATTTTAAACACCAACACCACGTTCACGTATGACGTCACGACGCAATCGATAATGTGGTTAATTATTCATGACGTCACCTTTTGAACAAGCAGTCAATAAGTAAAATGAAAACTTTAATAGTGATTGGCGTATTTATATATAACCGTCGAGGCGTTGTAATATTTGCAAAAATTGCGCCAAAATTACAACGAAATAACGCAGTTGGCGATAAAGTTGTTTGTTATTGTCTACGCATGATGTTCACGTCTGATGTATCACGCGTCCCGTTTAGTAAATTGATCAAATCGTAAAAATAATCGTATTACAATGTTCTCACCATTTACATATGAACTATAATAACCTTTGTGGCACTAAATGAAAACACACGAGGTAGAAGATTCATGTTGGGCATATGCACACATCACCTGGGCAACTCGAACATAAATTCCTCGGCACATCCCAGCTAGTTGCATGTTATTACCATCAAAGTCTGTCCCGTGACACATGGCATATCGTCACGTTTATTTGTATGAATTGGTATAACAAATGCGAATTTTGGCCAAGTGCCATATGGATTATATGAAAAAGATTTATGACACATACACCTATAGCTAGCTTAGTCGTGACTGTTTGCCACTCTGATCACAATAAAGGAGAATCCTCAGAAATGTGGGTGCTCATTTAATTAAAGCGGGGTTTCGTCACCTGCGCATGCGTCAGATAGCCATAGCGTGTCATTGTTTACAAACAAGCGTCTACCATGAACCTTTGCGTTTTAGCGTGTGTTGTTATCGTCGCTTGGGACTCAATTCCCTCGCGCGCGCAGGTGAAGACCCTCCCGCTTTAAATAATTTAATTACGTAATTGCCGAAAAACTAATTTTAATGATTCCATAAATGAAATAATCTAATAATATTGTGCAGATTATTCCTTTTATAATTCATTCATTCAGTATTGAGTCAACCACTTGAGATTTCATGCCGAAATTTGGGTACACAATTTTACACTTGTTAATGTATTTTTATAATTCTTTCTCAATTTTAGAGCAAATTGACCGAATTTCCCACTTAATTAAGGCTTATTTTCTGAAACAAATGGCAAAAGTACACTTTGGCGTTCTGAGAAGGTGCCATCTGTACGATAGAGATTGTCATGCACACACCAACCACATTTCTGGTTAGGGCGCATTTTTACAGCGACATATCATATTAAGCCACTATTTTCACAATGCATTCTGGGATATATATGAGTTTAGTGGATGCGCGCCGCTATAAGATAAGGTGTGGATAGTTTGCAAATGTCGTTGGTTTTGCTTGAATATTATTTTACAGCAAACGTTAAAAATACTGTTCCATACGTTTCTATCAAATCAAAATATCAACTGTTTTTATATCAATCAATATTTTCCCGCTGCTATATGCATCAACATTGCGGTCATTACGATATATTAAGCTGGCGGAACACTCCGTCTGTTTGATGTTAATCAGTCGTAAATGCGGCCAAATGAAACGTCATGCCCCATCTAGCCCCGTGTACAGTTGTATCACGGCGTCCGTTTTGAGCTAACGACAATATTCCGAGACGACTGGGCGGCTCTTCTGATACACTCCCTCCGGTACTTTGTGTACACTTTCCACATGTAGCGCAACCTCAACGGATTTTTTCGGTGCGACGTAAAAAGGCTATGAAATGAACATGGCTCTCTGAAATCCGTGTATTTCGAAAACGTGTCAAAACCCATGCTGTGTCGTATCGGTATCTTCAATTCATCCAAACATATCCCAACAAACACATCCTCCCAGCTTAGGTATCTTTTAGTAGAACCGAGACTGAGGACTTCAGCCGCAACATCATGAGACAGAACATATCCGGTGCCAACCAAATATGGAGGGTATTTTGTTCCTTTGTACATGTCAAAGGTCGTGAACCATTTGTTAGTTACGTTTCGCGCTGGGGTGACGTTGTAGTACGCATATCCATATGCAAAGTCGTGACGCGGCATTTCGGTGAGATTATGAACGAGTGTGTAGGGGTTTATAAAAACGTCATCATCTGTTTTTAAAATATACTTCGATTGAGGGCAGTAGTCAACAGCCCACCGCATACCAAGAAGCGTTTTCAGAGTTAAATTTAAATAGTCCTCTTGGAAATCGAATTCTACAATGTCTCGGTGTTTTCGACTCTCGTTATCGACGAGCCTCATCAATCGAGGATCTTGACTTTTGGCGAGTAGGAATACACTGGCGATTTGTTTACCTTCATGTACGCTGATACTTGCCCACGTATCGCGAATCGCGTTTCGTTGCTTGTAGTTTTTGTGTTGCGTGGTGATTAGAGTAAGCAGAAAGACATCGCGATGGTCGCTGCATATTTTCGGCTGGTTTATGAGGTAACTATACTGATCCAAATGAATGTACTCCCCCGATAGTAGGTTCGTATTGTTGAACATCCTCTCAGAGTAGTCATCATCGGCAAATAGCCATGTTCGACCGCCTCCAAACACTGGGGAAGTTGACCCCCAAGAAGGGCCACCCTTACCAACGTTAAAGTAGAAGCAGATAAAGACCACGATCAATAACAAATACAGGAACGAAGTGGTTACAACGATTTGTTCCAGCCTCATGATCAAATGACGTAATCAAGTGCGTGCATCCAGTAAGATCTGAAACGAGATACATAAACATGTTATTGACACTCAGCTAAACAGCACGCATGTTCCATGCTCTGTCCATGAGGATGCTCAAAATATGAATTATTTCGCTACACCCTTAAAGCGGCGGAGTCGTCACGTACGCATGCGTCAGATGGCTATAGCGCGTCAATAAGCGTCTACCAATGAGTTTTTGCGTTTTTAGCGTATTGTTATCATTGCTTAGGACCCAATTCCCGCGCGTGTGCAGGTTACGACCCTCCTGCTTTAAAACTGGTGAAGGTTTTTATGTCTAGCTCAATCACCCGGGATGCTGCTCTGGCAAACTCTATAATACACACAACTTTCTAACAACATCGAGACACCCCCTAGGAAACACCATAGTTCGAAATGACAACGCTGTTCAATAGATAGAAAGGTGTCTCCATTTCTTGTTTTACTTATCGTCTGCTGAATACTCCACATTCAAGTATGTGTGTATGTGTAGATGATTGTTTCATTGACGGATACACTAATAACTTTATATTTATTAACTTTAATAACCCATCATAAACATTATAAACATTAACCCGCCATACCTTTTATTTTGTCTCCACGATCACAACAGGTCGGCTTTAGTTTAGTTTAGAGATTTAATTGACACATGGTTTGTGTGTCGGGAAGACAAGAATGTGACCATTGAACGATATGTTGTGCGTGTGCGTGATGACGTCACGATATAACCCGGAACTAATAATCATCGTCGCCAGGACGCTTTACATATGCATGTGGCATTCATTGATTCTCTCTATCCCTCCTATTACACGTGCTGACAACCAACCAATCAAACAAAGCCAAAAAATAGATTATCGACAGGCATGAATCAGTATTATTGTTATAATAATCGTGCAATGTTGTAAACTTCTAAGGCAGTAAAACTTTCATAGGCTAGGGAGTCATAACAAATCCCCGGAAAGACAAAAAAGTAACAAATATGAAAATTTCTTTATCGTCTGCGCAAGTTGGCCACATTTGACCCCTTTACGGGACGAACAGCGTTCTATGATCAATAGTTCTATTTTCAGCTAGTTCTCGCAATCATGGACAACGCTATTCACAGACGACTGACTACAATAGTTTAAATAGTATCAACCTTAATAATAGCGCAATTCTCGCCCAAATATTCTGAGTAGGTTTTTTTTACTCTCCCGCCAAAATTGTGGCGCAACATTTTACAAAGTTGCATGCATTTTTCTAAATTTCAAATGGTTTAAATATAGTCCTAATCAACACATTTGAACACATCTGGGACATATTATCGCAGGTTTAATTTGTAAAAGGTGAAAAAGTTAATAGGGTAACGTTTTTATAATTTCATAAAGTTGTGGCAACATGCACTGCACAGTTGACACACAGTGAGTAGGTTCTGCAATAACTACAGCAATCTATATTCAATGTTCCACCATTTTTGTTGTAGTAAAATTTAAAATAATTTTTTCATCCGCGGCTTTTTTTGGAGTAAAAATCACTTCCTCTTCTACCGCAATATTTCATCCCAGATAACAACACACGTGTACGTATTACAGCTATCTCCTGATGTAACACCGGTATACTTGTCAGAATAACGCTGATTTACCTGAGACACACGGCGGTAGTAAACTGCTTTTTTAGCGTCGACAGAAAGTCGCCTGAGCACAGCACGAGGCGTAGAGTCTTGGTTCAAAAAACAAACAATTGCTCCACACAAGGTTATTCTCTCATTAAAAGTCCACTCAACAGCCGCCACGAAATTAATCGGCGGGAGTTTGGAGATGACGTTGTTGTCTGCTCATTTCACAACGTGAATTTGTGCGTAATGTTTAGAGTGTCGAAACATGATTGTTGCAAAATTGAGCGTCGCTCGCTTTGACATGCGCAGCTCGAGGTTGAGCAACTGAAAGACAAGTCAGAGCGATATTCTCTTCGATAAAATGCAGCACTCACCGAGCCATTCTTAGATCCACCATTTCGTGAGCAGATATCGCAGAGATACTACCTTGTTTGCATGCGTGTGTATATTTACTTTCGCTGAAGGCTTTCTCCATTCGGTCCGAGGGATGTTAGGGTATATGACGTCAGGGGCATAATTGAACAATTGCAGCGGGGAGCCTCACGTCATTTTAGAATAAACTGTGAGGCTCTGACTATTTTAAACTCATAGGCAGGAAATAACGCATTCATCATTCCAACCACTCATGGCGTTCCATGGCAACAGTCGGAAACTAACCCCAGGTATCATTATATGTATGACAAAGCCTGATTCATTAATTGTGAGATAATTCAACGCTACATTGGTTGTGCATACAGATTGTGAGATAGCGCAAGTCAAATATACGCAATCGTTCATGCAGCAAACTGGCGGCATAAATTACAAGACAGTAACCCCTTTTTATCATTACATATAATTGCCTGATAACTCGAATATGCGGGTCTTGCACAATATTGTAGTTATATATTACAGGTTGTAAATTACTAATTCACAAACAACACTGCACTGCACTACACTACACTACACTACACTACACTACACTACACTACACTACACTACACTACACTACACTACACTACACTACACTACACTACACTACACTACACTACACTACACTTATTATTTGCCATCTGAGCATTCAGAGGGGATGTCCATCTGAATTGGGCTTGAAAGTATGAAATAGCTACCGGGGGGGGGGGGGTAAATTGCTACAGTTATAATTATGACAACTTTGCTATGTTTTGTATTAATGAAAAATGTATTATTCAATCATTTATATTCTAATTACTGCTTTTGAAAGGTTATTCTGACGGCATAATACGGACATGTCTACAAATTGCTTTTTTGAACATAGGGACAAATTAGACAACCGATCACATGTCTCGCTGCTTATACTTGAGATAAATATATTTAGTATGCTGTATAATATCGCAAACCTGAGCGTTTGTCAGTTATTGGCTTCGAATCGCATTAGTGGAGGTACCAAAAACAACCCAATATACAGTACATGTTGTCAAAACGAGGTAATTAGTTATTTTATCTAATATAATAGCTTATTATAGCAGATAAATTGTGTCATTTGTGTCACTTGATGTTTCAAATACTTGTATAGCACAAGGACACAGGTGACCAATTGGTTGCTGTATATTATCTAATATTTTCTCTTTAATTTATGTAATAACAATCACAGTGAGCAAGATAAAATAATTATGAAAACGATAATAAGGTAATATAATATTACAATCATATTTTAACACAATGCCATCAGGACCAAATATCTATCCTATATCATCTCCTGCACCAAATGTATTTTACTATAAATTATTGCATAAATACATACTATTATATATGCTTTACAGATATACATCTGAAGATAAATTTATTCACGACTTCTTTGTATATATTGTCTTATGAATATTTATAACCAAGATGTTCTACGTCAGTGCATCTTTATATTCTCCATACTAGCTACTGCTTTGTTTACATCTGCATTAATGTGCCTACTCTTTGAGATGGCCGAATAGAATGAATCCGATATGTCAATTGGATGTCGATTTATACCCTATATAGCGTCCAGGGTATTATATGTGTCATTTGACATGGTAATTGATAGTTCTCTCAGAAATGCTAATGGCCGGTCTCGTTTCTTCTGGGATAATCGGAATCGACGGAGTAATAACCACATCGGAAATGTCTTGTGATGGCCAGGGTAAATTTCACTCGTGACACAATGAAAGACAACAATACTATGGGATGTTCACTTATTGAATAAGTGATAAAGTGGGAATAACATGCCAAGCTGTAGATAAATGAGTTATTGTGCAAAACAGAAATGTCATACTCAATCGATATGAGAATTACAAATTACACAGAAACAGATCACATTTGATTCACTTGGGAAAACAGGAAAACACTGAGAAAGATACACACCACACCCTCAGATGTAATTAAATTACATCATAAATAATCTGCATGAAATAAATCATAACCATGAATATGAATTCCAAAAGAATATGAATTCGTATATAATGAAATTGTTACATTTATACAATATAGTAAATTAATTATACCACCCCAATTTCGGTCATTAAAACGTTTTAAACAATGTTTTATTTTACGTTTTTGGCAATACCTTTACATGTTGTGTATTTGTCACATTCCAGTTTCCATTATTATGATTATATACATGGGCAATGTCCACAACAACAAAAATTTGAAGAAATTCTCATCGGCATATCCCAAGTCATAGATAAAATGGGTACCAGTGGCACTTGATTTCACACTTTACCCACAATCCATTGATGGTGGACTACATATTTGTTTTAATATCGATAAGTTGAATATCCAGAGAATAAAAAAAACTGTAAATGTTATTCTCCTTCATCTGGGAGCATTAATTTGTTATTCCAGACTCCCCCTTATAATTTATACTGAATACAGATTTGATTTGTGCGAAATATTAGTAGTGCACTATGTAACTTATTTATATTACATGTGAACATAATTACTCACGTCTCCATGGCAATTCCCCACATACAGAAGGCCTCAATTTGAATTTAACATACGTTCACACAATACTGAGGATGGAATGTGCAGCAGCCATATTGGATGAGGAGTTGAATCCATGCGAAATATTGTGAGAGAAATAGGCGAGCACTGAACCATGCGTTGAATAAAATAACATTACATTTATAACACCCACCCTACCGTAATATTTAAAGAGTCGTCACCTGCGCATGAGTCAGATGGCCATAGCGTATCATTGTTCACAAACAAGCATCTACCCATGAGCCTTTGCGTTTTTAGCGTGTTGTTATCGTCGCATGGGACTCAATTCCCGCGCGTGCGCAGGTGACGACCCTCTCGCTTTAACAGAATATGCATTTATCACATATTATACAGGTTCAGGGTCAATTGTAAACGATAGATTAATAATAATTATACATCTATATTAATGGCATAACGCTAAACATGAGCAACGATGCGTTATAATACCCCACCATGCTAGTTTCAAGAAGAACATGTGGCCATTGTCAGCTATACATATCTGCACAACTTTTGATCTCAGTACGGATTTACGAGCAAATCAAAGAAAAAGTCCGAGAATGTTTAAGGTTGATGTAACTTATGCAATATGAGACCCTTGGGCAGATTAATATTGTTAACCGCGTTTCGCAGTATAGCGGTTAACTATTGTCTGTTCGTGATAGCAAACAGACGGGTATGGTATGTGGGGTCATGTGACAAGGGGTATTTAAGTGGAGGACAGAAGGTTGAATGTCAATCCAGAGTTAGCGGGACCAGCACAATATAAACGTGACCTTGATAATGAGATTCTGTCTTTCCTGAGTGTTCAAATAATAGAAGCTGACATTTTTGGACTAACGTTATGTAATTGAAACACAAGCCACAAGTATTAGATGGCTTACAAAAGAGGCTATAGTTAATATGGGCAAATGATTTGCTTGAGCCATTGGTAAATTTATGGAATTGATTTTGCTGTGATAATGTATACATGTATGAACAATTATATGAATATGGTGTTGTGTGTTATAGGAAGTAGGTGATGTCTTAAGTCTTTTGGTTATGTCATTTGAATCAAGAGGGGGAGGTTAAAGTAGGCACATTATTCGTTCCCATGTGGCAGTCGACCTCTTTCGGACAGTGATATGCCCGGCTGACAATATATATGCAATTGAAGTGGAACTATTGGAAAGATTACTACTAGTATCACATGTGAATACAGTACATAGTACAAAAAAAAAAAAAAAAAAATGCCACAATGGCTTATTCAATGAGACTTGCAATTTCTATCTGGCGGCGTTACACATTTGTTTTGTATAAATGTTTTGGCACAAGAAGCTATGATGTAAGAGTTATTAACAGAGTGTTTTTGTTTCAGGTCTGAGCCTGAGCCTGGAAGACGTCCTATTAGGCTGAGGAAGTATTACTTTGTTTAATCGTGCAGCAAAAATACTACTGTAACAATCAAGAACTTTGCGTATATCAAGAATGGAAACACAATTATAGGCAATGAAGGGTCACTTTTGTATTTTTTCCTGATTTGTTTTGAATGTTTGCTTAGAGTCCTGTTTATACAATTACCTGGTCGCATGTTACAGTGGGCTACGGTTATCCGACCATCCATCTTTTTATTGATAGTCTATCCAAGCATAATTTTTGTTGAATCTAGAGAAGACTCTGTATCTGTAGAAATATTTTGAAGTCGCTTTGTAAGAAATACTCATGTACAGTTTTGTTAATTTCAAGAGTTTTTAATTTTCTATGTTATTTACGAAAACCACAAGTTATTTTTCATTTCTCAGTTAAAACTGAGCAGTACAAACAGGGTAATACAGTCGTTATTTCTAGACTCGATTGAGTTGCGTGCTCTGTAAAAATGTTATATTCACGTCATCTGAATATCTGTTAGGTCAAGCGTCTTCGTGAAGTGCGTGGCGATGATGCTTTAGAGTTTGGCATTCATTCTTTGCGGATAGGAGGTGCAACTGCCGCATCTAACGCAGGTTTAGGGCCAGGGCCGGGGGCAAGGCCGGTCATATACCGCGAAAGATGGCGTTGCTGTTGGCTCGCTGACTAGTCATTTGTCAATTTCGCAAACTTTGTAGGTGTACGGGCCCGTTCTATTTTATCTACGTGGCCGCACCTGGCATGAACCTTACGTTATGTAAGTGAGTGTTGTACATGGTCGGATGTGACGAGTCTAGTAAAGACATGTTGTTAACCGCGTTTCGCAGTATAGCGGTTAACTATTGTCTGTTCGTGATGGCAAACAGACGGGTATGGTATGTGGGGTCATGTGACAAGGGGTATTTAAGTGGAGGACAGAAGGTTGAATGTCAATCTAGGCCAGTCTCGCTACAGTGCAGTTTTCAACTGGTTGTTTTGTAAGTTTGTTAATGCTTGTTGTATAATACAGGGCGACACCCGCCACCTTCCCCTGGGCACGTTCGACAGTGCGACGGGTACAGGTTTCCAGGTATTCTTTGTCCCCAAAGGAGTTCGTTTTATTCCTGGTGTTTCCTGGGCGGTCGGCGTGCCAGTAACGGGGATTACTATTTTGTCGATGTTTTTGTCAGTTATTTTAAATATTTCTTTGACCGAGTAATGTTAATGCCATTTGCCGAGCATCAATAGTCGATCTTTTTTGCAGTCCATGCATGTTATTTTTTCTCTCATTTAGCTTATTTCAATTTGAACACTACATGCAATGTAATGGCAAACGTTTTTAGTCGGCTTTTTTTAGTGTGTTTTGTTAAATAAATGGTTCGCCGGACCGACTGCACATACGTGGCCGCACCTGACATGAACCTTACGTTATGTAAGTGTGTGTTGTACATGGTCGGATGTGACGAGTCTAGTAAAGACATACTATGATGCGCTATTAAAGTATAATTAAGTGTAACTGACGTATTAATTCGGTCCACCGATTCGCAGTTGCCAGACGCTTGATTATGGTTTTACAAATAAATATCATCCTAAACTTATGGGTTCAAGGAATTGAGTTTAATAGCGGGTGTGATATAATTCTGGTCTAAAAATAACGGAATGGGAAATGATAAAATGGTACTAAAAGCACCGTAAATTGTGTTGTCGTATTCGACACAGTGTAGTATGGGTTCTCTTTAGACATGAAGCAAAGACTATTTATTTTGTTGTATGTACTAGATTGTGTACAGAAGCCCCTACTCTCAGGAAAATCGCAGAGACTCGGTGGGACTGCGTCAATCTACCAGCGCGTTCTCGGTATCGATATACCTAAGGCCAGATATGTTTCTGGTCGGCGCGCGCGTAAGTTTCAACGGCCGCTCTCGGATTTTGTTATTATTTGAAACACTGAAAAAATGCGGAATGTGCCTGCCGTTGGTGACGCAAAATCTTGTACACGCATGCGGCAATCGACTTTCATGATATTTCTCCACGACATATATGTATAACAAAAAAAGTAATGAAAAATCACACCACCGCATTGATCTTAAGCATCAAACACACATTACGTTATGAAGCACACATTGATACTAGGAATCACACACACATTACGTTATGAAGCACACATTGATACTAGGAATCACACACACATTGCGTTATGAAGCACACATTGATACTAGGAATCACGCACACATTACGTTCTGAAGCACACATTGATACTAGGAATCACACACACATTGCGTTATGAAGCACACATTGATACTAGGAATCACGCACACATTACGTTATGAAGCACACATTGATACTAGGAATCACACACACATTACGTTATGAAGCACACATTGATCCTATACATCACACACACATTGCGTTATGAAGCACACATTGATACTAGGAATCACGCACACATTACGTTATGAAGCACACATTGATACTAGGAATCACACACACATTGCGTTATGAAGCACACAGTGATACTAGGAATCACGCACACATTACGTTATGAAGCACACATTGATACTAGGAATCATACACACATTGCGTTATGAAGCACACATTGATACTAGGAATCACGCACACATTACGTTATGAAGCACACATTGATACTAGGAATCACGCACACATTACGTTATGAAGCACACATTGATACTATGAATCACACACACATTGCGTTATGAAGCACACATTGATACTAGGAATCGCGCACACATTACGTTATGAAGCACACATTGATACTAGGAATCACGCACACATTACGTTATGAAGCACACATTGATACTAGGAATCACACACACATTACGTTATGAAGCACACATTGATACTAGGAATCACACACACACATTACGTTATGAAGCACACATTGATACTAGGAATCACGCACACATTACGTTATGAAGCACACATTGATACTAGGAATCACACACACATTGCGTTATGAAGCACACATTGATACTAGGAATCACGCACACATTACGTTATGAAGCACACATTGATCCTATACATCACACACACATTGCGTTATGAAGCACACATTGATACTAGGAATCACGCACACATTACGTTATGAAGCACACATTGATACTAGGAATCATACACACATTACGTTATGAAGCACGCAGTGATCCTAGGCATCATACACACATTACGTTATGAAGCACACATTGATCTAAAGCATCACAAACACACATTACGTTATGAAGCACACATTGATACTAGGCATCACACACACACAGTACGTTATGAAGCACACATTGATACTAGGAATCACGCACACATTACGTTATGAAGCACACATTGATACTAGGAATCACACACACATTACGTTATGAAGCACACATTGATCCTATACATCACACACACATTGCGTTATGAAGCACACATTGATACTAGGAATCACGCACACATTACGTTATGAAGCACACATTGATACTAGGAATCATACACACATTACGTTATGAAGCACGCAGTGATCCTAGGCATCATACACACATTACGTTATGAAGCACACATTGATCTAAAGCATCACAAACACACATTACGTTATGAAGCACACATTGATACTAGGCATCACACACACATTACGTTATGAAGCACACATTGATACTAGGAATCATACACACATTACGTTATGAAGAACACATTGATCCTATGCATCACACACACATTGCGTTATGAAGCACACATTGATACTAGGAATCACGCACACATTACGTTATGAAGCACACATTGATACTAGGAATCACACACACATTGCGTTATGAAGCACACATTGATACTAGGAATCACGCACACATTACGTTATGAAGCACACATTGATACTAGGAATCATACACACATTGCGTTATGAAGCACACATTGATACTAGGCATCAAACACACATTGCGTTATGAAGCACACATTGATACTAGGAATCACGCACACATTACGTTATGAAGCACACATTGATACTAGGAATCATACACACATTACATCATGAAGCACACATTGATCCTAGGCATCACACACACATTACGTTATGAAGCACACATTGATACTAGGAATCATACACACATTACATCATGAAGCACACATTGATCCAAGGCATCAAACACACATTACGTTATGCAGCACACATTGATCCTAGGCATCACACACACATTGCGTTATGAAGCACACATTGATACTAGGAATCACGCACACATTACGTTATGAAGCACACATTGATACTAAGAATCACGCGCACATTACGTTATGAAGCACACATTGATACTAGGAATCATACACACATTACGTTATGAAGCACATATTGATCCTAGGCATCATACACACATTACGTTATGAAGCACGCAGTGATCCTAGGCATCATACACACATTACGTTATGAAGCACACATTGATCCTAGGCATCATACACACATTACGTTATGAAGCACACATTGATCCTAGGCATCACACACACATTGCGTTATGTAGCACACATTGATCATAGGCATCACACACACATTGCGTTATAAAGCACACATTGATACTAGGAATCACGCACACATTACGTTATGAAACATACATTGATACTAGGAATCATACACACATTACGTTATGAAGCACACATTGATCCTAGGCATCATACACACATTACGTTATGAAGCACGCAGTGATCCTAGGCATCATATACACATTATGTTATGAAGCACGCATTGATCCTAGGCATCAAACACACATTACGTTACGAAGCACACATTGATCCTAGGCATCATACACACATTACGTTTTGAAGCACACATTGATCTTAAGCATCACACACACACATTACGTTGTGAAGCACACATTGATCCTAGGCATCACAAACACATTGCGTTATGAAGCACGCATTGATCTTAAGCATCAAACACACATTACGTTATGAAGTACGCATTGATCTTAAGCATCACACACACACACATTACGTTATGAAGCACACATTGATCCTAGGCATCACAAACACATTGCGTTATGAAGCACGCATTGATCCAAGGTATCAAACACACATTACGTTATGAAGCACACATTGATCTTAAACATCAAACACACATTAAGTTATGAAGCACACATTGATCCTAGGCATCACAAACACATTACGTTATGAAGCACACATTGATCTTAAGCATCAAACACACATTAAGGTATGAAGCACGTATTGATCCTAGGCATCACAAACACATTACGTTATGAAACACACATTGATCCAAGGCATCAAACACACATTACGTTATGAAGCACACATTGATACTAGGAATCATACACACATTACGTTATGAAACACACATTGATCCAAGGGATCAAACACACATTACGTTATGAAGCACGCATTGATCTTAAGCATCAAACACACATTACGTTATGAAGCACGCATTGATCCTAGGGATCAAACACACATTACGTTATGAAGCACACATTGATCCAAGGCATCAAACACACATTACGTTATGAAGCACGCATTGATCCTAGGCATCACACACACATTACGTTATGAAGCACACATTGATCCTAGGCATCACACACACATTGCGTTATGAAGCACACATTGATACTAGGAATCACGCACACATTACGTTATGAAGCACACATTTATACTAGGAATCACACACACATTACGTTATGAAGCACACATTGATCCTATGCATCACACGCACATTGCGTTATGAAGCACACATTGATACTAGGAATCACGCACACATTAGGTTATGAAGCACACATTGTTACTAGGAATCATACACACATTACGTTATGAAGCACGCAGTGATCCTAGGCATCATACACACATTACGTTATGAAGCACACATTGATCCTAGGCATCACTCACACATTGCGTTATAAAGCACACATTGATACTAGGAATCACGCACACATTACGTTATGAAGCACACATTGATACTAGGCATCATACACACATTACGTTATGAAGCACACATTGATCCTAGGCATCATACACACATTACTTTATGAAGCACGCAGTGATCCTAGGCATCGTACACACATTGTGTTATGAACCACGCCTTGATCCTAGGCATCAAACACACATTACGTTATGAAGCACGCATTGAACCTAGGCATCAAACACACATTACGTTATGAAGCATGTATTGATCCTAGGCATCATACACACATTACGTTATGAAGCACACATTGATCTTAAGCATCACACACACACATTACGTTGCGAAGCACACATTGATCCTAAGCATCACAAACACATTGCGTTATGAAGCACGCATTGATCTTAAGCATCAAACACACATTACGTTATGAAGTACGCATTGATCTTAAGCATCACACACACACATTACGTTATGAAGCACACATTGATCCTTGGCATCACAAACACATGGCGTTATGAAGCACGCATTGATCCAAGGCATCAAACACATATTACGTTATGAAGCACACATTGATCTTAAGCATCAAACACACATTACGTTATGAAGCACGCATTGATCCTAGGCATCAAACACACATTACGGTATGAAGCACACATTGATCCAAGGCATCAAACACACATTGCGTTATGAAGCACGCATTGGTCCTAGGCATCACACACACATTACGTTATGAAGCACACATTGATACTAGGAATCACGCACACATTACGTTATGAAGCACACATTGATACTAGACATCACACACACACATTACGTTATGAAGCACACATTGATCCAAGGCATCAAACACACATTACGTTATGAAGCACGCATTGATCCAAGGCATCAAACACACATTACGTTATGAAGCACACATTGATACTAGGAATCACGCACACATTACGTTATGAAGCACACATTGATCTTAAGCATCAAACACACATTACGTTATGAAGCACGCATTGGCCTTAAGCATCAAACACACATTACGTTATGAAGCACGCATTGATCTTAAGCATCACACACACATTACGTTATGAAGCACACATTGATCCTAGGCATCACAAACACATTGCGTTATGAAGCACGCATTGATCCAAGGCATCAAACACACATTACGTTATGAAGCACACATTGATCTTAAGCATCAAACACACATTACGTTATGAAGCACACAATGAT
The DNA here is from genome assembly GCF_978046115.1 of Saccoglossus kowalevskii. Taxonomy (NCBI): domain Eukaryota; kingdom Metazoa; phylum Hemichordata; class Enteropneusta; family Harrimaniidae; genus Saccoglossus; species Saccoglossus kowalevskii. The sequence goes on along the minus strand of NC_140661.1, from coordinate 26,484,150 downwards.
CCTAGGCATCACAAACACATTACGTTATGAAACACACATTGATCCAAGGCATCAAACACACATTACGTTATGAAGCACGCATTGATCTTAAGCATCAAACACACATTACGTTATGAAGCACGCATTGATCCTAGGCATCAAACACACATTACGTTATGAAGCACACATTGATCCAAGGCATCAAATACACATTACGTTATGAAGCACGCATTGATCCTAGGCATCACACACACATTACGTTATGAAGCACACATTGATACTAGGAATCACGCACACATTACGTTATGAAGCACACATTGATACTAGACATCACACACACATTACGTTATGAAGCACACATTGATCCAAGGCATCAAACACACATTACGTTATGAAGCACGCATTGATCTTAAGCATCAAACACACATTACGTTATGAAGCACGCATTGATTCTAGGCATCAAACACACATTACGTTATGAAGCACACATTGATCCAAGGCATCAAATACACATTACGTTATGAAGCACGCATTAATCCTAGGCATCACACACACATTACGTTATGAAGCACACATTGATATAGGAATCACGCACACATTACGTTATAAAGCACACATTGATACTAGACATCACACACACATTACGTTATGAAGCACACATTGATCCAAGGCATCAAACACACATTACGTTATGAATCACGCATTGATCCAAGGCATCAAACACACATTACGTTATGAAGCACACATTGATACTAGGAATCACGCACACATTACGTTATGAAGCACACATTGATCTTAAGCATCAAACACACATTACGTTATGAAGCACACATTGATCCTAGGCATCACAAACACATTGCGTTATGAAGCACGCATTGATCCAAGGCATCAAACACACATTACGTTATGAAGCACACATTGATCTTAAGCATCAAACACACATTACGTTATGAAGCACACATTGATCCTAGGCATCACAAACACATTACGTTATGAAACACACATTGATCCAAGGCATCAAACACACATTACGTTATGAAGCACGCATTGATCTTAAGCATCAAACACACATTACGTTATGAAGCACGCATTGATCCTAGGCATCAAACACACATTACGTTATGAAGCACACATTGATCCAAGGCATCAAATACACATTACGTTATGAAGCACGCATTGATCCTAGGCATCACACACACATTACATTATGAAGCACACATTGATACTAGGAATCACGCACACATTACGTTATGAAGCACACATTGATACTAGACATCACACACACATTACGTTATGAAGCACACATTGATCCAAGGCATCAAACACACATTACGTTATGAAGCACGCATTGATCTTAAGCATCAAACACACATTACGTTATGAAGCACGCATTGATTCTAGGCATCAAACACACATTACGTTATGAAGCACACATTGATCCAAGGCATCAAATACACATTACGTTATGAAGCACACATTGATACTAGGCATCACACACACATTACGTTATGAAGCACACATTGATACTAGGAATCACGCACACATTACGTTATAAAGCACACATTGATACTAGACATCACACACACATTACGTTATGAAGCACACATTGATCCAAGGCATCAAACACACATTACGTTATGAATCACGCATTGATCCAAGGCATCAAACACACATTACGTTATGAAGCACACATTGATACTAGGAATCACGCACACATTACGTTATGAAGCACACATTGATCTTAAGCATCAAACACACATTACGTTATGAAGCACGCATTGATCTTAAACATTAAACACACATTACGTTATGAAGCACGCATTGATCTTAAGCATCACACACACATTACGCTATGAAGCACGCATTGATATTAAGCATCAAACACACATTACGTTATAAAGCACGCATTGATCTTAAGCATAATACACACATTACGTTATGCAGCACGCATTGATCCTAGGCATCAAACACACATCATGTTATGAAGCACGCATTGATTCTAGGCATTATACACACATTATGTTATGAAGCACGTATTGATCCTAGGCATCACACACACATTACGTTATGAAACACACATTGATTCTAGGCATCACACACACATTACGTTATGAAGCATGCATTGATTCTTGGCATCAAACACACATTACGTAATGAAGCACGCATTGATCCTAGGCATCAAACACACATTACGTTATGAAGCATGCATTGATACTAGGCATCAAACACACATTACGTTATGAAGCACACATTGATTCTAGGCATCAAACACACATTACGTTATGAAGCACGCATTGATCTTAAGCATCACACACACATTACGTTCTGAAGCACGCATTGATCTTAAACATCACACACACACACATTACGTTATGAAGCACACATTGATCCTAGGCATCACAAACGCATTGCGTTATGAAGCACGCATTGATCCAAGGCATCAAACACACATTACGTTATGAAGCACACATTGATCTTAAGCATCAAACACACATTACGTTATGAAGCACACATTGATCCTAGGGATCACAAACACATTACGTTATGAAACACACATTGATCCAAGGCATCAAACACACATTACGTTATGAAGCACGCATTGATCTTAAGCATCAAACACACATTACGTTATGAAGCACGCATTGATCCTAGGCATCAAACACACATTACGTTATGAAGCACACATTGATCCAAGGCATCAAATACACATTACGTTATGAAGCACGCATTGATCCTAGGCATCACACACACATTACGTTATGAAGCACACATTGATACTAGGAATCACGCACACATTACGTTATGAAGCACACATTGATACTAGACATCACACACACATTACGATATGAAGAAAACATTGATCCAAGGCATCAAACACACATTACGTTATGAAGCACGCATTGATCTTAAGCATCAAACACACATTACGTTATGAAGCACGCATTGATCCTAGGCATCAAACACACATTACGTTATGAAGCACACATTGATCCAAGGCATCAAATACACAGTACGTTATGAAGCACGCATTAATCCTAGGCATCACACACACATTACGTTATGAAGCACTCATTGATACTTGGAATCACGCACACATTACGTTATAAAGCACACATTGATACTAGACATCACACACACATTACGTTATGAAGCACACATTGATCCAAGGCATCAAACACACATTACGTTATGAATCACGCATTGATCCAAGGCATCAAACACACATTACGTTATGAAGCACACATTGATACTAGGAATCACGCACACATTACGTTATGAAGCACACATTGATCTTAAGCATCAAACACACATTACGTTATGAAGCACGCATTGATCTTAAGCATCAAACACACTTTACGTTATGAAGCACGCATTGATCTTAAGCATCAAACACACATTACGATATAAAGCACGCATTGATCTTAAGCATCATACACACATTACGTTATGCAGCACGCATTGATCCTAGGCATCAAACACACATCATGTTATAAAGCACGCATTGATTCTAGGCATTATACACACATTATGTTATGAAGCACGTATTGATCCTAGGCATCACACACACATTATGTTATGAAGCACGTATTGATTCTAGGCATCAAACATATATCATGTTATGAAGCACACATTGATCTTAAGCATCAAACACACATTACGTTATGTAACACACATTGATTCTAGGCATCACACACACATTACGTTATGAAGCATGTATTGATTCTAGGCATCAAACACACATTAAGTTATGGAGCACGCATTGATCCTAGGCATCAAACACACATTACGTTATGAAGCATGCATTGATACTAGGCATCAAACACACATTACGTTATGAAGCACACATTGATTCTAGGCATCAAACACACATTACTTTATGAAGCACGCATTGATCCTAGGCATTATACACACATTAAGTTACAGATATATAGTTGTTTATCATAATCGAACTTCTCAGCGAAATTAGACCTTCACCCGGAAGGAAGACTAATTTTGAACTAACTCAATAAAAACAATGTAGTTGATGTTGTTCCGGAAGTGTTTTGATGTTTTGCCTAATTTGGTCAAGGTCACACATAATCGCAGATTCGTATTGGAAATATGTCCCCAACGGCTCGCCTCTGATCTCCATCAGTGTATTGTAGTACATACGGGATTTTAATGGTGTTCTCTATAACTACTGAAGATCATAATGATTGTTTTCTTTTGTGTTTCAGTACTAGAGTTCAATATACGATAACATAATTACTTGACCAGCGTTGGACAATCGAATTATTCTAATAAACTTATGCTGGTCCAGATCACCAGCACTCAGTCATTCAGAATGAAAAATTATTCAAGTTGAGTCCACTATCGTATCATTAACATGACGATGTACATTTCTTGAAAGATGATCGCAATTGACATGATTTATTTTAATAATTTAATTTAATCCTAATACACATTCGTCATAAATTATATAATTGCGCAGTAACTGAATATTATTGACGTCGAATAAATCAAAAACATTTTCAGAGTCACTTGTATTTATGCGGTAACATATAATCCCTTCACAGCTTCATTCGTAGCTGACCCCCCTAAAACTATGCTATGTACTGCAATTGATTGCCCCCCCCCATTATTCCATGTTTACTCTAAAACATACGTTAGATATACTCACGATGGTGAGGTAACAATATTTGAACCGATAAATTTGACAATTGTTTTCCAATTGATTGTTGTTTTATCGCATCGCTAACAATCATATACATGTTCTGTGTTTTAAAATTCACTATTTCGACTATATTTCATTTTTAGAGATAAAATCACGTGACCTTGCGTTCAATATTTGTGATATGTGTTTTCCAACAATTATGAACTGAACGCATGCTGCCTGGTACGGTATTAATACGAAATTTTTGAAACGTTGCAAAGAACACGGAAAAAGGGGGAAATATAGAAAGCGAGACAAACCTACTTACCGTGAGTCTGAAAGGTATAAATGGTTTTCTAACAAGTCACAAATCAGTACAGGATATGTATGTCGCGTTCAAATATGATGACGTCATGACAGATTAGAAACACATGCCGCTGCTTGCGTCGTGGTGAAATATTGCATATGATGATAATGCCTGGTTGAAATGCCAAGTTTCCTATATCATAGCTCCAGTGTAACCATCAACACATCTCATACGAAGCCTGTTGCGGTCCAGTTGCCGGTAAATTCCCTACATATGTTGAAATATGACGACGTATAACAGACAATCATACAAGTTGCATGCGTTTGAATGTGTGACCTTTCGACGGCTTGTGACGTCAACTATGTGTTTAACTTTAGCCAAATATTAACTTCATTATCAGAAGGCTAGTGACACCCCAAGGTGAAAACAACACAATTCTGAAATTATTCGCCTCAAACTATTATCATGGCAATAATATATATGGGATTAAGAAGTCATAAGTGGTAGTTTTATTTTGCTGACTTTTCCAAAACTGTTAAGTTCTGTTCACTTGAATATTCTTCCCAAACAGAATCAAGAATACTCAGTATTATTGTTGCTGTCACGTGACTAAGTATACGGCTCCGTATATACTGTAAAACATGTATTTTTAGCGATTTTAGCGAGAGAACTTATTCGCTAATTTAAGATGTCGCTAATGACTTCATTATAAATTCAAAATGGCGGCTTAACAATGTCTTTTTTTCAACACACACACTCTGTAAACAACACAGAAAACGTAATAATCTGGAGCGCTTCCTTATTACACTAGCCAGTTTTCTTTGTTTTATGCAGGGGATAACTGCGCATTTGTTTTGGCAGGCGACAGACAAGTATTATGAAAACAGAAAATCAACAAAAACAAGAGAAATTCGCTAATACTGTATGGGGTTAATTATTCACTGGGTTTTAATTTAGCTTATTTCGCTGACTGGAAAATGCGCTAAATTAAAACCCAGTGAATATGTAAAATTTAGCATAGAACACATTATCTAAATGATAAAACCGTGAATTTAAAACCCACTGAATATGCCTGAAATAGTAAATCAGTGAAATTTAAACCCAGTGAAAATTAGTAGATTTAGAGTACGTCATTTTATCACAATTCGCTAAAATAGTATGTCGCTTTTTCAACATGTTTTACAGTATGATATCTCGTTTAAAGTAGTAAAGTCGGTTGTCATTTGTACATAGTACATAGTTGTCGTGCACCGCATTTGCAATTGATGTAAACAAACAATGTATTTTGCACGTGTTGTACACGTTGCATGGAACACATATCGAACACGACGCGGTGCAACGACTGTGTTGATTTAGAAAATATAGAGATGAAATCATGTCCAATCACAAGTCTGAGAACACAAAACATTGCACTACAAACAAACAAACTGTTTCGACAGAGTCGTGAACACACCGTGTTTAACATGCAGTACCAGGCACACACCAAATATATAAATACGATTCAAACAGTTTTGTTTCTAATTATAGTACTTGACGCCGCCCTAGATTATTTGTCAGATAAACTAAATTATCTCGTAGTATCTTATCGGCGAGTCATACGAGTTTTTGTATTTAACTCTTATGTGGTCAAATCAATGTAAACCTACAAGGCGTTGGCAGGGTAAGGGTTAATGTCTGCGAGGAAATGCGCCCTCAATTGACGCTATATTCGAACACATAAGTCTAATCTAAACTCACAACATCCAACAATGTACAACACACAAGGCCAGGTGTTTATAAACACCGTAAAGTTAATGTGACATTTTTTTTCGGTAAATATGTTAATAAAGGTTTCACGTAATTGTATTTACTGAAAAATACAAAAAACTGAACTGTACATATAATGTACATTATATTTTATTTGATTAATGTAATGTTTTGGTTGCTCATTATTTTTCATGGTTGGTCATATCTCGGAATCCATCTAAATGTGTATACAGGTTTTGACTGTTGCATATATATTTTCTCTACCGTTTGCATTACAATTATAGTCGGTTGTAAAATGTTGTTCGTTTTCAATTTTGTTACATTTTTTGCAGGTGGAAACTCATTCTGAATATTGCAAATAACCCGATTGCTTTTCTGTCGTCCCTTTTAGTAAAAGTTGTTCATGTTATTATTGAATAGTTTTGAAAGTCCTTAACTTTGAGTCAGTTCTGTTCATGTTTCTTATTCATATATTGATATAATATTCTAACATAGGTCTTGGAAGTGTTGTTTGTTTTATATTTTCTTCAGATCATGCAATTTAGATAACCAGTTGTTCGATTATTTTGGTGCATGGTATGTTACATTTTTTTTCATTAATGGACAAAGGTGTGTGCAATACATGAGAGCTTTGTATTGTAAGGCACACACCAGTGGGAGTTACACCTGCACCCATTCTATCGTGTTACTGGTAGTGTTATCAACATTTTCTATGTGCCTACAAAAGTGGTACTTTTTTGTGATAGTTTTGTTCTATCTACTCCAGTTCGTTCTCAGTTCCCATATTTCTTCAGCATAGGTTAAAATTGGTAGTTGGGTTGTTTCAATACATTTGTTTTAGGTCACGTGGTTGTATTAAATTTCACACTAATACATGTATGTTTTTTTTTTTTTTCAATTTCCTCATTTCCAACTTTGATCTTCATTCTTTCTGTGTGGTGTCCGAGATGTTTATGTACTGACATTAGAATACTAATGTTTCAATCGTCCGGTATTGCCATTTTTTAACATTTTTGTAGAACTTTTATCATGGTTGCATGGCTGTACTTTAGTATTTCATCAGACATGCCGTCGGTTCCACATAGCTTGTTATGTTTTAGCCACTTTACAAACAACCATTTCACATCTTCTTTTGTGATCTTCTAGTTCATATAATTAATCAGGTTAGTTTCTTTTCCTTACTAAAAGAGCACTTATTCTTTTTGTCTTCTGCTATTAGTTTGTTTTCACTTGTGACTTGTGAGTGATTTATCTAAGAAGAGTGTTGTATTGTCAGTACCTTTATGTTATTTTTTGTTTGTTGATTTTCAGAATACCATAGAATCTGAGTTTCAGCTAAAATAATTTAGTTCTTTAATTTGTTGCTTCTGGTTCCAAACATTTTACTTCTTGTGTTATAGTGTTCTTATAAGATTTATTCTGCCAATATGATTAAATTGTTTTTCAACACAGTGCTCTGTCGTTTATTGACTTTCATAGATGATTTTGATATTAGGCATTTTTTAGTAATCGCATTAAATGTGATGTTATTCCTGGCATGTAGATTGCTGATAAGTATTTGATTATTTTTTATTTATTCAGTAGTTTGGCAGTGTATTTTGCGAATGGTTTTGTCTTACCACCTCGTTTATATCAGCTTGGTGCTATTTCCAACATATCATTTGTATTCTGAAATACATTGTGTAATTGCAGATTATTAAATCTAAGACTCAGTAAAACTATAAATTCAAATGCATATTTTAGACTAGAACAAGTTAATTTCTATTGATTTACAAAAAATCATTAGGACAAAAATCGCCTCACCTCACTTTTAACAGCCAAATTTGTTGATTATGTTGGAATACGAACAATTAATCTTGCCATTGTTAGAAAAGAACAATTTCCTAATGAATTTGAACAATTCAGTGATTGGTTGAATTGAACCACGTGATATAATGGCTCGCACAGTATCGCTCGTTACTCCATCCTGCTGGCGTCAGCTATATATTCAGTACGAACAAGTAATTTCCGTATAAATAAAAATGTGTTATAAGACCATGTTTCTACTGCAAACACAATTTCGTGTACAATCCTGTCTTACAGGGCAGGAAAATGAATAAAATCTAACTTTAGCAATTCGGAATTTTGATGTAAAAACACGACTGTGACTCAATTACAAAAGCATTTATAAGAAATGCACAAATGTCAAATACCAACACTAATATACGAAATACAGGTTTATGAACGTAATACACTACAACATAGATAATACAAAACATTGTAAAATCTGTAAATATTTAATATATCATCAATATGACGACGTGCGAGTAATTCATAAATGTAACTACTAAAACGCAGTGCAATGTAAATCTTGGTCTACAGCAAGTAATATATATTATATATATAAGAATAAAAAAAAATTATAAAACAAATACATGAACTTTGCCCTCTTCCAATATTTTGTATGTGTATTCGATAGTATATTCTACTCACACTGAACAATAATCCAATGTGAAAATGGTGAAATAATAAATTGCGCATGTTTGTTGAATTCGTGGTACGCACAAGTTATACGAATGCGCATGCGCTTTATTCCTGTAGAGGAATATTGTACGTGACATCCAGTTACCGATCAATCATATTATAGCGATTGTAAAATAAAATATCCAAAAGTATACATATTGACTCTGTATAACTTTCACGACAAACTTAACTTTTGAAAAATGTTGGCAGCGAAATATTGGCGTTCAAGGATCAGATGCAACTGTTCTGTGAGACATGCTATCAATGTGATGAAGTCTCAATAGTGTTCGAATATAAACGGAATTTCCTACTACTAAAACGTAGCGTTGTAAATGTTGACGCATGCGTTGTGGACTAAACTAAGTTCGTTTTCTTATCACCCCGAGAGAATAACTCCTGGTTTGTGCAATATTTCTCACACAGTTAGTCTATCAACAATCACATTGTTGTTTTTTGTTCTCTCACTCTGAATTTCCTGCTTGCTCGAAGGCTAGTGTTCGGTCCTTACAATGTGTATCTCTGTTTTCATTTCGAAACAAGGTCCAAACCTGAGACAGACTGCCGTGGTTGTGAATTGCAAACAATCTGTTGATTGGACATGAGACATTCTGCTTGAACTGTTCACCATTGGTGTCGAAACGCTTGTCCATTTTTGGCGTCATTTTCAATTTTTCCAGACACAAGCCTGTGATAAAAACGTCCTCCCAGGGAAGGAAGGGCACCTGCGGAGATATTTGAACTATCGCCTTGGCAACATCATGTGACATGACATAAGCAGGGCCGATCAAATATGGCGGATAATAAGTCCGGTTATAAGTAGTTATTGGAGTGAACCACTTTGCGTATTCCGGCGACTGTGCCGACCGTATGGGTCGGGCGTTCTCATGCAAATATCCGATCACAAAATTTTCGCGGGCACTGTAGGAAATATGTTTAACTAACAAATCGTAATTGATAAAAACGTCGTCGTCCACTTTTAGAACATATTCAGCTGACGAGCAATTGTTTGTAATGATATTCAGACCCTGTAGAGTTTTCAAAGTCAAGTTCAAATAGTGATCAACAAGGTCAAGAACGATGATGTCACCGTGTAGCGCATTCTCTTTCCGTACTTTTTCTAACACGGTCTGCTGATTTCGGTGCCTAACTGTTCCTGGATGATGTTCTCGATCTTTTCCGAGCAGAAACACAGTTCGAATATCAATATCATGTACGCGTTTCACACCTCCCCACGTTTTACGAATTAGATACCTTTCATGGAAATGACCGAAGTGTGATATCACCATGGTTACGAGAAAAACACCGTCGTTGCAAACAAAAGTATTCAAAGAAGGCTCTGTTGATGCAGGAAGCACCTTTACGACCTCAACCCGACCAGCTAAATTTCCCCTCAGCCCATCCTTTTCAGTCGTAAAGAAGACGAACAAACTGAAGGCGACGACAAATGGCAGATTGATAAATGCATATTTCCATATCTTCGTCAGCCTCATTTTTTGCTCTTATATCCTAGATTCTGAAAACAATGAATAATTATATCGTGGTTATTATTCGTGCATACAATTATATTTTTTGATAGAGGAAGTGACGTAAGCTCAAAACCCCAAGAAGCAAATAGCTATGATACATGATGTCACAATGATGTCACAACGCAATATCAATATCATTTTGACGGATTTTAGAGATACACCATTCGAAAACCCGGGGTGGGATTATGAACATGTCAAGTAATGCAAGGTATTTTTGCACCTCATCATTTTTTTTTGCGCAAATTTATGTTCCCTTCCACTGGAATCAAACATTTTATTTATACAGTCTCACACAAGCACATTTTCTTTCATAAATTCAAAGTTCTTGTCTGGTAAATTTGACATTTGATGTGTGAGCACAGGGAAACACTTTTATTTCAGAAGTTTCATACTTCCTTTCAAGTTTACTTTTTTTCCTCTTGAAAGACAGTAAGTACTCAAACTTGTTATTTACAACTAATCTTTTATAACATTCTCAAATCACCACACTGTCACCAGCTGTCAATCACGCTTTTGACTACTTAACTTGGAATGAAGTACGGAACTACGGAACTACTGAAAGGAAGTGACGTTAGTGTATTTTCTGGTTCGCGTGTCAAATGTAATGTGGATGTCACTGTAAAGGAGTTAAGATGAGCATGTATTGCCAACTCACACAGATGAGAATGTATTATTTATTGGATGTTTTTATTCTGTGAAACGGGACATAGTGCAGTGTTATTTATTTTATTTTAAGTTAATAGATTTCTCTGTCATATTTCTCAACATATTTAATGTAAAACAATTGCCGCCAAATCTCCCATTATTTGCATCGTTTTGTATTTATTCAAATTTTCCTTCACCTAACTTTTTTCAAATATCATTTTCCAAGACTGAAGACTGGTGAAAACAGAAAACAAACAACTTAGCACATTGTCAGAGTATTCAGCGTTTCAAAATGCGGAAATGAGTGGGTAGTCGTATCTGCATCTTTCCCAGTCAATGTTCATTTATTCAGCCGTATAATGATACTTTGTTAGAATTATCACTCTCAATGTGGAATCGGATGCGAAGTCGTGTGTTTTTAACAGTAAGACATAGTAGTTACAAGGCGACAAAATCTATTGGTTTAAATTTCAAATTGATACGAACTGTCATTAATGGAACGCTGATTAATGGACCCAGCTCTTAAAGCGCGGTGGTCTTCGCGTAGCACGGGTTATAATTTCATGTAAACAAACTATGTAGTATTTTACATGTGTTTTATACGTCGCTATGAGTCCCATATCGAACAGGACACGGCATGACGACTGCCGCCCTTTAAAGTTTTTTGACTTGACTTCATGACCCAATCATATACGGCTTCGTAGGAACGGTCATGGATGGCTGGCTCAGCAAAACCATACGTTTTGGACGATACCATATCTGGTACATAGTTGGTTACCATGTCATGCGCAGAGACGACTACGCATCCATTTTTAACTTCAAACGCCAAATACACCAGTCTTCACTATTATTATTTCCTATGTGACGTGATAATTTTTACGGACAAAAATGGCAAAAGGCAGGGTGTATATGTGTATTATGTTCATAGTATAACTACAAGGGAAAGACTTGGCACAAATTGTTACAACCAAGTTTTGATCTGTAAATCTGTTATACAAAAAACAGTCTATTTCTAGTGGGCAGTTCACCTATCTTTTTTGCATATTTATCTGACGCTATTAATGTGACCTCAGTTATTTGAGATTTGCCATAACATTTAGAACATTTTTCATTATACTCACTGGGTATGTAAATATATAAGTGATTTTGTATAATACTTTTAATTCTAGATAAAACATGGGGACGTTTCATAAGAGAATTGTGGCGTCAAGAGAGAATGTTGGTAGAATAAATTTTCTTTTTTTTTTCACTGTCATTACTTGTAATTTTATTTTACTGAAAAATGTTATACTAGTACTTATTCCAGAGATGTTTATGCCAGCCCCCAAGATTACAAATGGTACAGCCCTTAGTCATTCTGGTACCACTCAGCGACATCGCCTATAGTACAATATACGGTTTCACACTTTAGCTCCTAATACAAAACTAGCAATGAGAAATCCTACTTGAGCCTGAGCTCATTTCTGGATAGCTACTTTAAAATACAACACGAATGATTAACTGCAGCTAATGGGCCCATTTATAGTGTCTGTATGTCCAAACGTTCGACCACAATAAACACTATTTGTGAGCATTTGTACAAAAACCCGTAGACACTATAAAATTCAAACCCGAAAATCGAAAATCCCCCAAAAACTAGCATGTAAATATTGTCGGGAAAGCAAATGGCGACAAAAATGTCAAATAATGGAATCATCGTCGCAAAACCATGACAACTAACGGCAACAAACGCCGGGCAGACACAACCTATTTTACGTGTCGAGGAAACAACGGATAAATCGGCCGTATTCTAAATGCAATACACGTTTCAGTTCTCTGTTCTTCTCGAGTGTTATGCAAACTATGCGACTCATGTATCGAGTGTGCGTGCGTGACTGATTGCGGCTAAGGCTGTGTATTGTATACACAACGGAGTAGTACGTCGAACCCGGAATCAATAAGTAAGATGCCCCATCTTGATCGGAGCCTTTAAAAGGATCCGTTTATAAGGCAGAATTTGCCAGTTTAAACCCATACACTTGAAAATCGGGATAACAACGAGGCTCGTAACAAGGCTTTTCACCGGGCTTAGTGTGCCAAACTTATGTGTTTATTTGTGTAATTATGCAACACACCCTGTGAAGAAATGCCTTACATCAAATTGCTCTGTCGTATACTGTATATGCATACCCACCTTTAAAGTCAGTTACACGTTTCGTAAGTTTGACGCCCGCGACAAAAGATCGAGTTGGTCCGCCGTTCACTGCGCTGTCATATCTCCACTTGCCTATGTTGATATCATAAAAGATTAACCAAATTATTGAGGGGGGTAAGCGGCAAACAAAAAGCAAACAAAGAGATATTTTGTTCGCCCAGCATGGTTAAGTTTTATTTCATTATAAACGTATTAATATCAATAAAGTGCCAGATAATTTTAATGTACAATAAATCTTTTAATTTACACTAGTTTTAACAAGCTAGGTTTTTTATTGTTGCCCAACGCATTCTGTCAGAAGAGGTTCAAAGGTCAACTTATCATCGTCTGTGTCATCTTCGTTCCACGGGTTAATGGATATCTTATACATGCCGCCCATTCGCCATTATCACCTGTTGCCACCTAAAGAGTGTCGTCTGCTTCTTCCAAATGTCTCCAATCTTCACGTCACATTAAACACTGCATTAACTCATCATACTACCAGCATTACGATTTGAATAGATGGCGGCAAATCTCTGTCACGTAATTCCAAACATCGAATATGGTTTCTGTGGCTAATTACGCTAATTACCGTCAGAAATTACAAAACCCGATAATAAAATGCAAATAAGTTATAACACTTTACATCCTTCTCCTGTTTCAGGTTGAACTGCGCTCCTAACGAGTATCATATGCAATATCCTTGTTCTTATTGTTGGCCACTGAGGGCGGAAAAACGAGAGAACCGTTAAAATTAAATAAAAACAAAAGGCACTAAAAGAACTAAAAAAAGGATTTATGTGCTAGATTCGATGTCGCCTATCTATTTACTGTGTATTGGCATTAAGTGTGTAGCCAGTGTGTATGATGAAATTCTTCTGTCGTCATGTAAATAATGTATTGCATGGCATGTTCATAATTTTATGGCAGATTTCAAACGAGTGAGGTCACAATAATAACCCCAACTAGTAGACTAAAATAGGTGAACTGCCTAACATAAATAGGCTGCATATTTTAAAAACTGATTTACAAATAAAAACTAGTTTAAATACAATCTGTGCCAAGTTTTACAGACAATGAGATTTCCCTGGTAGTTATATTGTGAACCTTAAATGCTGTAGTTTTCTGTTGTTGTGTTATAAAAACAAAAGTAACGTTAAAATACAATTAATCGCATTTCAAAATCCAATTAAAAACTGTGTGTCCTGTATCTTGCTTGATGGGCAATGTATGCTTGTAACTGTTTTGTTTAACATTATAACTAGAATAATCTAGCTTTTTTTTGAAGTTGAATTTTAGCGAAATGACAGAAATACATTTAGATTGTGTAGCCACTAAGTAAGTTCCATGTGTCGGTTGTGATAATAACATCCTTGTACAAAAAACATTCGCTTGATAACAATGGGCCAAGTGTTTGAATGTCAAGGGGGTATTTATTTATCTTGTCGTAACTCTGGCAAGTAAATCGAGCATAACATTCCCTTAATTTCCGGTTTCTGACATATCCTTATATAAACATATTATAAGTTATTAGTACTCTGATGAGATGTAACCTTGTTGCACTCTGATTAAAACACAGTTTTCCTTACATCCTATCCAATTCTTCAATGTAAACACTCCAAGATTTCAAATATAGAATGACATTTTATTACATGTTATCAACGGATAATCAAACATTATTATTACAGTAATTATTACAAATAATGTGTAGTCATGGGAGATAGAAACTGATTTTCTATACGTGATATGCGTTTGTTTGTATATCAAGCATGTTGTAGAATGCCACTAGAGAAAAATAGATCATAAATGCAACTTGTACACTACAGATATTTCAACTAAACTTTTTGTTCTGTCGACTCGCTATCTATAAAATCTATGCCATCGCGTGAAACATGTTCGGAGCATTGCAAGAATGTCATCTATAGCATTGGTAATCATTTGAAGATCATTTGACTACAGGAATATCCCTATTTACATGAAATAAACTTTCCAGTGAATCGTGATAGAAATGTATCATAGTATCATAGCCTGCGTAATGCAAAATCAAAATAAGAGTGACATTATTGTCAAATCGGTAGTGACATTACTGAATAATACAATATATTAACACTGATTTACATTTTGGTTTAAAAATATTATAATCGCCGCTATATAATTACGTCTTAATAACTATGGATTGGACTTCAGTCATCTTCATCTTATTATAATTATTATAATTACGCAACAATCAGAATACAGTGAATGTGTTTCGACTAATCCAACCTCGGCATTTCTAGCTGTACGTCCACCTGTGAAATAGTAAAACAGAAACATGTATTAAATGTAACGTTCAAAGTCAAACATTCTTTTTCTGATTTTGTTGATGTGTGTCTCTAAATTCTCTTTTCACTCAATGAGGATAATCACGAGACAATCATATAAATCATTTAGTTATCCATGAAACAATCTGTTTGGGATTTTGTTATTTGAATCATAACCTACCATGTAATGTACATGCTCCTGGCAGAAGCCAATAAATCTCCCGATCACCACACCTTTTGTTTATGACGTTACCAACCATATCTCGTTTGAGCAAAGGATTTGATGAGATTGTCCAATATTCTGGTTCACTTTCTGTAAATTCCATTGATCCAGTGTCCTAGGGAAAAGATGCACGGCTTATTAAAAGTGGTTTAATATAAGTTACTCATATTACTCACAAAAAGTGTCAAAACACATCGTTGACAGACAACGATATTTGAATGTTATTAACATCTTTAGAAAATCACGATCACGGAATTCAACATTCATCTAAACAAATTGTTTACATACCTTGTCACTCTCCAAGTACTGTTTCAAATCATTCGGTTTCAAGATGGACTTTCCATCAAATGGTCGTATCAAACATTCATTTTTGTGATGGAATACAAATGCTTCCAGTCCCTGTATAATGCAACAAGTTATAGTTATTGATACAGGCAGACAATCGTTAATATTTATGCAAATTAGGTGAACATAAACAAACACTTACTCTATCAAAATCTAAGATCGCGTCCACGGCATTCTCATTGAATGGAATGTTTTCGTATATTTCAATATTGTCTGTAGTGTCAAGTTCTACTTGCTCCAAAGCAGTATTTCCATTATATTGAACTTGTATTTGGTAGATTTCCTGTTAAATGTTCAAAAATATAAAACTTGGAATGAATATAAATTATTTCCGATAATGAGTTAAACAGTGTGCAGCTAAAAGTGTTTATGAATAATTAAATCGTGCATTCTCTCATTGTCATATGATCGCTAGAATTCAATAAATTCACACATTGTAAAATAAGTTACATATTAACCTTCTTCTGTATAGTATCATCCATAGACTTGGCTCGAGCATAGACGAGCAGATCGACAGTGGCAACAAAAACGATAACAATGTACACCTTCATTGTCTTCAACTATAACGTGATTTTATCTGTAAGAAGATCTGTGAATACAAGTTAATTAAATTCCTAATTCTTATTAAATTGCAATGAAGTGCTGTGTGTTGCTGGCAATGACAATTTGTAAAACTAGTGACGCCTGTTCAAATGGACATTAAATATAATGTATTGATATGGAATGATGCATAAGCACAGATAGGGACTGTCGAACAAGCAAAGTATTGCCATGTTGAGTGATTTCAAAACGACATAGACAATTTATCTTATTAAAGTTTGTGAAATAAGATAAGACGATATGATATACATCGAAATAACGCGCGAATACGACCTCAACGTCCGACTGATCGGATCCGTACTAACTTGGTGTATATCGTAGCTGATATGTAAGATCTGAATGCACAGAAATAACACAGCTTCTTAAGAACAGTTTACACTTACCTACCAGTCAGGGTAGTTGTGACAAGCCGGTTATTCTGGTCTCCACAGCTGGTTGGCGTCGAAGTGATTTGGACGTAATCACATTGGCCCTACTTTTATACCTTTTAAACCGGATAAATCAATTCAATTGTAATTGTAAGTACATTGTTTTTCACTCACATTGTTTTTTCGAATGTATCTTGCGGCCTTGAATTGTCAAGTCTTTTGTTTTTATTTTTGTAACCAGTAAACAATTGTTGATGTTTTCCAGAGGTCAATAAGCGCAAAACATGCACTTGACAACTTGAGGAGTTATTTCCTAAATTTATATCGCACTGAAAACAGACGTGTTTATACTGACCCTAGTTATTTCGGTTCAATACAAATTCAAACCTAGCTTTACGTTTATGTACTCAATGCCGTGACAGTCAGTGTGGTATACTTTGTTACGTATTATCGATTTTGGAATGAAATCGTAGAAAATACTCCTTTCATATATTTGTAATCTACCAAAAATCCGATGATATTAGCAGCCGTGATTTCACTGTATATGCCACATTTTTGTGTTTTTACTTTGTGATACATCCTTAAAGCGTTTTCGGTCATTCAGGTGTTGTTAGTGAATGTGTAACACTCTTTATACACTCATGATGTATTTCCTCACTTTATTCCATGCTTCAATATACGTAATATATATTTTCTGTTTCTACTTGTTATATCCAAAATCTGTTTAGTAAATTGCTTTCTAGTTTCCTTATGCTTATGTTGTGACAACTAGAGATTGTAGTGTCCGTAACTGATTAGTGGCGAAGTGATATTGACATATATTGCACTTTTATTATTTACCCTTCTACCGAACCAATCAACTGAATTTTATTAGTTTGCACTTCATGTATGTATGTAAGCAGATTGTCTTTGTTCTAAATATCCCAAGGTCAAACTGTATATAATGAGTAGGCCTCGAATTGTTTCAGTTTTAGTGTTTTTAATTCAGCTCAAGGAAACCAGTTTCGGTGTGTTCATGTATTTAGTGTTTGCAACGCACTCTTGTAACAAGAACAAACGGTTGTTTCTACTGTCTCAATTTTAATGGGTTTACCACAATCCATAAGATCGGTTTGGATGCAGGTCACACAAACTGTAGTACTTTTTCCACTCGAAGTAATTTATGTTTTATTTTTTTGTTAGCCAATGACAAACATACTTGATGTCCTATTGCCCTATGTTATACCAAGCTAGTACGGACAACTTAACACGTGTGTGTGTGTATATACTGTTTCTAGCTGCGGGATACAAAAAAACATGACACAAGGTGATGCTCGGACAAAGAGTACAAGACATAAGGTATGAGAACAGATAGGGACTGTTTAACAAAGTATTATCATATGTTGGGACGATTTCGAAATGACGAAGATATTTAATTCATATTCAAGTTTGGGAATTAAATAAGATAAGGCGATATATTTTTACGAAAGGACGCGCTAATACAATCTCAAATCATGTAGCCACGTGGAATACTTCGAGTTACTGTTAGGATCTGTATCAACTGTGTTAGCTCTGATTTTGTGGAATTAACACGGGTTCTAGAAATTGTGTGTTCCCCATGACGTATGTTTAATGAACAGTGTATCTTGTAATTTGTTTCCATTGTGTACTTGGTATACTTTCCTAAGTAAGTGTAAAAAAAAAAAAAATAAAAATAAATAAATAAATAAATAAATAAATAAATAAATAAATAAATAAATAAATAAATAAATAAATAAATAAATAAATAAATAAATAAATAAATAAATAAATAAATAAATAAATAAATAATTAAATAAATAAATAAATAAATAAATAAATAAATAAATAAATAAATAAATAAATAAATAAATCTTTGTGGATTTCGAACAAAAAAATAAATCTAACCTACCTAAACTGACTGGGAAACAGTCCCAAGGAACTTCATTTTTTCCTTTGATGTTTGTGACAGTTGCCTGTCCTGTATTCTCTAGTGTCTTTTCTGTAATGAACGAATTATTGCAAATATATGCATTCATGAACCTATCGGTTTTGATAACCTAATATTGTGTCATCACGTTGTATGTCGATTGGAGCATGGAGCTAAACTTCTTTTAGCTCCATGATTGGAGGAAGGAAGACTGAATTTCCAGCTTCCTGAACACTTACATTTTCATTGCTGTGTCAATAAATCATTGTGCCCTGGATATGTGTGTGCTGTACACAAAGAGAACACAGGACTACCAATAATCAACAGTTATTCAAAACATGATGTGCATGCTATTGAATTGATTATAGAGATATTTTGTTTAGCATTCATCAAAAAAATGTGTTTCTAAATGCGGACTGGACTGACAGTCTTGGACATATGATGGGTTCCCTGTTGCTAGTAACAATTATTGAGTTTATTGTACATATAGTTAAGTAGTTGTTTGGATGTCCATTATATTTCGTTTAATTCTTTTAATTGACGACGTGTTGCCAATAGTTATGTGACTGGTACTGTGTGTAATTATTTAAGATCATTGTGTCTGTTTCAGTCAGGAACTAACCAATGAGAATTATGTGTTGGTCTATGCAGTACCAGTCGATACTCTGTGTATAATTCACACAAATTAAACAAAATCGATTTTACGTTAGATGTAGTCTTCATGTGACTGCTAAGTAAATGAGTGCTGGGGAATATTGAAAGGGGTACCGCATTTTTTTCTTGAAAAATATAGTATAAACACGAAAAATAACAAAGCGATTTTGCATATATTTTAATATTTTGATATTATCAACAACATGTGTTATATTATCTTATTAGTTTCTACATATAGACAGTGAAATCTTTAGAATGCTCGCCAGTTATTGTTCATATACCTTCTCTGCAATCTGAAGACGTCTGATGTCAGAATTAAAACAAAGACCTAGATTAATTTGCATATTGATCAATAGCGGAGTTGCTGTATTGATTTTTTAAATGGTCATGAAATCTCCTGTGACTAATGTTTTGACGTTCGGTGCAATAAAGATGATTGTTGAGCATTCATACTTTACTATATGATTTATGAATTATTTAAAATCCATGCAAATATACTAGTTTAGTCATCATATTAAATGCGATTGTTAAATTTGACCACTTGTTTACGTATGTTCATTTAGGATAGGGCTCTGAAATGTTCATAGAATACATTTATATAGCTACGGGAGTATAACAGTATAAAAAGTTTATTTTGACTTTTTGACCTGTGTCGTGATGTGCAATGCAAGTATTGCGAAATGACAGAAATACATTTCGACTGTGTAGCCACTAAGTAGCTTCCATTGTTGCCGGTACAAGTCCAGTTCAATCAGCTAAATATATTGTGACTTTCCAATCTCATGATGGCACTGGAGTCTGGCCAAGTCATGTTGTTGTTAAGAAGACCAATATTAGTTCAGAGATCACAATAGGTAGTCCGTACTGGTACATGCATGTGTATGATGATAACGTCCTTGTAAAGTTTCTGATCGGTAATTGGCCATGACGTTGTAGAAAATGCACTAAATGGCGCAACATTGACAGATATACAAAACATCAGACCAAATAGAAAAAGATAAATCATGTTGGTTTACTTTGTAGAGTTTTGACACTATTGAAAAACAACAACATTCGTTTCATAACAGTGGACTGAGTGTTTGAATATCAAGGGAGTACTTATTTATCTTGTCGTAACTCTGGCAAGTAATTCGAGAATAACATTCCCTTAATTTCCGGTTTCTGACATATCCTAATATAAACATATTAGAAGTTATTAGTACTCTGATGAGGTGTAACCTTGTTGCACTCTGATTAAAACACAGTTTTACAGCTCCTTACATCCTATCCAATTCCACAATGTAAACAACATTCCAAGATTTCAAAAATAGTAAGATCTTTTATTGCATGATATCAACGGGTAATCAATCAATTTAAATACAGTAATTATTACAAATAATGTGTATTCAGAGGAGATTGAAACTGATTTTCTATACGTGTATTACGTTTGTGTGTACACTCTTTCAACTAAACTTTTTGTTCTGTCGATTCGCTAACTCTAAAATCGATGCAATCGGGTGAAACATATCAAGAATGTCATCTAATTCATAGCATTGTTAACCATTTAAAAATCATATGACTAGAGGAAAATCTCCACATACATATAAAATACACTTTCTAGTGAATCGTAATAGAAATGTATCCACACTATCATAGCCTGTGTAATGCAAAACCAAAATAATATAGTTACATTATAGTCAAAATAGGTAGTGTGACATTACTGAATAAGACTATATAATAACACTGATTTTCATTTTAGTTTAAAATCATTAATATCATTCGCCATTGTATAATTACGTCATAAAATCTACGGATTGACTGCAATCATCACGGGATTATAATTATTATAATTACACAACAATCAGAATACAATGAATGTGTTTCGACTAATCCAACCTCGGCATTTCTAGCTGTACGTCTACCTGTGAAATAGTAAAACAGAAACATGTATTAAATGTAACGTTCAAAGTCAAACACCATTTTCTGATTTTGTTGAGGTGTGTCTCTAACTTCTCTTTTCACTCAACGAGGATAATCACGATACAATCATATAAATCATTTAGTTATCCATGAAACAATCTGTTTGGGATTTTGTTATTTGAATCATAACCTACCATGTAATGTACATGCTCCCGGCAGAAGCCAATTAATCTCCCGATCACCACACCTTTTGTTTATGACGTCACCAACCATATCTCGTTTGAGCAAAGGATTTGATGAGATTGTCCAATATTCTGGTTCACTTTCTGTAAATTCCATTGATCCCGTGTCCTAGGGAAAATATGCACGGCTTATTAAAAGTGGTTTAATATAAGTTACTCATATTACTCACAAAAGTGTCAAAACACATCGTTGACAGACAACGATATTTGAATGTTATTAACATCTTTAGAAAATCACGATCACGGAATCCAACATTCATCTAAACAAATTGTTTACATACCTTGTCACTCTCCAAGTACTGTTTCAAATCATTCGGTTTCAAGATGGACTTTCCATCAAATGGTCGTATAAAACATTCATTTTTGTGATGGAATACAAATGCTTCCAGTCCCTGTATAATGTAACAAGTTATAGTTATTGATACAGGCAGACAATCGTTAATATTTATTCAAATTAGGTGAACATAAACAAACACTTACTCTATCAAAATCTAAGATCGCGTCCACGGCATTCTCATTGAATGGAATGTTTTCGTATATTTCAATATTGTCTGTAGTGTCAAGTTCTACTTGCTCCAAAGCAGTATTTCCATTATATTGAACTTGTATTTGGTAGATTTCCTGTTAAATGTTCAAAAATATAAAACTTGGAATGAATACAAATTATTTCTTATAATGAGTTAAACAGTGTACAGCTAAAATTGTTTATGAATACTTAAATCGTGCATTCTCTCATTGTCATATGATCGCTATAACTCAATAAATTCACACATTGTAAAATAAGTTACATATTAACCTTCTTCTGTATAGTATCATCTATAGACTTGGCTCGAGCATAGACGAGCAGATCGACAGTGGCAACCAAAACGATAACAATGCACACCTTCATTGTCTTCAACTATCGCGTGATTTTATCTGTAAGAAGATCTGTGAATACAAGTTAATTAAATTCCTAATTCTTATTAAATTGCAATGAAGTGCTGTGTGTTGCTGGCAATGCCAATTTGTAAAACTAGTGACACCTGTTCAAATGGACATTAAATATAATGTATTGATATGGAATGATGCATAAGCACAGATAGGGACTGTCGAACAAGCAAAGTATTGCCATGTTGAGTGATTTCAAAACGACATAGACAATTTATCTTATTAAAGTTTGTGAAATAAGATAAGACGATATGATATACATCAAAATAACGCGCGAATACGACCTCAACGTCCGACTGATCGGATCCGTACTAACTGGGTGTATATCGTAGCTGATATGTAAGAACTGAAAGCACAGAAATAACACAGCTTCTTAAGAACAGTTTACACTTACCTACCAGTCAGGGTAGTTATGACAAGCTGGTTAGTTTGGTCTCCACAGCTGGTTGGCGTCGAAGTGATTTGGACGTAATCACATTGGCCCTACTTTTATACCTTTTAAACTGGATAAATCAACTCAATTGTAATTGTAAGTACATTGTTTTTCACTGACATTGTTTTTTTCGAATGTATCTTGCGGCCTTGAATTGTCAAGTCTTTTGTTTTTATTTTTGTAACCAGTAAACAATTGTTGATGTTTTCCAGAGGTCAATAAGCGCAAAACATGCACTTGACAACTTGAGGAGTTATTTCCTAAATTTATATCGCACTGAAAACAGACGTGTTTATACTGACCCTAGTTATTTCAGTTCAATACAAATTCAAACCTAGCTTTACGTTTATGTACTCAATGCCGTGACAGTCAGTGTGGTATACTTTGTTACGTATTATCGATTTTGTAATGAAATCGTAGAAAATACTTCTTTCATATATTTGTAATCTACCAAAAATCCGACGATATTAGCAGCCGTGATTTCACTGTATATGCCACATTTTTGTGTTTTTACTTTGTGATACATCCTTAAAGCGTTTTCAGTCATTTAGGTGTTGTTAGTGAATGTGTAACACTCTTTATATACTCATGATGTATTTCCTCACTTTATTCCATGCTTCAATATACGTAATATATATTTTCTGTTTCTACTTGTTATATCCAAAATCTGTTTAGTAAATTGCTTTCTAGTTTCCTTATGCTCATGTTGTGACAACTAGAGATTGTAGTGTCCGTAACTGATTAGTGGCGAAGTGATATTGACATACATTGCACTTTTATTATTTACCCTTCTACCGAACCAATCAACTGAATTTTATTAGTTTGCACTTTATGTATGTATGTAAGCAGATTGTTTTTGTTCTAAATATCCCAAGGTCAAACTGTATATAATGAGTAGGCCTCGAATTGTTTCAGTTTTAGTGTTTTTAATTCAGCTCAAGGTAACCAGTTTCGGTGTGCTCATGTATTTAGTGTTTGCAACGCACTCTTGTAACAAGAACAAACGGTTGTTTCTACTGTCTCAATTTTAATGGGTTTACCACAATCCATAAGATCGGTTTGAATGCAGGTCACACAAACTGTAGTATTTTCTCCACTCGAAGTGATTTATGTTTTATTTCTTTGTTAGCCAATGACAAACATACTTGATGTACTATTGCCCTATTTTATACCAAGCTAGTACGGACAACTTAAAGTGCCTGTGAAATGGCTGCTATTTTGTCGCCTAAAATTATCATATGATACTTAAATATTATTAATTTTTATGTTTCTAAGCATGAATTTTTTTAAGTGATAAAATGTGTTTTAAACTCAGTCTACGGCAATTTTATTTTTGTGTATTTTAAAACGAGGCTCCTTAATAGCTTCTCATTTGCATACAGAAATTCCCCTTGTGACGTCAGAAGGGGAAGTCGCATGGCAGCTGCATTGCCGATACGTGTAAATAAGGCAAATTTCTTGTGCAGTTTTCTCGTCTTTGACTATATTGTCACTTATGTACTTGTTCGTCGAGGAAGAATGGACCATAATGAACACATAGTATCAATTTTTGTTGCATGGGGTTGAGTTAGATGCGAAATATGTCCATTCTGGTGTAGCTGGTCACCGTGATCGTCACCGACACCGGCGCACGTTTGTACACTGTTGCTGGACAAAATAGAATTTGACGTCGGAATTATCTCGTTATTTAGCAGGTTACTAGGCACGTCACTACACTGAGTAAAACTTTCAAAATTAAAATAAAAGAGAAAATATTTTGACATTCTAAACATTAGACTATAGTGATCACTATAAAATAATTAAAAAAACGACAAATCACAGTTACTAAATAAATGACAGCCGCATGGAAATAAATTGACATTTTGTTGAAATAGGTGAACGCGTCGGGTCACGGCGAGGGCAAGTGCGTTAAAAGCGACGTTTAATTGGATAACAAAAATAATCGAGATCGACACACATACATATGAATTCAGAGTGGATTGAGTTAGCTTGATCCATGGCGTGATTGTCATAATTATAACATCGTATTAAAACTTTATTTGGTGGAAACACATTGACCAAGCCCGGATTCTTATTTCATAAATTATTACGCAGATCAAGCTGCAAGCATGGAGGTAAAAAATAACAGAGGTGTGAATTCGACATTCAACACCAATCACCAAACAATTCAGAAACTTTTAGCCTTCGAAAATGAAAACAGTTAGCAGTGTGTAAGGGCTGTGTAATTTCCTGTTTGTCTGACGCTTCGTTTTCGTGTCACTGTCAAAATTATTGCTACCTTTTACTTAACAGGGACTAAATGGTCTCTATAAAACGATAATCAGGATCGCAAAAAAGTCAACTGATTTGAAACACTTGCCGGGCGTCGCTCTCTCTTCTGAAATCCGCCTCGGTGATCATGGGCTGGTCCAGAATCTATTTCTTTCAAAAGTGTTGCGCCAGGTTTACGTTGTCGGCATTTCTCTTTAAACCTAGTCGTTTTTTTATGGACGAAAACAGTTGAATGAATGTCGCACCTTAGGATCGATTAGAAACGTGTGAATACATAAACTATGGCTATACGTTTCACTGCAACTGCCCAGAACACAACATCTAAAAACTCTCTCTCTCTCAAAAAAAAGAAAAAACGCCGACCGAAAAATGTATATCGTTTAAAAGTATACTGAACGACCAGTGTTATTACTTCCTCTCCCATTTTGTCATTTGGTGGCGCACTTTCGGCGAGAGTCGGAAATCCGGAAACAGTCGACCGTTTCACAATAGGTGGGCGTGGCTACAACACGAGAAATATCCCAAATTTACTTGGATAGGAGTAATCATTTTCAGCAAAAAAAACAATAACTACCCTTTTCAGTGGGACACAGATCTAAAATGGGAAACGTGAGGGTGGGCATTGCACATACGTATATATATTTGCTGTTTCTACTTGTTTTTTTTCCAAAATCTATTTAGTAAATTGCTTTCTAGTTTCCTTATGCTCATGTTGTGACAACTAGAGATTGTAGTGTCCGTAACTGATTAGTGGCGAAGTGATATTGACACACATTGCACTTTTATTATTTACCCTTCTACCGAACCAATCAACTGAATTTTATTAGTTTGCACTTTATGTATGTATGTAAGCAGATTGTTTTTGTTTTTAATATCCCAAGGTCAAACTGTATATAATGAGTAGGCCTCTAATTATTTCAGTTTTAATGTTTTTAGTTTAGCTCAAGGTAAACATTTTAGGTGTTTTCATGCATTTAGTGTTTGCGACCCACACTTGTAACAAGAAGAATATATATAAACGGTTGTTTTTACTGTCTCCATTTTAATGGGTTTACCACAATCCATAAGATCGGGGTTTATGCAGTCACACAAACTGTAGTACTTTCTCCAGTCGAAGTGATCTTTGTTTTCTAGTTTTTATTGTCTATTTTGGAAAGCAACTTACAATATATGTTTTATATAAGATCATACGATTCTGTGTTAATAGTTAAGCATATTGCCATTGCATATTTCTCTACACGGTTCATTTGAGGGTTTTATTTCGTTGTTAGCCAATGGCAAACATACCTGATGTACTGCTATTGCCCTTTTTTATAGCAAGATAGTACGGACATACCGGTAAGTTGACATATGTGTGTATATACTGTTTCTAGCTACGTTACACCATATTTATTTTCCGTACAGATTTTGACAATGATATAGTAATAAGAATAAGACACATTTGTTGTCTTTATAAGTTAGATAAATAAACACGGTGACGTCATGACGAATAAGACAACAGAAGCACCAATGTGTTTAATTGCAGTTAAAGTAAAACAAAAATCATAAAAAGTGATGATGGACACAAACAAAGTATTATTTTAATTTAGGGTAAAAAGGCCTTTATTCCCTAATGTATGGTATCTTAATCTATCAGCGCTGTGGACTCATGATTATTTATTAACGGGTAGGCTAGAACAGACTTTTTCGAATTTGTTATAGCCACCCCCTCTAATTCTGTACGGGGAACAAAGCTGCCGAAAATAACCATCAAATGGATCGAAGCTTTCGATTGAGTTATACCTAATACCTCGTAGAGAATATACAGTGGTAACATGGTTAATACCGGATGGTTTGATTCAGTAGGAAACATATATATGGCACATATATAACTTATATTTTTTCAAAATGCAAAATCAAAAGCATAAAACACAAAACACGTCGGCTGAAGTAAGTACTACAATTAGTATATGAGTGTGAGTGTTAGGAACCTGACAGAT
The DNA here is from genome assembly GCF_978046115.1 of Saccoglossus kowalevskii. Taxonomy (NCBI): domain Eukaryota; kingdom Metazoa; phylum Hemichordata; class Enteropneusta; family Harrimaniidae; genus Saccoglossus; species Saccoglossus kowalevskii. The sequence goes on along the minus strand of NC_140661.1, from coordinate 26,456,471 downwards.
TGTGATAAACGCAATAATCGAGAATACGCGAAAAACACACGTTTGATTTTGACATGTGTCACAATCACTAGCCACTGGTAAACCCATAAACTGTTTACCAGGAACAAAAATAAAATACTTCAAACACTTCGATGGCTAATAAATATGTACAGATAGCCCACTGGATAGTAGAAAAACAAGATGCTTAATACATTTAATGCTAAGTGCTAACCAATAAAATCGAGTTGATTGTTTCGGTAAAAAGGTAAACAAGGAATATCCTTTAAAATATATCAACTTCAATACCACTGTGTCACCAACCAGACTACAATCACTAGATGTATAACATGAGCGTAAGTTAGCTAACGGCGGTTTTCGACCTGTAAACCTGGCTTCTAGTTTACTAGAGCCTCGACCTCCAAAACGCCGAACTACCGTTTGCGTCCGAGTTGCTACACCTTAACGAAGTCATACTGCGAATTTGCGAGTTTTGAGTAAAAAAGTAGTATTATTTTTGACATCGGATTGTTTGGTCAGGTAGAAATTTACAGAAATGAGTATTTTCCACGATTTTATTACAAACTAGATAATACTTAGCATTACAAGCCGGTAGGCTGATTGGCGCTCCGCTCCGCCCAAATACAAACAACACGTGTTTGGCTGTTGCCATAGTAGGACATGAACGTGAAGCCGACTAAAGTAGGATTGTAACTAAAACCGAGCCCCGTATACGAAGTTCGCAAAAATCAGAAGTCACTTCACTTTATTACTAGCACTTATTCTGCTGTTATAAATATTATTTCCGATCGTTTTGCGATTGTATTTTCTAGTTCTTTGATTGAACGTAGCATTTACACTTCATTCAAAGTTCGAAGTTGCGCTGGGATTATGTGGATAACAATGTCGGTGCCGGTGATCTCTTGTCGGTGCGCAACTTAGCAAAAATAAAAAAAAAACATGATCATCTGAACACTGTGGTAGGAGGTAATACATTTGGGGGCGAAAATATTAAAAAATCAGTTTGGTGGTTGTTGCCATGACAGCGGCAGGCCAGGATTAGTGACTGTATAACCTGCCTGTCAAGTATCGTGAACAAAATCGGTCAAGCAAAAAAAATAAGGCACACAAGAGTTGAAAACCATAACTGGTGAAAAGTTACCCCAACTTTGAGGTCAAAGTTCTCAGTAGCGAAACAAGATATAAAAATAAAATAGTAACTTTGTGCCCACACTCAAGCTGAGTAGAATGAGATATGTCCACGGTCTTTAATTCTAGAGGGAAGAGATGCATTTGGCGCAAAGTTATTCAAAATCAGTTGTTTGACAGAAAAATTAATACGTGAAAACACTGGAAATAACATACACACACAAGCCGGTAGGCTGCCAGTGGTTGGCGATCTGCTCCGCTAAAAAAAAAACATGTTTTCGACTGTTGTCATGGTAGGACGTTAACGTGAAGCTAACCTCGGGTTATAACTAAACCGGGCCCAATAGAGCCACACAAGTTCTGTTAACTGTTAAATGAACATCGAGTTACAATTGGACGAGGTCTCACAAAAGTGGGCGTGGCTACAGAAATATGGGCGTGGTCATTTTTGTAGCTCGATGTCCGGAACTCAAACAATTCAGCATTTGTAACTGATAAATGTTTTAAAAAATGCACGCGTGGATTTAGATGGCGGCGCATCAGACGCGCGCCTGATTTAGATTTATTCATTGCGCTGATAGACAGGCAAACAAACCGATCTGGAACGAGGATAATTTCCAAACATCCTTTGGTATCCGCTACTCGTGATGCTGTGATGTCACGTGCACTGAGGTCGGGAACAGCACACGGGACCAACGCTTTTACATCCTTTCCGACTGGACGCCATATTCCAAAGACTGAGTGCCGCGAGTCTTCAAAGTGGACAGTATGTACACTTGTGCATCACATGATCTCCGAATTATTCCCAAAGCTTGTTGACAAAGTTGACAGTTTGTCTGTGCACCAAGAATTGTAACGAACGTGTTTCTTATAACTAGGCAATTATTCGTGTATGTAATTATTGTTGGATTTACAAGCTTGCATTCACGTTATTGTCAACGATGATGTTTTACTCTTGGACATGATTGATATGTATATCAATTTGATATGTAACCTCAGTTTCGAGGTCACGTGACTGCATATTATTCGTGTTTAGTATTGTAATCAAATTGATTGTATACTTATTGATAAATTTAATATCTGACCATGTCAAATGTTGCAGAATGAATGGACCACACACAATTCATTTATTTATAATGGAGCTGTTCCCTCCCAGATTTATCGAATACCCATTGCCTCATTAGAACCCACTTTGGGAGAGACTGTGTTTTAAGTCAAGGTGTTCGGGAAAAAAAAACTAGCGTCGTAGGAGCCAACCACATTCGATTTGAGTCACTGCGCCCTCATCGGCATTCAAAGTCACGATCTACCGACGAGGGCGCAGATACCATGTCACAAATTGTTGCTGGCTAGCAGTCGGTTCTCGGATGAGCAATTCTTTTACTTGCCTCCTAAATACCGATTTGTAAAAAAAAAAAACATGACATGCATCTTACCTTTCAATTTAGTGAAATATTGAATGTGATATTGTCGAATAAAACAAGAAAGCTTTCTTCCGTAACCTAGTCACGTGGTCACGGAATCTCGAGATGTTTCGAGTTTCGTATCTTTAATTCACTATGAATACAATGTCCACTTCCGCTTGCTTTTAAAATTACTTTTCAACTGTGGAATGAAAAATAATATCTTTACAGATATTTTGAAACAGGTGTTAATCTTGGAATATGGTGTTATCATCTGATATCTCTTAGAGTTGGTTGATCCGAGTCAGGTAAAGAACCAACGCGGAATCGATAATTCACAGCCCCGACGCCACGAGTCATAACGTAGGCGAACACACAGTCGCACTTACGTCAGCCAATGGTTATTAAAGCGGGGGCGTCATCACCAGCGCATGCGTCAGATGGCCATAGCGTGTTATTGTTTACAAATAAGCGTCCACCCATGAGCATTTGCGTTTTAAGTACACGTTGTTATCGTCAGTTGGGACAACCTCTCCGCTTTAAAATAAATTTTATGTCGTCATTTATGAATTAATGTAATTTCTCCATGCGAGTAAATGTTGCTGTCAAATCTAAGTTTCACATACCGCAGCGATACAAACGGCACCATGGCACGCGATGAGGTTGTCTCCGCGTACTGTCGATACCACACGGTAACGTTTAGCGTGCATATCGCCACGTTATGTGACATGTGAAATATCAGATAGTGATATCAGATAGCGATATTTCATACAAAACATCACTACAGTAAATGATATGAATCGTGGTCATGAGATAAAGCGTGGTACATTCCATCCTTGTATAGAGATGCCTACATTTAAAGCGCGGTAGTCGTCGCGCTGCGCATGTGCGAGATATATGGGTCTCATATAAACAAAAATGGCGACTTTGACTGTTGCGCAGATCAACGAGTACGAACTGAGACGTTTCCAAGCTTTAATTAAGTAGTTTTCATGTTATTGAAAGGCATCGAAGGAGTCACCGGCGGTAATCAGTGCAAGTCGCGCCAGGTCAAACCTCATACTTGTGATTTCCATTTGAAGAGCGCATTGGATTGTGGGAAAATCAATGTTTATCAACACAAATGTGGCACATGCGCAGCGCGACGACTTCCGCGCTTTAATGTTCGAATTTCATGTAAATAAACAATGTATTTTACACGCCTTGTATACGTCGCTACGAGTTCCATATCGAACAGGACGCTGCACGACGACTGCCGCCCTTTAAGATCCTAATCTGCAACCACTCTGCAACCAGCTGTGATAACCTAATTGCAATTTTAATGTATGTCAAACAAATGATCCCAAGGTATGTCGGCAAGGGATTGTACACACGTGTTCTGAGTAGAAATATATCACTATTGTCTATTACATTACATTCATATTCATATCTTATACTCTTTAGGGGTTCGCAACGAGAGTACATCTCACATGTTTCGTACGTTCAATAATATATCCATGACTTTACAATGATAAAAAACACATATAAAGTCATATGACGTGTGTTAGCCTCATTGTTTGTGGAGAACTATGAATTATTTTCATATTGAATTGGTCAGAGTTACACATTGTTCTGATCGATATGAAAACCCAACATTGTGAGAATGCCTGAAAATAATGCCATATAGTATATCAAAATAACATTTTCCCACGTGTTTGATGAAAATCGGTAAGTGGAAACAATTAATTCGGATGAAACGCTCTTGAATAAATTAATCTCGAAATAGCAATAGAAAAATGGTAAACTTTAATTAAATTATGGGTACACCTTTTTTCTCGTTTTGTTACTTATTCTATTTTTTTCTTAGTCTGAGAACAATAACCAATACAATTAAAACTGCCAATATAATATAATAAATTATCCTAGGTTTTTGATGTCTGCATGTGTAACTAAAAGTAGACATATTTTGGGATCACAATTTTAATTTATCATATTTAAGAAAACATAACACGCATTTAATACATCGACAAAAAAATACTATCATTCCGAGGTCTGTTCAAGGATAATCGAAACCACACAGTATGGAGAAGTACTCCAATACTCAAAAGTGGCGGACGAGTGCAACAGCACATACGTAAAATAATATCGTAGACAGACGAGGCGTTGAATAGGAATATGAACTTTGGCACAACAAATATAATACTCAACAGGAAGAATAATGGCTTAAAATTGTGTAATGTAAGTTTTGCGTTGCTTGTTTTGACCGCCATTTTGTTATCATGTCAGAGGTTTCGCAGACAACATTTCAGTATAATGATACTTATTATGACATCGTGCATCTTGCTCTTCTTCGTGATATCTCTTCCATAAATCAGTAATATTTCTGGGTTCAACGTGGTGTATCGAGAATATACGATGGATTGGACATGTTCTATTCTGTATATACTCCCTTCCGTGAGTGTCAAACCGTTTATCCATTAAAGGTGTAATCTTGAGTTTCCTCATGCACAACCCAACAAAGACGTCTTCCCATGGCAGAAACGTCACAGCTGTTGCTACGTTGTGTACTCTTAAAGCGACATCACGTGACATGACGTATGCAGTACCCGCCAAATATGGCGGATAAACCCGTTCCCTGTAAATATGTTTAGGCGTGAACCATTTTGACTTTCTCCATCGCACAGGCGTAGCTTTGTAATGTTTAAACCCAACAGCGTAATCTTTACGCGGGCTTTTAGAGAGAAATGGCACCAACGAAAAATAATTAATGAACACGTCGTCGTCTGCCTTTAAAATATATTCCGCCGCAGGACAATACTTTGTAACTAAATACAGACTTTGCAACGTTTTCAACGTTAAATTTAAATAATGATCTTTAAAATTCAACACTACCATGTCATGGTGCTCTTCGTTTTCTTGGCGAAGTCTGTTCGCCATTACTTTGTTGTTTGTTTGCGCCAAAACAAAAACATTCACAATTGTTTTATCGCTCACTTTTTTGACGCCACCCCAAGTTTCACGAATCACCATTCTCTGCACCCAGTTGTCATGGTGGGTTATCACCATGGTTATTAAAAAGACACTGTCGTGACAATATCCCAAAGTGCTCTGGTTGAAATCGGCCGTACTGGCGTTGTCTGGCCGGAAGTAGTAGACTTTCCATCGGTCACGCCCGCCGAATAGAATGCTGTCCTCTATCGCCGGCATTATTAAACGGAAGAAAGCCAGCACTGAGGTAGCCAATAATGCGTACACTAATGTATTGTACGGCCTCACTCTCGGCATTATGCAAATTGTGGTCTTCCTCTAACATTCCTTCGTATTCTTCCTGTAAAATAAAATAAAATGTTATTCAGTAATGATAAACACCGGTAAATGTAACACTATATATATTCATTCTGAACTACTTTCCGTCCTCTTCATTGTGTTCAAAAACAGGGAAGTTGAACATTTTACAGAAAGTTTGAAACGTGATAGATTGTTTAGCCCAGGAATAACATCGTACTGAAGTGCGCCCTCATCCATGAGGATGTTTGCAGTCTTATGTTTCGATCTGCAAAGTCCTGAGCTTTCATATATTGGAAATGACAACTTCAACTTCCGTTCTAGCGAGATGATATGATAAGCGATGTAGTTATTTTAGCTGAGTTTATTCTCAGTTGTTAACATCAGTGTTTTCACAGCGTACTGTTGGGTGTGAATAAAATAGACACGTAAGCCCTGTGTGTGGTTTTACGATTCAATGAGCCGAATGTTTGCATCAACTCTATCTTATGCATATCAGCCTGCTATGATCTATTACCTCTCAGGTTATAACATCCCATAATATCTATTTGTGTGTGAACCATACAAAAACAACCCCTGACATTTCACGTGTGAGGCGATATAACATGTTCTCACTGAAGAGTAAAATGAAATCAATGCAACGCATGGTTGCTAGGCAACGGAACCAGGACATGACACACGCAAAACATATTAGCCGACATAGCCGTATAATGTATACTGTATTGAATAGTGAAAATAGACGTAATGTATGTGAATGCGTCTCATTGGTTACTGAAATAATCGGGGAATACTGGATTTGAACTTCCGGAATTTTGACACCGTTTTCAAATAAAATTCTCCATCCCGATGTCGTTGAGTGACCGTAACCCTGAACAAAAGAAATATGGCTTTAATGCGTGCACAGGTGATTGACATATTTTATTTATAGAGTTATATCCACTACATGGTGGTGAGCCGCTTTATGTCAGAATGAAGTTATGGTAAAATAATCAGAGCGAAAACTAACTTATTATCAGGAAACCAGAATTTCAGTTTGCCGCTATCATGTGAAAACATTCTTCGGTAAACGAAGTTGAACCTGCACACAAATAACAATGACTGAGTGTCGTAAAATATTGGTTGGTCTATTTAGCATTATACTACATGGCAGGGCTATGTGCAATGCATGTTAAAATTGTCCACCTCTGAACACGATTGAAACTGATACTTTAATTAGCACAAGTACTGAAATGAACCACACGGAATTCTTGATAGAATGTGGTAAGTTGTGCACTGTTTCATCGATATTCAAGTTGCAAACACACCCTCGAGGTCATACTATGATGTATACAAATTGTTGCTATGACATCCAATGGATTCGGTAAGATAAAATTAAATAACAAGGACGAATAGTGAAATTTTACCACTAAGGAGATACAATAATCGACACAGAATCTTGCAGTATTCATAGATTGACTCTAGAATTACAAAGCTAAATTAAAAATGAAGTTACTTTCGGTAATATTCGAATTTGATTCACATTTATATAAATGTTCCAGTGAAATTGACAAATGGTGTCTTTGTGTGCGCTATGCTCGTTCTATGGTGACGCAAATATAGTTTCGCAATGTTCGCGCTACAATGACGTAATTGGCCATGTTGACGTAGTGAGCGCTGTAGTGACGTGGTATGCGCACTAATGAAACATTGTGCGTATTCCGAACTGCGCCCAGTTGGAGGTGCTGAATTATTCGAGTTACGACATCGAGTTTCAAAAATGACCACGCCCACATTTGATACACCACGCCCAAACTGTAACTCGATGCTCAATTAATAGTTAACAGGACTTCGAGTTACGAGCAACATACTTTCAAGTTTTTTGTTTTGTTTAACATTTTATATTTCTCATACCTCGAAGTTCGGTTAACAAATTAATTCAAGTTAAAGTTCGGGTTACTAAAAATAAACGTTCAACAAAAACAAAAATATATATTGCCTGTATCTCGAAGTTCTGTTAAATTTTAATTGAATATCGAGTTAGAATTTGATATAGTTTCTCAAAAGTGGGCGTGGTTTCTAAAATATGTAACTCGATGTTTGTAGCTCGGCATCTCGTCCAGTTGACGTGGAATAGGCAATTCAATGCACGCTAACGGAAGTTTATGTATATGAATGAAAACATCTTAGCTGTGACGTCACGTGTATACATTATTAAAGAAAATTGGACATTATAAACAGATTGTTTGATATAGATTGATAACATTAGGCTGATTTATTTTGCACGAACGGATATAGACAAGATTCATCGCTAGTCGCGACTGTGTGTGACAGGTGTTCAGAGTATTCAGAGCCGGTGATATGTATCTATGTATATTGTTGAATTGACTACTAGTATTTTATTATGCGTGGTTTCTTGGTTGTAATAAACATGAATTAAAAGTCGTTTTATTTGAAGGTCAAGTTTGATACGTTATGTCAACCATGGCGCCGATCAAATTGTTATAAAAACTTTGTCGGATTTTATCCACTAACACCTGGCCAGCAAATGACGTCATAGTGATATACAAGTTTTGATTCAGATATTTTGTTTATTTTTCACATTCGTTCGTTGACAGAACTGATTAAAATGCGTGCCAATACAGAACAGAAACAATAACAATCTTGTATTGGACAGATTTAGTATATTTTGAGATATTCAATAATTAATTTTCATACGTAATCGGGAATTACAATATGAGCGTGGAGTTGACTTACATTACCACGTTGTTTTTTTTCAATGAGTGGCTGATTCGATTTGTTTGATTGGTATTTGATTGCGGGCATAGCAAATATCAAACACTGGCTTCTACGCATACGCATGAGTTACGCAATGTACATTAATCACAGATAGAAACGCGCGGACTAATACCCTGCATAAAATGCGCATAATTAAATTACGCAGTCACCAAGAAAACGCAGTGGCGACAGGCACGTGCACATTCTGATCCATCTACTCATCCGTGGTCTACACGCTCAACAACTGTAACATTTTAATTTATGCAACATATTTCTGTAATTTTTACTAAATTCTGTGTTAATGTCCGATGATTTAGATAGATTTGGCTTCATCCTGAGAAATTACATCATTAATACAGTCATTGAAATATTCACTTTGGTGACTCTCCGCTGAGAGAGGATATGACTATGTTGTCACACTATAGCTTAGAATATAAATATGATCAAGTTTTACTCCCAATCAAGCTTTGCGCTTGTTTACCGAGATATCGATTCAAACGACCTTTTCCCGCTTTTTTATAGGGTTATGCAAACATATGTGGTTATTTGAGAGACGGCTGTAATACGAGAAATCCGGATGAAGTCGAAACACACTTCCTCAAAGATGATGAATTTCCAGGAAGATCAATGCCCACTTTCAAGCAGCTTGTAAGTGTAGACGGAATATAACACTCGCAGCTTAATAACGGTGAACCGGTGGCATTTGTATCAACGATAGTACCGATGAACGACAGGTGTAATAATGTTGAGCTGATAAAGGCCTTTGACAGACAAGTTGGATATAGTTTAACTAGTCCCCCTAGGGCATGCGATAAAAAATACGTATTATCGAGCCAAGTAAACATTGTATGAATTACCGAAAACGGCTAATCAATATTCATCGCACGAGAAACCTAATGTCACGGTCCAAAATGTTACGATTGTTGCATAACTAGTTTCTAAAATTCCGGAAAGAATGAAGTACGTATGGGTACACATCGTCAATATTCATCAATACATGTTCCACGCTCTCAAGTGACCCAGTCACACGTGCACTGTAAAGAAATCGTGTTATATATATATATAGGGATTCAAAAAGCACGTGGGAAGGGTTTGACGCGGTGTTCGACACACTGTCGACGTATGATGGATGACATCTGCGTATTTTTCTAAACTCAGTTCCAGTCTCACAGGCTTATCGCTGCGCTATTGTGACCCTTCCTACTGGAGGTGTATAATAATAAATACAGTTGAGGTAGTATAACGAACGGGAACGGCAACCATATACGTGCGATACAGGGACTGGAAATCGAGTATAATATGCTATCCACATTATGGAGAGTAAACTCGTCACAATATTTAGTTTATTTACAAGGAATGATCCTCACACAGTCAAAACATATATCATAAAATTGTAGAGCTAAATATTGGCTGAATATTTACTTCAATAAATGTCGATATGATCGTCTTGTAAATTGAAACGTATATTAAATTCCGACCATAATGCATCAAAACAGAAACACGTGAACATATATATAGGATAATGACGAAAGAAACACCGTTGACCTTGGCCTACCGTGTTTCAAATCCGGGAAAAAAAAAATGGTTCAGTTGTCAGAAACATGCGGAATTTGTGGGGATTTTGTAATATGAACAAAAGGTCTGTCATACCCAATTGTATAAAAAATCAAGTTTAGTGTAGCCCCTCTTATGTACTAAATAACTGACTGCTCTCTAATAAACCCGGAACATGATACACTGTGGGCATTTATTAGGGGGGGGGGTGATATTTGAATATGATGTCAGAGTAATAAAACTTAGAGGACAGAGGCTATAAATTTCAAAAATCTTCAATTGAAGCGTTAAATGAATACACATGTGATGTATATGTGAAATGTGAACATGATCGAGCTAGACATGTCAGAGAATATAGGTATAGATTTGCAGTTCCCTAATTGGATTCAGTCCGAATGGTGTTCTACAAGAAAAAATAGGTCATATGTAATTATTTATGAAATTAAAGAAATCTGTTCGTTTCTTAGTTAATATAAAATCTACAGTACTAATCTCACTGTCTCTTAGTAGAATATGACCTGAATTCTATGGAAGTTCAAAAACAGTGCAATAATTGTATCTGAACAATTTCAACTGGAAAATTATGATGAAAATATACTTTCTAGAAAAGATTATTACACGAAGAACACAGAAAACTTTCCCGGAGATTTGAAACCGAAATCGTTATCCAACACGAGACACAATCAGCGAGGTGTTTGTATGCAAGAGATTTTTACACAAAAAAAAAAAAAAAAAAAACTACGAATGTTGTCGAATTTTATTAGCCCAACGGCTCGTTTGGCTGTGAAGTTTGTTATTATTTTTTCTGATTTGTAAATTGAAAAACGCATTTCTCAACCCGTATTCACGATGGCCGCCCCATAAAGTAACTATCGGTAAATTAATCGCATTTATTTCAAGTTTATCATCAGTTATACACCGGCAGTCGAGTGTAGATTCATCATCTCGCTATTCAAGTTCTCATTTACGCCCTCGACTGTCATTATGTGTAGAGGATTAGATACACTATTGCCACACATACTTCCTCTGCCTACCTTATAACTCCCAGCAATGCGAGCAATCCTTGTTTCCACGGTAATCGTCCTATCCTCAATATTTATGGTCAATTAGGACATGTATTTTTTATTTACGGTCTCACAAATCATAGACTGTCACGTGATTTATTGGATCATGTGTCTTGCATCGCTCTCGGTAACTTAAATATAGCCATTAATGATAAAACATCGTTTAAATATGTGATATCATAATTTGAAGCTAGGCAGCAGAAAGAGCACTTTTGCAGCAGCTGACTTTCTTATATTTGTGGCTGTTTACACGTGAAAACGTAGGTAGCTGCTTGGATAAAGTGCAAGCAAGCTCCACGCCTACTACATTAAGACCAAACATATAGAAAATGAATGACAGCAAAGACTATTTTATTCACTAGCATGTCTTGCAGTTTATAAAATTTACTGTTTTTTTACTGCGTATTTTTTTTTACTATTGGACGCTCATGAACCGGATAAAGTGAAATGGATATTAGTGTGTAAGTAGGTTGTATAAGTAAGATATTTCAAATAAACAATGCCTACAATGTGATCTGAAAGTCTCCGTCGCTTGAAACGACTCGGCAATTACCACCATGATATTGCCCGATATCAAATACCCGACGGTCATTGCCATGGCATCCAGCGTAAAAGTCAATTTAAGACCGCCAGCCATGGAAATGCATTACACCGTGACAATGAAAACAGCCTTCCTGCAACCGACACATCTCGTATTGCGACGTAGATAACAATTTCCGTCATAAATCGCGTCCACGACTGACGTCATATCTGGATCGCTGATCACTACCACGTTTACTTAATACAGCATACTTTGTGAACACACAGATGATTTTTCAAACAAACGGTACCACTATCTCCATCCTATGTCAACAGCCAAAAAAATGAGATATGTCATAGTATTTCCATCCTATGTCACCAGTCAACAAATTGAAATATGACATAATATCTCCATCCTATGTCAACAGCCAACAAATTGAGATATGTCATAGTATTTCCATCCTATGTCACCAGTCAACAAATTGAGATATGTCATAGTATTTCCATCCTATGTCACCAACCAACAAATTGAGATATGTCATAGTATTTCCATCCTATGTCACCAGCCAACAAATTGAGATATGTCATAGTATTTCCATCCTATGTTACCAGCCTACAAATTGAGATATGTCATAGTATTTCCATCCTATGTCACCAGCCAACAAATTGAGATATGTCATAGTATTTCCATCCTATGTCACCAGCCAACAAATTGAGATATGTCATAGTATTTCCATCCTATGTCACCAGCCAACAAATTGAGATATGTCATAGTATTTCCATCCTATGTCACCAGCCAACAAATAGAGATATGTCATAGTATTTCCATCCTATGTCACCAGCCAACAAATTGAGATATGTCATAGTATTTCCATCCTATGTCACCAGCCAACAAATTGAGATATGTCATAGTATTTCCATCCTATGTCACCAGCCAACAAATTGAGATATGTCATAGTATTGCCATCCTATGTCAACAGCCAACAAATTGAGATGTGTCATAGTATTTCCATCCTATGTCACCAGCCAACAAATTGAGATATGTCATAGTATTTCCATCCTATGTCACCAGTCAACAAATTGAGATATGTCATAGTATTTCCATCCTATGTCATCAACCAACAAATTGAGATATGTCATAGTATTTCCATCCTATGTCACCAGCCAACAAATTGAGATATGTCATAGTATTTCCATCCTATGTCACCAGTCAACAAATTGAGATATGACATAATATCTCCATCCTATGTCAACAGCCAATAATTTGAGATATGACATAATATCTCTATTCTATGTCACCAGCCAACAAATTGAGATATGTCATAGTATTTCCATCCTATGTCAACAGCCAACAAATTGAAATATGACATAATATCTCTATTCTATCATGCCACCAACCAACAATTTGAGATATGACATAATATCACTATTCTATGCCACCAACCAACAAATTGAGATATGTCATAATATCTCTATTCTATGCCACCAGCGAACAAATTGACATATGACATAACATCCCCACCCTATGTCACCAACCAACAAATTGATATGTCATAATATCTCTATTCTATGCCACCAGCGAACAAATTGACATATGACATAACATCCCCACCCTATGTCACCAACCAACAAATTGAGATATGTCATAATACGAACGATGAAGTCAATGATAAAACACTGACGAAATGGCAGCCGTTCACTAAAATATACACACCTTTTTTCTCGACACCCCCATATTCGCCCTGATGGAGTACCATTATTTATAAATTCTGGGTATTTGCATTTGTGAGTAGGCTCCTACATTAATGTACTACTCCTACTTCGTGCGAAAGTAGCCTCCGTAAGCACCACAAGGGCTTTTGGTTTTGTACAGCTTATGTGAAACATTGTCCAACAGATTAGTAGAAAATAAAGTAGAATGACCTCTAAAATAAAGCGACTTTGAGTGATCAGTTCTCTACTATTACAGGATTTGTTGTCAAACCAACTGCGTTTATCAATTTTCCTGGCGATCTCAATAATTAGTTGACGGTGTTCTGAATATAATAGATAAATGAATGAATGAATGAATGAATGAATGAATGAATGAATGAATAAATAAATAAATAAATAAATAAATAAATAAATAAATAAATAAATAAATAAATAAATAAATAAATAAATAAATAAATAAATAAATAAATAATCTGTTTAGCGCCAAAGGTCGGCAGAAAGGGTAATCACGGCCACGGCACTGCTGTGAAGTTCGGGTAAGTCTTATATGATAGGTGCTTATCAAGCCTCAATTTGAAGGCCGGTATACACTTACTGAGAGCATTCAAGGGTTATTTAAATCAAACAAGACATAAATGCTTTCTATAAATAGCTACACTAACAATAATGCACTTGCTTAAACACTGATATATTTGTTTTCAAAAGCTGACAATCCCCATCAATGTGCCGGCATGATTTAATTTGTTGAGCGATGGGTTATATGACAAAAGGCTTATAAAAATAGCGAGGGAAACAAAGTAAGCTAGAACGTTACCATGGAAACACTGACTGATATCCCTCATATCGACTAGGCTTACTATGGTGTCGGCCATTTTGAACGGGACTACGTCACACACAAATTGACAGTGCAATTGTATAAACAACGGGTAACGTGTTCCACAGAGCAAACTCGGGGATCACACCTTTCCCTTATTTCATCAACAATTCTAGAATTGTCTGTGAGACGGATTTAGCGATGGATGGGCTGCTGTAACCATACTCTTGTATAATTTCTAATTAGTTGATGACGTCATGAGTACCATAAATTGCATACGGATTGTATTTTACGAGTTTCACTGAATGTATTTTATATTTAAAGCGGGGGGGGGGGTGTCGTCACCTGCGCATGCGTCAAAAGGCCATAACGTGTTAATGTTTACAAACAGTCGTCTACCCATGAGCCTTTGCATTTCAGTGCGTGTCGTTATCATCGCCTGGGACTCAATTCCCGCGCGTGCGCAGGTGACGACCCTCCCGCTTTAATACATTTTTGTACCGGTATTCCACGCTATTTTTTCAATCCAAAGCAACTCGCTATGCAATGCTATATTACGTGCCCCAATACAACTGCCCAATAAGTTGCGCCTCAAGCGACAAAATGCCTGTGACGTCAACATGACGTAGATCAATTTAAACAATGCCGTTCAAATATACAACTCTGTTTGCTTGTGGATTCATTCGTCATTTGAAATGAAATAATTTAAAAAACAAAAAACAAAAAAAACAAAAACATTTTTGTACTGCGGCGACTACAGATCAAAACCATGTCAGATGAAAGCAATGAACGGCGTCACTTCATTGCCAGCTGACGCGACTCACTGAAAAAAAAACACCGTTATAAAACTTGGAGATCGCATGTTTTCACATAATAAACGGTGTCTAAATTTTCTCGCTGTGAATATTTAGTGTTGCAAATCGACAATTCTATACATTGGATCGTGGTGACAGATAACGGCCGGGAACGTGCACGAAATATTCATCAATGTAATGAGAATTGAGCTTGCGGCGTATCCATGGTGATCAGGGAATTATATATAAAATAAAGACTACAACTAAGAAAATTTACACATATCCGTAATCCAAATTCCTTTTTTATAATATCACCATTTCTTGATTTAAACTATTCATGTATTTTTGTGATGATTCTATAGGCCGCCGTGCTTGTTTACGCTGACAAGAACCGGTCGTTCGCACTCGAAGACAAAATAATAGCGCTGTGGGCAGTTGTTGTCATTGAATATTCATGTTCGCACTCCTGTTAATAAAACTACCTATGGGCAATGTTGTCGCACCCGGGGGGGGGGGTTACTCACATTGAAGTGCTATATGTATATGTGCCGCAAAAAAGGGGTCCCAAATTCACCACTTCTGTCTCAGACTGAAATGGGGTATATTATTTTACCATGTCTGTCTGAAAAGGTGTATCCCTTTATTCATTATTGCTGTCGAAAAAGGGGTCCATATTTTACAAAGACTGTCTCTAGAGCTCGAGTGATCCAACAATCAGGAGAATGAAACTGATTTGTTTTTCTGTAACGTCATTTCGATGCTTTTATCACGGGGAAATTCTTCTCCTCTGGGTTCTCCACACGTGTCAGGGGGGGGGGGGAATCTCGTCTCGTCTCTCTATCGCGTCCCCTTGAGGTACGGGACCGGAAAAGTCACTTAAGCTTTACAGTCAAATAGACGCACACAACAAAATACGTTTCAACTCTCGTCTTTAGTCGGTCAGTCGAGTACTCTATAAGACACAGCGCCCTGGTGAAAAGTCCCCAAGACTATCTCAAGGCTGACCCAAGACTGCCCCAAGACTGCGTCTGTCCTGGTGTTCTCGCCAAGACCAACTCAAACAACTTTATTCACTTTCAAAACCTTAACCAATTACAAAGCAGTATAACGACTTTAGGGCGTAACCTTCAATCATACAGCCAATCACACGAAATTTTTACACATCATAACACAATTGAATAATCGTCACTATATTAGGAAAATCACTGTCATAGTGTCAACGTCAGTTTATATCTATGGGCGCTAATGGTCTTGCAATAACATTCCACAGTTGACATTAATATACATCATTAGTTCTGGACTAAGACCAAGATACCGCATAAGCTTGAAATCGCAAGCTCATGCGAACGTGTGGACGGATCCCAACCAGTTCTGTCATCTGGCCCCATCATATGACCTTTATCAGTAGATGTCATGGCAACCACCATTAAGCAGAAATATAATCATGACACTTTTCCCTTGGTACCATTTATGCTTACTGTCTGGAAAGGGGTGTCAAATATCCACAGTTTGTCTAAAAAGAGGGAGTTTATTTTAGTCTGATAAGGGGTATGGGTTTGCAAGTACACCCCCCCCCCCCCACCGGGTTGTCACATCAGATCGCGGGCCGTAGACCATGAGTTTTATTTATGTAAAACAGAGTATTTGACATTAGTGTTGGTGTGTTAGGAGGGCAATTTTCTGTATCATGTCTGATACATCAACTCACGTAGGCTACCACGTTTAGTTTACTTTAAGCATTGGTGTTCAAGTCACGTATAGACAAGAACACATTCAAAAACCAAATTTGTTGTAGCCTTTTTTTTAGATTGTTGTCTGACTTTATTTACCTGCAGCAATTACACGCACGTGCCATGTTTTTTCTATGACTATCCGTGCACTAAATTTCTGTGTAACGAAAACCATTCTGTTTATTTGCATGGTTGTCTGCTTTGTCCGCCTGTCTGATTTGTTTCTTAATATCGTCATGATGGAAATATATATCAAGGTCTCAGTAGTATTACGCCAAAAATACGGATGTCGATGGTGTGTGTGAAGTTAATTGCAATTAACACAGAAAACGAGATAAACGTCATATACGTATCAACCCATGATCTCCCCCTAAAGCGCGATATATTGTGAATAAATTCCTAGCAACCATTTACACATCTATAGAACCGCGGTTCAATAACTCAATGGTGCTTTGTTTGCATTGTTGTTGTTCTTGATCAATGAATTGTATGCCACGAAATGAGGTAACATGCCAGGTAATATTGGCTAGAAGTGTTTTACGAATCGCCCACTGCATGTACATAATTATACTGTACGTTCATTTTACTTTATAGGTATTCATTTTTCAGGCTATATATTACACAGATTTGCATTTTCAGGTCGTTGTGGCGAAGGAAGATTTAATCAGAATGATTAAATTCGGCAGCAGAATCCATAATACAGCTAAAACCTAAGCCGAAACAATCACGTCTGCGAATCAAAATGACCAATTCGAATGAATACATAGTGATGAATACTTACATTTTCCAAACAACTAAAACCTACACACGTATTGAAATAATCGGGGGTTATCGTGAAGCATAATAAAAATATTACCTACAATTAGATAATGACTTGGCTGTGGTTCAATCATGATTTCAGAGACATCTTTTACCTTTGGGGATATTATAGAGATGACGTATAACGTACATATTAATAACACTAATCTATCAATTCATTATTTCAGTATCAATACATATGCATTTTGTTTGCCCTCAGTGAAACTCTTGGGGGAAACTCGCGATATAATATAGTTTTAGGGCCAGGCCCATGCATATTAAATAGCTAATTTGCATATTAATTATCTCAATTCAGTCTGTGTAAGCAAAATCTCAAAAACGTCTCAGATTTTGATCACATTTGGTCCAAAATTACCTTGGTGTAATGTGCAGACATGGTTAGCCATAACCGTGCATATTAAACAGCTATTTTGCATATTGTCTCAATTCAGCCAATGTAAGCAAACAATATCTAACCTCTAATGCCATTGACCCTTTACTGACTGTTGGGAATTTTCATTTTTTTTATATGTTTTATAAAACAACAATGATTGCATATATTCCGTATTCACGACGGAGCTTTGCAGAGTCTAAATTCCTATATGATCCATACACTGACATTATATATCGCTATGCCTCCGAGATAAGATGCCCTACAATGCCCTATTAAATAGTTCGTGTAGGCTGGTAATTATGCTAGTGACCTTTATTTGTAAGATAGGTAAGAGACGCCATGATTAATGCGCTTCAAATCATGTAATCCTTGTGTAATTTGGGATATGAAAAATAATGTACGCTTCACGTTTGTCGACACGTGCATATCAACTCGTGCCAATCATTTGAGATACGTGATGGTTGTCCAGAATCCTCACGATAGTCTTCCAATGCAGTGTATGGCACGTTTTCAGTCCATGCATCAACTAAGTATTACCGGTCACATGTTTCACGAACCATTACTGTATACGTCATCAACCACCGCCACAGAAATTGGATTCGATATAGGGTCGGGCTGTACAGCTGTACTTGCATTATCCGGCCATTCGATTTCTACGCTTGGAGAACGCTTGAGCGTTACATGCCTTCTGAGCTAAAATTATGTAACTGGCAAAAAATCGTTCATTATCTACACAGCGTATTATTTTAGTTGTGGTTTTCTGAATATAATATTGCAGAGCTTGCTTATTTAGTATATTCCGTATAGACGTGCCACATCCATTAGCGATGAACAATAATCAAAAATAATAATACTGAAATACTAAAAAAATAATAATCATTCACATTGATGCCCTGAGCACTGAGACGATGATTAATAAGTAATATTACCCCGTGTCTGGAATGAAGTAGAACGGAGAGAAAGGTTTACAGAAATATAAGAAATCCATGTCTCTGCACAAAAACCTCGTGAGGACCTCCCCGGTGCCGCACGTCATTCAATTCATTATTGTCGATTACGTAACTGGGGATAACAAAGAAACTAAATGGGATTACAGTTTGATTGCATCTCATGTATATTAATTTTAATATTTCCATCAACGCCACATGGACACATTGCGATAGTGTAAATCATGTACAACCTGCTCTGAATACACACACTCCATCATCAATAGCTCCTTAGAAGGAGCATTATTAATAAATTAATTACACTTTCAATGTGAAGTTAGGGTGTCCTGTTTAACAATTCATACACATGATTAAACATCATATATACCTTGAGATGTATATCACATATATTTGGCACAACATATTATATATACCGTGCACTGTATATTATAAATACCTAGAACAATACATTACGGATACACTGAACTATACATTATATGTAGGTTGGAAGAGTGGCGTCACTATCGGTTTATAAATCACACGAGTACTAGTAGTCACGAACTGAAACTGGAGGTACTATAAATGACGTTAAGACTATTACTTTCACTTCCTGATGACATATAATCACATGCTTACTTTCAATAAGCCGCAGCACACAGTGTCAGCGATTTACTTCGCATTTTTCTTCGATAGTTAATTTTCCGTATCAGTACCTTGTGAATTGGTTTTCTCTATACAGTAGAACGTCGATTATCCGAAATGTTCAGTTATCCCATGGAGGTATCCAAACCTACTGTGTATCCCCTAAAGTTTGTATGCATGTCTGGCTGTGTTCCGTATAATACAGAAGTCAACTGTGAACAATAAATATTACAGTCGTCTTGTTAGCCGTGGTTTCGCGGCGTTTTGGGTCCGGGAAGGTATTTTGCTTCGTCTGTCAGTTAAATATACATCCGACTGTATACCGACGATGTATATATAACTGACAGACGAAGCAAAATACCTTCCCGGACCCAACACGCCGCGAAACCACGGCTAGGTGTTGCACGTGATGGTGTTGGTAAATCGACGATATCTGATATCAAGGCAAAACAAACGCTGCTGGATTTTTCCAGTAAAATGGATTCAAGTGCAGGACTGAAACGAAAGATAATGAAAACAGCCAATTACGATCGTTTAGAGAAATCCGTCTCCACTTGGTTTTCCAAAGAAAAAAGCAAAGGAACTTTATTATCGCTACATTTTACGGACATTTTGAAACAATTTTTTAACATTCCAGCGTGCAACATTTTTATTACAGCCAAAACTAAGTCAGCTTGGACGTTCAGTTGCGAGACGTAACAAAAAAACGCAGCCAGTGATACATTTTGAAAATAAAAATACAAAATAAACGCAATCAGAGGCGCCGACCACGCGCGTTGGTAATAAATAGAACGCGTTGTGACACAGTCTCACCAGCCTCTTTCACTGACGTAATATAATTATGCTATTTCCCCAACGCACTCATATTTAATACATTGACGAAAAACACCACAAGAAAAATGTAAATCAAGCTTGAAATTACAAGTAACTCAACTCGAACGCAATATTCATCACTGTAAAAGTGGATAAATTCGAACCAGCCAGTTCATGACCGGAGACGTCCGGTCGTCTTCGTTGATAACTCGCCAATTCACTATAATCGTGGTGGTGAACTGTTTAGCTGATTTTTAACAGATGGAAATTCAATTCATCCCAACTTATTTAAATATTCTTTCGGAAATTTGAGACATTGTTAAAAAATCCTGTACAGGAATATGTCTGATGTAAACTAATAATACGCAATTATCCAGGCAGTACTAGAAATTATTGCTGATACTAATCATGTTTTGTATTGGGAAGTTGGATACTTGAACGTGTAGTCCCGGGCGTGTAGTAGACGAGCACAATCGTACTGTCACATGTTTTTCGTCTTAGCATTGTCTTTTCGTCATAACCGTCGCAGTCCGCTTCATTGAATGTTTAGTTTGATAATTTATAAACATATATTTAATGTGAGACTGTTGCTTTCAAGTTGTGTTGTAATACAAAGATGATTTAAACGATTGCGTTTATTTTGTTCTTTCATACTCGAAATCTATCGCTGACACCGTTTATTTTGTCATGTCTCACAACTGAACGTCCAAGCTGACTTTGTTTTGGCTGTACAATGTATTACTTTTTAAAATTGCAACTGATTAAATAAAAAATGTTTGTAATGACGTACTCTACACGTGCTATTGTTTGATTTCATTACAGTCATTTGCGTTAGAATTTGTGTGTACGCGAGCCTGTAAATTTGACCCCGGCCACATAAGATCGCATATCCGAACTGTTATGCCGTAACCGAACAAAAAAGCATGTCCCCTTAACTGTACGGATAATTGACGTTCTACTGTACTTCATCGAGTCTGCGCGACGGCAATTGACACGTTCATGTGACCGCTGGGAAACGATGCCAGGAGTCGTTCGTGAGCCCGAGACGCGTGAATTGGGTTTACATTAAATGATAAATACTGACACCGAAGAATGCAAGGCTGATTTACAACGTACAAACAAGTTAATGCGGTACTGTTTATTTACAGGGTGTCTATAATGCCTAAATTGAAATACAAGATTACTGTGCCAAAATTTGAGGTCAAGGCGGGAAAAAAATAGGGAGAAGGAAAAAGAGATGGGAAGATAGACAGAGGCTGAGATAGGCAGGGATGACGTTAGTATGTACCACTGCTACTAGTGCTATTACATCCATACACTGACAGTGTCGCGCAGATTTCGCCTTGTATTTAAAATATACCTTACACACGAGCAACTGAGAGATTGTGTGCAAAATATGTTGAATCATAGATCTCTTTTCTAAGGTTTGTGGTTGAATGTAGCACGATTAACACGAATCTCACACATTCGACTAATAATTAATTAACTTACTTACGGAGTCTAGATAGATGACAGTTCGCGACAGTGACTGGAAGGTGCTCGGCCACGGAGATTACGCAGCGTTGAACTCGTAAAATATTCTATTCATTGCGTCAAACTGAAATATACGTATATTCCCCACTACATACATGTCCTTGCTCCTGAACAGTCAAACTCGACGCATGCGTAAAGCAAACAGACACAACCCAGATAAGAAGCAAGACGTTCCATAACTATGCAAATTAGGAAATGATGCATCTGTACATATCGTAATTTATTCAAGCCTATCATTAAAAACAATCGTCATGTTTCCAATCAGAGATGAGGTAAGGACTTCACAGTATGAACTGACTGACTTCACTGCCACCTTATTTATTAGTTATGTTAATGGGAATTTTAATGACCTTTGTATGCGAAATGCTTGCCATGGCAACGTTTGAAATGGCATCACGAACAGTTTAGGCGATCTAATTGGAAATGCTAGTTGAATCAACCCATACTTCAGCGCAGCGGGTTTCCCGTGGTAATTGACACACAATGCAAT
This sequence comes from Saccoglossus kowalevskii, assembly GCF_978046115.1. NCBI lineage: Eukaryota > Metazoa > Hemichordata > Enteropneusta > Harrimaniidae > Saccoglossus > Saccoglossus kowalevskii. The sequence continues at coordinate 26,434,141 of NC_140661.1, read as the reverse complement.
TAAGTATCCGTTCTGGCGGAGCTGGATGATAACATAATACACTGGCAGGCTACGGATATTTCAGTCTGGATAAGGGCTGCTTTTTAAAACAACAATAATTAAAATATAATGATATTAAATTAGACACAATATAGTGTTTATAAATAAATAACAAATAACTAAATAAAATCCACAATAGGAGGAACATATTTATAATGTACAGAAAATTTATGTTTTATTTATTTATTTATTGATTTCAACCAAGAGAGGGCGCTCGCACACAAAGACAGATGATAACATGGTTGAATGCGACTCGTGTTTTTGATGACGGACATTTCAGTGCATATATCAGGTATAATAGTTCGTGTCAATATATGCATATAATAAATCATTTTAGTAAAGGTCAACAGTATGTGACCCGACGTTAATTAATCTTTTGTTCTTTCCCAACATAAATTATTTATAAAAACTGACAAACAATTTTACAAAATGTGAAAATATTTGCACTAAAATTTGTGGCGGAAAAAATATCTGTCACTCAAAAGATAAATTTACCGTTCGTACTAATATCACTGAAAATCGATTTCGTCTAGAATAGAACTTATTGGTTTCGTATTTATTAGTCCACATTTCTTGGAATACACTGAGAACAAATCCGATTCGAAATAGTGCCTAATTAAAATCTTCTCTTTTGGTATGTGTTATACGACGTGTTATATAACCTGTAGAAATTAGCATACACCCATGTGTCAGTCAAACAAATATGACATTACGTTAACATTTGCCACTTTGCTTTTTAGTTCTAGTCAATTCATATTCAAATATTATTAAAAATATTAAAAACATGATGATATTGATAATAACATGATACTAGTATTGCTTTGGTCGAATCCCATTTGCCAGTTGGCAGCAGATACCGTGACGGCAGTAACTTTACCCTCCGTCTCGAGAGTCGCCTTACTTCCATGTGTATACAGCTGTTGTTCCATCGTTCCCGGTTACCGCAAGTTTTACATTCTTTATGCGAGTTTTACATTCTGGGTTTTGTACGCAAAGCTCTTTGTTTACGGGCTGCTATTTTATGCGGGGGCAATGTCGAATTACTTAATCTGTCGATACCAGAAAGAGAATCTGCTTATGCTTTACATATTGAAAAGAAGATATGCCACGGTTGCCAAGAGTGGTGATTGATTGCCGTTAATCGTTGTCTGAATTAATCACCGTATTAATAATCTTTATGGATAATGAAATGTGACGTAATTACAAGTTATATTTTACTTAATTCATCTAATAGATTGTGTAATCCAACCCAAAGCTATGAATATTGAACGCTCACACATAAATAAATGTTGCCATAGTAACAATGGAAATCGATCTCTGTGAGGGACGTACCCAGCTTGAAGTACAAAAAAATCAATTTGCATTGCCTACCTCTTGAAACATATTCCGAAAGGATTGATGTGGCACTTAGCATGAACAAAAATACCGTACCAATGACGTAGGCATCTAAGTAGTGACGTCACGTAGCAATATGTAACGTAACTAATTATTAAGTGGCTCCATTCTGTCCAACACAAAGTAAATAAGATACGGATACGAAGCTGGAATATAGACCAGAGCCTAACCACTGGCAGGGTAATGATATTTCTTAACTCTAATTCTGATATGATGTAACTGCAAAACTTTGTATTCGCTATAAGGCCAGACTTTTATTATCCCTTGTTTCGCGAACCCGCCGAATGAACAGAAGCCAAAAATGAAATAAAAATAAAATTTTATTTCAGCGTAATTTCTCGCGCCCGCCGACTTGTAAGTGCAAAAAATTGCTAAAAAAACTTATTTTTATCTTCATTTTTTTCCGCCCGCCGCATAACAAATCCAAGTTGCATTTTCAAGGGAGTATCATGAACAAAGTACCAAAGTCTTGCGCATATGAGGAAAAAGGTTATACATGGAATAACATTTTATTTCATTTCTTCTCAGTCTCCGATCAATGATCTCAATTACAATTCTTTGAGAATCACACAAATCTAATGAAGAAAAAAAGAATTAATTAAACAAGGAATAAAAAAAGTCTGATCTAAGAAAGAAAGAAAAAAGAGTGCATCTTTTCCATATTTCGTAGGAGCGACTAGCCCTCATTCAAACGTTTTTTATTAGTATGAATCATGGTGAAGTTGTTTTCGTAACAAGAAATATTAAAACTGCTCTTGGTTGAAGCAAAGTTGACTAATACCAATCCAATACCACTGTTGCCTGAAAACCGCCCAGCGTGCAAGCAGGTTTCTATAGCGATGGAAAGGTGTTAAACAACGATGTCACCATGGAAACGTATATAACATATATTAGTAATATAGGAAAATGTTTGGCCTAGGAAGACGGTATAAATCAGGGAAGGTTTACTTACACCTTACTTTGTGTACTGCAATATCATTGCAATTAATCATTTCACTCAAACACTATACTTAATTTGCACATTTACAGAACATTCACAGGCTACCATTGAGGGCGCGATTCATCTAAATATTATGAAACAGAACAAACATTTGTACTTTTTTCATAGTTTAGTATCTTCATTTATTATTTGGATTTGTATACATTCTTTTGTAATCCATATTTAGACGATCCTAATATAATACGGATGCTCTTTGTCAGCTTTGATTAAGTCGGAACAATTCGGCAAAATCTGTTCAGATCAACGTACTCGGTGAAATCACGCCCATTGTCAACCAGTGCACGGAGGACAGTCATCATCATAGCTCAGTCAAATAGATGACTTCTAAGTCAGTCATAAATCTTGGTACAAAATAAGACAGAAACCCAGTAATACTGAAAGGTATTGAACAATTTATATGTGATCGTGAAATTCTGGAGTAGTAGAGACTCCACCCACAAAAACAGACTTAAAGACAAAAATCATCTTGACATTTTATCGAAATTTAACCTTTTGTCAATTCAGTTGTATGGAATTTGTTTGTGATGCACTGCGCCCTCTCTTGTCGAAATAATCACATCACATCATGCTGGATCCGATATCCGGTATGCTCGCGCTTCTTCAGCTTGCTGGGAATGTGGTTAGTGGTCCTATGCATGATACAGCCACGAACTAATCTAGCACGACCGGAAGTCGTGCTTGTACCATGGACAGAACATTCCAGAGGGGTGGAACTTTCGCAGCCTAATCGCAGGTTTTTCGAAAAACGTCGAAAAAGCACAATAATTAGTAGAAATGTTCCTGTTTTGGGCGGACTATTGATAGAGAATAATGTCTTTATTACAGAAATGCTGAAAAACCGTGAGTTTTTGCCTTAGTTATTTATTTATCGGCGAAAAACTGCGAACTCGGCAAATTTGGTTGCACAACTTCCCTCTATCATATACACCCAGCGACACCGATGCCAGCTGACTGTGGTTGGCCAGCTCAAACTCTTGCAAATCTCAGGTAAACAAGACACACTTACTGTATTTGGATTGCACCAAGAGAAATCACTGGAAAAACACCAAGATTAGAACATCCAAATACACACAGAATAAACCCACAGGTACACAGCCGCTAAGTAGTAATCAAAAGACCACATGTTGGTCTCACCTTTGACCCAGGTGATTACGCCCTCAAACAGGGAGCACCTGAGGAAAAAAATATTAAAAAAATTTCATTGGTTCTTGCAAGGCATTCAAATTGACGAGCAGATACGAGCAGCCATTGGTTGATTAGTGGCATGAGACCAGAAGTACATCCCGGAAATTAGTACGTCTTTGAGTCCCATGTTCCTTGTCAGGCTGCCAACGCAGAGGGCGACAACAAGGCTACAAATAAAAGTGTAAATATGACCGTGTTTTATGAATTCTGAATGAATTCCTATCCTACATAACATTTGTATTTAGTATAGATTCAGAAACAGCCAACGAGTTCACGCATTCCCATTCAAATTATTAGATATTGCTTGTTCCTATCAATTTTAAATGTCATTAACGAAAATTAGGGTACCCAAAAACTGTTCGGTTGTGTTCCCTCTCTACTCCCTTCACAATGTGCCACCCATTATGGAATTAAAAATCTGCCCTCCCTTTTAATAGTTACCTTCCTTTTCCCCACTCAGTGCATATGCGAGCACCCCCTCCCACTACCGTACGTTTTTGTCGAACAGTTTATGCACTCACAGACGCAAAGTGACAAAATAATGGTCGTTACGATGAACATCAGATGTCCTACTCGCTGAGTGATCAAATGCTATGTAGTGTACTGAACGTAAACATTGGCAAACAAAATACAAGTGACCAAGTGAACTTCGGGAGTTGTTTAATGGCTTATTATAAACTACCTACTACATGGATACAAATAAATATGCCCTCCTAAACACGCACTCGAACAGCTTTTTACACGAACAGCTTCGTTGACTGATTCTGATGATGTATAAATTCCTCCATTATTTTCACCAGTTTTTGAATGTTCGAATGTGGTGACTCTTCGCTAGTGCACATGCGCTTTGCACAACCTAAATATACGCACACATACCACAACGCTATCATCATTTTATCCAACAAATTATACTTGCTATAATTATTTGCCGATACAATGATTCAATTTTGCGATAATTACGTACAAGATGTAATGTAAAACGGAATTATGTTAACACACTCAAAATACCCACAATTTTACACAATAATGAGGGATGGGCTTTAGGGGAGAAAATATATAAACTTCGCATTTTTAAGGATGATGTTGCTGTAATGTCTTTTCTCTATCAAAAGTAAGTGATTTCCCCCAAATATGCATTTTTTCAGTAGCTTTTGCAGAATAATTTTCTTTTGTAGATGACTCTACTACAACAAATCTAGCGCATGGGACACACTTGAATATAGCTTGACATCACTACCAGATGACCCCCCCCCAATAAAAACTTTAATGATTTTTCACCCCTTTTAAGTGGTGCATCCCAGATTAGCGAAAGCAACCATACATTTTTTACGAATTCCGACATTCCAATACATGCCTCGTGTCCCTCGTCTTCTCGATGTAGAAACAAAACCTCCATGAATTCAAGTTGAATATACGCATTGCATTTCTTTGTTTGTGCTGCAAATCAACATGGCAGTCAATTGAGTTAATGTATATGGAAGTTTTGGTCACGTGGTTATGTTGAGAAGATATAAATCTCAGGACAACTCATTATAAGCGTGACATTTCCCTGGTAGCTTATATTTCTGAAACTTTTTCCACAACTTGTACATACCACTTGTTTTCACGTGATGTACAGTGAACAATCTGTATAACGAGCATGGTTGTTGTGGTTTGTAAAGCTTCGAAAATGTGTCGAAACGATTATCATGTCGCGGCAGAATCTGAATTTGCTGCATGACTATGCCTACATACACATCCTCCCAGTGCAATAATTTGGTTCTGATAGATTCCAAATACAAACGAGTTACTACGTCTATGGACGCTATGTATCCTGTCCCGCAAAGATAAGGAGGATATGTCGGACCAGGGTAAACATCCTCAGACGTGTACCATTTGCTACCCTTCTGTCTTTGCGGCTTTGACGCGATAAAACGGTGCCCAACGGCGTAGCCTGTCATCGGTCGAGTTGCGAGAAATTCGACTATAGATTCAAAGTTGACAAACACGTCGCTATCGGTTTTCATGACGTATTTAGCGTTGGGACAATATTGCGTCGCCCATTTTAACCCCATGATGGTTTTCAAAGTCAGATTAAGGTAATCATCGACAAAATTTTCTTGTAATATGTCACCCTGTAGTTTGTTCTCTTCTATAAGATTGTCTTGTATGCTGTCGTTTGTGGGCGTGCCCAACAGAAATAGGATTACTATATCTCTGTTTCTAGTAGCAACTTCATTTGCCCACGTGTTCCGAATCGCTGATCTGACGGTCTTTGATTCAGGCTTCGACGTTACTAAGACCAATAGAAATACTTTCCTGTCCTTACACATATGCGGATGATTCAGCGTTAACTCATAGTCGTGCAGATTAGTATACTCGTCTGTTTCGTTGAAAACTAGACTTCTGTTGAGTTCCCGTCGGAGTTTTTCGACATTTGCCGTAGAATTGACAGTGTCCCCGTCGTCCCTTACTAGTTCATACTTGCTGTCGGGTTTTTTCACTCTCTGGTACAAGGCAAACCAGACGGTGACATTGCAACAAATTAGCAGCACAAACGGAAATTTATTCATCGTTCAACGCATGCTTATAACGGCAGATGAATGGCCTGGTAACCTAAAAATGTAATGCAGACTATATAATTAGTTCAAGATTGTCACTTTTCAATTCGAAAAATGGCATTTTTTGTGTGGTAATTTAGAACGAAAATGATATTTGCCGAAAGGTATATGTGAAAGACAAGCTGTATTTTTAGCTAGTCTAGTTTAATCAAGTGGACTGCTCTGCACTTCATTCCGATGCCCCGGTCTGTTTTTTTCATCTTCTGTTACCACCACACACTTACTTTCGCACACGCGCAAGAATTGAGTCCCAAGCGACGATAACAACACGCGCTAAAAACGCAAAGGCTCATGGGTAGACATTTGTTTGTAAACAATGACACGCTATCTCCATCTGACGCACACGCAGGTGACGACTCCCCCGATTTAACCTATTTTTTTTCTACGTATATTAATCTTATATAATAATTGTATGTTTTTATAATTCTCCTTTTTAATTCGTAAAATTGTACTCCCTTGGGTGAGAACCAGTGTGGCAGGCCTGCTACGAGGTTTCAGGTTTTAACGTGCTATAATGGGAACTGCAGTGTTGAAGTACAGTGTAGTGATTTTTGATTCACGGGTAAATTAAAACAAACTACTTTAAATGGTACTATAATCACCTTAGCACGCCGTTGGCAGGCCAGTCACATTGGTTCTCATTGCAAGAGGTTAAGTTCCCCCGACCCCCGCCAAATTCTAAGACAAATTAAAAACTAGACACAAACACTTAACGTGTTGTATAATTACATAAAAACAATCAACAGCATCGAGGCAGACACAGAAGGAAACAACAAGACAAGCCGGTAGGCTGGTTGTCGTCGATCCGCTCCGCTCAAAAACAAGCAACTTGTTTTTAGCTGTTTCCATGGTGTGACATAAACGTGAAGCTACCGTCGGGTTATAACTAAATGGGCCCTATACGAAGTTCGCAAAAGCCATTCAGTCTTTAGAAGTCACTTAGTTTATTACTAGGACGTATTCTGCTGTTACATTTATTATTTCCAACCTTTTTGCGATAGTATTTTCTAGATTGAAGGCAGCATTAACAGTTCGATTCAAAGTTAAAAGTTGCGTTGGGATTACGTTGATACAGTGTAACAATGTCGGTGTCGGTGATATCTTACCAGTACGCTACGTAGCCAAAATAAAAAGCATGATCATTTCAACACTGCTATTACAAAACTGGTAGGAGGTAATACATTTGGGGCGAAAGTATTCAAAAAACAGTTTTTGGATGTTGCAATGGCAGTGGTGGGCCAGGATTGTTTTCCAATTAGTGACGGTACGACCTACCTGTGAAGTCTGAACAAAATCAGCCGAGCCGAAAAAAAATCACAGAAGAGTTAAAAGCCGTTGCTAGTGAAAAATTACCTCAACCTTGGGGTCAAGTTTCTCGGTAATGATAAAAGATATCAAAAATTCAAATAGTAACTTTGTGTCCACACTCAAGCTGAGTAGAATGAGCTATGTCTGAAGTGTTTTATCCTACATTTGTAGGAGGAGATACATTTGGCGCGAAGCTATCCAAAAATCAGTTTTTTGGCTGTTGCTATGGCAACGATGGGCCAAACAATTTTTTCAAATTTTTCCTGATAACTAGGGTGAAGGTGTGACCTACCTGCTAAGTTTGAAAGAAATCGGCCAAGCCAAAAAAATCACAGAAGAAATCATATGTGAAAACACTGGGAATCACAGACACACACAGACACACACACACACACACACACACACACACACACACACACACAGACACACACATACGTGGATTGCTATATGTTGTGAGGACTAGGTAACAGCACCCCCCATACGAGGACACCATTTTCCCCTGTACCTACTGCCATAAAATTAAAAAACATATCATCAAATCTATTAAGGATATGCCCTGTTTACGCATTTTTAGAGTATCTCAAAATTTTGCTGACCTGGTTTTTCCTATGCCACAGAGGACAAAATTCCGAGGACTGTGATTTTGTTGCGAGGACAAGGAAATTTCAGGGGGTGTCACTCATAATCTTGTTGCAAGTCCTCGGAAAACATGCAAATAAACAAGATATTTCACTGCTCATCTAAAGCAGAGGTAACTGTTTCAAACATAAACCATTCAAGGCGATGACTTTTGGATTGTTTTTTTTTTTCTAAAACAGAAATAATTACACTATATTCCTTTTTAATTAGAAATGATTGCAAGACAATCCTTTTATATTCCATGTAATGAAGTGACTGTATATATTGTTGCCACTATTCATTGATATTCTATGCAATGAATTGACTGCATTTATTGATGTCAAAATTTTCATTGATACTCCATTCAAAGAAGTGACTTTATTTATTGATGGCAAAATATTCATTGATATTTCATTCAATGAAATGTCTGCATTCACTGATGACCCCAAGAATCTCCCCTCTAGATCTGCCACTGAAAATATTCATTCATATTCTCCATGCAATGAAGTGACTGTATATATTAATTTCACAATATTTATTGATATTCTATGCAATGAAATGACTGTATTATTGTTCGTAAAATATTCATTGACATTCTATGCAATGAAATAATTGCATTTAGTGTTCGCAAAATATTAATTGATATTCCACACAATGAAGTGACTGTATATATTAATGTTAACTATTGATAATCAGTGTATTTAAGTGACTTTATTTTTTCCAAACCAAAATATTCCAAGTAATGAAGGGACTGTATTTATTGTTGCCAACTTTTTCATTGATATTCCATACAAGGAAGTGACTCCATTTATTGCAGCCAACATTTTCATTACAGAGAGGGTAACCTCATACTCACTTTATTAGTACATGCTTCACACAGAAGTCAATACTGTTGTTTTTTAGCATATTACCAAGGCTGAAGTCATTCTCAAATTTCCAAATTATACACATATAAAGTGAATGTTTCAAACATAACTAAAACATAATCTCTACATAATAAATCATTACTGAACATAAAATTTGTTTGAATACCTTTTTTTATTCTTAATGGTACACACTGAATACATGTACATTAAAAAAATCAGCAATAGTTACATAAAGTAAATGATATCATCACAGCAAATGTCAATGGTGGATAGGGGGTGGAACGACAACAAATTATCAAATATTCAGGTTTTAATATACATGTATGAGGGGCACACAATGAAACCATCCATACTTAAACACTAAAAATATGGCAATGCTGCGTGATGGGATGGGTTGTTGTGTGCCCAACAAGTGTTGAACAAGGTGTGATACAGGTTTGTGAAACTGATATAACCATCTTTTAGAGCCCAGGTTTCATCATATTGTGAAGCTTTGAAATTATGTTCATAGTTTATCTATTCATATGCAAACAAGTTTGATCTTGCATACTGTTATTACCTATAATTGAAAATTTATCTGCTCTATTTGAAGTGCATCTAGACAAGCACATAAACCAAAATTAATTTATACTGGATCAATATAAATTGACTTGTTTTGACCATAACCATATATGAAAGCACATGCTAACAGAAGCATTCAAGACACATGTAAGAAAGATGAAACTCATTCTTGCATGTATTACATATTTGATAACCCACCCCCCAACCAACTAAATGGCATACAGAAGACCTGTAGCCAGAGTTAAGAATAATGCTGTTTTGACTTTGATTGCCTTTTATATGTTGTTATCAGATTGTACACACAATACTTTATGTTTTTCCATGACCTGCTGGCCAGTACTTGATTCTCTTTCAGACAGTTAGTACATTCAATCTTTCCAGGAACTTTTAACATTCTGATATTTCTCATAAAATAGTTTTTAACTATTGTCCGTTCTTCTGTGGTCCACATCTTTTTCCCATCACTCACACCTAAGCACAAGAGAAAATGTAATTAAACCAAAAGAGGTCCAAAAAAACTTAGTGCATGGAAATAAAACTGTCTAGTATTCAAGACTTAATGATAGCAAGCAATGTAGAAACCACAAGACAAATTAATTTTTAACTGAGAGAAAATATATATGACTTCGTGCTTAGGAAGGGAATACAATCAATCAATTATAATACCTTTATCAGGTTCTCTCTGTAAATAAGCTTTCTTAGTTTCTGACTGAATAGGGTTATCTGTGGAAGTTCTCTTGTTATACAGTGATGACATGATTACATCTGGAATAAAAATAACACAAATCAAGGCAGTTAGTAAATGAAGCTGAAATCACAAGTAATGGAGCACTGAAAACAAACCCAAAAGAATGACACCCTCGAAGGTTTCGCACACTATACTTTGTCTACATTCACTAAGAAAGTACTTTTTTGTTGCGAGCAGTTCAAATTTATGAGTTAAGACGTTATTCAGGAAATTTCTCCCAAACAAGCATGAATACTCTACTCCTATAAGCAGGAGATTTTGATGGAATGCAACAACTAATGATACTTTCTGCAGAAAACCCATTTACCAGACATTATTTAGCAATAAGAGGTCAAGTACTAGTACAGGGATGTGTTCAATGAGCGAGATGCAGAAAAAAAACATTATTTAAGAGGCCATTTCCATCCATTATGGCAGCGAGAAATCCATTATTTCAATTATAATGCCCAAAATGTAGTGATGTGCTCAAGAAAAAGGACAACAACTCTGTTGTTATTGCGTCCTGACTTTAACACGTTCACAAACAAATGGCATACAAAAACATGTTTATAGGTAATTTTGCAATTAAAAAGACCAGGATTTTCTAACTTAAACGACCAGTAATGGATTTGTTGTTTAAACAATCTTCACAAGTGCGGACAATTTGGTATATTGCTGATCTTTTTTGTGCATTGTCCTCAAGCACTACCCTGTTATTGTCTGATAATGTTACAGCATCTGGTACTGATCAACCACACGATAACTAATAAGAGATAAAATAAAAACAATACCTTCCGCTGATTTTTTCTTCTTTTTTGGTGAGGAATCACTGGTAGAATATGTGGAGGTTCTTTTATTAGAAACTTGTGTCTTGTTCACAGCAAGATCTAGATTTGAATTAATAGATATAAAAATATAATTAAAGAAAATTTAATGCTGTTTAATATTAATTGTCATTTTATCATTTCCCATGATAAATATTGTGGTGGAATACAATTTCTGTAGGTATGGGATGGGAAAATACTGATATAGAGATAACAAGCAAAGCAGTGACCGTAGACTTGAAGAGAACGTACACAAGTGTTATTATGACAAGTGTGTAGTGTAACTTGCTGAAAACTTGGTCAGAATAAGTAATGACTTTGCAAAGACTAAAAATTACGTGACCAACTAGGACTGAGTAGGAGAAATCGCCTGTACAGTTGTGTTGACTAGAGTGATATTTAACACATTTTATAGCAAGTCACTGTCAACATTGTTGGGAGTTTAATAGTTATGGTGTACTCACTTTGAACCAACTTGGAATCCTGACTCCAACAAGTGAGGATTGACTGGGGATTTGTAGATGTGTGTACCAGCCACAGAAAGCCGATACCAGCTTATCTGTCACTTGACTATTGTAGGGGTGCACCCATAGGAAAGCGGATTGAACCAGACCATTAACGTCAATAAATTCCTACATTGTTAATTAGTTGGAATAATACTGGTGTACTTTGGATTTAACACTGGTACCAGTGGTAATCGCACAGGAGGAATGGTTAGAGGACTCTATTGACCGGGTAATTCAACTAAGATAGCAAACCCCTAACTCAACCACAGACACCCAAATGTGACCCTGGTAATCTGAGAATAAGCTTGTTGTAGACCACTCAGGAGACCCTGTGGGAACCTTATCCACTGAACCAATAAAGTGCTACCAGTGGTGTTAGGAAAGCTGACTCACCGCTGACTTATTTTATAACCGGTGGCCAGTTATTTAATAAAGTGCTAGAAAATATTTCTTGGACGAGTTGTTTCAAGTTAAAATTGCAACTGAGAACACAGATTAGTTACAGTTAAAAATAAGTTTAGTCCTACGGTAAGGGAAATAAAATTACCTTCAACAGATTTCTTCATAGGTAAAAGGAAATCCGTCTTCTTAAGTTCTAGGGATGGAGTATGCACAGAAGCTCTCTTTGACATGTGCGTCTTAGAATCTTCTGAAGCTAAAAATAAAAAAAAATACAATTTTATCAGAACAATCAATATGGCAAATGCAATTAATTTTGAACAAAATTATACCATGCATGTCTAGAAAACAGTTAAACAGATAAATTGATGTTATATTCAGTTGTTATTTCAAGTATTGTCTTTGTCCCAAATACCAATGAATCAAATCACGTTCAAGAATTCAACAAGTCATTGTCAATGACACGTCCCCGTTCCGTTCATATTTGAGTGACATATACATTCAAAGCAGATCATGACCGAAATGCACCTGCATATGTACAACACATTGAACAAAATCCATCCATGCATGACTGAGATCCGGTTCTGGAATTGGGAAAATACATGATTTTGATGCATTTTCGGCCTTAAAATGGCCATCATTCAGCTATTGTTAAGCGGATCATGAAACAAACGCACATATCTATTTGTGACATGATGTATCATCTGTGTGTGAAGTTTGAACTTGATCAATCCAGACATGTCTTGGATACGGATCCAGAACTGAATTCTTTAAAACAAAATGGCCACCAGTCGGCCATTTTGAACTTGATCTGGAAAAAAAATGACGTGCATCAAGGTCCTATTATGTTTAATGTATGTACCAAATTTGAACAAAATCCGTCCATGCATAACTGAGATCCGGGTTCGGAATGGTGAAAATGTGCGATTTCAACCTTAAAGCGGCCGCCATTTGGCTATCGTTAATGAAATCATGAAACAAATACACATACATATTTGTGACATGATGTACCTTGTGTGTGTGAAGTTTGAACTTGATCAATCCAGACATGTCTCGGATACGGATCCAGAACTGAATTCTTTAAAACAAAATGGCCGCCAGTCGGCCATTTCGAACTTGATCCAGAAAAAAAATAACGTGCATCAAGGTCCTATTATGTTTAATGTATGTACCAAATTTGACTGAAATCCGTCCGTGCATAACTGAGATCCGGGTCCGGAATGGTGAAAATGTGCGATTTCACTGCATTTTCGGCCTTAACGCGGCCGCCATTTGGCTATCGTTAATGAGATCATGAAACAAATGCACATACATATTTGTGACATGATGCACCTTGTGTGTGTGAAGTTTGAACTCGATCAATCCAAGCATGTCTCAGATACGGATCCAGAACTGAATTCTTTAAAACAAAATGGCCTCCAGTCGGCCATTTCGAACTTGATCCAGAAAAAAAATAACGTGCATCAAGGTCCTATTATGTTTAATGTATGTACCAAATTTGACTGAAATCCGTCCGTGCATAACAGAGATCCGGGTCCGGAATGGTGAAAATGTGCGATTTCAATGCATTTTCGGCCTTAAAGCGGCCGCCATTTGGCTATCGTTAATGAGATCATGAAACAAATGCACATACATATTTGTGACATGATGTACCTTGTGTGTGTGAAGTTTGAACTCGATCAATCCAAGCATGTCTCAGATCCGGATCCAGAACTGAATTCTTTAAAACAAATTGGCCGCCAGTTGGCCATTTCAAACCCGATCCCCCCCCCAAAAAATATGACGTGCATAAGGTCCTATTATGTTTAATGTATGTACCAAATTTGAACGAAATACGTCCATGCATAACTGAGATCCGGGTCCGGAATGGTGAAAATGTCTGATTTTGATGCATTTTCGGCCTTAAAATGGCCGCTATGCGGCTATCGTTATCGGATCATGAAAAAAATGCATGTGCATATGTCCCATATAATGTGTGATGTATGAGTGAAGTTTGAACTTAATCGGCCCATGCATGTTCGAGATACAGGTGATCACGGACGCACGCACGGACGCACACAGGGCAAAACATAAGTCCCCGTTTTCGGACTACGTTCGAACGGGGACTAATAAGCTCACTTCAGAAATATGTTAATCACATCATGAAAAAAAAAACTTTGTGAGATGATCATACAGAATTTGAGTGAAATAAGTACAGCCATGACTGGGAACTGTAAAATGTCTCTCATTATGTCTAAAAATGGCAGCTTACCTGCTTCTACAATACAACGTGATATATCTTCTCTAAATTGCACTATATTGTCCATGTCATACATTAATTTTGTAGACTGTCCATTAGCAAACTGCTCTGCAAACTGAAAAGTAATATGACATTATCAGCAATAAAATAAACATTGCTGTCGATACAACGGCCTGATATATGATACATACATTGAGAAAGTACTGTAAAACCATTTATTTTCACTGACATTTAATATATCACTATTTTAATTTTAAATGCAGCTGAAAGTCCATAATTACCTTGATGACTAACACACCACATGATACAGCATCATCTTGCATTGTATGATCCACTTTCAATATAGTATAAGTACTGACTTCACCCTTCTTACTTGCATAATTACTAAAAGATAACAGATATTTTAGTTGTTGAAAATGAAAAATCTTGTGCAAGAGTTAGGTGCATTTTTTGTGTTACGGTAAGTAAACTATGGCACGTAGGTGGCACAGGATCCTACTGATAATTTATAGCAAACACTTGTATCAAGAATAATACTTGAAGTAGGAGTGCATATGGATCCAACCTTATCCAATTCTTGGTAATTTGTTCCACAACTACATGTATGTCATATTTTGTTATAGCAACAAAACACTCTTGGGGACATAGTTATGTTCAAACAATAACTACCTATTTCTCATACTACAGTATATCCCAGAACTTTGAGTTAAATTAAAAATCTACAAAATTATGCAAAAACAGAAAAAAATTAATTATAATTGAACTCTTCCTACTTACTTCCAATTCTGCTGAATTGTCACCATTGTCTCTTTACTTTCACCAGTAGAATTCAGATATATTATTTCATGACTTTTTTGCTTAACCACCTGTAAAGCATTACAAAAATCAATTCTCATATTGGACAGAAATAAACTAGTCATTGAAAATGACACAGTCCCCGTTAAATATTTGAAAGTTTTCTTTGTGCTCGTCATATTAAAGCAGAGGGGTTGTCGCGAGCGTGTCCTTGAAACTTGAGTTCCAAGTGGTGTATACAACAGATTGTTTATTTACATCAAAACACGTGTTCCGTGTAGTAGTAATATGGCCAAAAATAAAAACAGCCGTTATTCTGCCATCTTTGATCTGATTATGAAACACACTTGATATGTACGATGTATGTGCCAATACGAATGAAAATGGTACATAAATTGTGGAAATATAGTAGTAAGGCCAAAAAGTCAAATGGCTGTCACAATTTGTCATGGACATGCATCCTAACATGTATAAAGTAAATGTATGTGCCAAATTTGAATGAAAACTGACAGAGCACATCCAAGATACCACATAAAAAAACAAAACAAGATGCAAAATTCAATTGATCCAATTGCAAAATAAATCGTCATGGACATGTATCTTAGCATGTATAATCTATGTACCAAGTTTGAATGACAACTGACAAAGCATGTCCAAAATACAAAATTTTCAAAAAACAAGATGGCTGCTAGTCGGTCATTTTGAATCGAATCGCTGAACCACTGCATGTGCATATGTCCCACATAAGATACTAGGCACATGCAAAGAATTAACATAATCGGTCCAAAGGGATTCTGAGATATGACTCCGGACGGACGGACGGATCATCCGAACGGGGACTAATAAAATTGTTCAGTACTGATGGATTTATGCAAAGGAAATGGAAAACAATTATACAAGAATTTTAGAGTCAACTGTAAAATTGAAAATGGTGCCTGAATTATTTAAAGTATTTTACAACTTACCACAAGTGTCCAATGTCCATTTATTATGCCAGAATTAGTTGTTTCTCCACCTTCAAACATAGCACCTATTACCATCTCATACTTGGAAAGATTTATCTGTAAATACATTGTATGCATTAGTAATAATACACATGACTAGTAACAATTGTTGCTAAATGGAAGAAACAAATTTCCACTAGCTGACTAGTCTGGAAAATATTAAATGATAATTACCTTTTTTGGTTTGGCCATTTCACCCTTCAAACAAATAGATGTCATTAAATTGTGGTCAAAAAAAAGAATGGCCTGAAAACAATATAAAATTACATTGTCAGCAATGAAATAAAGGAGATTATGTTTAATGATAAGCAATGAATAAACTGTGGCAACAAAGCATAACAGCAGACACCAATGGAGGAAATAAGTACTAAAAAACTGTTGAAGTGCACTACACTTTGGATATTATGCACTAATGAAAAAAATATATTTCAATACATAAACACTGTATTTTACATAATATTCACGTCAGATAGCATCAGAAAGTGATGAACAGTGCATGAATAACTCAATCTAAATAAATAAAATTCATTTCGTCTGATTGTGAATGCTCAACACAGATCTGACAAACTTTCATAGAGAATGGTCAATCAGAATGCATCTTTAAATAGTAGCACAAATTATTAACAGATTATAGGAGTTACTCAAGTGACTTATAATCTGCCATGCTGTTATGTTGACAGAAAAGAGAATCAGAGAGACCCACACTCCACAATCATCATAAACAAACACAGACTAAATAACACAAATACCAATGGTAACCAGTCAAATATCAAATTACAAAATCAATATTAGGGAAAATACAACCAAATATGTTATCATACCAATTTAAGTTTGATTGAAAGTGACATTGATATGTGAACAAAGTCTATCAATTTTGAACAAATTATCACAGTCAGGGTCAGGGATACCCTGTACCAGAATATCTACAAGAAAAACAAGATTTCTTTCCATTGAGCAGCAATAAGTAAAAGTTTACCAAAATCTTTATCATTCAGTATGCAATTAAATCTTAAACTCAGCTTCCCAATTCAGCCATCACCATTCCACCTGTTCAGAACCTTTCAACATAAAATAAATACCTTTTTCTCTCTTGTGGCAATATAAATAGCAGAGTTCACAATATCATCTGACAGCTGTTTTTTATGGCCCAGGTCCAATATACTGTTCTTCATTATCGAGTAGGGCCCTACTTTCATTGTATCTACATCACCTGTAAAACAACATAAACCATTCAAAAACCCTATTACAATAAATACTTTTTCTATCAGGTTGATGTGGTTGTATCTTGTAGATCTGTATAAGCATCAGTGGCAGTCTTTTTCAGATACGCATGTTTACCTTCACAACATCTTCAACTAATGGAAGAAATTTTGGCATGTTCCTCTTCCTTTCATTCATAGTATTAAGTGCATGTAAATACTGAACACCAAGTGCCTTAGGAAATGGTGAATTAAACTGAACACTAAATATATGAACAAACCTTTAGAAACATCTTCATCATCAATATGCATACATTTGTCTTGTAGTTTTCCATTTATATCTGTATTATTATTATTCATTTCTTGAAATTCCTCATCTTCAATGATATTACCAGTATTCAGTAGGTCTTCATTCTCACATTCATCTATAATTCACACAATTTTGAAAAGTTAGTAAGCCAAATGACAAATATCATACGACTTATTTCAATTCTCGTCCTAAGACAGTGCTCAAAGAGATTACAGCATAACTACTGCAAAGATTGTTCAGTGTCATTGATAAAAACTATTTCCTGAACAAATACTAACCTAATATCAATACACAATAGACTGTTCATTCTATCGGTCATTCAGGTTTTTCTGCTGGCATATACAAGGGGACAATTTTTGTTGTTATCTTTAACAGTGTCAGCAAATACTGATAATCGTTGGCTAGTGTATATTTGATACTAATAGCAATTCCCCATAATCATTGATTGAAATTCCATCAACAAATTCAGGCATTTCAATTTAGGGAAAGGTGACCAGCCTATATGCTAGTTCCATATTTGACATACAACTAAAGAAGGTGACGATGATTGAGTAAAAACAATAGTTGGAGTGTCATAGCAGTGAAACGCAGAATTTATCATGGGATAAAACACTACTCACCATCTATGTTGATTTCTATTTCATCAAGTCCTTTGTTCTTGAATTCTCCAATATTTCCTTTCTCAAATGCCATCAGAATTCTGCTGACCTTTGCAATTTGTAATGTATTCTGTGGAAGTCTGTAAAACTCTCGATGGACTCTTATGTCATGTCCCAAAAATCCAGCAAGGATGTCTTGCTCATTGTCCTTCAAATTGAAGATTTGTGACATTGTAGCAATTTGTTTCCTTAAATTTGTAGAGGTGAACCGTTCAGCATGTTCAATGCCACATTTTGTTACAAACTTTCTCAGGCATACTGTTGCATGTACTGGGCGCAGTGAGTTTTGTAAGCACGCAAAAATGTATGGATTTGCCACATTGACTTCAACAGCTTTTCTTTTTTCGATAAGTAATTTTATCTGATTACAGTGATCCTTGGTTAATAGAACAGGCACATTTCTTCTTCTTTTGCCTTTTATTTCAACTCTATCAATCAAACGACACAGATTTTGCTCCCAACTTGTCAAAGATGAACCAGCTTCTTGATTGACTCCCCTTACTTCTTTAAAATCTTCTAGAAGCATTCTTTCCATTTCCCCACTCCTCCTATTGAATAAAATCAATTGGGCTAACGTTATCTCGCTCAAATTCTTCCAGGTTGATGTGGTTGTATCTTCTTGTAGATCTTTATAAGCATCAGTGGCAGTCTTTTTCAGATACATGTTTACCTTCACAACATCTTCAACTAATGGAAGAAATTTTGGCATGTTTCTCTTCCTTTCATTCATAGTATTAAGTGCATGTGAACTTATCGACTGTGCCCACTGTATCTCACACAATTTAAGGAATTTCTTAGCTGCTAATTCGTTGGTAGTCTTCATTTTTGATTGCCTCAGCCATGCAGATTGTAGTACATTTCTTCAGAGAGTGACCCAACTTTAATGCGAGAGAAGGTTTTCCAAGAACTCTATCATCAAGGTTATAGTCTGCCAACTGCTGTGTTGCCTGGATTACAATTTCAAACTTTGAAGGATGAATATATTCTTTTAGGGAGGATGCATTTTTCTTACTGATCTTTCTAAGTTGTATTAGAAGTTTTGCAAGTTCTCTCATTTTCTGCTTCACGTACTGAATCTTTGCAGATTCTGTACCAACTTTCATATATTCCCTGGATCCAAATTCTATGATAAGATCATCATTTCTTGCAATTACTGCCACTTCATCCTGAGTCATTTTAGATAGCACTCTGTCTGCCATACCCTCTGTAACATTATCACTATGTGGTAATAACATTCCTGCTACTTGTTGTATTCTTCGGTGAATTATTTTTGGTGTTGCATTTTCAAACAGTTTGACAGGACATGTCTTGTTGTGTTTATACAGTTCTGCTTTGATGAACCAACCCAAACATTCAGGACAAGGGAGATACTGCGATACAGGAACTGTAAATGATGGTCTTCTGTATGGTATGATATAGCCATATCCATCTTTAAGTATTTCAACATTATGAGCATGGTTGCCTTTATTTGTCAGTTTCTGCCATAAAATTTTCCTTTCGGTACTTCCCTTTCTGAAACTTAATGCATAGACAACATCTTTCTCTGTACTGTGTTTATTCTCAAAATGCCTTGGTAACTTTGGATATTTGTTCATGCAGTAAACACAGTAAGCAAATTTGTCCCATTTTCTTTTCCTATTGGAATTATTTGTTGTTTGAACCTGCACCGAGGAAGGATTCACAGAACTGATTTGGATGTCATTCTTAAGATTCTTTGTAGTAGATGATGTACTAGGCAGATTTCTTTTTTCTGAAGACTTTACAAACTCCATGCTCATTTCACCTGCAGAAGTATTTTGATGATTCTTGTTTTCTTTCCCATGAAACTTTGATGACAATGGTGACACAGTATTGAATTCAACGGACTCACAATCCGACAGATCAGGAACAATGATACTATTGGAACAATTATCACTACTTTGACAGATAGCAGCTGATTGGCAAGCCTTATCTTTGGGGCTTATGCTAGATTTCATCCATGGCTTGTCATTTCCTGTAGTTTTCACATCACTGATACTATGCATATCTAATTCACAAGAAAAAGATACATCCGACTCACAATCTGAATTTGGTTCATAAGTAGGGTCAGCATCAGAATCGTCATAGTCTTCTTCAAAGTTTTCACTATCATTTTCATCTTCATTGTCATGAGTAGCTGCAGTTTTTACTTCCATTGAAGGATGTGTTTTAACCTTAGTTTGTACAGGTGTGAGAGGCCTAACTTTAACAACATTTTTACTTCTATCCCATTTAGATTGCAGAAATGGAAAAGAAATTTCAGAATCAGAAATGTCAGATTCACAGTCTGATTCCAAAACAATGTTTGAATCATATTTTTTAAACAAGGTTGATGATTTACGTACATTTTTACAGGAATTAATATAACCTGGGGTGAGAAATTCTTCTGGTGAGGTTATAAATGGCAAAATGACTCTTCTTTTTAATGATTTTGTCTTGCCTCTATCTGACCCACCATTGACATCATTATGTACCAAACATGATTCTGGTTTCAAGTTGCCACCATCTGGTTCACTTCTGGCAGTTAAAATACTGTTCTGTAAGATGAATGATCCTGAATTCAAATTGCCACTATCTGGTTCATTTCTGACAGGTAGCACACTATTCTGTATTATACACGATTTTGGTCTCACGTAGACACCATCCGAACCATGTGCAATATACGATTCAAGATTCACGATACCACCATCTGGCTCAAACCTGCCAGGCAATATACATGCTTCTGGTTCTGAGTTGCAACTATCTAGTTTACTTCTGTCAATCTGCGTGAAATGTGATTCTGGTTCAGTGTTGCAGTCAACAGATTCACTACTGGCATTGTGGGTAACATGTGACTCTGGTTCAGTGTTGCAGTCAACAGGTTCACTACTGGCATTGTGGGTAACATGTGATTCTGGTTCAGTGTTGAAGTCAACAGGTTCACAACTGGCTTTGGCATCATTGTGTACCAAACATGATTCTGGTTTCAAGTTGCCACCATCTGGTTCACTTCTGGCAGGTAAAATACTGTTCTGTAAGATGAATGATCCTGAATTCAAATTGCCACTATCTGGTTCATTTCTGACAGGTAGCACACTATTCTGTATTATACACGATTTTGGTCTCACGTAGACACCATCCGAACCATGTGCAATATACGATTCAAGATTCACGATACCACCATCTGGCTCAAACCTGCCAGGCAATATACATGCTTCTGGTTCTGAGTTGCAACTATCTAGTTTACTTCTGTCAATCTGCGTGAAATGTGATTCTGGTTCAGTGTTGCAGTCAACAGATTCACTACTGGCATTGTGGGTAACATGTGACTCTGGTTCAGTGTTGCAGTCAACAGGTTCACTACTGGCATTGTGGGTAACATGTGATTCTGGTTCAGTGTTGAAGTCAACAGGTTCACAACTGGCTTTGGCATCATTGTGTACCAAACATGATTCTGGTTTCAAGTTGCCACCATCTGGTTCACTTCTGGCAGGTAAAATACTGTTCTGTAAGATGAATGATCCTGAATTCAAATTGCCACTATCTGGTTCATTTCTGACAGGTAGCACACTATTCTGTATTATACACGATTTTGGTCTCACGTAGACACCATCCGAACCATGTGCAATATACGATTCAAGATTCACGATACCACCATCTGGCTCAAACCTGCCAGGCAATATACATGCTTCTGGTTCTGAGTTGCAACTATCAAGTTTACTTCTGTCAATCTGCGTGAAATGTGATTCTGGTTCAGTGTTGCAGTCAACAGATTCACTACTGGCATTGTGGGTAACATGTGACTCTGGTTCAGTGTTGCAGTCAACAGGTTTACTACTGGCCTTGTGGGTAACATGTGATTCTGGTTCAGTGTTGAAGTCAACAGATTCACAACTGGCATGGTGGTTAACATGTGATTCTGATTCTGTGTTGCAGTCAACAGGTTTACTACTGGCATTGTGGGTGACATGTGATTCTGGTTCAGTGTTGTAGTCAACAGGTTCACTACTGGCATTGTTGGTGACATGTGATTCTGGTTCAGTGTTGTAGTCAACAGGTTCACTACTGGCATTGTGGGTAATATGTGATTCTGGTTCAGTGCTGCAGTCAACAGGTTCACTACTAGCATTGTGGTTGACATGTGATTCTGGTTCTGTATTGCAACAATCTTGTTCACAACTCGCATTGTAGGTGCCGTGTGATTCTGGTTCAGTGTTGCAGTCAACAGGTGGTTCACTACTGGCATTGTGGGTGACATATGATTCAGGTTCAGTGTTACAGCCATCAAGCTCAACACAAGCAAGTAAGGCATTACTGTTCATGACACATGATTCTGATTGTTTGTTTCCACCACCAGGAACTTTTTTCTATAGATAAAGAAATAATCCAATGTGATTTAGGTTAAGCATACATCTTGCAATAGTGCATTGATAATTATAACTGTACACCAGGAACTAAGTGTATTGCAAATAGTACCTAAAGACTTGTTTTTCCCAACTTATTCAGAGAGATTACAAGATTACAAATTTAAAGCATATACTAATTAGATGCATGATATTTATGTTTGTCACTTCTCTCAGGTACAGACACATGTGCTTTCTGTGTTACTACTGACACTAATCTACACCAGCTGATATGAATACTATTTTGCACATTATTCTCAAAACAAAAAGCTACCCAAAAGCCAAAACATAAAAAATCCAACTGTGTAGATATAATACAGATTAAATATTTAATAATATTCAAAAGATAGAAAATATGGGCAGTTTTAGCCAAATATTGAGAATGGTCAATGAAGGCAGAGAATTATGCAAAGAAAGACAAGGAGGAACCAGAACAGAAAATTACCTAAACTTCAAGAAAAAATCACCAATAATGCTCTGAAAACAACAAAACATTTTGATGTTTTGATATGACAAACAAGTCAAAATACCACCACTGTCAAGCAAATAACAAATTTACAAAACAAGTCACTGTCAATGCCCTAGTCCCTGCTCAGTTTTTAGTGACCGCATTAAATATAAACAATGAAAATGTAGAGAAATTACAATAAATGTTAGGAGATTATTCAGCATGTTAAAATATGGTGTTACATCAAATGGCATCATATTCATGTTTTGTTCAGTCAAAGTGACACCTCCTATGAAAAAATCCACATAATCCACACATAATACAGTTGGACATTTTGAATCAAATAGCAAAACAAAACATATATGTTTTACATACCAAAATCTGTTAAAGCATAAAGCATATTTATGAAACTATGAAAAAAAAAAAGCATAGCTGCCAGATTGAAGCAAATCACCAAACAGATTCACACGTGATAGTGTCATGTTCTCAAGTTTGAATAAAACTGACCCAGACATGCCTGAGAAACGGTTTACGAGCGTGTGAGGGAACAAAAATATATACTAGTCTCTCAAAAGTCATTGAAACAAAAACAAAATAAATCAACTTGTGTAATGTATTGTCTTTGTAATGATTTTCAACAAAATTGTTGAAATGTTGATTTTTGGTGTGTTATTGGACTAAAATAATCACCAGTTGGCCATTCTGAATCAACAAAACAAAATAAAGTGATCATGCAAGGAGTAAATGAAATCAGCAAAGGCATCCCTGAGAAACAATGACAATGGCAGGTACAAATTTTTGAGATTTTATTGTTTTTGGAAAAGGATGCTAGTCAGTCATAATTTCAAAAAACAACATTCGTCTTGCGTTTGTACTAAATTTGAACAAAAAATATCTTGGAGAAATGAAGACCAGTCAGCCATTTGAATCAAACCATGAAACTATCATAATGTGCATCAGTCACCTGATGTTCATACCAAGTTTGAACAAAATCAACATAGGCATGTCTGGGTAACACTTCTTTTGAGACAGAAATGGCTGCTAGTCAATCAAGATCAACAAAATGACAAACAAATCCTATGCATATGTATTTCATTATGACTTGTCAATGAATGAACATATACACGTATACACAGACGGAACCAAAACACAAGTCCCTATTTTGGAACTTGTTCAACAAGGCCTAATAAAACGCAGCTTAATTAATTAATTTTGAGTTAGTAAAGTGGTTTTTATAGGCCATCATGAGTGAAGCTAATTCATAGAGGTTGACCAAATGTTTTAGGAACAGAATTACATAGTCAAATTTACATGAAGCAAAACATTTTTTTTTCTACTATACTATTTATAGGAAATGAAGTTCACACACAGATGATCAAAACTGAAAACACAATCTTCCAACCAAGAAAGAATCTCAACAACATTTCCCAGTCAATATATGTACAAATATGTACAAACTATCAAGTAAACAAAACTTTCATTGTAGCCAATATCATCTACAATATATGATTGTGTAACTATATCTCAACAGTAGTTAAGTGTAAGTACCACTGTAAGTACCACTGCAACGCCTTTTACAGCAAAAAAGTGGCTGCCAGTATTTCAGACATCCAGCTAATTCCAGTAAGAGTATAGATATTTACCTTAACTTCCCAAGGTAATCTAGTTGGTCCATAATTATAAAGAATCTCTTCATCAACGTCAATGTCTTTGATTGCAAACAATGCTAGGTATGGGCGACTCCTTAGTTCTATTACTTGCATTCTTGAATTTGGGTGCTTTCTTTCATGATTAACCAATCGTCCATATTTAGGACCTTTTGAAGGTTCATCAGTTGCATCGACACTAAAAAACAAGTTTTAACCAAGTTTGAGTTTATATAACCTTTCAAGCCTATATAGTGCTTTACAAACTTATTCTTGTAGTCAGCTTTACATACATGATTATGATTAATAACATTCTAAAACAAAATGGACATGGTCATATGAAAAATAAAACATGGGGTCAGTAGCAAAATTTGAAAAAAATATTTACATTCCCTAGAGTTAATACAAAAGATAATAATAATAATAATGTACCTGGTAATAATGTAATAATAAGGGTAATAATGTTTTTGAGCGGTCATGAATGGTTTTAAAAATATATTGGAACTTTCATCAATTTTACTATTTATAGACAACAATACTTCTTTTGTCAGGTAGAAACAAACAGTATTGCCCATTGTTAAAAACAAATTACATAGCTCTACAAATGTACATCTTACTCTGAAGTTAATACTAATTCTTTATACTAGTAACCAACAGTATTTATTATGTAAAGGGCTGTCAGATTAAATTACCATTCATAATGTATATTGACTTATAGATATACTCAGAAATCTTCTATCATGCTCAAGCTCCAACTCGAGGAAGCTGCAATTGGTAAATTTTCCAGAAAAATATTTATTTTCCTGAAAATTTTATATGTAACAAATTAAGGTATACCAAAACAAACAAAAATTATCATATTTTGCATCACTTGTCACTACAAATACCAGTCTAAGATGCAAGGAAACTTGAGACTGATAGACAAAATGATGTGAACAGTTATGGGTCATCTCTATGAATTTTCTATGCATGAATTACAAATGCTATTGCAACGGCGGGGGATAGGCAAAAAGCATTCTGGGTAGTAATTTCAACAAATGGATGGAAACCTTAGTCAAAAAATAAAATGTCAAACGTGCCAAAATATTAATAGAAAATACTAACCAATAGCTTTTTCCTTTATGCTTGAAAAAGTAACGAAATACACTTTCCTTGCTGTCTTCACGTCTTTCACCCTCCCTTCCAGTTAATAGCTCACCATGATATTCTAAAAGGAAATCACCTTTTGTAAAATTCTTTGCAGCAAATACACCTCTACCTGAAAATAAAACAGTCAAAATACATCATCACATTGGATTTCGACAGCTTTTATATTTCCAGTAAGGCAATTGAATTGCATGTTCAATTGTTCAGCGACCAATATTATATTATATGAGTGTTCTCAATTAAACGCGAAGTCGGTACAACACCGGAGTATTAGTAAACTTGCTGCCAACTTGCAATGCAACGTGTGGGCGTGGCTACCCAAGATTTCACATGCCACCACTTTTCAGTGGCGTCAATGTTTTATCTGAAAAGTTGATTGCTTTATAAGCATGGATGGCACCGAAATACTTTCACAAAGCTAGATTACTGTTGACCTACAAATGATGATGTCCATGCCCGCAAATCTGAAAATGATCAATTCAAGTAATAAAGCGACACTGCTGAAACCACACTGTAGTTACCCAGAAAATCAGCGCCACAAATCACACGAGAAGACAATTTGAATATAATCACCTTTCCACAAAACCATGTGTTTGTAAAACCCAGGCTGGTCTATTCCTTTTTGGATATACTCTTCGGCCACATTAAAACGGGTAATTCGGCCTTGATCCGTCTGACAACGACTTCTTAGTCTACCAGCAGCCAGTTTACAACTCGCGCTCGACACCGCCATTTTAAAAGCTTAACAACTATGCGCATGCGCGTCCTCGATTAAAAAAAAATACAGCGCCACAAAAATGTTAATCAACGTCCAGCAACACTTTACCAAACGCATAATTTTTGTCATGCTTAACATTTTATTTGTAAATACAAAACAGGGGAGGCACTCGAATTGGAGTACCTATGCTCAATAGTGGTTTTTGAAAAAAAAAAACGCTAAATGCATACAAACATTTGCAATAAATAAGCCATTCCACTGCATGTTCATACTAATCAAAAGTAAAACCTCTATTTGCGAAGGAGGTCGGAACGTATGATTGGATACTAATTCATATCGGGAATTCACCTAGGAGATTCACATAAGAATTAAGACATTGCGATTGAAAACCAAATATACTCTTTTTTTTTCTTTTTTTTTGTAGGCAGACATGACTTTCTGTTTGAAAACCACTCATAATACGGATTTTTTCGTATTGCAGCATGCGTATAAGGCGGCGGCACGGAATTTTACATGGAGGGGCGAAATCTGATCACTAGCCTCTCGCCGAAAACGCGACCTTATTAGGGAGTCTGGGGCATGCTTCCCCTTTAAAAGTTTGAAATCTAGACACTCTGAAACGCTATATCCTGTATTTTGAGGGGCAAAATTTGCTGACATAAAAGGTTTCAGCTTGATTTTGGAGAGGCGACGAGGGCACCCCCCCCCCCCCCGCGCGTGTTGCCGTCACTGGTACAGAGTTAAGGAATATTTAAACATTTTGAAGGGCGGCAAAGCAACATCATTTGCCTCCCGTGATACGCTTCTGTTAATTTCGAACCCTGTGCTCAAATCAGACATCAGGGAAAGACGGGTAAATGTGTAACGTTGTGATAACTGCATTTCTAGTGGGGATCACTCGCATCATAAGCTACTAGCACGTGCATTGCATATTGTGACATTAAACAAAAAATCATGATCCCTTATTCGTGGTTCGGCGACCCTGTTTTTGCCAGGACGAGGGAAATGTATGCTTTTTCAACAAGAATATCTAACAGAACCGGGCATGAGACTAAGATATTTCTGTAGCAACCACACCATGTTCTAGAATAATTTCAGAAAGTTAAATGGACAATACGTACCCTGAAACCAAAGTCTTTTAATCCGCCAACTGAAACGATGATACAGTTTGCAGAGAAAAGCGCCACTATCCAAACGCAAACAGAAAACGCATCTAAGAAACATTCGCGCTGCATTCGGTACAAAATGGTAGTTAGGATAATAAAGTACTTTTAATTGTAGCTTAGAGGCAATGGACCACACGCGTGTACCGGGGAACAGTCCGTACAGGGTCCGGGGGTCACTCGGCAGAGCCGGTACCCTAATTGAGATCTGCCGCATCGATGATCGTCAGTCAGATTTTGTCGTGGACATCATACCCGTTGCAGGCGAGATAGAAGTAGTATCAGCCAAAAGCAGCATAGAAAATTGTAGTGATACAAAACACAACTTTATATCATAATTGGCCAGATTAGGAAAAAACAGCCTCTCCCATGAATACTACCAGTGTAGCAAATAAGCGACAGGTCGATTCAAAACCTCGTCTGAAAGCTGGTTCAAAGTGAGACTCTGTCGACAGTAATCTGTAATTCTTGTGAATGGTATTGCTCAAAGTAGTGCTTCAACGGGGACCCGGGATGTTCACCTCAAATATGAAAATCAACACCTTTACCAGCATTTTACTGCACTGTAAGGCTTGCTCGCAACAAATCCAACTCCTCCGAACCCAGCATTAGCTTGCAACATGATTCGTGTATATGCCGGAATGATGTAACTAGTTGCAGCCGTGGTAAATGTCAGTTCATTGGAATATAAATTTGCTCAGGGCAATTTCTGAATATGTAATAAATAAAAGGTCGAGGGTGTGTTGATGTGGTCGGTAGGTATATAAAGTGCTGGGGCAAATGTGGGTATATCGGTAAGAAATGTATTTATAGGTAATATATAGACCGCCGATTTACAAAAAAAGGAATAGGTATTACAGCTACACACCTTCAACTACTAACAAATAATAAGTCAATAACGCGGGACGTTTTACTGTAAACTGGAGCAATAATAATGTAATAACCACGAGATGACATTCAAATATAACCACAAATCACGTCGAACCCCGATTCCCCAAGCCACAGTCCCCCTGTCACGGGGACTGTGCTTAAGCCCAGAACATTGCTGAGACAGTATTCGCAATGATACGCACAGCCCGGGCACAATACATGCTCTAAGTTGATTACAAATAAAGTGTATGGACTTTACAGTGACACCCCGGCGTTTGCTTAAATTTGTCCAAGACCCATTCTTGCTTTCATCTACATACTGGATTTAACAGAACACTTCATTGTCCAATTTTTTTGGACAAAGTTACGATCTCAAAAAGTTTATTGAGCCGCCACAAAATGCAAATTTGCATTCTCAAGTGTTCAGTATAATGCGATTTCACACTATCCAGATCCAGAACAGAATGATATTTCATTTTCAAAATGAAATGAGAACTAAAGCGGTTATGTGAATGTTGTCAGCCTATAATAATACGACCCATCATGGTGTGATACATAACACATATAACTTCAATTAGTATTCCGTTCGGTAGTGGGAATCTCACCCGTTTCATAGGCAAAGTATAAGTATTCACTAGCTGTGACACACACAATCTTGTTATCAAATGTAAAACGTAACTAAAATTTAGTACGGATTGCTCTGGTCAAAATCAAGTGGGATACTCGCCTTAAAAGTGACTGTTTTATAGTATACCCACTTTATTTCGAAGGTAGTTCTGAGACGCATAAATCATCTGAAATGCTATATTTGCAACCATGAATCAATGTAATGATACCCAGTCCTAGAACTAGCATGCATCGATTGTAAATACATTGAAAACTAGCACCTGTTTTTCGGCGTTACAAGTTCAAATAGTTTTTTGTTAAAAGATAATGTGGATATAAAATCGTCTTTTAAGAAAAATCACGGGCGGCGGCTAGCGCTTTCGCCCGTTTGCGTTTCGGAGATCGCCTAATTCTTCGGGTCCACGAGCGACCACTGCAACGGCAGTCATTTGCTTGGTGGCGTCTGCGTAATTCTGGAAGAATATGTTCTCATGCTCCTCTTGTGAGCCCGAAATACCCATGAATGTTCTTCATTACACGCTATGTACTTTGCGAAAAATAGTAGCCTTTTTTCTAATTCCAGTAAAGTGTTAATCAGACGTATTCATTTGAAATGCTGGTATAATATATTAACAAATGATCGCATTACATAGTCCTCGTAGTTAAAAGTTTGAAAGTTCAGAGTATGTCATAGATAAGGAATGGTCCCATAATGTTCAACGTACATACCTATATGTTTTTTGAACGGAATTCAAAATTCGGCTACCACCCGACCGTATACATATCAAATGAACACATATGCACATGTGTGACATTATGTATATATAAAGTTCAACATAAATGGTCTGGGAAAGTCAAAGATATTACAACATAGCAGCATTCGTTAAAACAAAATGACCACCAGTCTGAAATGAGCCTGAGGTAATGAATAACCTGAATTTATAATGTCTAATATATGTGCTAAATTTGAACTAAATCAAACATGACCAAGATATGGTCACACATGGCAGAAATTCTTGATTTATATGAATTATCAACATACTATGGCCACTATTCTGACATCTTAAATCATATCGCAACTCAATATGATGAATGCCGTATATATGAAGTTCACACATGACTTGTCAGCACAGGTTAAAGATATATCCAACTATTCACAACTGAGAAACGGTACCAGAATGGCAGTGATGGTTAATTTTAATGATTTTTTAATATTAAATTGGCTGCCATTCGACATTCTTGACTTAGATCACCAATGAATAAATGTTCGTATGTACGACATGATGTATGTACGCGATTTGTAATGATGTGCTTGAGTTCGGACTGTTGACAAAACCATATGGTGCAAATTCACGCAATAATGAACTCTGGAGAATGCAAATGTGTATATTGTGGTCAGTCGCATCCTGCAGGAAATACTATATTGAAGTTTCATGTTCCCAGATGATCAGATAGTGTGCAATAACGCATCTCAATTCATTCAAAAGTGCAATTTTGTACCTCTCAATTAATATAAAAGTACTAATTTGCACATTCATTGGCACTTTCCAGATGTAGGTATATCTGCGCATATAAATTTTCATTGTAGCTTATGATATTTTCTTTTACTCTGGGATATTTGGACAAACGCCCGTTTGCTGTTAGTTTTGCATCATGTGTGTGGATTGTAAGTAGGGAATCAGCATGTTCCGGGGACTAACAAACACACTACCATTGGGGGACAAATAGTCCCAATAGTCCCAATATTTTGACAAAAAAACAGTTTGTTGTAATACATCACGTGTGTCGATTGCAAGTAGAGAATCAGCATGTTCCGGGGACTAACAAACACACTACCATTGTGAGGACAAATAGTCCCAATATTTGGAAAAAAACAGTTTGTTGTAATACATCACGTGTGTGGATTGCAAGTAGAGAATCAGCATGTTCCGGGGACTAACAAACACACTACCATTGCGAGGACAAATAGTCCCAATATTTCGATAAAGCCAGTCTGTTGTAATACATCATTTGTGTGGATTGCAAGTAGAGAATCAGCATGTTCCGGGGAATAAAAATCACACTACCATTGTGAGGACAAATAGTCCCAATATTTGGAAAAAAGCCAGTTTGTTGTAATACATCATGTTTGTGGATTGCAAGTAGAGAATTAGCATGTTCCGGGGACAAACAAACACACTACCATTGCGAGGACAAATAATCCCAATATTTGAAAAAAAAACCAGGTTGTTGTAATACATCATGTGTGTGGATTGCAAGTAGAGAATCAGCATGTTCCGGGGACTAACAAACACACTACCATTGCGAGGACAAATAGTCCCAATATTTGGAAAAAAAGCCAGTTTGTTGTAATACATCATGTGTGTGGATTGCAAGTAGAGACTTAGCATGTTCCGGGGACTAACAAACACACTCCCATTGCGAGGAGGACAAATAGTCCCAATATTTGGCAAAAAAAGCCAGTTTGTTGTAACACATCATGTGTGTGGATTGCAAATAGAGAATCAGCATGTTCCGGGGACTAACAAACACACTACCATTTCGAGGACAAATAGTCCCAATATTTGGAAAAAATCCAGTTTGTTGTAATACATCATGTGTGTGGATTGCAAATAGAGAATTAGCATGTTCCGGGGACTACCAAACACACTACCATTTCGAGGACAAATAGTCCCAATATTTGGAAAAAAGCCAGTTTGTTGTAATACATCATGTTTGTGGATTGCAAGTAGAGAATTAGCATGTTCCGGGGACAAACAAACACACTACCATTGCGAGGACAAATAATCCCAATATTTGAAAAAAAAACCAGGTTGTTGTAATACATCATGTGTGTGGATTGCAAGTAGAGAATCAGCATGTTCCGGGGACTAACAAACACACTACCATTGCGAGGACAAATAGTCCCAATATTTGGAAAAAAAGCCAGTTTGTTGTAATACATCATGTGTGTGGATTGCAAGTAGAGACTTAGCATGTTCCGGGGACTAACAAACACACTACCATTGCGAGGAGGACAAATAGTCCCAATATTTGGCAAAAAAAGCCAGTTTGTTGTAACACATCATGTGTGTGGATTGCAAATAGAGAATCAGCATGTTCCGGGGACTAACAAACACACTACCATTTCGAGGACAAATAGTCCCAATATTTGGAAAAAATCCAGTTTGTTGTAATACATCATGTGTGTGGATTGCAAATAGAGAATTAGCATGTTCCGGGGACTACCAAACACACTACCATTGCGAGGACAAATAGTCCCAATATTTGGAAAAAAGCCAGTTTGTTGTGATACATCATGTGTGTGGATTGCAAGTAGAGAATCAGCATGTTCCGGGGACTAACAAACACACTACCATTGCGAGGACAAATAGTCCCAATATTTGGAAAAAAGCCAGTTTGTTGTAATACATCACGTGTGTGGATTGCAAGTAGAGAATCAGCATGTTCCGGGGACTAACAAACACACTACCATTGTGAGGACAAATAGTCCCAATATTTGGAAAAAAACAGTTTGTTGTAATACATCACGTGTGTGGATTGCAAGTAGAGAATCAGCATGTTCCGGGGACTAACAAACACACTACCATTGCGAGGACAAATAGTCCCAATATTTCGAAAAAGCCAGTCTGTTGTAATACATCATTTGTGTGGATTGCAAGTAGAGAATCAGCATGTTCCGGGGAATAAAAATCACACTACAATTGTGAGGACAAATAGTCCCAATATTTGGAAAAAAGCCAGTTTGTTGTAATACATCATGTTTGTGGATTGCAAGTAGAGAATTAGCATGTTCCGGGGACAAACAAACACACTACCATTGCGAGGACAAATAGTCCCAATATTTGGAAAAAAAACAGTTTGTTGTAATACATCACGTGTGTGGATTGCAAGTAGAGAATCAGCATGTTCCGGGGACTAACAAACACACTACCATTGCACGAACAAATAGTCCCAATATTTGGAAAAAAGCCAGTTTGTTGTAATACATCATGTGTGTGGATTGCAAGTAGAGAATTAGCATGTTCCGGGGACTAACAAACACACTACCATTGCGAGGACAAATAGTCCCAATAAAAACAGTTTGTTGTAATACATCACGTGTGTGGATTGCAAGTAGAGAATCAACATGTTCCGGGGACTAACAAACACACTACCATTGCGCGGACAAATAGTCCCAATATTTGGAAAAAAGCCAGTTTGTTGTAATACATCATGTGTGTGGATTGCAAGTAGAGAATTAGCATGTTCCGGGGACTAACAAACACACTACCATTGCGAGGACAAATAGTCCCAATATTTGGAAAAAAGCCAGTTTGTTGTGATACATCATGTGTGTGGATTGCAAGTCGAGAATTAGCATGTTCCGGGGACTAACAAACACACTACCATTGCGAGGACAAATAGTCCCAATATTTGGAAAAAAGCCAGTTTGTTGTAATACATCATGTGTGTGGATTGCATGTAGAGAATTAGCATGTTCCGGGACTAACAAACACACTACCATTGCGAGGACAAATAGTTCCAATTTTTGGAAAAAAAAACAGTTTGTTGTAATACATCACGTGTGTGGATTGCAAGTAGAGAATTCGCATGTTCTGGGGACTACCAAACACACTACCATTGCGAGGACAAATAGTCCCAATATTTGGAAAAAAGCCAGTTTGTTGTGATACATCATGTGTGTGGATTGCAAGTAGAGAATCAGCATGTTCTGGGGAATAACAAACACACTACCATTGCGAGGACAAATAGTCCCAATATTTGGAAAAAAGCCAGTTTGTTGTAATACATCACGTGTGTGGATTGCAAGTAGAGAATTAGCGTGTTCCGGGGACTAACAAACACACTACCATTGCGAGGACAAATAGTTCCAATATTTGGAAAAAAAACAGTTTGTTGTAATACATCACGTGTGTGGATTGCAAGTAGAGAATCAGCATGTTCCGGGGACTAACAAACACACTACCATTGCGCGGACAAATAGTCCCAATATTTGGAAAAAAGCCAGTTTGTTGTAATACATCATGTGTGTGGATTGCAAGTAGAGAATTAGCATGTTCTGGGGACTAACAAACACACTACCATTGCGAGGACAAATA
Source organism: Saccoglossus kowalevskii (assembly GCF_978046115.1). NCBI lineage: Eukaryota > Metazoa > Hemichordata > Enteropneusta > Harrimaniidae > Saccoglossus > Saccoglossus kowalevskii. Next base: position 26,399,808 of record NC_140661.1, on the reverse strand, counting down.
GTCCCAATATTTGGAAAAAAGCCAGTTTGTTGTAATACATCATGTGTGTGGATTGCAAGTAGAGAATTAGCATGTTCCGGGGACTAACAAACACACTACCATTGCGAGGACAAATAGTTCCAATTTTTGGAAAAAAAACATTTTGTTGTAATACATCACGTGTGTGGATTGCAAGTAGAGAATTCGCATGTTCCGGGGACTACCAAACACACTACCATTGCGAGGACAAATAGTCCCAATATTTGGAAAAAAGCCAGTTTGTTGTGATACATCATGTGTGTGGATTGCAAGTAGAGAATTAGCATGTTCCGGGGACTAACAAACACACTACCATTGCGAGGACAAATAGTCCCAATATTTGGAAAAAAGCCAGTTTGTTGTGATACATCATGTGTGTGGATTGCAAGTAGAGAATCAGCATGTTCCGGGGACTAACAAACACACTACCATTGCGAGGACAAATAGTCCCAATATTTGGAAAAAAGCCAGTTTGTTGTAATACATCACGTGTGTGGATTGCAAGTAGAGAATTAGCATGTTCCGGGGACTAACAAACACACTACCATTGCGAGGACAAATAGTTCCAATATTTGGAAAAAAAACAGTTTGTTGTAATACATCACGTGTGTGGATTGCAAGTAGAGAATCAGCATGTTCCGGGGACTAACAAACACACTACCATTGCACGAACAAATAGTCCCAATATTTGGAAAAAAGCCAGTTTGTTGTAATACATCATGTGTGTGGATTGCAAGTAGAGAATTAGCATGTTCCGGGGACTAACAAACACACTACCATTGCGAGGACAAATAGTCCCAATAAAAACAGTTTGTTGTAATACATCACGTGTGTGGATTGCAAGTAGAGAATCAACATGTTCCGGGGACTAACAAACACACTACCATTGCGCGGACAAATAGTCCCAATATTTGGAAAAAAGCCAGTTTGTTGTAATACATCATGTGTGTGGATTGCAAGTAGAGAATTAGCATGTTCCGGGGACTAACAAACACACTACCATTGCGAGGACAAATAGTCCCAATATTTGGAAAAAAGCCAGTTTGTTGTGATACATCATGTGTGTGGATTGCAAGTCGAGAATTAGCATGTTCCGGGGACTAACAAACACACTACCATTGCGAGGACAAATAGTCCCAATATTTGGAAAAAAGCCAGTTTGTTGTAATACATCATGTGTGTGGATTGCATGTAGAGAATTAGCATGTTCCGGGACTAACAAACACACTACCATTGCGAGGACAAATAGTTCCAATTTTTGGAAAAAAAAAACAGTTTGTTGTAATACATCACGTGTGTGGATTGCAAGTAGAGAATTCGCATGTTCTGGGGACTACCAAACACACTACCATTGCGAGGACAAATAGTCCCAATATTTGGAAAAAAGCCAGTTTGTTGTGATACATCATGTGTGTGGATTGCAAGTAGAGAATCAGCATGTTCTGGGGAATAACAAACACACTACCATTGCGAGGACAAATAGTCCCAATATTTGGAAAAAAGCCAGTTTGTTGTGATACATCATGTGTGTGGATTGCAAGTAGAGAATCAGCATGTTCCGGGGACTAACAAACACACTACCATTGCGAGGACAAATAGTCCCAATATTTGGAAAAAAGCCAGTTTGTTGTAATACATCACGTGTGTGGATTGCAAGTAGAGAATTAGCATGTTCCGGGGACTAACAAACACACTACCATTGCGAGGACAAATAGTTCCAATATTTGGAAAAAAAACAGTTTGTTGTAATACATCACGTGTGTGGATTGCAAGTAGAGAATCAGCATGTTCCGGGGACTAACAAACACACTACCATTGCACGAACAAATAGTCCCAATATTTGGAAAAAAGCCAGTTTGTTGTAATACATCATGTGTGTGGATTGCAAGTAGAGAATTAGCATGTTCCGGGGACTAACAAACACACTACCATTGCGAGGACAAATAGTCCCAATAAAAACAGTTTGTTGTAATACATCACGTGTGTGGATTGCAAGTAGAGAATCAACATGTTCCGGGGACTAACAAACACACTACCATTGCGCGGACAAATAGTCCCAATATTTGGAAAAAAGCCAGTTTGTTGTAATACATCATGTGTGTGGATTGCAAGTAGAGAATTAGCATGTTCCGGGGACTAACAAACACACTACCATTGCGAGGACAAATAGTCCCAATATTTGGAAAAAAGCCAGTTTGTTGTGATACATCATGTGTGTGGATTGCAAGTCGAGAATTAGCATGTTCCGGGGACTAACAAACACACTACCATTGCGAGGACAAATAGTCCCAATATTTGGAAAAAAGCCAGTTTGTTGTAATACATCATGTGTGTGGATTGCATGTAGAGAATTAGCATGTTCCGGGACTAACAAACACACTACCATTGCGAGGACAAATAGTTCCAATTTTTGGAAAAAAAAACAGTTTGTTGTAATACATCACGTGTGTGGATTGCAAGTAGAGAATTCGCATGTTCTGGGGACTACCAAACACACTACCATTGCGAGGACAAATAGTCCCAATATTTGGAAAAAAGCCAGTTTGTTGTGATACATCATGTGTGTGGATTGCAAGTAGAGAATCAGCATGTTCTGGGGAATAACAAACACACTACCATTGCGAGGACAAATAGTCCCAATATTTGGAAAAAAGCCAGTTTGTTGTAATACATCATGTGTGTGGATTGCAAGTAGAGAATTATCATGTTCCGGGGACTAACAAACACACTACCATTGCTAGGACAAATAGTCCCAATATTTGGAAAAAAGCCAGTTTGTTGTAATACATCATGTGTGTGGATTGCAAGTAGAGAATCAGCATGTTCCGGGGACTAACAAACACACTACCATTGTGAGGACAAATAGTCCCAATATTTAGACAAAATTATTAATTATTAATATAATACAGAATAAACAGACTGAACACAGTTAATTAATAAGCTGCTAAGCTAATTATCTAAGTTTCAATTTGTTGGAAAAAGCTTTTACTATGATACTGAAATTCGTATGCAAATTAGCTAATTCATTTGCACATATTAATTATTAGATATTAATCTATACAAACACTGTGCATGTACTAAGTTTCAATCCACTGAAGGAAAATGTTACATTACAAACAAAACGTGATAAAAAAGTTAATTAGTATATATGGATTAATTACAAAACTATTATCAGGAAATCAACTTGCACATGTTATGGTGAGGAATAAACAAGCTGAAATAATTAATTAGTATAAAATTAACTAATTAATTTACACATACTAAATAGAAGCTGTTATTATATGTTGATCTACACACTCAGCAATCATGAACCAAGTTTCAATGAATGTGTGCAAACAAATGCAAAGATACAAATGCTTAGACAATTATTATGCTAATTATCTAAACCATGCATAGGTTTGTAAATATAATCCAGTATATGCATTGGTTCAAGCAGAATATAGTAACCCTCTGCCAAGTTTAATTTCAATCTAGCCAGTGGTTCTTGAGATCAGTGGAACAAGATTTGAAACACAAACTGAAGGAAAATGGACGGACAGACATATTTGCAGCATTAGCTTCTGTTTGTGCTCTGCAAATAATCTTTATTATGCTGTAATCCTGTGTGTTAACAAATGATTAACATTTGTTCAAATGATTTGCTGATGTCAGAATGAAATGACAATACAAGATACTCTTGAAATAAACCAGTATAGGTATAACTTATCAGGGGCACATTTACCAGATATCTGGTAGGTCACACTCAAATAAACAGTACACAGTCTCACAGTGCACAGCAAGAAAGTCAGACAGTCATATTATTTATTCAGTAAAAATAGACTTATCAGAGCACAACTTACAGTACCCCCAAGGCACACACACTAGAATATCTTGTCCTGGGGCTATATTTTTTTTGGAAATTAGTAGCCCAACCAGACTACCAGAATTTTTTTTAAATCTTATTTTATAAAACTAGTAATATCTATTGACACAACACTGACTTTGGAAATTACAGAAGTAAGGTTTCAAACAAAACAAAATAAAATAAAAGCAATCATAGAGTAATAGTATCATCGTGATTAAGTAAAATCATGTCTAACACTGTGGAGAAAAACACACAACACTTAATGGCGTGACTATCACAAATGGAAGCTATCCCGCTAATATTACTCGCATTAAGTTATCACGTACGTCATGAATCGCCATGGTTATATTAAAAAAAGGTTTCGGCTTAAGTTTATTTTTATACTTAGATTATTTAATATCACAACAACAAATTATATATTCAATGTTTAACTATTAATATAAAATTTTTTCGAATACATGAATTGAAGGTTTATTTGGATCAACAAAACCTAACCGTGTGATAGTCATTAACAAGACAGTGGCTCGCTTGCAACGTGTAACTCAGTACAAAACCAGTTTAATGTTTATTCGATTTGGTGAACATTTGTGAAGACCTGCAGAAATGTACTCACTCGTTTATTAGCAAATATAAGCCAGGGGATGGTTAATATGTTTAAAATTCCTGAATAACAATGAACGAGACACTAAATGCCACAAATTCAAACTATTCTGTATCACGAAGGCGGCCATGTTAGTTTTTCAATCGCAATGCATTATGGGGCGTTCACTATGACGAATTCTTGAAATCAGGGCATGTCAAATGTAACAACCAGATTTATCATACAAGTTTCATTTTCAAATGATTTGTACTTTTTAGGACTGTTATGTAAATTAACATATGTTCGTTATCTGACTGTATTTGAAGCTGGCATACATCAAATTGCCAAATTAACGTTATGTAGGTCAATCCGGGGGTGTCCAGCTCGATAACCTGCTGTATGCGTTCACAGGCTGTGAGCAGCTTTCAATCCTCGGACGTCACTGAAATACGGTAACACCATAGATTTATTTTTCTGTAATAAGTCTTTTTTCAGCAATGGAGTTGTTTCAGTGTCGAATTTACGAATGATTGGGGGCTTTGGAATTATTAAACATGAATAAACGTAAATTATTCTTACAACAAAGCTAAAAAATCAGTCTAAAAGCCTTTTCAAAATAGTGTGTGTATTCACCAAAAAATTTTGGTTGGTGGCGCTCCCACCTAATTAGCGCAGTTAATTCCGCGTTCACACACGTACAGTGTGTATGCCTAAGGTGTGTGGATATGCTAATTTGGTGGCGCTGTGAGCCACAAAACACCTCCAATGAAAATGTGCGGATTTTAACCACACACATCAATGTTTCTGTACCTACCGAGGACCCCTGTCAGAAGAACGTCAAAGGGTATTTTATCAAATTTCTTTTGTTTTTAAAGGGTGTTTTTCCGAGGACAGTCAAAACGTCCTCGGAAGTCTCCCTAGGTCCTCGCAATAAAGGTCGTTTGACCATGCAAAGTCCTCGCAACATATAGCAATCCAAGTACACACACACACACACACAGACACACACACAGACACACACACACACACACACACACACACAGACACACACACACACACACACATACAGGTGTCCCATGAATTGTGGAGCCACCATACACATGTCCCATGAATTGTGGAGCCACCATTGAATTAACTTTTAATATAGTTGAATTAACTTTTAATATAGTTGCGATATGAACTCGATTAAAACGCGTTCCTATATAGGGTTGCGTTTTAATTGGAGTTTAATTAAACTCAATTACAATGCAATACAATGGAGAATTGCACTTTAATTAAACTAGAGTTGAATATCCCGTGACTGAACATAGAAATGTTTGCGAAGCTTAGGTTTAGTATCGGGGAAGGTATGGTTCACGTTATATTAATATTAAACCTAAGCTTCGCAAACCTGACTTAAATTCGATTAAATATTAATATAAATTATGCAACATTGTGGAGCCACCAATTTGGGGCTCCACTTGTACAAAGGGCTCCACTTTGTTTGTGTGTGTCTGGTCTACTGGCTCTACTTCTACGTTTACACTTTGTTTTAAACAGCAAACAATGTGGAGCCCGAGTGCAAGGCTCCACTTTCAGGAGTGGCTTCACATCGTTGGTGTGTAAACAGGCCAATGGCTCCACATTTCATGGTTTACCAACGCACACACACACACACACACACACACACACACACGCACACACACACACACACACACACACACACACACACACACACACACACAAAACGACAAAAGTGACTATAAAGGCAATCCTAGCGGAGCGGATCGCCAACAAAAGTGATTATAAGGGCAATCCTAGCGGAGCCGATCGCCAACAAAAGTGATTATAAGGGCAATTCTAGCGAAGCGGATCGCCAACAAAAGTGATTATAAGGGCAATCCTAGCGGAGCGGATCGCCAACAAAAGTGATTATAAGGGCAATCCTAGCGGAGCCGATCGCCAACAAAAGTGATTATAAGGGCAATTCTAGCGGAGCGGATCGCCAACAAAAGTGATTATAAGGGCAATCCTAGCGGAGCCGATCGCCAACAAAAGTGATTATAAGGGCAATCCTAGCGGAGCCGATCGCCAACAAAAGTGATTATAAGGGCAATTCTAGCGGAGCGGATCGCCAACAAAAGTGATTATAAGGGCAATCCTAGCGGAGCGGATCGCCAACAAAAGTGATTATAAGGGCAATTCTAGCGGAGCCGATCGCCAACAAAAGTGATTATAAGGGCAATCCTAGCGGAGCCGATCGCCAACAAAAGTGATTATAAGGGCAATTCTAGCGGAGCGGATCGCCAACAAAAGTGATTATAAGGGCAATTCTAGCGGAGCCGATCGCCAACAAAAGTGATTATAAGGGCAATCCTAGCGGAGCCGATCGCCAACAAAAGTGATTATAAGGGCAATTCTAGCGGAGCGGATTGCCAACAAAAGTGATTATAAGGGCAATTCTAGCGGAGCGGATCGCCAACAAAACGCATCCATCATCCCATATATGTCACACACCGCACTTAGAATACCGCTATGTTGCTTTATAATCTTACCACCACATAATACTAACAACTACTTCACCATTTTTTTGTATTTGTATTTCATCATCTAAATTTGCGATCCACCAAAGCTTGCGGACTGAAGGTCAAAATATAGGCTCCACTTTTAATTATAGTGAAATTTTCAAACATCACTTCTGGTGACACTGGTAAAATATTACATAAATAAACTGGCCAGGAAAATAACAATTCTAAACATTAACAACATAGTATAATAACCCTAGACCAGGCCTAACGAGCATGTATGTGTGTGTAGAAATGTTCGGTACTGGACGTTCCCTAAATCAGTCGGCATCGTCGCCATGACGTCACACAGCTAATTGTGTCAATCGTTGATTAACCCGCGACACCTGTTCATTCACTACACAGATACTAGTCCAGTTTTGTCCAAGTGTGACTTTGAGGTCACATAAATGGACCTACTTTCTGTTCGTGTAGTGTCAAATGCGTCTACCTGAGCTATAAAACCTACTTCTTGGCTGTTATCAATTTATACTATGACACTAATTTAAAGCGGGGAAGTCGTCACATGCGCATGCGTCTAATGGCCATAGCGTTTCATTGTTTACAAACAAATGTCTACCCATGAGCTTTTGCGTTTTTAGCGTGTGTTGTTATCATCGCATGAGACTCAATTCCCGCGCACGCGCAGCGTAGGTGACGACACTCCTGCTATAAGGACCCACACACGAGCTGATAAGATATTGCATATTGTTTGGTATTTTAGGTTAATATTTTGCCTGACCTAGTTACAATGTTTACTCATGGTTGTCACCCGATATTTGTAATATTTGTTACAGGTCATCGATTTACTTTTATAAACAGTCATCATGTTTATCATTATTAAAGTTGTGTGATTTTATTTACATGGTTGAAATATGACTTCCCCCTGTCCAATCCAATGTATTTTGTTTTTTAATTTCAGTGCCAAAAAAATAATTACTACTAAAATTACTAAAATTAATAATGTTGTCTGAAACGCGATATCGCGACCTATTCTCATTTAGACGCACTTGGCAGATCAAAAAATAGTATTACTGAATATTTACTAGTTCGGTATGTAAACGTGGATAGAAATTTATGATCGAGTGTATACGTAATCCGTGGCATCACATTCAGCTAAAACTATGAACACTTCAATATCGGAAACGTGGGGTGACTAAAAAAGTGTGGACGCTCCTCTACAAAAGTGTAAAGAATTCTCGTCCCCAATTAAAAATAATATATTTGTCATCACTACGTAAATGACGTGTATTATTTTACAAAAAAGGAACTTACAATAGATATTATTGATCTATATTCCCTTATATATAGTATACAAGTCTGGACATGATGGCCATTTTAACTTTAAAAGCATTGATTTCACCATCTGATTTTTACGTGTCATTAGAATACTAAAGTAATCAATGTTTTATTATAAAATTCCTGGTAGTGCAGATCTCTCATAAATATACAAATTCTCAACTGAATATTCAAACTTGAGTGCGCAGACTATTCATTTGTTATATTTTGTTACCCAAATCCTTTCTAATAATATATATCAATCAATACATGTATATATAATTGTACATGCTATGAATAACACATATGATCACGAATGGCATACTGCATATATGTACCACATTTTACACTATAATCATAATTTGAACAATAAGATTTTCATGGCTAATCGGATAACATAAATTACATCGACGTACTACATCATAATAATAATGGGAACTCACCGATTTAACTGTCTTAATATCGCCAGATCAGCGCTGCACGAATTAACAACAATATGGTAGAAGTAGGCCCTAGTCAGTTCTGTTTGGGAATTGAAGCCAGTACGGTGTACTAATTACATGTCAGTTACAGTTAAGGGGGAGGTCACACAGAAATTGTGCTGGCAAACAAAATATTTAGTGGTTAAGACGAATTGTATTATTTTATTCAATGTCACTTAGGGATTGGTCAGTTACTTCGGCCTAGGGGGGGGGGGTCGGCAGATTCCATTTTGCCAGGTGTAAATCTCAGTTGACCCACCCCCTATCAAATAAAAAAAATGGGTGACCCCCCCCTACATTATATTTTAAAACTTAAAACATGCTGACCCCCTAAAAAAACAAAGAAATATTAACAGTTTTGGCTCTGACATGATTACAAAAAGTATTATATGTGCATTATATGGTTTGCCATAATTTTGACATAATGTTTTAGCGTTTGCATTTAATAGACCTTAGGAGGGGAGGGGAAACATAAAGCCAAAAAATGACTACAGAAAAGGCTGCAGGAAGGAGGGAAATCTATGCTGCTAAAGATAGTAAATAAAAGCAAAGCTGTGGAGTGCTTACTCGATAAACGCCCTTTATACCGGTTAGCGACACCCCCTGAAAATATTTACTGTAGATCTGAAATGACGTTACAACATAGCTAATTTGGTTAGTAGATCAGTAGTCGATATTGTGATCGTGGTTGAATATCCGGCTTACGAATCCGTACGTCGTTTGAGGAAAGTTTTTTCACATTATTTCAAAACAACATATAATGGATGATCACAATTTTAATATATAAAAGTAATAAATATACTATGCATATTTTACGGAATTTATCCGTGAGAACCAATCCAGCCGCCCTCAAACACAACATAAATAACACAGATCACATGCAATCATGTCTCTCATGAATATCAAATTGTCACGGCAAAATATCCATGCCCAGTGAACTCTCCCTCACTATACCTTGCATCGTAAGATGCGAATTTTGTATAAGATTATATAGCAAAGGAATTTCATTTGAGGTAATGTTTCTTGTAATCCAGAATTAGTATCAATAACCTTGAAATGCACATGACTTAATCTTTTATTATTTTTTGAAAATGTTATCAAGTCAACAAAAATGGTCATTGTTCAATGTCTTGCATTTTGCGTCTTGCAGGTTCACTTGAATTGCTATACTTGTTCATAATTGTAGTTCAGTGACATCACAGTTATTTTAGTAACCATAGTAACACAGATCATGGATCAAAGCTTCGAATGATATAAAATGTAAAGGCTGATCATTTACTCTTTTTTTTAGAAAACAATTAATGCCAATATTTAAAGTGAATAAATGAAAACTATAAATTTGTGTTTTGCCAATATTCACACATTTGTGACTTCTAAAAAATCACCTCAAGCACCTTTCACATGAGTCTGTTCATAAATTATTATGCCCATGACACCGTTACACAAATATTGAGAAACATATTTGACATTTTACTACTTTTCCTCCAATCTGAAAATCAGGATTATAAGATTTTATTGCCAAAATATCTTTGCCAGCACTACACATGGCGGCTCTGTTGTTCAACCCATACCACAGGAACTACAGACTAGGTGGTATATGTGATACTTAGGTGTTGTTGTATGCATGTATGTACGTGTCTGAATTGTGTAATTTGAATTGTGCGTGTCCTATTGTTATTTAATAAATTATACTTTGTGTGTGGAATTCTGCAAGCTGTTTTCGACTTCAGTGACCATCTGGTCATAGTCCAGTGATAAAAGAATATATGGATTTTCGTCAAAAGCGCCAATAACTAATTTTGCTTCCACTTGATAATTTTCAAATTTGTTCGAAACTTCGTTCGGTGTTTTGTGATATATTCATTGAAAAAAGGCCCACAAAACATCTGGACACCTCGGAAAATAAATATTATTAATATTTTCATGACATTTCTTATTTTACAGTTTCTGTTACTTGATGCATACACAGATTGAAATGTAATATTTGATATGAGACATTTCTGTTGATATTTGTGAGAAAGGATTCCCTGTCCTGATCATGGTAGTTTGTGACGAGAAAGAAGATATGGCTATAAACATATACGCAAATTTGCATAATAACTAATAGACTGCGTACATGTATACAACAGAAAATGAGAGTATCATACCTACCGGATGTTGATATTGCAATTACCATATTGCAACACGACAGACACATATGGAACTTTAATTTAAAATTGTATTTATTAATAAAATGCTTGAGTAGAGAAGAAAATAGACGTTACCACTGTGTGGTACACGTCACACACGACGATGATACCAGTTTCAGTGTTTCCTGTTATCATACAGGAGTATTAAAATATGACCTGATATTTGACGACTTGTAAAATACTGTGCGGTCTGACTTGTTTATTTGTTGTCCCGAAGCACGTTGTAACTCGACCACGGTGTGTTTCACATTATTCACAATTGTCACTAAAGACTCGGCATTCAGTGCAATAAAATAAATCTATTGTTCAAAGCACTAATACATGTCATGCTATTATTTTGTGTTGATAATACTGTTAAGTATATTTTATTTATCGCATTATTTTTTATGACAGAGCTTGTACACATTATTACTATATTTTATATTTTATTTTTAAGGGTTCAATTATTCCGGCCTTGGAGTCACATTATTGTCGCTTAATTTGCTTATTTGGTTTGGCCGCCATATTTGATTTCAGGCTTAAGAGTGTTTCAACCAATAGCTTTAGCTTTGCTCGTCATTTTTGATTTTCTTAATAAATGGTAAAAGTTTCGAATCAGCATTTAGATTCTCAAGAGTGATTTAACTGTTCAACTTGTTACTTTGCATGCATTGACGAAACCCATTAAACCCAAAACCTATAAAAAATAAATAATTCTGATCAATCCCGTGGTTTATCCGCTATTTGATATTTTCTTAATAAACAGTTTATTTGGACATTTGTTTCTCAAGAATGATTAAATAGACATGATTTTGAATGTGTGCTCTATCCTACCGAATTCCCCAGGTTTTTTTTGATCAAAATTGATCATGTGCTCTTTTGTCAGACTAATATTTTAAATAATTTGTTTCATATGCATATTAGTAATAATCACAGGTCTTGTTGGTACATGTGTTGATTAGTAATTTGAACATTTTTGTGTGTCAAGCACTTCAAGTGTAATGAATGACTCCCACAAAAGTCCAGGGCTGCGAATTGAGATTGAAGAAAAAACTAACTCGAGCCACTTCATGTGCTCGTTTCATAAGATAATGATCAGGTTATCATGTCATTTAATATATAATATCACGGCAAATACCAGTAGGTTTAGCGACTTTACCAATCGTTCCGAATCATTTGTTCGTTCGAACCCCATTTTTCGAAATTTGGCAACCTTGATCACTGGTCATTCACACTGTCTTCCTACACTACTACGTTCATGGTTCCCTTGTAGGCTTATGGCAGAGACACCCCTAACTGAAAAGCCGGTGAGTAAGACAGTCCCCTTACCTGGCGAACATGGGTTCAGGGAGACCGTTTAGATAACTTATACATGCTTTGTTACTGGTATGTTCAACCCATCGGCTAATCTAATCATCGGATGTGGATGTTTGTGTGCCATATAAGAGAAAGATCATTTATTATTCCAGAGGGGGGAGGGGCAAAATAGAGCGGGGTCAGCATATTTTTCAAAGCAGCAAAGAGGGGGGGCCGAATATATAGAGGAGGGGTTACAATTTTTTCATTTTCAAAATGAATAAAAGGAGGGTCCATTGATTTTTTTGAAAAGCACCAAGAATTGCCCGACGCCCCTTAGGAATAATAAATGGTCATTCAGAAGGCTCAAATGACGAGACTATGACTAGACTAATTGAAAAAAAGAACCCTTTTTATAACACTACAGACGACAGTGTAGTTAGTATGCAGCAAATAATTAGAAAATCTGCTAATAGAGATACAATTGGTACCAATTGATCTAAAAATATGAGGGAGTCACACGATGAGAGGGGGTTGGACACTCCTGTGACTGTGAAAGTGAACTTTGCCTGCCGGAGAATCATGCTCACTTGTTTACATGTGACACAGGTGTTGTAGTCAATTGAAGCTTTCAGAAAATTTGACCCGGTTGTCGTGTTTCACTATTGGGTTCTTTGTGATGGCTACCACTTTGCCAAGAATGCAAAAAGACATGTAAGGGGTGGCTTGTCTTCACCATGCATGGGGCTCTTGCCCTGGCCATGTTCACCTTCATGTCAAAGGTGTGTGTAATTGTTAAGATAAGGTTCAGGGGTGGATAACAAGAGTGACGAACTGGTGTACACTATAACAGATGACTTTATTGAAACTCCTGCCGTGATGTGTCAAAACACCCACTTATATACACAATTTTACATTCCTTGCATTTTGGCGGAAAGTGACTTTGGCCTTGTACTTGATTGGGTAATAGGGAGACGAGCTGATAGGTAAATAACTATTAATGAGGTTGTTTTATTGGCTAAAATTAACGTACTATGATTGGCTAAATTATTTGTAAGCAGAATCCTAAATCGACATCAAGCTCGGCTAGTTATATTTCCGATAAAAGGTTAGTGTTACTGCAACTACCAAGACCAGTATGTGACCTGATCCTGAGACTGAAAGAGACTGCTGTTTATACTAAGTGCTGGTGCCATGCTGTGGCCTGCAGCAACAGATGAGCTCCCAAACCCGGCATATTACCGAGACACGCACAAGATTCATCGATGTCCTTTTGGTGAATATTCTAGTTAGGTTCCTTTCACCAATGCCATATCGGTAACTGACAATGCCTGCCTTACTTGCTGGTGCGTGTCAGTGGTGAACTTATCAAACACATTTTTGAGTATATTCAAGACTCTCTCATCTTTATTCTTAGATTGAGACTTGTGCTTTAGAGGCGGTCAATACCATGTGCACATAAATTCGACTTGTTCAGGAAGAAATTAAATTAGAAGAAAACGACTCCTCACCAGATGAGTGTGATCGTTTCTGGTCATCGCCATCATTCCACAACCTGACTTCAGAACTAACCTAAAAGTATGCTTTTGGTCAAACTGCACTCCGGATTTAAACAAAAAATAGTCCTGTCATACTGTTGTCATGACAACGGCCGGAAACGTGATTTTTGACCGTAGCTATGGACAAAATGTATTTTTGTGCAAATCTTTGAGTCAAAATATCAGACATATCTCATCCAATTTACTTGAGTGTGTGTGCAAAGTTACTATTTAATATTAAAGTCTGTCCTAATATTACCGAAAAAAATGATAATTGTTTAGTGGAGCGGTCGCCAATCAGCTTACCGGTTTGTGCACGTGTCTGTTAAATGGTCGCGTGCCGTATACACCCGACCGTATGTATTATACCACCTGTGACCTTCATCAACATGTGTTCGTTTAATTAGGCATGTCATCCTATAAGATGATACCGTCCTTGATTTTGTGAAAATACCAACGTACATATCATACAGAAAATATATATAGGAATATTTCACATACATTGTTCGGGTCCTTTCAAAATCGTCTATAGGTATAACACGATTAACTGCAATATGTGTTTTGTAGATCTGTCCAACTAGAGATTCCCAGTTTCAAAGTATAATTTTCATTAATACAATAACTCACTATACCAGAATATGTAATGTATACTAAAATACTTCCTAATAATCCACCTAAAACCCGGTCAAATTATCTAGTACTTAGGGTGTTAATATCTGGTTAATAAACTGGTGATGACACTGTTGTTGATGATTAAAACCGACATCCGTACAAGTCTTGCATTCAGGTATTCTTATACAGTGAGTTTTGCATTCAATCCGTTTTCGTTTTCGTTAAATACATTAACCCAACGTTACAACGCTTTACATATTTTTAATTAGTGAAAAATAAGTGTTTAATTTATCCAAATAAATGTTTGATACGCAAATAGTCACAACATCATACCTCTTTGATATAAGCAGTGGCACCAAACTCGGAGACAACATCAAGAGTCAATGTTTATGGCTCGCCGAGACTTAACACCATAAAGCCTAACGGCATGCAATACCAGGTAACCAGTATTTATACGCAACATAATTCGGCCCAAGTGATGTACGAGTATCTTTAACCACGGGAAATGTTGTCGTTGCTCTATCTGTTAACACTTAAGGATGAATTCGGCGAGGGGGAGGGGGTTGACACGAAAGGGTGCCGTCCGATCAAAATGAAACGTTTCGACGGAAGTCAGTCGTCCGAGCCCATTGTCGAAGCAACGACGCTTCTTTTACGAACAGATGAAATGATTTCAGCGATTTCTTTACAGAAAAATGCCCAATAAAATATAGAAACACCACATAGAAATATGCAGGGTCTAAAATGTTGTCTATTCAACCGACAACCAGTTTGACGCCATTAGTTGCTTGCTGGAGTGAACTCTACGCGTGATTTTATTGCGTTTAAAATTGTTTCATTTCAAACTGCACATGCTCACACATAATGATTTCCCGAAATGCATACTAATGCATGGCCTCTGTACCTTGAATAAAATATATATATAATGATTGACCGGGCTTAGATACTAGTACAGAGACCGTAACACCCACCCACCCCGATATATACAGTAGAGCCGTAAACTGATATATATTGGCTCTTACTACACTTTTCTTGTAGCCATGTGTGCGCTGTAAATTATTAACATTTAAAAAAAAAAGATTATACTAATGGCCAGTGGGAAATTATGTCTACCAAATTTATTAAAGAAATTATAAAAAAATACATTAAAACATGCATAATGTTGCACCAAATGGAAAACAAATATGGCGTTGAAAGGATTATGAAAACGAAATTAATACTATGATCCGAATTTAATAAAAATCATTACGCCGAATCTGACTATACTGCACTACCTCGAGCGTTTATCGTGTCTATTACCTATCAAAACACTAAGTCATAACCGAGAAGCAATCTACAGTAGCGATGCTCGTCTATGAGCTTCCCTTGACACAATGTCTGACAACAATATACTTGGTTTAACGAAAAAACCACATGGTGTGATTATTACCCCGGCAGTATTTGAAATACACAAACAATTTGTGCAGCAAATGTATGTGTTTGTGTTCATAACGACACCGTGATCCCGATATATCGCCACAGCTTACCCAAATTGATATCTAATTGGGCTACAAGCATTCGGCATGGACCGGTGTTTGCTGTCTTCATATTAGAAGATGACCAACACGTCCCGCAACGCAAGCATACGAATACATGAATACATACATTGCCCATATATGGTAATCGAACGCGCGGGTTGACTAATAAGTGACAGCAGTGGCAGCGCGTACTACGTGGGATGCAGAATAAAGACTCTCCAATGGCAATTAAATATATCGAGTAATCCGCAATAAAGTTAAGAAGTCAGATGTTGTTCATAAAAAAATATTGCTATCCATCGAGACATCGCCATGCGTGATTGTCGCCGAAGAATTAAGTATTTCACTTACCGATGTTTCCAGGTTGTCGCTTATGTATTTCTAGTCCTGGTGGATATGCCGCTCCGCGTTGGCGACACGCATTGATCACGTGATACAACATAGAACATATGGAACACCTAGTGGGTTATAAAAATTCCCGGAATAGATCATTATTGTATTGGTAGTATGCGGCGCTAAACGCCAATCTTTTAGGCGCTTTAATTAGAATCGCAAGAGGACGAGAATGGATGTGCTTGATTGGCTATACATTCCCAACATCTCACCGTGACAATCAGACCAATCAGAGAGCAGTTTGTTTGTTGACAGTTTTTTTTTGACGTCTCAAATTCTACATGTGTGTACATGCTTTGACTCGACTGTAATTAATGCAGGGTTGTGTGAACCCGTGCAAGCAACATTGTAGTGCAAAAATCGTTCATCTCAACTCAGCATTTTTCCAATATACGCTGTGAATACTTATAGTTTGTCACGTGATCATGTTAGCGAGCTTGAATTTCCGTGTATCAGCCGGGTGATGTGTATTCAGTCATTTTTGAAAATAAACGAGAAAAGATTGGGAGGTGTATTTATGAAGGCTCGGTGTGAGAGGGTGTATTTTTGGGATTGATGCAAAGGTTACAGGCACAGTTTTTTTTAAACATAAGATTGAATTATTTTATAACAGATTTTAGAACCCACGTCCATTTCTGCGAAACCACGCCAAAATTGTAACTCGATATTCAATTAACAGTTAACAGAACTTCGAATTACGGGCAACGCAGATTTTTTGTTTTGTTTAAAGTTCAAATGTAGTAACTCGAATTTTAATTATCAGTTAACTGAACTTCGAATTACGGGAAATATATACAACTAAGTTCGAGTTACTGTTTGGGCGTGGTTTCTGAAATATTGGCATAGGCATGTCCTCTGAACTCGATGTCTGCGTAACTCGATGTTCGTAACTCGAATTCAGCATCTCTCTCCGTTGATGCTAAGAATAATCAATTGCACCAAACTTCGTCTCAACACATATCACATTGAGTTACAATCTGGGCGCGGTTTTGGAAAAGTGGGCGTGGTCTCTGAAATATGGGCGTGGGTATTTCCGAACTCGATGTTTGCATAACAATTCAGCACAAGTCTCCCCGTTGATGCTAGAAATTGCACCAAACTTCGTCTCAACAAATACCACTTACATGGCTGCATTACACTTAACTATATAGCATTGGTATATCCTCGTTATATAATAATTATATAATTCTCATCAATAAATAATATATAAATGTGGTCCTCAACATGACCATATCATTCATTGATAAGGAATCCCCAATAATTTGTAACTATATATGCAATGATAGTCTTTATCCAGCGTATCATCAGTAAGAGACCCGAGTAATCGTATCAGCCACAAATCGGACTTTTCAACGCTATTGTCTTTTAAGTTGTTTTAAAATTATTTGTTGTGTCAATCAGATGTCAAAATAACAAAAAGTCTTGAAACACAAGTGTATAAAAGTGATTGTCATAAGAATCGGATGTAGAATCAAAGATTTTTTTTCTAGCTTCTATGATATTGTATTTGTTCTTTGTTTATATATCGTATCAAGGCTGGTTATGACGATCGGGATAGGATAAATAAACAACGGCACATAAACCCCAAAGTAGACATTATCTGAACAAAAAGATTAAACACAACATGCAGCATTTATCTACACCTAACTATAATTATTTCACCTTCCTTCACGGCGTAGACATTTCTTGTAAAGTACAATGTAACTCATTTTTCGTGTTGCTGCTCCGATAATAACGTTCATTCTTAATTTTGTTTTCCAAAAAAGACAAAAAAACAATGGAATTTTTAAATAACATTTTAACCATTTGGTTATTTTCAATTGCGGTCTATCTCATTTTTTTGTAGATTTATTTTTAAATTTGGATTGGATTTTTTGGGAGCGATAATACTGCCAGTGAAAAATAGTGTTTGTATTCTTCATCAAGTGTGTGTGTGTTTGTGTGTTTTATTTTTTGTTCATTCAAGATTTTGCAATTCTCCCACGACCTCACCCCAAGTTTCTACGGGTCAACCCTTCACACATGCACGGGTAATCAAGACCTTTGGATATCATATCTACCAGTAACGCTATAGAGGGCGCACATTGAACTTATTCACATTCGTTCAATTTAAACAATGTCTCCATATTACTAGAGATTTTACTAATTTACTTCTTTAACAAATATAAACTGCGTCAAGTTCAAGTTCACAGCAAATAGGTGTTATTATATTTTGGTGATTATAGAACGTTGTATTGCTATGCACAAGACTAAACATATTGAAAACAGAATCAGTATAAAAAACACCATGCGACATTTATTTATGAATTTCTAAATGTTTACATTGTTGAGACACTTAAATTGCCCTCACTTTTACTTTATAGATTCACTTGTATGGATGTATTCCATATAACCCTCTCCTCCGACAAATACAAACACATCCGAACTAGAACAGTAAAAATAGGTGGTTAATACAAATTATATTCAAACTATATCATGTCGGGTATCACGATAACAGCATTTTCGGACGTATTCAAAGAAAATCCGCAATTCAGCCCGGCCTACAAAACAACTGAGTCCTCATGGATAGATACAAGTTTCACCAATAAAGGGCGCGATTGACACTGGCCGGGCGTTCTCAATAACAACACATATGGCTAAACTGAACCTTCTCAAAAACCAGTCGAACACAAACTATTTTGTTTCCAAGAATATATGTTTAACGAATAGTAAAACATTTCTGACAACTTATTTGAAAAAGTTTCTGTGTATTCATTGCCAGACCTTGACGTATGTGACACATATGTAAACACTGAGTAAAAAAACATGTATAACGAACGACGCAAATGAGTTCGCGCGTCCGAGAAATATTATTATTTTAATTCTTATATAGCGCGTTACATAGAACATACATTCTCAATGCGCTTTACATAAAAATAGTTATAAAAAGTACATTATTTAGAAAAATAAGATTACATTAAAACCAGATAAAACACATCATTGTACTGATGTACTATGATAATGGTAAAGATGAGTTTTTAGTTGAGACTTGAAAGCAGACAAAGTGGGTGCAAGGCAAATATGTTTGTGAATATTCTGTATTAGCATACGCCAAACCATCTTTCGTTAATATTAATGAGTTGGCTCACCGTTGTCCAATCAGTAATCTTAGGATTTTGACTGAATGGGCAGTCCCCGCACTACGTCTGATATTCGAATATGATTGAAAGCATGCGTGCGCAGTTTGGATGCTGACAATGTTGAGCTTTTCCATATTTCGCAATTCCATATTTGAATTGAAATGAAGGCAGAAAGCCGGTATTTACAAATGCGTTCATGTAATACAGTACAGGTTTCTGCCACACATTGTACAATAATTCATTGAGAAAAGTTTCAATATTTTAAAAAGATTTAACATATTTGAATGAGTCATGTTTATTTTACTCTTATAGTCTCATCTCGGATGACGCACGGGTTCACTGTCTTCGTTCATGCGCAGTGGTTGGTAGTCATGAACCAGTGATCCCCACTTAGGATACAATATTGAATTTGTTCGCTGCTGTTGTTGTAATTGAATATGTACGCGTGTTTTTGTACTATGTGAAGCCAGCAGAAGCATGTACGTTTTTCATATAAGTCTAAATATTTATAAACTAAAACAGCGGCTATACTATTGACACAACTGTGCCATTCCTTTATTTTTATAAATATTTAAATATCAACGCCAGTCAATCAACGAGCGTATTGTCGAATGACGTCATTTAAAAATGTTTAATGTTATTCCACATGTCAATAAAAACGATAGTACATGACACGAGCACGGGTAGTCACGGTGGTGTAAGTTCTCAAAGATATTCATAAAGTCCTAAATGTGACTGATTTCAAATGACAACAGTTGGGTTGAAAAATAAACACGTGACATTGTCACAGTAAATCCCGTGCTAGTGATGATCCGCGCGAGACGATCGTTTACATGATATAAGCAAATGACTTCACAGTACGCTGGCCCAAATCGTTAATCAGGGTAAAATACTAGTAAAACTACGTTTTTTTCCTTCAAAATGTTGGTTTATTATCCCATTTTTATCTCCAATACGACCATTTATAACAATGACGGTTTTTAAAAAAAAATCGTAATACGTTGATAAAAACGAGCCACAATTCTTGTTGTTTATTATGACGAATTTTGAACTTATAATAACAAAAAAATAATTTCTTCGTTAGGTGATCATATTTTGTAGAACGTTATTTGGCGAGATTTCATTACGGGATCAGTTTGGTGCATTAGTGATTTTTTTGTTTGCTTCGGTTTGTTGACGGAAAAAAAGTTGTGTGTGTTCTGCAACAAATGGGGTTACGTAGACACCCCAGGGCGGCATATGGAATGTATCAGAAAAATATGCAGAATAACATCCAGTGAGATGGCGAAATCACAGCATGAAATAATTGATCAGACACATAGTTTTAAACCTCAGGGAGATCAGTTGCACGGAAGCGGCACATCAAATGCGATCAAATTATCAATTTATAACTGTACTTTATACACGACTGCAGAGACGCGATTCGGAGCATCTTTCGTCGATGACACCATAGGACATTGGAGGACATTGTCTTATTTTTCATCAATGTGGGCGTGCTTTTGGCGAACAGTGACCGCCTCTGTCAACAGTCACGCAGTATAGTCTGTGTTTAATAGGACGAAACGATTCAAACTTAAACATAGTAGAAGACTATTTTGAAAAAAAATAAATATCGTAGCCGCACTCATCCAGTTTGAATACTTAGATGGTCGAAGCATACATATACAAATAAGAACAGGATACGTCGAAAAAAAAAATGTTCAAAACAAGCTGCTCTCTGATTGGTCTGACTATTATGTATTATGGGTTGAACAGCCAATCAGGTACATTCTTGTATGTAGCTTAGCGTTGAATACTTTTTAATAATAGAAATGCATTTGAGGCAAATAACGACCCTGATATTATCCCATTCATTAAATGCCTTCAACACACATGTCACAACTTGTGAACTCGTGCATTCTGGGTATTCTGACGATGATTGAATTTTGTTGGATCAACCTGTTGCATGATCTCGTTATTTATTTGCATATATATCGTGGTTTAGCATAGAGATGCAGATGTCAACAACTTATTTGAACCTAAGTTAAAGTAAATTATGCCAACTTCACTTTTCACAAAATAAGCTTGCATAATTAATTCCATATTGTCGCCAATGGAAATCTATATATATTTAAGTCAAATATTTACGAAAAAATACATAAACAATTATTTGTAATCATACCAAATTATATAAATTAAAAGTTTTTTTTGACTGATTGCACAGTAGAGAAACCCCATCAAATATTATGGAACTTGTTTCATCAGAAATGGCGCAACAAATCAAAGTATTGTGACATTTAAACTAATACACAAGTAGAACCAACTAGGACCCCCCATAGAGATATTAGTTCCAGTGAGCGAACAGCAATGCTCACATACCTTTGTAATTCTCAAATGACTTTTACTGGCAAATACATGAATGGAATAAAAAAATGTACTATAATGCCCAGTAGTCGCGCGCCTTATATGTATTGGCATATTTCAAGCACAAGATTCAACAGTTGCGCAGTTGAAATGCGCAGTTGTAAATCAGAAGCATGCTAGTTGATGTCCTTGACATTTAATAGTAGATTGGTTAATGCCATCGACACTTGAACACTTACTTTAGAATTGTCTGGTTGGAAATGGCATACAGGACGTCAAAGCGCAGTTTTTATTTGGTGGTGTGTACACAACTGTTATTGGCAGTCACTTGCGTAAAAGGTAATTTTCAACTTATATTGTTTTCGTGAAAAAATCAAACAAGTCAAATACAGGAAACATAGGTCATTTTTTTATCTGATTCAATTTGAACTTTGAATCCGATAAGGTTGTTTCCATCGCGAACATTGTATATTAACGCTTTTATAATAAAAACGGCGACAACGGACCAACTAAAATTGCGATTCGTTATTTTTTAGCGTCAGTTATACATGGTCAGATCTTTCAAACATCTCTCTTAGTGAAATACGTTTTTTTTAATTGTCGTTGACACAGAGTTTGGAATTGAAACGTCGCCGTTCCACCACTTGTGTTTGTACTCTATATTAACATTCGTCAATTGTATCATTTTTATATTTTCTGGCGTACAAATCTGGTCAATTATAAAAAATATTCAGGCAGTGAACATTTCTCGATTTGTTTTTTTCTCCAAGAAAATTATGCTAATTTCACGTAATGTAAATGCTTTCCCTGCCGGAAATCTTTAATTCAGATTATGTACCAAAAAGCCGCACAATACACCGTTTTATTAAACCATTTCGGAACTTTAGAAAAGTAACATGACATTGGACAATGATGTGGAATGAAAAAAAAACAAAACATTTTTGTTTTTACTTCACCCCTTCTAGACGGTATATGTTTATTATGCCGACTAAATATAATGTCACGCTGACATATGGTATGTATCAGACAAGACTCGCAACGGCGGAATAACATTCGATGGGATGTCATCACTGGCGAAAACACAGCGTGCGATCAATGAACCGGCACATGGTTTAAAACATCAAAGATATCATTCGCTTCACAACGGTACATTGAATGGGATCGGATTATGGCGGGCAGACACCACAACCTAGCAATTACGGTATACGATTCCAACAATATAGCATGTCGGCTCGGATCTAGCCACCGGAAGGTATGCCGCCTTATTTTCCAATAAGGTTGGATAACTACTTAATTCGAAACTTGGTTCATAAGTCTCTTTATAGATTGTTCCAGATTAAATCGTCACAGTCGTCACATCGGTCGCATCATGTTTGCTATGGATCCCATGTGAAATACAAAAATCGATCGCACTGCACCAAAAAGTTTGGCGAGTTACAGAAACAGTAAAACTACATGAAATATTACGAAAAAGTCAGAAGAATGTACTCAGAACTAGAAGAAGAACTTAGTTGAACTTGGCAATTGAATTATCATTAGAACGCTCAACTTCTCATGCCAACGTTGTGCACGTATGTAGACAAGATTCGCCGGATTTTTACATAGCGACTAGTTTTAGACAGCAGCTAAAATTCTTGTATGCATTGTGTGGCAAGCTAATTGCACAACCACGACCTAACAAGTTATGTGTGGGACTTGGCCATAGTGCGTAATTATGACGATAAAGTACTATACATTGAGTCTAAAATTACTACGTGTAGCACGCAGTATTTACGATTTATGTCGAAACAAACCGAAGAACAGTGACAGTAGAATCCGTACATGCGCAGTTCAGATGACAGTTCCCTGAATTAAATCTTGATAACCCCGATTTCTTTTAATTTAGCTGATTTTCTCGGTCCCATAGATTATCCTCGACTGTCTGGACCACCACTACCACCACGGTACCCCTACTATATATGAAGTACCACGTTCGTCTCGCAGTGTGATTTAATAGTAATCAACTTCAGTGCTCGCCCCGGCAACAATAGTGAAATATCTACTAGTCTTTCCATAGGATGTTCTAGTTAAATTATTCTATTTGTCGCCCTGATTGTCTGTAAGTGTCCGGAAAACTAGAACTATACCTAGCATAAATAACACATTGTGTCTTTTTTTTTCTCACAGGCACGTCTGACATGAGTGAACTCCACTTCGTAGTGGAACCTGGCAATATTGTTGTTGAAACCGGTCTCCCGTTCACTTGGGACTGCGCAGCTGGAGGCGAAGATCCTGTCACGATCACTTGGAAGAAAGATGATATAATAATTAACAATGACGAACACGTGCGTATTCTTGCGAATGGGTCACTATATTTTGACGCGACAAAGGAATCGGAATTGTCCGAAAGATTCTACGAAGGCACATATACTTGTCTTGCGACTAACAGCTATGGAACCATATTCACGTTTGGGAATATACAACTCGCCAGTAGGTACCATTATGACAAATATTACAATGTTAGTAATTAGAGTATTATTAGAGTACTGTCATGAATTTGTTTTCGCGTATCTGTTGACCGACTTAATTAGCTGATTATTAGCGAATTGCTGTGTTATGTCTGTCATCGTTTAGGTCTATTTGAAGTTTTGGACGGAACTTGGCTCAGTGATTTGGAACTAATTACGAGATATCCGTCGCGATTCTGACAGTTGGTATTCATAGTTATTAATGTAGTGAACGATTAATCAAAAGATATGACGTATTCAGTACTTAGTTTGATTGGCTTTATGATTGAAGGTTACGCCCTAGAGTCTTTTTACTGTTTTGTAATTGGTTAGAGTTTTGAAAATGAATAAAGAGAGTTTGAGTTGGTCTTGGCGAATACTCCACGACAGACGCAGTCGAGTCGAGTCGAGAGTCCAAGAGAGTCCTGGGGCGAGCCTTGAGGCAGTCCAGTCTTGGGCGAGTCTTGGGTCAGCCTTGGATAGTCTTGGGGACTTTTCCCCAGGGCGCTGTGTCTGATAGAGTGCTCGATTGACCGACTAAGACGAGAGCTGAAACGTATTTCGTTGTGTGTGTCTTATTTGACTGTAAAGTATAAGTGACTTTCCCGATCCCGTACCTCAAGGGGACGAGATAGAGAGACGAGACGAGTTTCCCCCCTGACAGTGTGGAGACCCCGAGAGAGAGAGATTTATCCCCTGATAGTACACATTAAATCCGTCGCTGTGTGAAATTATTTAAATTTCCAGACCTCTACTTTGAAGATAAAATACGGAGAAGACAGTGGAATTTGAATATTGTTGTTTGATACTGTATGTTGGTGGACACATTTGATTAAGATTTATAATAATATAAACAATGCAGAATAAAACTAAATGTTCATTCAATGTATAGACACTTGTTTTCTAATTTGCATATTCTCTGATTTATTTGGTTCTGCATATGCATAAAATTGCCAATTTTCATTACGTGTTCTCGTTAATTTTGTGTTTTTAGTATATTGTATTTTTCTGTGTGTTATACCGCTTATATTAAAACTCGATTTAACAATCTTTATTATATTTTTCAGTGTCAGTGTTTAGACAATATTACAAAAAACGTTAGAACAAGTGTACGACATTTTTTTCTGCTTCAGACAAAATGTTCTTAATTTCGTTATAGCCTTTCAAAATTTCGAGATTGAACGTCAACATTTCTAGACTGTCGAAATTGGGGCTTCGAATTATATATTTTGTTTACTAGTATTCAGTTTCCATGCTAAACGTAATTACTGTTTCTTGGTGTTTTGAAGCACTGTCAAGGCCAATACTGAGACCAAGATCTCGCGTTGTTCTCGCGGGAAGACCTGTGCGACTGAGATGCTTAGTGCAAGAATCGATTCCCGAACATACAATCTTTTGGCAGAAAAATGGTGTCGACCTACCTAAGAGCTACAGGTAATATATTTTCATTCAATTGCAGAGGAACATAGACTCTTAATCTAAACACAATTTTAGAAATAGCACTGAAAATAAGTATGTCATGCATTTGCTGTGCTCAAATCGCCAGGGTCGTCGCAATGCGTTCAACTTTTCCAACATTTCTTTGGATTCCTTCTCATCCTATTATTTCACAGCACAAAGCAAACAAGGTATGATGACGGTCTGGATAGTATGCTGCCCTCTGGTGAACAGAGTCGCCTTTGCTCTATATTTCGTTTTTTTTTCTTTGACAAAGTTTTCCGATTAAAAAATCGTGTATCCTTAATCTGACAGTTTGTCCGAGTCTTACGAATATACCGGTATTGTTATTCTTCATGCATAACTGAACTAGCAATATTATCGGTAAACATGCAGTTTCCCAAATATTACATTACGCTAAGATTACATTACGAGCAAATTAACGCGATATGGGTACCAGGCGGAATTGACACGTCGACTGCCTCCACCATTGTGACGTAGGAGAGGAACATAGCAAACGCAAAACATATTATATGATACAGTATTACCGATCAACCTGATTCAGTATCAATAACATAGTTTTGAGCCAAATTACCTGTTAAACACAAATAAACCAAATTATTATCTCGCAAGTAGGAGACACTCCATGTTAATGAAAAAACTGGTCACATGATCGTTTGATAATTATCCATATACCCACGATATTTTTTCTTAGGTCGAAGTCAGTATACACGAGTGATTACCACCAGAGTGTTTGTATCAATCCGCGCCGCAAGCGAAGATTGATGCTACCCTGGCGATAATCGCGAGTGTCTGTTGACGTCAACCTAAGAGAAAATATCGTAGGATTACTAGTATGTATTTATCAAATGCATATTTCCACAGTATTAAACAGTGTATGTTGACAGCGGCAAAAATGTACAGTACGTCATAGGAAGTACTAGTATATTTTCAACCCCGACCCAAATAGAGGACAGAATCTGCCAATACATGAAAAGCTGTTCATACCCTTGTCTAGTCACATGCAACGTAACACAAACCCAAAATAACAAGATTGTCGATTCTCACAGGAACCATACTCATTTCCATTAAACCCTAACAAGTTTTCCAAACAACTTATCATACACACGCAATAATGTCATAATTCCATCGATAACATGTCTTCAGATACGTGGTCCTGCCACAGG
This sequence comes from Saccoglossus kowalevskii, assembly GCF_978046115.1. Taxonomy (NCBI): domain Eukaryota; kingdom Metazoa; phylum Hemichordata; class Enteropneusta; family Harrimaniidae; genus Saccoglossus; species Saccoglossus kowalevskii. Next base: position 26,372,967 of record NC_140661.1, on the reverse strand, counting down.
GAGTTCTTCAAATTATCAATTTTCAACCAAGCGACGTAGGAGAGTATTCTTGTATAGCTGAAAATACTTTCTTCAGAAAAATGAGTTCCACCGCGACTTTTAGTATCCATAACCGAGAGGAATCCGCGTCTAAAGACGAGAGCTGTCCAGACAACAGAACGCCCAAGATACTGTCCGCACCAAATAGCATTGTTTCGTTATCTGGAACCAGTGTAACATTGGAGTGCCTTGTTGACAGTTGCTCAACAGACGAAGCAGTGCCGTTCGTCACCTGGTACAAAGGTCTGTATTTTTATATTAATACATATGGTTTATTACTAGTAAATCGAATAATGTAATAATAATCATAATTTAACCATATATATATATGCATAACCATATATGCTCTCACAGCGTTACAAACAGGATTGCACTCTGCCCAATTGCCAGACTCGCGAAAGTATGTTTTATGTTCTGTTTTAAATACGTGTTGACATCTGGTATACCAAATTGTATGTTTTCATATCACCTTCTTTTTTATTCATAGGCGGACTTCCGTTATCATCAAATAAATTTGTACCACACGGCGAGACAAATCTAAAGTTAGAAGAATTAAACATTGCAATGGCTGGTGTGTATAAGTGTGAGGTGACCATCCCGTCAATGGATATCAATCTTTTTGCTGTAATAAATCTGGATATTCTTGGTAAGACGACATCTAGCCAATGTTATTTACCACAAAACAATACGCGATGAACTACGGGAACACCGCGTTCCTTTAAGTCACGTCCTCCCAGCAACGAGGAGCTTCATCCCCAGCGTCGATTTAGGTCGCCCGTCATTAGCGTTGATAACTTTTATATGACAAACGGCAGCTTAATCAGACAGTAGGTTATTTCAACGGCATACCTTACTACCATCTACTTATTTTTGTGTAACAGAAAGTCTTCGTCGCTAGCAGGCTGACGTGTCCTTCCTAATTATTAATCCGTGCTGTGTAATTGAGGAGGTCTGAATTGAGGTCTCATATCAAAATTAGCCTAACAGCATTAAATGTTTTTTTTTCACCGCGTTTTATCTGAACCGCGATGTGTCAGGGCGTACGTAAATTACGTCAGCTCGTGGTTAGACTCATGTATGAAGTTTTGATTTTTGACAAGTACCTGTAGATCCGGGCAACTCTCGCTTAGACACTTCTGTAATTTTTGCATTCTCCGTCGCAGAGACTATTGGTCTTTTATCACTAAGCTAGGTAGTCGCGAGGGAACGTCCCACTAGTCTCTGCCACAGGCTAATTTAAATATTAATGACCGGACCTACATTTTGCTTTGTCCTGAGTGCGTTTGCGTCGCTTCGTAGGGTGCCTCAAACGACGTGGCAGAAAGTAGATGTATTGGTCCGTTGCTATGCGAGCGAAAATCGTATAAAATGTATAAAATTTATTTTGAAATCACGCCCACTGGCATTTTATGTTTGAGAAAATTACCTAAACACGTTTGTACTTATCATCGATTTCCTAGTTCGCTATCTTTTTCCTAACATCGCCCAGTTGTGACGTCATATAGCAGGCGAACGAAAACTGGGCAGGCGCGAGGCGCCCGCGTCACCCCGAGGCAACGACGCGAACGCACAGACGATTTGAACTGACGATTCACATCTACGTCTCCTACCGCACGATCTACTTTTTCATTATTTTATCATTTTGAAAAGATTTTAGCACTGAATGTAAACATATTTGACATATTTATTTTAAATAACACCCATTTTTTTCAACTGAAGCTTAGGATATCAGAAACAAATGAATTAAAAAAAACGCGGAATACCAACAATTTTGGTGTAAAATGTCGCCTGTGGCAGAGTCTAGTTGCAGCTCTCTGTGGCCCCCTAGGTCAAGAAGACTCTGCAAGGGAGAGTGTGATTTTTGTTGACATCCTTTTTTGTAGGCATTTGAAATGACGAGCATCTGTTTACCTACATGTGGTTTCTTTTTTCGGAGAAATTCACCCAAACGCTAACATTTTCGTTTATAGAAATGTAATTATTGGTATGAGCTTTTTCATGTATCTGAGCAGGAAAATACCGTGATCATGTAGATGGCAACACGAGAGGCTGACTGCACTAAAACTGTTTTACGAAGCGCCTGACAGTTTTCACAGTGTGCCCTTCTAGCAAAGATTTAAATTTACAGTTTGTAACGCATTCTGCAAATGCTACAAATGTGCATTTCGTGTCATCTATAGTTCATCTTTACTTCTGAATTAATCGCAATGTGCCCCGTGTTGTATATTTAAAGTAATGATTTTCCTAACATCATCGTTCCTGGACCTAAGTTTATAATATGTTTATGCAATAGCTCATTAATTTATCAATCTCTTACCAAGACCATTTTGGTGTGTTTGTTTTCGTATATGCATATACGATTTTTGTTCTCTGTGATGTGAGGTGTTTCGTATTTGTTTGGCATGTATTGTTTGGCGTTACTTAGCAACATGCAACGTGGTGGGCAAGGTGATTAGTGTTACATGCCTTTGTATCTGATCTGTCAACTCTCTACCACAGTACCGCCAGAATTCCTGAGTGTGCCTGAATCACAAATCATTCCGCTCCAAACGACGGCAAGATTTACATGCGTGGTATATGGTGTGCCGGAGCCTGAGATAACATGGTACTACAACGGTGAAGCTATCCGATACAGCGGCCGCTTTTTCATGCCGACGAATAGAGACTTGGTTATTAGCAATGTACGCAAGAACCCAAAGGAGTCAGACGAGGGCGTCTACCAATGTGTGGCCGAAAATAGCAGTGGACGGATAACAGCTGTTGCTTTATTGACGATAGAGATTTGTAAGTTTAGTTTAGTTGTTCATATGGAACACATAACACCACTGACAAGAAATTCTACCTAATAAGTTGCACACGGCACGTAACGTGTTTGCGCAGCGTTTGGTGTCTTGACATGGTTCAGAAAGTCCCCCGTCGTTGTGGATTGTCATTTACGTATGCTCTCACTCAGGTTTGAAAAGGAAATTTTGAAATTATCAAGAGTCTTTTTCGGGCAAGTTTGACGTTATATCTACATTTTAACAAATTAGTGACAGAATTCAAATTTGGACGAAAGTTATTAAATATTGACGATACCGTCGGTGACAGTAGTATCAGGAAAATGGGTATCTTAAAGCGCGGTGGTCGCCGCGCAGCGCGTGTTCGAATTTCATGTAAATAAACAATGTATTTCACACGCGTTGTATACGTCGCTTTGAGTCCCTTATCGAATGAGACGTGGCGCGACGACTACCGCCCTTCAAATTGGAAGTTGAGTGGTTCCAAGACGTAGGTGTGAGCATGGAACTATAGTTCCATGGTGTGAGCGTTGCCAGCCGAGACTGCTTATTGTTTTAACAAGCGTGTAACGCATTACTGAAAAAATATGTTATTTTAGCTAACATGTTATTTTAGCTAACATGTTATTTTAGCTAATTTGTAAATTAGCTACTTCAAAATGTCGCTAATTCAAAATAAACCATTTTCCTGCAATGATACGTTTGATACTTTAGCTAAATTAATATTCATGCATTTATTGGATATTTTAATGAATATTCACGAAGCGTGTATATTAGTCAAAGATTAGAACACTATACGTAAGACGACGAACTACGTATAATATATATTCGATAGTGTATAATATTGTTGTCAACATTTGGGAATGATATTTTTATCAAAAGTTGACAATATACGGACCATATCAGATGTTAGTATTCAATCTGACAGATTAACGGATGAAACGGACGACGATGTGAGCATTAATTAATACAAATATGTTTCCTTTTAGCCGTTAAAAACCCAAACGAACCGGTAATTGTGTTTGCGGCGCCTGTGACTACTTCATCAATCGCTCTGGAATGGGAAGCACCGCGTAATATAGATGGAGAACAACTTATAGCCTACAGTGTATACTACCAGCCAATATACGGTAAATATCGATTCTCTATAATTCATAGAAATTGATTTTATGCCAATATATACCACTTTTTGACCACAATTAAGTTCAGTAGATGCTTTCGGGGTTCTCTAGTCTGGGTACTATATCGCTTCGCTTTTTACCAAAACTCTCACGCTAGTCAGGTCGTCCTTCAAAGATTCTACTCATTAAGCATATAAATTTATTTGCAATGTCATGAAGAATGGGCGGTTGCACTTTCGTCGCTGTGGCAACTATAAGTTGATATAGCGAATGTCTTTGATATGTTCATGTTCGAACTCACCACAAGTGTTCATTTTGTAATCTTCCCACGCAGGGTTTTCAAAATGCAATTATATATAATATAATTTATACGTGCTAGAATGTAACTCATATTCTCAATGTCGTTTTTGCGAGTGTGCAAAAAAAAAACACGAATCTCTGTAAACCACACCACATACCGTATACAGTGGTTGGAGTATGGTCAAGCAATACGAATCTGCTTCCTTATATACGTACTATAGACCGACAGACGTTCAAATGTGTTTCATATGCCTGTAGGTGGACGGACTGGTGTCAAAGTGGTTTCCAGTGACGTCACATCGTGTGTCGTACATAGTTTGCTACCTCACACTAACTACATACTAGAGGTAGTGGCCTTTTCAGGAGTAGCAGCAAGCCATACTTCAGATTCCGTGACAGTGACAACAACCATTTTGGGTGAGTGATTTGATCCCCTGTATACTGTATATCTATGGTGATATTAGTGGTATCTATGGTGATACTAACGATTAAATAAACAATAAAACATAAGTTTGAGAATTTTCAATATTTTTGATCAACATTTTTGACGCCACACTAAAAGAAAAGAAAAAACACACACACGTTACACTAATAACTACACTGTTGCGCATGTCTTTTCGATTTTCAATACGTACCAGTGAATCAAATTGACTACGTAATCTCGTCAAGTATTGTTGCCTATGTGTGGTTTCTATGCCAACGGCATTCACGGCCAGGTACATTGATATATGGCTTGGACTTCTGAACATGTATCATCTATGGGTTGATTTTACAGCACCAAACGAGACTCCCACCTTCAATCTACTCGCCATCGACAGTTCCAGTATTGAGATCACATGGGACGTACTGGCGCAAAATAACGGCATGATCAACCGATACAATATTTATTATCGCAAAAAGACTGCGGACAGTTGTTCAAATATCGTGGCAGTCACTACAAATGGCACAACATACGAGTACACAGCGGAGGACCTGGATCCTGATTGTGTGTATGAAGTACAAATGGCTGCTTCAACTTCAGCAGGAGAAGGTCCAAAATCTGCATGGACCTCAATAAAAACACTGAACCACCAATCAGGTGAGTAATTTGAAACATAATAGGGTTAGGGTAGTTCCATATGTGGCGTCACATCCAGCACGGAGAATGCAAAAAAACTATATATCAGATGAGACCTATTACGGCCTTAGATTTTGTGAGAAAATTCCCACTCTGTGTTGATACTCTCGGGGTTCTCAACTTTATATTGATTATCCGCATTTAAGAATTTAATTGAGTACCTACCCCCTGCACGGAAGTGTCACGGTGATTTGTCTGATAGATTCCGGAAATCCCAACTGGTAATTAATATCTGGTTATTTAAAGCTGTGTAATGAACTCACTCAGGATTATAAATTAAATTTTTCAAACGTGGGGGGTCTTTATTTGACGGTGGTCTTAACTAGAACATTTGTGGTCCAATTACAGTATTGTTAATCTACCATAACTGGTCGTTTAGGGGAATAGGTATTCATATCTGATGTCTAACAATTTTAAAATCTAGCGTTTGAGTAAAAAACAAACATCTTCAAGTACAGTAGTTGGTATCCTATCATCTATCAAGGTAGTTTATATCACAGTCAATTATATTGTAGTAGGGTACGCCCGTGCCAAACGAGTTGGATTATTAATGAGTTGATTGAGTTCTTTTTCTCTTTGGATTTGAGACTTATAATGAAGAAGTGTACTGTTTTTTTTTTGTTTTTGTTTTTTGTAATTTGAATCAATATCCACTCCAGTTAAAAGGAAATCGGGAAGTATTTATTTTTAATGATACAAATTTGTCCGTGTGTATGTCTCTGTCAAATGTAGTTCCTTTGATATCTCAATGGCTTGATTAAAATGACACTTGGGACACACATACCACTGTTTGGTATATGTCATGCACATCAGACCTGAATACTTCCGTGCTGTGTATTGTAACAACGGTTTGCTTGAATGGGTTGAAACTTAGTAGATGCATATCACCCGTACAGTTGATAATAGTTTCTAATTATTCTGTATCCATTTTGTATCCATTTATCATCTATCTAGTTGAATATCTGACCCTAGTTTTGAATTAATCTGTGCATATTAATTAGCTTATTAGTATACTATTTAACTGTTGCGGGTGTTTACTCTTTTCCTAACAATCACATGGCGTGAATCTTTGTATCCATATACTTTTTAGCTTTGTCGAGCGGAGCTCATCATCTGAGTGATTGTCCGTCGGCGACCGTCGTTGTCTGTCGTCCGGTGTCCGTCGTCGTCCGTCGTCCGTGTCAACTTTTTAATTTTTCGAGTTCTTGTTGAAAACCGCAAGTCCGATTGCCTTGAATTATACATATAGGTACCTCACGTAGACCTCTCTCAGATTGTTCATTTCGTAATGATATCTTCAATAATCTATTTCTGATGAATATTTTGATCATTTTTGGTAAAAAGTTATATTTTCCAATTCTTGTTGAAAACAGCAAGTCCGATTACTTTGATACTATACATATAGGTACTTCGGGTATACCTCTCAGATTTGTTTATTTTCTAATGATATCTTTATATCTTTAATGAATGTGCATTGCTGACAGGGGAGCTATCTCAGCGGACATGCTGCTTGTTGTCTTGTTGAATGCCTAACTCTAGCTTGGAATTAATCTGTGAATATTACTTATTTATTAGCATACTATTTAACTGTTTCGAGATGTTTACTCTGTATCTTAGCAATCAAATGGCTTGAAACTTTGTATCCATATACTATGTGTCTAGTTGAATATCTGACCCAAGTTTAGAATCAATCTGTGCATATTAATTGTCATTAGCATACTATTAACTTGTTCAGGTTGTTTTCTTTATCTTAGCAATCAAAGTTTGAAACTTTGTTGTTGAATGCCTGACCCTAGTTAATTAATTATTTAATTACCTAATTTGCATCATTAATTGCATGTTCTTCTTATAACTTTGTAACATTTTACTCAAGTCGATTGAAACTAGCTGCTGGTGTCGACGATTATGTAATATTCTAAGATTGTGCATGCATACTAATGAATTGTTTTCATCGTGTTTGTTTCATTATAACGGATATGTTGAAGCTAAGTATACGAATGCTGTTTATAAATGACTGGTAACAGTTTATAATAGTCAGTGCAGTTTAATTCACTGATACTGTAAATTAAGTACATGGAACTTTTTTCATCTTTTTCTGTCTGTGTCATACCAATCCTCGGGGCGGAGCTACGTCACAAGACGTTCCACGTTGCTAAGACGCGCACCACTGTATCAAGTATTTCTGTGGACTCTGTGCGCGCTGCAGTGGAACTCTGGTCGAGCCGGTGAAAATTCGAGAAAACAACACAAACTCAACTTTGAAGTAATCCTGAAGAACCAAATTTATATATGTTACACACACAGGGATAGTCTTGTTACACTGTTCAGGGGAGTCTCAACAACCATCCCAAAGTATCGTTTTCTGCGAGTTTCTTGCCTTTGTTTTCATCGCGATGGTTGCCCCGAGGATACAAGAAAAACACTTTTTTTTTACTTATAATTGTCGCATATTATGAGTAGGCTTCTATCTTAACAACTAAAATGGCATAGAAGAGAACCATTGTAGTCAGCCAACTATGACTTATTAACACATTTAAATAAAGGGTTTCAAGGCGATCGACGGCAATTACTGTGAGAGTCCACAACAATAACTCCAATATTTGTGTCTTTCAGCTACAATGCAAAGTAATTTCCCAAGTCCTCCTCGAAATCTTACGGCCTTCGCTGTGTCTTCTGAGTCTATTGCACTGTGGTGGGAGGCGCCGCTGCTCAGGAATACTATCGATGACATCATATCGTACTATGTACATTACCAAGTCAACCCAGGTAATATATCAAGTTACCCCGGGTAATGTTTTCAATTATATTCGTCGTGATACCAGTTATTTGATCCTTTCAAATTATTGTCGGGATTATAACATTGTGAATTGTTTTAGTTTGACAGTGTGGCACAATTCGGGCATCTTTTATTTTGCAGCCTTTTTTTCTCATTGAAAAATCAATTTTACGGCCTACATGTTGTATATTTTTCCTGGTGGCACTGTATTTTAAGATTCTAAATTAATTTTTGAACAAAACCATTATCATTTAAATATATAAAATTACTTCTGGCTATCAAAATCAACATTTCAATAAATCTAGAAATACTCCAAATATTATATTTGTCTTTATTTGTCAGTAATAATCACTCAAAGTATCGATTTCAGAATAACTAAACTGATTTGGTCATCGAAATCTTGAATTTTGTTATTCCAATGTTTGCAATATCTGAACACATTATATTAGCGATTGTGTGTAAAAAAAATAGCAAACAAGTCGAAGGCAATGTTGAATTATATTATTTTCGAGTTTCTTCATTAACGGGGGTCAGAAAAGTAACGTCTTTCATATCGGAATGTGCACAATGAAGATGACATGTGGACATGGAGAAGAACGCCGGGAAATAAATTTTAACAAAAATATCACACGAAGTCATGGGTCTCATCCTGAAACTGTTTTGTATGTAGATACCTTGGATGGATTTCTGCCAGATTTGTTCATTTCGTGACGATGTCTTTAATTGGCTATTTTTGGCGATTATTTTTGTCATTTTTAGTAGAAAATGCAATTTTTGGCCTCTGCGAGCTCAACTGCTTTGATACTCAGTATGCAGGTCCCTTGGCGGAACTCATGTCATATTTGTTCATTTCGTGACGATATCTTCAATTCGTGGTTCCAATACCCAATATTTACATATGCATTTATCTCGACAGATGGTGCCGAACACACTATCACCGTCGACAGTGACGTAGACAGCTACGTGGTCAGGGACTTATTACCCTTGACAAACTACACGTTCTATGTAGAGGCGTATACCAGTCATGGAGTCAGTGAGCCATCAGACACCATCTACGAAGTCACCATCATGGATGCCGGTAAATTACATAAAACAAAAGTTGGCTTAGAAATTCTTATATGTTGGAAGTTGAGACTCTGCCGCTAACTGTCGATTCTATGGTAAAATGTAAACAAAGCTTGATTTCAAGCGCGGGCCACTCCAAATTTCAACATTTTAAACACCGACGTTTGGTTATAGTGCTATGGCTAAATAAGAACATTTGTTGGCTCGTATTACAATGCTTTTCAGTAATAGTAAGTCGGTATAGACTTTTTTATTTGTTTGTGTTTCATTTTTTTTTCTAGCATATAAGAACTATATTTGCAGATATGACTGACACATTTCATGTTTTAAGTTGTAAACATTTTACCCAGTTTTGAATTTCTATAAAATTATATTCAAAGCCCGCCACAATTTTGTGACCTTTTCTCAAATATTTTCTCATACAATAATGGGTCGGACAGTAACAAATTGGGTAGGTCGGCCATTTGTTTGTATGCGTGATATTTCGATAGCGGCCGCGATTTATGAGTTCAAACGGAAAGGTAACAGAGTCAACTCATTTAAACAAAACAGATACAGGTACCATGCCAACACGCCTCGAAAATATTGATAATTGAACTTTGCTAGATCAAAAAATCATCGGGAGAGAACTGTTGCCAACTTAGTATTCCATGTCTCAGAATTCTATTTAAAATGAAGTTGGTATGAACAGGAATAAACCTTCACCCAGTGAGGTATACTACTCGATATTGCACGCTTTGAAATGAGTTCCGCCTCGTGACAGTTTACAAACTTTATATGAATGCAATTCGCAGTGTAGCAGTTCACTGTCCACAGTGCCAAGAGCCTAATCATGGGTTTGGGGGAAACACGTCGCGTGCGGTGAACAGCAGACCACATCAGCAATGGTTTATAGCTCTAAAATAACATGTTAACACATGCACATTTGTTTGTTTACAGATGAGAATACAGCTCCTAATTTCACAGTGCAAAGCTATAGTCCACGCAGTGCTTTAGTCGAGTGGGATCTGGTCCAGTTCGATGAGTGCAAAAATATCACGGAGAAAGGAGTCCGCGTTTACTATCGGAAAATCGGAGAGAATACAACTAGCTACATCGACGTCGAAGGAAGTCACCAAAGCCATTTTTTTACTGATCTAGAAGCAGGGGCTACCTACGAAGTCGAATTGTCGGTCTCGGACTGTGAAGGCCAGGAGAGTATTTCGCTGACAAAACATGTTCTTATACAGTGAACATTGATGGGGCTGCTAAAAACCCAGGAATTAAGCGAAGTTCGTTACAAACATCTAACTTAATTCCTTGTCCCACTGTCTGGTATGTGATTATATTGTACATAAAGAACATATTCATTTTAAATATATAGCCATTGTTACATGTAACAAAATACACACTTCTGAAGTATGTTTGTAGTCATTTTGGCGTACCTTTTTTTTTATTAGGCAAGCATTTTTATACGAGTCGAAATAATTGTATATATTATTCACTTATTTAACGTCTGTCAGTGAAAATTAATGGCGTAATCCCAGTACATAATTAATAACAGTCCCAACCAGTTCTACGTGAGAGAATATAGAGTTTAACCATATTTATATTATGTATGCATGCCATATTATTATCATTATTATAATTGGCAATATTGGTCACCAGTTGTTGAATGTTGTAGAATTTAGCAGACATCGATCACAGAGTTAGCAAATACGTTTTTCTTGAAAATGTGTGTGTTGTGATATAAACGAGGCTAGGATGGTACAGACTCCATTAGCCACAAAGAGATTAGGAATGATTGTAAATATGTTTTCTCAATTTAATAGGCGTCGATTTCGTCCGGTACTCAATGCAACCATTGTCCAGATAATAACAATCAAAGCCGTAGATATCACAAAACGCGTTACCCAATCTAAAACGTGTTTTTTGTGTGTATTTGCCCCAAATTGTCAAGTAATCACTCATTATTGATGTATATCTGGGATCAATATGTTAAAATCCATCGTTAACAGTGAACGGATTACGATTTACCGTTTCAAAACGGTTTGTTTTGAACATTACAAATTCTACTAATTGTAGTTCAGTGGAGTACAGAAACTAATTGAGTGACTTACACTGAGATAAGAAATAATTTTCATTCAATAAATGTATTGACTTTACAATGCCTTGTGACACTCCGATTAGTAGTAATAGTAATCCTATTAAATTTACAAAGAAGGTTTTTCTTCCTGCCAGCTTTTTGTGTCACAAATTATTGTGAAAACCAAATGTGTATTAAACACGTTTATATTTATTCATTGTGTGTAAATTATTAGTTGAGATAAAATGTGTTTTCCTCCACGTTTTATAAAAAGAAATGTTACTAATAAAATGTCCTTCCAAATTGAGATTGATGTCGTTTTAGATACACTATTTTGTTGCGCCCCCCTCGCGAAGAAGCGTTTCCGTGACGTCAAAATGACGTAGATGTGGTTCAAATAGAACATGCTGCTTGGATGTGTAGTCTCCCGCCATTTAAAATACATTTTTTTTCATATACTGACGACTGCAGGACGACATGAAAGACTGTTTTTTTCATTCGTTTCGTCGCTAGGGGCGCAACATAAAAATAATAATCTCAGCTCTCGCTTTTATTCATAAATTTGAAGTAGGGGAGTCGTCACCTGCGCATGCGTCAGATGGCCATAGCGTGTCATTGTTTACAAATAAACGCGTACCCATGAGCCTTTGCGTTTTTAGCTTGTGTTGTTATCGTCGACTGGGACTCAATTCCCCTGCGCGCGTGCGCAGGTGACGACCCTCCCGCTTTAATGTAGTTGACTGCCTATTTTAGCTCGTCAATTATGTTAAAATAATGCATCCATTACCAACACATATCACAAGTACCACGAGTATTATCCATAAATACAGTCACACATTTTACAAGATGGCCGCTCATGCAGTCCTGCAGCCTTTATTTAAACAATAATAAACGACCCGCCAACCCATAATGGGCGAAAGCTCACTTTGTATATATATATTTCATATATGGAGCACAAAGTGTGCTTGTCGGGGAGTTCATTATTGTTATTATTTTGTAGCGTTGTCATTACCAGTGGATTTGCTGCCTCTAAAAAGCGGAAAAAAATTGCGAAAAATCTACAGTGAACGGAATAGTTTCAAAGTCACTGGCCCGTGAATCTGAATAATTTAAAATGTCTTTCTGGAAATTGTTTCCACAATCTCATATGGCAAACTAAGAAAGAAACTAGTTTTAATCCATCAAATATAATTGTATTGAACTCATTTACATTGCGAGTGAATGAGTGACTGATGTGTGATGTGGAGTAGCATTACAGTGATCGCCCGAGCGAACGGCACACCGTGACGCCGTATCCACAGTCAGCTGGCGCACACGTGATAATAAAATAAATACGATATTTACTATATGGGGGCCGCCATCTTGAATGACGCATAAAACTAAATAAGAGACAAGTTGTGAAACGCGTTTTTCAGATTCCTACAAATCAGGACAAAAATACCAATCTTTCTCAAAAATACGGTACGTTGGGGTTATATTAAGCCAACCGATAACAAAATTCGGCCGAATTCGTCGTTTTTGTGTGGAAAAATCCTTTGCATACGAACACCTAATTACGCAAAGAACATAGAACACTAAGCCGGGGTATTTGAAACCGAAAGCGTTAGGCCGTCGCTGATTGGCTGCTGTGCTGGAATGCGTTTATTTTGTCATGTCTCGCAACTGAACGTCCAAGCTGACTTTGTTTTGGCTGTACATGTAACATTAAAAAAAAAAGTACTACATAGTACCACACTGCTGATATGTGTAAGTATTTATTACTTTATTTATTAAATTATTACTTTATTTTGCACTTTTAAAATGAGGGATTGTACGTCGGGCTCCCCAATGAAGCCGCGAAAGGTGCGTTCCTAGATTCTGCTGAGTCAGACCATGGAGTGCCACCTTTTTGGCAAATATTCCTCTTTGATAGAGCAATTTTCGTCGACAACATCAGATTGAAATTTGCCGACATGTTTGAACAAGTGCCCCGGAAGTACTATTGAATAGCCAATTAGAAGAATCCATTTCCCGACCAATCAGATTTCATATTTTATTAATGGCGTATTCCCATTACCTGCCTCTTTGAGCTTGCGCGTAGAGGCGGGGACCAGCCAAGCGATTTTTTTAACACACGCACGAAAAAAATCATTCAAAGATAGCGCCCTCTACAGGCGTAAAAAGGTTAATGCACGCGTTTTTTTTTTATCACACACACGAAAAAATAATCATTCGAAAATAACGCCTCCCACAGGCGTAAAAAGGTTAATGCACGCGTTTTTTTTTCTTTTTACACACACACATTTTCATTCGACCTCACACACGTCATTTAAAAAAAACACGTCAGTTTTCAACACACATTATTTTAAAATACACACGTCATTTAATATACACATTTTTAATACACACGTCATTTTAATATACATATAATTTTAAAACACGCACGTCATTTTAATATACACATAATTTTTAAAACATACACGTGATTTTAATATACATATAATTTTTAAAACACACACGTCGTTTTTAAACACACGTCATTTTAATAAACACATTGTTTTTAATACACATCATTTTTTAAACATACATAATTTTTAAAACTTCATTTTTTAAACACACATATTTTTTTATACAAACGCCATTTAAAATACACACATCATTTTTTAATGCACATACATTTAATGAATACATACACACATCAGTCATTTTGAAACACACACCATTAAAACGCAGAGTCACGCCGTTTTAAAAATACACACATCATTTTAAAACACACACGCCACAGTCTCCAATATGTACGTAATTTTGAATTATTAGTCAGTTTTATTCTAGTATACACAAAATAATAAATTTACATTCCGCGCCTCGTATTTCGACGTCGTTGTTTTGAACGTAGTAATTTGTGGAAAAAAAACCGCAACAGACACATTGCTCAATAGACCATTTCCGTACACTGCGAGAATCACGCGTTATGCGTGAAATCGAACGTAAAAACAGGACAAACAAAGGTCATAGCGTCGTAGTGGCGTCAAACATCGCGTGGGATTCGACAAACGCAAAAGTATTTTGGGGACATTTCCATGCTTAATAGTGTGCTGTCCACATTTGATGATAGGCAATTTCGATTAAGTAAGGGTATTCGGAAGCAATATTCCTCTGTCGAAGATCGGCCGGTCAATGTAAGCTACGAAATAAAGAAATTCTAGTTCAAAATCAAATCGTTCGATTTTTGCGGCAGACGTTCGACGCGCGTCTTTCATGCATCTCGCGAGATCTCGCAATTGTACGGAAAATCCCCTATTTCGGATCTCCCGATATAAATTTAAAACAAATAACTTTCTCGTACTATAAACCCCCACGGCCGTCTCTACCTACCCGTGCGTGATTGTGTTAGCAACAACTGTTGAAAGCCGAATTAATGAACCTTGGCTGGCGAAGATGGTAAATCCCTGTGTGTGGGCAAAACTACGTACAGCTTTGGATTCTGCCTCCCACTCACATAAGCAATATAGAAATGCATGTTTTGTCATAGAATACAAATACTAAGAGAATCACAAGTTTACAAGTATTTTTATAGCAAGTGTGGCAGCTTTGAGTTACTAAGCATTACTTTCACTCATGTAACACTCCGCGGCTGTGAGTAATACAAAACGAAAGATTTTCATACATATGTCGTCGTCATGTGGTGGCGTCAATATGTTAACACTCACTGACACACTGGGATTGAATCAATACAAACTTTCGTTTCATTCCGGCCTTAAATATATTTAAATTTGTTTCATAAATTGAACTTTCTATTTAACGTAGTGAATATTGTCACAGTTTCACTCGATGGTTGTTAATCTATTTTATAAATCGAAATCGATTTTAACGAATATGCCGCTACGAAAGGCGAAACATTATTCACTTCCGGGATTTGACTCATACAAGCAGTATTGTAAATATCGTGATTTTTCGTCGATTTGGCGAAATATCACATTTCATAACGGCAAGAGCATGCCGATTATCAACAACAGACTGTAAGCACACCCATGGCATCGTTTTTCCCATCTGCGCCTCCACTGGAAGTCGACGAGGACGATTTCAACGAACGATTTTTGACCTGTACCATTTGTCTTGAGCCATACCAGGAAGCCCCCAAACTCCTTCCATGTTTGCATTCATTTTGCAGTAATTGCCTTCGATCGCACAGTCGAGGTAATTCGGTATTCAAGTGTCCAGTATGTCGGAGAGACGTACCCGTTCCACAGCAAGGTGTAGACGGATTCCCCAACAACATATATGTCCGTGACCTGAAGGAATTTCTCGCAGCACAGCCTCGCCGGTCAGCGGTATTACCGGCGTCGAGCCTCAGTGCTGCCGTTCCGATCGTCACGCAGAGGGAACGACGACAGAATGCGTCCCAACCCAAAATAAACAAACAAGTTAGTAGCAATTTTCTTAAGCGTACTGCAATTAAATTGAGACTAAATTTTCGATCGAAGACAAAACGGTACTGTTCTTACCATGCGGAGAAAGAGTTGAAACTCTACTGTGAAACTTGTCAACTGATCGTTTGTAAAAAATGTGTCAAAATCGAACACTCCGATGGGCATTTTATTATGGACATCCATTCGGCTGCTGAAAGCAGACTACAAAAACTAGGACTGTTGTTGAATGAAGCCAAATCGCACATCGAACCTCTGCAGATCAGCGTTCAGACAGTTGGCGAAGAAGTACGCAAACTACGCGCTAGAAAAGAGGAACTAAAACAGGATATCAATGATACATTTAACGACCTAGCGCAAGCCGTGGAAACTCAGAGAAACGTATGCATGGCGAAATTAACAGAGGCCGTACAGGGTAAGGAACATGCCCTCAACACGCAGTACAGCGAGCTTGACCTTGGGCACAGTACTGTGCGAAGTGGATGCCAGTTTGCACACCAAACCATTCAAGATCTTAGAGAATCTGACTATGAAATCGTTGCTGCAAGTAACCAGCTGGCTGCCAGGTTAGAAGAGCTAGTGGCAGTACGTGGTCGACATACTGCCGAGCCGGTAGATAATGCCTGCCTTTCATTTGTTTTGAATGAAGAAGATATTGCAGAGCTTCGTCAGATTGTGTCTCGCATTGGAGAAGTCCATCAATTTTAAATTCTGTGAACTAATTAATTCCGCTTGTAAACATTATTTTGATTAGATTAATGTGATTCGCAAGAAACGTAATTCATGAAGTTTCTGTGATGACATGTCTTTAGGGTCCCAGTAAAATTATTCACGAAAGTTTATTTTGCAAATATAAAGCAGATTTAATACATATGCAGTTTAGGACAAATATAAAAGACTTCTGTACAGTACAGCTTATCCCACAACCTGTATTTATTTTTGCATATACACCACACATTTATCACATGAGGATTGCGTATACATTGTATATTATTGGTGTTACGTATTTATCACTTTCGCATCATATATTTATTGCATTCGAGTTGAGAATTTATCTTTCTATCACGCTGGTGTCACATACTAGTATTTACAGTCACACATTTTAACTACCACAGTTGCATTGTAAACTCATGCTAGGCAAATACAAGTCTGAATGATGCACTAAAATTACCATGATAAATGGGTGCAGTGAATGCAATGAAAGCACAACACAAATGCGATAATTATATGCAGGGTTTTTTCTAGAAAAAAACTGCAAGAGGGAGCACTGCAATTCAGCGGCGCCACCAAGTGGGGGAGATAGGGTTCTCGCTACCAGGGTGTGGAGTTTTTGGAGCATTCTATGGCTTCCTCGGGGCCAAAATTACTATCAGACAGGTCACAGTTGAAGACGTGGCCACATGTAATCCCTGGTCTATCAGAATTTTATGGTTGCCAGAGGATCTGCCCCCAGGGTAGGGGGGCGCTGCACCCCTATTCCCTTGTTTAAACAAAATCACTGATATGCGAATGTGATAAATGCATGAATGCTGAGCAAAAAGTCATATTGTACATTAACATTTTTGGATGAAAAATTATTTCTGATGGGGTGGATGGGTTGAAGTTCCAGGTGGAATATTTTTCATTTACTGGATTATTAGCTTATTTTTGTGTGCATACCAGTTATGCAGATTACTTGTTGAACTTTTTTTCTGCAAAATTATTTTTGTTGGTATTGTCCAGTCACAGTCATCAAGAGTAGAAACAATGGTCCACTCCATGTAATGTTCTACAATCCTACTTTCCAATGGTATAACCCATATGTATGTTGGGTGGTAGAGAGGTATGATATACCAGTAATCTCTCCCTTTCAGAGTATTATATACTTTTAATCTTCTATCTGTAGAATGGATGCTTCCACTGGATTAAAAAATACTATAAATACTTGTCAGAGGTCATACAAGTGCAAAAATGAATTATTGTGACCCACTCTAAATTCAAAATAGTCTACACTTTCTCTACTAGAGTTACACTTTCACCACCGTCACGAGAGTTATACTTTCACCACCGTCACGAGAGTTATACTTTCACCACCGTCACGAGAGTTACACTTTCACTGCTAGGAATTTTAGGGCCTAGGTCATTTGATGTCATTTGATGTCATTTACCTGCCTGTTCATAACATTTAAGTTATAACATTTTTTACTTTTCTTAATTTAAGAGTAAAGATTGTCATATTTGATGTTTTTTGTTATTGTCAGTTGCATATACTACCTATAGCCCTGCATTCCTGCTTCCAATCACCATTCAATAAATTGGAAGGCTGAACCATGCTATTTGATGTTCTTCAGATTGTATTGAGTGGGTCACATGTGATTATAGATATTCCTTTGATAAATGATTTGGGTAGTACATTCCGGGGGGCTACTCTTATTTGGTAGAGCTGTTCCAAATATAAAATACAAATAAGTTGCACACATAGGCTGAGGGTACATGTTTTTGGGGCATTATGAGGATATTTATTTTGGAGAGTCGGTTATTAGCATGATAGATGTCTGTATTTTTAAAACAAAATTCTGCCATTGTTGGCATCAAAGGATATACCTGTACATAGGAAGTACCTACTAGTCAATTTAATGAGTCATGCATCAGGCCAGACTTTTATTATTCCTTGTTTCACGAACCCGCCGAATGAACAGAAGCCGAAAATAAAATAATAATTTATTTCAGCATAACTTCTTGCGCCCGCCGACTTGTGAGTGCAAAAAATTGCTAAAAAAAATTATTTTTTATCTTCATTTTTTTTCCCTGCCTGCCGCCTAACAAATACATATCTTGATCAAAGTATCGAAGTCTCGCGCAGATCTATACTCGGTGAATCTTGGGTATTGACCTGTCTGCGTGCTGCTTGAGACTACTAGGTGAACATGGCAGTGTGGTTTGTGGTGACACGCCGTGAAACTCGAGAAATCCCTCATTAATGCTGAAAATTGTGCCACAATTGGCGTCATTGCCAACCAGGTTGTACATGGAATAAAATTTTATTTCATTCCTTCTCTCTGATCAATGATCTCACTTACAATTCTTTGAGAATCACACAAATTTAATGGAAAAAAAGAATTTATTTTATTTTTCCGCCCTCCTCAAAAAAATTGACTTATAAAAACTCGCGAAACAAGGAATAAAAAAAGTCTGGCCTTAGCTGAAAAAACAACATTTCTGGTCAATTTGTTTTTTAATATCCATGCACGTATTCATGTTTCTATTTAAAAATTTGGAGAGTTTGTATAGTTATTGAGCATGATAGATTTCTGTATTTATAAAACAAAATGATGCCGTTGTTGGCATCGAAGGATACATTGGAGAGGGTGACAATATTATTTGTTATGAGAATAATTTTTTTTATTTATGTAGCTATATGTTGAATTAGTAAAAATTAATGTTAGCTTAAAGTAATGAAAATAGTATGCTAGCTTTCACAGTATATGTAAATGATTTGCCACACATATGTTAGCTATATTTTTTCTTTTTTTCTATTAGCCAGTTCTTAAGTTAACAAATTTCTTAGATGAATCATTATATTGTAAATGTATTAATTGTTCCCTGTGTTTTTATTTTACTATTTTTGCCGATAACTGGAGTCCATTACTTTGAATTCACAGGAATATGTGAAATAACATTATAACTCTTCGTTTCAAATCTGTGCATTAAAATCCCAATGAATGTGATAAAATAGTAAAAATAAATACCAGTGAACATTATTTTTTTACAATATATTGGAATAAGTTTAAGTAAAGAGCAATTATACGGGTTATTTGTTACTTAAATATCATACATTTGAATATGAACTTGAGTATTTGGTTCAAGCCTCAAATGTTTCACTCAAAAATTCCATAGTGCAAATTCTGTAATCAGTGTGGTCTCAATCTTTTGCCACAACCAGCAAGCATTTCAACTGTTAGATACAACTGAACATTCAATTGATGAGTGCAATATTGCCTGTTTGATTGTCTGTAACAAAAAAACAAAAAATTAGAAAGGCTTGCAGCTAATGGTCTCTTCATCAATGACAGCAAGGATCACGCTAGTTTGTACATGAAATTTATTTGCTTTCAGAATAATGATTTCGAATCAGTCATGGAAGCTAGTCATAATGTCTTCTAACAAGGTTCTTTAATTCTGTGTGTTTTATTATAGGGCAAAATTGGCTTCATTAGTAATGCTAGATTGATTCCTAGTCAATGTCTCATCGAAATACAGACATTTGAGAGTTGAAATCAATTTTGTAATAATCATTTAATATCTGGTAGAAATAGAAAGAAAACATCAACTACAGAAGAGGTTGCATCCAAATAGGTTTACAACAAAACTGATTGTTAGTTTACATACTATGTGTTTAGATCAACTTTTATGAATATAATTAAACTGTCTTGTATCATAGAATTTTTTGTAGAGAAAATAATTGTACACAATGATCTATTCTTAATTTATTAAAATAATATATTGTACTTAGCCTAGGACCAAAACAGAGTAGCCAGATATAGTGTGTTTAAAACTCAAATTAGGACTTGGACTTTACAGAGACATCAAAGCTTTGATGGTTGACAAACTTTGCCTTGGTGCCTGTTAAAAAATACTGATATCCCGCAATGTTAATCCTATATGCTTAAAGCGAGAGGGTTGTCACCTGTGCATGCACGGGAATTGAAACTTGTTTATAAACAATGACATGCTATGGGTATCTGTCGCATGCACAGGTGACGACTCTCGGTTTAAAATTTGATCTTGAAATTGTGTTTCATCTCAACTACTAACTTCAAGTCCTGCAAATTAGGACATTCTCTTACATGTAGTAAAAGGATTCAAGCAATGCATTATGGGAGAGAACTTCCCATTAGTATAATAATATAATGAAAAACTATTATCACACTGGAACTCACTATATTGAATGTCGTTGTTAATGAAGCATTTTTTGAAATTTCATCATCAATTTCCATTTTAGTTTCTTAAAATTTGAAGCATGTTCAATTTTTACAACAGGTCTTGCATGTTGAGTGAATTCAAACAAAAAACATTTTACCTTCATGAACATGTGGTCTTAAATTCACAAACAACTTAAAAAACTTGTATTTGACCAGAAGAGACTTGAAGTAATCCTGAAAACACAGGATGCATACTTGAAAGGGCACCTATTTTCAAGACAAAATTTTATAATATTGACTTACCGGTACTATTTACTGTAGAATACTTTATTTTCGCTGGAATTAATTTTCGCTGAAAGGGATTTTTGGGTGTTTTGTATGGAATTTATTTTCACTGATTTTTGTTGAGTTTAATATGAAATATAGGAAAAAAAGTGTATTCGCTGGATTTTATTTTCACTGAATCATCCCTTCAGCGAAAATAAAGTATTCTACAGTATTTTTTTTAACAAAAAAAGGACACCAAGGCAAACCCTTAGGGCATCAAGACAATTGTGTTTGATGGTTCAGTGAAATTCAAACCTTGTACTTGTCTATTTTTGTGACAAATTAATATATCCATGTTCCATCCACGGCTCAAACTGTTTTTATAGTATCACAGTGAGCAATCTGTCTCACCATCTGCTTGCATTTATGGCATATTCTGTATTTTACATAGAACAAACAACTCTCTTGTCAGCTTATATTCTACTACTGTTTAACAATCAAAATGACAGGTCACAATTAATCATGGTTTTGTTAATGTAGTGTTCAGAAACAATTTGTGTACAAATTGAAGGATGATATATAATTTGCATATTTTGATTATTCATTAGATGATTTAGTTAAAATTGATCCCCAGTTTGCAAAAGGACATTTAGCATAGGGTCATATTGGGGGCACTTCAAAGCATTACTATATTTGGTTCTTGTGATATAATTGTACAGTTATGAGAATTTATTGACTACTGAATATGAATAACATCTGAAAACAATTCCTACACTTTATCATAGTCTACATTACTCTGTTGTAAATACAATTTACACATCAAAATTTATAGATGTGTGTAAAATAATATTATATTTTTTAGACAGTTTCAGTTGAATGAAAATGGACATTGTATTTGCTCTATTAGTAGCGTTTGCATAAGTGACACAGGTTTGTCTTTGGGCACACTAGGATGTATTTTAATGATCCAGCATCCAGTAGCTGTCACTGTTGATAAACATGCCTTTCTACCGGTAATAGAACAAATACAGTATAGTGTTCAGGAGCAAGATACTTGTTATTTGAAAAAAAAAATATACATTTTTCATTAAATGAATCATTGATAGGTGTATTTTTGTGTGGTAACTGTAATGTATATAATATCTCTTTAAATAATGTAGCATTTGTAAATATAAACTCCTTTTATATGAAGTTATAATTCAAATTTTAGGTAGTCTTAGTGGGAAATAAATTAATTGGTATGTGTTAAAATTTTTATGCCAACAAACATTGTATATATTGCAGTTCAACAACAAATGCCATTTGTAATTTATCTATACGTTACTAAAAATGTAACTATATTTAGCAACATATACATTTTTGGGTATATGAGAACAACGATCTTCCAAATTTATTTGTTCACAAAGTTGCAGAGTAAAATTTCATCATTTGTGCAATCTAATGTTCAATATATTCATAATATTAAACTTGAATTTCATGGAGAAAATAGCAAAGTTCCTTAGCATTGAATTTGTTGAGTTGGAACACTGCTGTATACATTTGATGTCATTAATTGTGCTCAAAGGACTAAGTGATGTGAACAACTGAAAAAGCAAAATGATCAGGGCCATGGCCAAGTGTTTAGTAATACTGCTGTAAAATACTTTATTTTAGCTGGAATTAATTTTCGCTGGAATTTATTTTCACTGATTTCTGACCAGTTGAATGTAAAATATAGGAAAATGGTATATTCGCGAAAATAGCGAAAATGAATTCCAAGCGAAAATAAAGTATTTTATAGTAAATTACTGAAACATATCCCGAGATTTCTTTATCAGTATCTTTGAATTATGACCCCCCAAAGTCAACTTTTGTCACAATTCACAAAATTCACCCTTCATTTTTCCACTTTTTTTCAAAATGTTTCAATCTGTAGGCAAAATAAAATATTAAGTTCCAAATTACCCAAAACATACTAAAAAAAATACATGAAGATGTGAATTTTAGTATTCAAAAGAGTAATCCTCCAGAGAAAAATGATTAAATGTCCTTCGGAGTTTGTAACACAGATTTATGGAAATATGTACGTTGCTATAGTTACATTTTCACTAAGTTTTAAAGAATGCCCTATAATTAATTCGAGGAAATTTTTGTTCACTGTTGTCAACTTTTGATATTTTTTCATTTATTATCTTGTAAAATATCAAGAGTTGAACATTGGTGTATAATTTTTTTACTTTGATAAATGTAATTGATGTTGTCACAACAAATGTTTTAACTGAAGCATATTTATGTAATGGTTAGTGCAACATCCCTGTTTGGACTCCCTAGTCTGTTGCTAATAATTTTCCACTGCAGCAACTCTGCCAAGACTCCCTAACCTGTATATTGAATTATTTTTAAGCTGTATCAGTTTTCAATTTTGATTATCTCTAACTTTAGTTAAAAAAAAGTTTAGAGACGTGTAGAGTGAATATTTTTTATTTTCTTGTTTCATCCAGCATTTGCTGGTATAATGCACCTTGGTTTAAAGTCTCATGGGTAGACGCTTGTTTGTAAACAACGTCATGCTATGGCTGTATGATATACATGTGACAACTCCTCTGCTTTAAGATCAGTTTGTAGCTAGATGGAAAGGTATGTTTCCCAATATTCAAGATTGTGAAATGGCCATCAATTGCTGTGATGTTCTGGAATCTCTAACTCTTTCTGCTCTAATTATTCTTCCAAATTGCAAATACCATATTCACTCTATTAGTAACACATGTGCTTATGGTGTTAATGACAGAGATGTAACTAAAGTCGAAATAACAAAATATATTATATTTTATTAACCCAGCATACAATATGCCATTTTAGTGATTAATTTAGTTGAGAAATACTAAACAAAAGATTTTCACTGCCACTTATCATTATTAATTGGACTACAAATTGAACAAAAAAAATGCAAGGTTTTGTGGATTTATTTGATATGTCAATATCTTGTATCTTATTTTTATGAATAATTAAAGCAACATTGATTAATGTATTATGATTAATTTTGTATTCATATTTACATTTTGTTATTTTTTTTACTTTCCCGCATAATCTATGTCTGCAATTTGACTCTTTTTTTCAGAAAGAAATATTCTATATATTTTTCATATACTCACTACGATACAACTTATGTGTTTTGCCAATTCAAATGATGAATCAATGTAAATAAAACTGTCACACTGTGTACATGGAAAATAAATGTTTTCATTGCTCTGATTATGCTTCTATGTGTGAAAACTTTAGTCAGGAAGGTGATCCTGTAACATCCTGTGATGCCGAATTCTGACTCCAGTGAGCCACCCTATACAGGGTACATATGCAGACGTGCTGTACAGTAAGTTATCCCTGCTGATCAACAGGAACCACTGATGCTCACTGCCCGAAACACTCATGTTGTACCGGTGCTACTAGTAGCAGCAGATAGCAGTGCAGTTGCCGATACTCCCTGGATACAGAGCATGAGTTTAAATTGTAGTGCAGCTGCTTCGACAGTGTGCCAGATACGAAGGAACGCAACATTGTACATTGCTGTTCATCGGAGAATGGAGTGTTACCTGCAGCATCGATCAGATCCAAGTTTTATTTATTTATTGTATATTCCCATTTCTTGCTGATTCCAGTGACTAGCACCCCATTTATTTATTTATTTATTTATTTATTTATTTATTTATTTATTTATTTATTTATTTATTTATTTTATATTGTGTTGTTTTGATTTATTGTATTCGTTACCGGTATATTTCCTGCACTGCCTCAATTGTGGTGATATACTTTCACCAAACGATCCCCACCCTATGACAGTGGATGAGCTGGAGGGAGAAGACTTAAAAGATAAGCACGCTACCAGAGATGCCTATTATTAGACCTGTATTGAAGATAAGCTCCCAGCTTCTATCTGTTTACTCCATATAAAGCTTGCATTGCATTCCTGTATATAGGCTTTCACGGAGGGTAACACGAATGTGGCCAACTGTGTGATCATTTAAGAGTAGCGGCATGATTTTCAAGTAGCCGATCGATTTGTTCCAAGTAGCAAAGCAATTTCCAAGTAGCCGACTGATATTCATGTAGCAGTCCATTATATGTGTGATGCACGCACATATGTTATTTTAGTAATATTCTTTGCAATTCTAATGCAATTCCGTACACAGATGGACCATGTATATATTTAAATTTGATCTCATTTTAATTCTTAACTGTACAATGTAAATGATTTTAGTTGTATTGCCAATTATTTCCATGTCTGGGTTATACAGAAGCTAGCGCCGATGACGACGGCAGAAAATACATTTAATACCTGTTGGACTTTCATACTTTGGGCGATGCTTCATTGCTTTGATATCTAGAATGCAGGACGCTTGGATGGGTCGCTATCCGATTTTTAACAAGATGATAACAAATTGAAAATTCCATGACAAGACATATATAAATTACTTTTTTTTTTGATACGGCGAAAATATTTCGGTAACTATGACAAATATCCTTTACAATTTTGAAGATAATAAAAAACATGCATGATAAACCACCCAGACAGCCACACAGTAAAAATCATAATGGAAACAAGTTTTGTTTTAATTTTCTTTAATTTTTCTTTTTGTTCATTTATTACTATTTTTGTTTTGTTTTACTTGCCGTTATTAATTTTGTTTCTATTGTATTTCGACCGCCTTGAGGTAGAAGCCAACTCGTAAATGCAAATACCAAGAATTTACTGATAAATTGTACTCCAGAGTAAAATAAGGATATTGTCTTTCAAAAAAAAGGTAGGTCACCAGCCTATTTTAGCAGATAGTGGCGATTTTGTTAGTATTATAACGCTTTTACCATAGGCTCCTTTGGCAGTGATATTATGCAATGTTTCAAACTGAGTACTGGTGACGTAAGCTGAAAAAATAACATATATTGTAAAAGATTGGATATTTTTTTTGAATTATTTATAGAATCAGGGTTTTAAAAAGTGTCAAAAAATACAATTGTTTTTTAACATGGTGCTCTATTAAATTAATTTAAAACTAGTGATTTTCTGAAAAATATAAGTACAAGTTTCTCAAAATACGCCACTTCAACAGACACAATAATGCTATTTCACAGGAGATGGGACACTAGCTACGTAATTTCACATAATAAAAAAATGAACATTGTCATGCGGTTTATGATAACTTTCTCAAAAATTATGAGTAGACCTCTACCTTAACTACATATTACAGAATGCATATAGAAATTTTGTGCAAATCTCACGCAAGAGTCGACCAGTCTGAGCATGGGTTACATACTTCTCAGAATGTAACGAGGAGAGAAACAACAAACTACCTGAAAAAACACAGCTAGGGACGAAGAACGTTCACTGATTAAACCAGTACTTTCATTCGTTGTTTAAACTGGCATGTAAGTAATCTTTGTTGAATATTTTTCGTCTTCGTTGACTTATATCTGAAAACATTTTTGATGTCAATGGATTGCATTCGATTCGATTACATTGGATTACAAACTGTCGATTGATCTCGTCTGGATCACAATCTGTGTATAGGAAGATATATTACGAAAACATCAAGTTACACGAATGACCACGCCCATATTTTAAAAATCACCCCTTTTGCGAAACCACGCCCATATTGCAACGCGATGTTCAATTAACCAGTAATCGAATTTCGTGTTACGGGCAACATATATTTTTTGTTTTGTTTTGTTTTGTTTTGTTTTGTTTTGTTTTGTTTTGTTTTGTTTGAGCTCTGCCAAATAAAACTGTTCATGTTAACTTTGTGTGGTTTTATGTTTTGATCGTGGTTATCACAGTAACGCATTAGAAGTACTCATTTCACATGGTTTTTAAAACTTCCAGATGATGCAAGTACAACTAAGTCAGAAATTTGAAAGTGCCTGTCAAAAATATTCTAAAAGAATGATTTGGGGTATTGTATTAATAATGGAATGTACCAAATGCATTGAACAAGTTGTTTTTATATCAAAGCCCTCTTACCAGACTGAATATAACAATACTGAACAATATAACCTCAAACAGAAATGAGATATTTCTTTTGCATTCTTGAACTATCAGTGTCACTAGTGTATGCTGATGCTAAACACTCCAGTTCAATCAAACAACCATCCAATTTAAATATAAATGTCAGACAATCATGTTTCCAATTTGCAATCACAAATAACCAGATTATTTCAACTAGACTAAACTTGGATTAAGTTACTCTCAGGACAAGGACTGTGATTTCTCGTATCTGTTATCAGGTCTCTAAGAACAAATCCGCCAAATCCTCATGAATCAACGTCCACATCGACACTGTTCTCCTTGTTAAGTACCTTTACATAATTATCGAGAACCATCAGGGCGACCATCACCAGCAAGACGACGAAACATGTAATACATCGCCACCAATACAAGATAAGATAACTGAAACTCGCAAACTGATTCATAGTTGGTGTTTAACAATTTCTCAGGACAAAACAGATATGCTAAAGGCTCTTCGTCCCCAAAACAACTGCAAATTGAATTACAAATCGAGGCAGAAATTGCCAAAAACGAAGCTTCCAAAACCAAGGCCATAAATAATGCACCCTAAAATAAAGAAAAAGAAGCCAAAATCAGGTGCTGCAAAAAAGTCGACTGACCAAGTGTTGTACATAGTTCCATGACCTCATAAATTTACAAATAAACTGGCCACACATGGTTCAAATACAGATGAGTTGCCCTACAACCAACTGACACATTGACAAGGGGCGAAATTTACATCATCTTTTACCAAGACCCTGAACAAACAAGAAGCTATGAAC
The DNA here is from genome assembly GCF_978046115.1 of Saccoglossus kowalevskii. Lineage (NCBI taxonomy): Eukaryota > Metazoa > Hemichordata > Enteropneusta > Harrimaniidae > Saccoglossus > Saccoglossus kowalevskii. The sequence continues at coordinate 26,345,332 of NC_140661.1, read as the reverse complement.
CAGCCACCGTACTGACATACTACCCATATGTGAGTTGTATACTTATGCGAAGTCCGCAGTTACCATGCCGAAGTACTGAAAGAAATATAGCTTGGAACGGTGACTTTTCACATACTAAAGCAAGATGTCTCTTTAATAGGTAGACTAGCGGTATAAGAGATCAGACTCACTACTGAGGCAACTTCCAAAAAGGGCAATGCAGACATGGGAGTGATCATCAAAACCAGACTAGTGAGACAGAGTATCATATTTGCCGCCTGTGTTTGTTCATACGCTAAATCAATGCCACACATTCAGCCAAGGACTGCCAACACAAACCAAAGTAATGACAACCATATACCAATATACAAATAATAGTGACAGTTATATTAATCACGGACCCAGCAGTACCATCACCGATACCTCAATTGTGTTATCTTCTCACACACATTGTGTCCCAGCGTTGGACAAATACATAACTTCAAAAACGCTTCCCCCTGTTGGACAGCGCCACCGAAGGGCAAACCATAGTTACCTCATATGAAACATGCATCTCCTTGGTGTATGACATAGTAGCACAACACCAGACCAATATATTTCAGTTTCAGGAGCACAGTACAACCAAAATACCCACAAGTAGTTGGATGATGATATTGCAGGGACAAACAAGGTTACGTCAAATCGCTTTAAGTGCCAATTATACACTGTTCAAAACATTAGGAATAAACACCTATATTTAACCAACACCAGCATTATCGAACCACCGACTATCAGCTGGCCATCAACAAACTACCAGAATCAGCGAATTACCGTGCCATCAACATTCAATGTGCAACTGTGGCGTACATAGCTACGTGATTATTATGATAAAATTATCGCAGACTTTCTACAATTTGGTTGGCCAATCAACTATACAGATAGCGTGCTACCCCAATCACAATTCTGCCATCAATTTCACATCTCATTTATATATTTTCAAAAAACCATGCTTGGAGCACTCACCGGCCCATTTTCAGGAAATCCACTATCTATCAGGGGGAATTCTTCTCCACGGGGTTCTCCACACGTGTCAGGAGGGAATCTCGTCTCGTCTCTATATCGCGTCCCCTTGAGGTACGGGATCGAGGAAGTCACTTAAGCTTTACAGTCAAATAAGACACACACAACAAAATACGTTTCAACTCTCGTCTTAGTCGATCAGTCGAGCACTCTATAAGACACAGCGCCCTGGGGAAAAATCCCCAAGACTATCCCAAGGCTGATCCAAGACTCTGTCCAAGACTGGACTTTCTCAAGGCTCTCTAGGACTGGACTGGACTGCGTCTGTCGTGCTGTACTCGCTAAGACCAACTAAAACAACTTCATTCATTTTCAAAACTCTATCCAATTACAAAGCAGTAAAAAGACTCTAGGGCGTAACCTTCAATCATAAAGCCAATCACACTAAGTACTGAATACGTCATATCTTTTGATTAATCGTTCACTACATTACAAACTACGAATACCAACTGTCAGAAATAGTAGCCCGAATAGCAACGGTTATCTCGTAATTAGTTCCAAATCACTGAGCCAAGTTCCGTCCAGGACCTTGCCTGCCTAAACGATAACAGACATAACACAGCCATTCGCTAATAATCAACTAAATAAGTCGGTCAACAGATAAACAAATTCATCATACATCCCTTCAGTCAAACTGAGCAATGCCTCCTGGAATAACACGTTCATAAATCAAAGATACCGTCCTCTACTCATCATCATATGGGTAAAATACAATACTAATAAAAGGTATAAATCAAAAAAGAAAACACACTAATTAATAAACTGATTATAAGTCTAAATACAATGGTTATAAAGTCTCAAAAATCAACGGTTATAAATCAAAAAACAAGGGAAAGGCTACAAATCGACTCGCTTTTCTCAAACAGTTCGCTGAGGTAACCCTTCGCTGCACTGTCTCCGTTACTAAGGTTACAAACTCAATAAAAAAGGTCAAAAAAGGTCAAAAAAACTAAGGCGTGGCGGTGTAACCAAGCAATCAGCTAATCGCGGCCGTCGACAGCATGATCACGTGATTACCAGGGATGCGTCTCTCGGGCGTTATCAAACAATACGTATATAAGCGCACCACCTCTCATCCCGAAAAGACATTAAAAACGTTACAAAGGTGCTCTCCACTCAAAAAGCGTCAGAAGTATTCCGGAAACAACACGTAAACAAAAACAACTCTTAAAACGTCGATATCTCTGTACATCGACAAATCTCAAAACTCTGAAAACTCATTGGGACATTACTTTTCCCATCATATTCCGTATTCATAAACTCATTAAAACTTCATAAAACTTCACAAAACTCATAACACTGTGTTGCAAATACTTGTCCACTGAGGCGCGCTTAAATCGTTATAAAGGACCTCGCACGTCACTAAATATCAGTTCAAAACAAAGATCTGGGCGCTTACATAACATACAATTCGATATCACAAAAAACGGTAAGAAAAAACGATAGGAAAAGCAAGAAATACGTTACATACTGAACAATATGGTTAGGATTCTGAAAAAAAGTGTTCAACGTCTTGAGTTACACAGTGTCAGTTACAGTGTCCACCGAGCGGTTCTCTAAGCAATACACAGATAGCTAAAGTTCTAATCAAAGTCTATAAGCGTCTTCTCTTGTCATCGCGTTAGTCCGGGTCGTTCTATCATCTTCTTGTCTTTAATGCCGCTCAATTCTTGATTATACTGTCCTATCCGATACTTGTCCTTCATAAGGGGTTCCAAAGTTTTCATCTCTTCAGCGTTGTACACCCGGCCCCCCCACTCCCTATATTTAGGGGGGCCTATGCTTGTTCCCTCATTTTTTACCCCCCCCCTATCTAGGGAAAAGAAGAAAATTTAACCCCCCCTTTCACGGGCTTTTCCGATGAATTTCACCCCCTATTTAGGGAACTTTTCAGTCTAGAACTCCTTTTAAACCCCCCTTTTTTGTATATCTCGGGAAGTGTTTTGAAATACACCCCCTATTTTGAGAATCTCGGGAAAACAAGCAAAAAATACCCCCTTTTCTACGATTTTCTCGGGAAAATGTTCCCGAGACAGATCGTCAAAAAGTACCCCCTTTCCCGAGAAAATGGGAACGCGCATGCGGCCCCCTATGGATCCTGAGTGGGGGGCCGGGGTTGTACATCGGTGCCATACTGTTAACGGTGTTAGTCGTCAAGCGCGGTTTTGTCTCTGTGGTCAAGCTGTTAGTTCGGTTCGCAAGAAAGACACACCTTCGCCATTTCACTCTTCTTCACAGGATGTCAATGTGTGTTAAACACCTGCCCGGGATCTCCATTCACGTATCAGGGGGGAATTCTTCTCCATGGGGTTCTCCACACATGTCTGGGGGGAATCTCGTCTCGTCTCAATATCGCGTCCCCTTGAGGTACTGGATCAGGGAAGTCACTTAAGCTTTACAGATACGCGTAAACAAATTCATCATATATCACTGCTGTTGGCATTCTCTCATCTATCATCTGTACCAAAGAAAGGGTTGACTGAAAGGCAAACTGTCATTGATCTATCTTTTCCAGTAGGCACATCAGTCAACGACGGCATACCCACTGACAATTTTCTTGGTGATCCATATAAACTTTGGTACCCATCAATTGACAAAGTTGATTCAAATTATAAACCAATATGGTCAATATTGCCTTTCGTTCAAAGATGACATACGGCGTTGCTTGACAACCTGATTCAAATTACAAACCAATATGGCCAAGATTCCTTTTCATTAAAGGCTGATATATGGCGTTGCTACTGATGGATTCCGGTCGATCTGCATGACTACCATGGAGGGGATTAGAGTTCTTCAATACAAAACTTCCATTTGGTCGTAGATCGGCCGCCATGGCATATCAAAGAACAACAACCAGGCTCATGCACATTTATCTCAAATTGGGATACCACGCCACCAGCTACACTAATGACTTTACAAGAGGAGAGGCTTCAGGGAATGCACAGAAAGCCTATGACACACTCAAAGACACCATTACTAAATATGGGTTTTGGGATATCAATTGAAAAAATGCTGCCTACCAACCACCTGTTTAACGTTTTTGGGAAAACAATTTGACACAATAAAGATGGAAGTTAGTATCCCAGAGCAAAACTCAGTGAAGAAGTTTTGACTCATAAAAAAGTGCACTAAACGAGAGTTTCAAGCACTCATTGGCAAGCTGGCATTTATAGCAGACTGTGCATGTTGACAACCAACTCAGTGCCTACTTCCGTCAGGACGTATCATGGTGGATCGCATTCATGCGTGGTTACAACGGTGTCAGCACAATTCCAGAAACTCTGTTCTCAGCACCAGATATGCGACTAGCTACGGATGCATGCCTTACTGGTTGTGGTGGCTGGCTACAAAAACACACAAGTGTTATTGAGCCCTTTCCTACCACAATGCCAATATACTGGAGCTGACAGCCATTCTAGTTGCACTACGGCTATAATCAATGCAATTATCGGGAAAATCTTACATCATTAATTGTGGGTCTGGCAGAGATGAGCAGTTACTTCAAATCGCAAGGAATATCTGGTTGATAACAGCAATATACGGCTAAGGGCAACTCATCTGTCTGGCGTGGACAACAGAGCAGCCGATCTACTTTCACGATGGCACCAGCACCAATCCCATGCCGTCAGTTTCTTCAGCTCAATGTCAAAATTTGACCTGGTAGAACAACACGTGCAGGAACAAGATTTCATAATTAACCATAGGCATTTGATTTATTTGGGTAATACAATAGAGGAAATAAAACCATTTAAAAGTCAGCATTCCGCCCAGCCTTCTAAATGTATATCTCACTTGCTTAACCAATCTAGGACTCAAACTATTTCCACCTTCAGAATAGACATTCTGTAAATGTGCATGCGTGCTTTCGCATTCGTTCAAAAGCACTAAATAATTCAGAAACTGGTATAATATCTGGCACAAGCTTTTAGGTTTTTGTAATGACAGTTTTCACAGCATCAACGTCAAACTTACCCTACAGGGACAAGAGAAACTTATGTCATCTATGCCTCATCACAAACTTCCAATTTTACCAAAACATTTATTCTCAATGAGACAGTACTTGTAACTTTGATATAGCTGTATGTGCCTGTATCTTGTTATTTTCATTCTTTCAAAGTCTAACATGGTACCCATGTCGCGCCGCAAACTTTTATCGCAAGAGCAACTACGTCGCATGGACATCTCATTTGCAGTGCAAGGTCGGATGTTACACACCCAGTTGTCAAAAAAACATCAGAAAAGTGACTTTTGGCATGCTATTCCTGTAGCTAAAATACCTTACTCAGTAATTTGCCGGTCACTGCCTATTATATCATGTTAATTCACATCCTTGCTTTGGCGATTACATACAAAACAAGTGCCAGACTATTACTAGTCAATTAAAGAGGGGATTCGTCACCTGCACATGCGTCAGATGACCATAGCGTGTCATTGTTTACAAACAAGTGTCTACTCATGAGCCTTTGCGTTTCTAGCATGTGCTGTTATCGTCGCTTGAGACTCAATTCCCGCGCGTATCACTAGTAACTAACAATCAGTACAGCTATCGATGGATCGGAATTCACTGCCATTTGTGTATCCTCCGTAAACAGTCTTGCTTGTGACACCACCAGCTGAGCAGTAAGTTCACGCAGAACAGAGTGGTAACACCTTAATATGATTGTCAGTAATATATATTGAAATAAAGACACGACTGAAAAGATATCTGTTAGTGTGTGCTCAAATAAATACGCCGCAAAATGTTTAGGCATCTAAATACACAATTTCGTATAATAACCAACACTACATCTATCATTGCAAATGTCGTAAACCTATCAACTCACGGCGAAAATAGCCAGACTGCGCATGCGCCAAATAATATGCATACGACGGGTCATGTTCTTTTACTATATTTGCCAAGTGACTGATTACATGTTCGTATATGGTTAAATAGGTTAATATTTATATCCCATATATCATTGCAGTTCACTGTACTAAAGCAAGTAATTATTATTATCAAATGAATTCGAATAATTTCACATTTGATTGTGCAATTAATTTATATTCTAATTACAGTTTCTTATAGTTGTAAAACTAAAAACTAAAAAACAAAATGTAACTACAATTTCTTCAACAAAGCTACGCCAAAACTATTTTGATCATCACTCCATTTCTTTTCTATAGCAAATCCGGCTTTTGTCATTGTAGCTTGAAACTGTTCCCAGTTCCATTTTAAACTCATGTATTCTGGATCATGTGCATAGATCATTTCTCCCTTCTTCATATATATCTTCAAATCCAAATTATCTGAAAATTGAGAGTAAAGTAGATGCGAAATTGTGATTTAATTTGTTACGTTTGTTATGTAATTATAAGAAAAATGTGGTCCACAAAAGCCTGAGTATATTTACTGCAGATGGTTTAGGTTCTTTGAATTGTTATTCATTTCCAAGGTACAACACATTGTTCAAATTCATACATTGCCTATACAAAATGGAGAAATTTTTTTTTTTTAATCTGTGATGTACACATGCATTATGCAACAAATACATGCACACAAGTCGGGCTCGATATTGAAGCTGTACAAATCGGCATATTCTATATATATATATCAAATAACACTGCTATTGGGGTTTATAGATTGACGTGTCATAATGGCAATAATGAACTACCATCAGTGCAACAATGGAATAATATCCTTGATGATATATGTAGGCCTTCATTTTATTGACCATGTCAGAGTCGATTCGGATATAATCTACTGTCTCCAGGTAAAGAAAATATACAAAAATCTACAAGTCCTCACCTATATGTACAACTTGCTCACATGTGCTCTGACATGCAATCTGGATGTATTGTGGGTTTTCTACAAATGTATCTTCGCTATCACTTGTAACATACTTGCTGCATAATCTAAATTTTCTCAGATTGAAGTTTGCCCCATGTTCTCGATTTAATCGTGTCAGCACATTCAGAATAAACGGTGCGATTGTTTCTTGATGCGAGTATGCTGCCAGTTGTCGCTTTTTGTTTTGTGTAATATCTATGCCAACCAAGAATCTATCACTGTCCGCTGTGAAATTAGAGTGACAGACAAGATAACAATTCGTTGGTGGTGTTAAAGTTGAGTACGTTCTATATGTCGAGTGTTAATGCTTACGATCTCGTAGAAGCCCTCACTTTATGAAATAGCGTGTGAAATATTTGTGAATAGAACGAAAAGAACATTACACAAGAAATTATTGAATTGTTTCATTCGAGGCGAGCTGGGAAACACGATTTTGCACCATTTAATAAGTATGAAAGTAACGATAAAGTTTTTTTGAAATACCTAATGCTTCCCTTATAGATGTTAAGAGCAATTCCATTTCAGGCATAGGCACATTGCTGAAGCTACCGCCCAAGAATATAAGAAGCTTGTTCTGGCGGAAATTCTTCAAATGGTTCAAACCATCAATATATAACCCCGTAATAGGCTTCACTACTAAACCACAGAATCGTTCCATCAATAGACTGGCATGGTGTTCCATGAAATCTGTTCAATAAATAAATATTTGGCAATTATTGAACTGTTTTCTGAGGATGAATTCGGTAACAACGCTGCGACTGAAACAAAATGGATGGACGATTTCATGAATGCATGAATCTCAACAGAAAAATTATGCAATGGCATTTTAATCTTCCAAGCACGTCGTGAAATTATTGTGAGATTTCGTTCAGCCAAGCTGAGATCATTATTTGACAGTACATTAGTAGATGATGAAGGTTGTATCAGCATCAGATGAAACCTAATAATTTGTTAAGACCAAATCTTTTGCGATTGCCAGTTGGTCATAGCGAAATAGAGCAATAAATACGTATGGCAGAAATGTGTTGGTAAGTATGTTAGAGAAAATAAATTGTTAATAGCAATCGCTTAACACTGGTAGGAATATAGTAATGGTGAAAATATCGCAGTCAAATATCGCAATAATGTAAAATAACATACTTATATAGCTCCCAAATCCCCAAGGGCGTTGTACATTATTACCAGGTTTAGTTTGCTTGTACTGAGTCAAAATTATCTGCCATCTCAAATCCCCAGGAAGCATACAACTCTGGCTCCCATATAAAAGCACAAATGGGTTAGATGTCAACATTCAAGTTTCTATTTACTCCTGGGTAATGAGCAGTAGGAGAAACGTGCCCAAGGATACAACACAATGACATTGCCAAGCCTCCCAATCACAACCCTGGATTTTCAGTCAGTGTGATATCCATTGAACCATGGCAATCCCTGTAGCGGTAAGCACAATGATTCAGAGAAAAGTAAACTTTTTCTTTCATTCCAAGTAAACTAATGGTTTTATACCATTTTATATACTACCTTTTGCTACATCTATTGGCATATAAGTGAGTGGTATATTATTCTTCAATAACGCTGTAATCAGGTGTGTGGTTTTAGAAGCATTTCCAGCACCCAGCTCACACAAAATAACATCTTGCAAATCCGAAACGATTTCGTCTATAATGAGAGCAACATAGCAAGAAGTAAGAGTTAAACAAATGCAGCACAAATTACCAGCTTAATCTCATAAACCCCATAACATAATTTTATGTGTTCAAAATTTTGACTGAACGGCTTAAACCAGACATACTGAGTTACCAACTTGTTCGGAGAGTGAACCCATAAGTTAAATAAAGCTTACCTCTCAAATGAGCATAACATGTTCTACATTACCACCTTATTTATATATTTTACTCACTTTAATTTAGTATGTATGAACGTACCTGCATATTGTCTCAGAATGTGCATTTCCTTTCTGTAAGTGTCATAGTGTGGGTTGTCTGTTGTGACTTTCTCATACAGATGTGATCCATATGTGTCATAAAGATACCACTGGTCAACATATTTTGGCGTTGATAATAACCACTTTCTGACTGTTTCTCTATCTGGTTCCATACTTTCCTGGTGTGACATAAACGAACGTTACTTCAAACTTTGTTTAAATGAATGCTTGACGAAGGACCATGTATGTTATTGTAAGTAACATTTAGGTCATATTTCTGTACAACATCAAGAGATTAAACAGCGGTATAGCGAATAATGTAATACTATAATTGATGAGATAAATAAGATAATACTGTAGTAATTAAATTGAACAATTAACTAATGACAGACATACGCATTCCTTTATGCATAATAATTATTACATTGCTGGGGAGGTTCATGTACTGGTTTTACCCTTCTGTAAAAAACTTCTGCTCTCCACAAGTATGGAAAACACAATAACGCCAGTTTAAGTAACAATGAAATAGATCCTTTGATAAATGTATTTCATAAACCAAACGTTGATAGCTATATGGCTATCATAACGCAACGATGAATGCATATTATGGGAGAAACTATTGTAAACTGAATGGAAATTCACTATTAAATTAAATAAGTCAAACTTTAGCCTGTTTATCAATAGTTGGAATCATATAAATTAGGATATATGACATTTTTGTCTCACGTTACCGAACAGAAGTTCGATACATGAAAATAATATATAAATACCATGGGTACCAATGCAGTAATGTAACTTTTGGCCATCGAACTCTCGTTACTTATAGAAACTACTGGTGACCGAATGTATATTATGAGAGAAACTATGTCTGATTATGCGTTACATGTATTTACATAGAAACAAACACTGTAGCTTTGTGTGATTTTTTTTGAATCTGATAACATCTGCGATTAGTCAAGAAACCAGTCTCAAGAAGTATACAAGTATATAAAATAAGCTGCAACCCACTAGTATTTTTAAAGAGTGTTATTTCATAATAAATAAATAAAGATTAGGTTGGGAACAATTAAGAAGTATATATAATGTATCAGCAAATGCAAAATCTTCAAGTCAAATTAAAGCGCCAAATGTAATACGTCCTACCAGTCTTATAATAGCAGTTTCAAATGATCATGCTTTTTATTTTTGCTAAGTTGCGCACGATGAGAGATCACCGGCGCCGACATTGTTACAGTGTATCAACGTAATCCCAACGCAACTTTGAATGAACTGTAAATAAGGTGAAGTGACTTCTGGAGACTGAATGCTTTTTGCGAACTCCGTATACGGGACACGGTTATAAACCGACGTTAGCTTCACGATCACGTCCTACTATGGCAATGTTGTTTTTAGGGGAGCGGATTGCCAACCAGACTACCGGCTTTTTATTTAAATATTACGTACGTACGTTGCTAAACCTTTGGGGCAATAATGCATGGCAGCCCATGGCCATATGAAGTACGGTTTAATGTAACTCCTCAACCCACATTGCTGTATATAGTAGTCATAAACCCGAGTCTGCTACAAATACTGAATACACCAGGTTAAGCTTGGTAATAGTCTTTGACCGTTCCTGCACGTACGATGCTACACCTTTGGGGCAATAATGCACGGCAGCCAAGGTTATATGAAGTACGGTTTAATGTAACTCCTCAACCCCCATTGCTGTATATAGTAGTCATAAACCCGAGTCTACTTCAAATACTGAATACACCAGGTTACAGCTTGGTACTAGCCTTTGACTGTTCCTGCACGTACGATGCTGCACCTTTGGGGCAATAATGCACGGCAGCCCATGGCTATATGAAGGCGGACCATACAATGTTTGTTTAAATATTTGTTGTCTAGACAATTTTCACTGATAACATCGGTTGTGTATATTTCAGACTTCATGAAACATCTATCAATGTTGTGGCAGATAATGAGATATTAAAGCGTAAAGAGTCTTACTTGTGTGGCCGTATACTGTAGGGAAAAAGCTTTACGCAAAAATTCAGTTCATATTAGCCAAATAAAACATATTCTGTTCGAGTGTCGCTGTTGGGGAAAGTGTCAAATAGTTCTTCAACAAGAAAGGTCATACATCAGTAAAACAAAGTACCCGGATAAGGAAGTTCGTCAGCGAATACCAACTTGACACGTACACTGCCAAAAAAGAACAACGGCTATTGTTTTACATTACACTGATTTGCAGATTACACATAGTTTTGTCTGTTGCATTTCAAGGTAGGTCATGTATTGATATATAATTTAAATCGTCATATGCGTGCAGATTCCGTGTTAACAACAAGTGTACTTTTTACACGTTGTATAACTTCGCGACACATCTCGACGACTGCGTCACAGACCAAGTACAGCACTTTTGTAATATAAATGTTTCCATATAACCGCAAGGTCATTGGTAGATTATGTGGTCTTGTTATTGCAAAACTATTGGTGTTTAATATAGTGCGACTCCATATTTACATTGTTTTGGAAGGTCGAAAGGTGAAATATTGTACAGTATTGTTCTATACGACTCACTTGATCAGATGATTAGGTAGTGACGGGATTATACAATGTGTGTGGTCGCCGCCCCACTCACGAAATGTTATGACCCACCTGAACCGTAACCGGTTCGAACCGGATTCATTCGTACCTCGTTATATTCAATGTTTTATAAAGCCTATTTAAAACGCAATGATAAGTTTTCACACAACTTTATTATTTTCTTAACATAATAATTGTTTTTTTCCGGAGATCATGCAACACATACAAATTTTTGATACAACATTTGTCCGCATTTGATTAGTGAATTACGAAATCATATTGATGGAATGGACCGCGCAACTACAAAAGTTTACAAGGTGGATATACCTCATTACAATAGATTGCTGTATTGAGTCCAATGCTTGCCTTTAGAAACATATAACTGAGTACAGTTATATTACGAATTGAATAAGCCTCACCAGACACGATTTAAGCATTTTCTTGGATGATTTGGTATGCATTTGTTATGCGTTATTTACAAAAGAAGCACGTGTGTACGACCGGAATATTGATTATTGGGAACTATTAAAACAAGGTTTAATTGATATATTAGTCCAAAATAAAAAAATATGGCTATCACATTATTAATGACAATGTACCCACTCCCCATGGACTGTCACATTTGTTTACACACGTTTGCACGGCTGCACCGGCCGTTTTCACTGGAAGATAAAATAACGCTGTCAATAAATATACATATACATATACGTGTTTCAATTTATAGGCAATGTTATCGCAACAGAATGCGTGTCTTTGTTGATCATCATGTGACACATCATTACACATTCACATACTGATTGGCTACAATGTAAACATATGACGTCATCCTTTCACAGTTGAAATTTCCAGAACAATCTGTTGTTGCCTTGTTATTACCTTGTATTATGTTAAAGTAATGATACACGGATCAACAAGCATTTCTCTATTTCAATCAACGTGATGCAACAGGCTGCAACTTGTTGACAACAAATCTGCAACTTGCAACATTGCACGACCAACGGATCCACGTTTGTGATCAACGAATATTGTTTTTGAAACAGTTTATAGGTGGTCAAATGGGCAATCACAAATCAAAATCAGATTATCACCAGGGGAGACGTAAGAACCAAGTGGACCAGCTACTTGGAAGCATAAAATACGACCGCCATCATGTAGTCAAAGTTCAAGAGAACAAATCGCATGCATGGAATGCAGAAGATTCTTCTGACGTAATGTTGGTTTCTCCAGACGGTCTCACGATGAGGAGAGTTTGTAGAGAAGGAAGCAGTGATGGAATCAGAGGCAAAGTAGCTTACACATCGGGCAGACACACGTTTCAATTCACTTGCTCAAATAGTAACCATTTTTCTGACGTGATGTTAGGTGTATCGACGTCGGAGGCACCACTGATGTTCACTGGGTGTACTGATGTAGTTGGAGCAACAGCAGACTCCTGGGGTTGGCACATATCTGGTAGTCGACTGGTACACGATGGGAGAATGGTCGGTGCGTTCCCATGTCAACAATCCTACACAGTACCAAACACACTTTATGCAGTTCTGGATATGGATAATGGAACGTTGAGGTAGGCATACAAACCACCCAACTCAGGGGCTCTGAATACTCATATCTCAAAATAAAAGTTTACACACTTGAATTCGATGTATTTGGTATCTGATCCATAAACAACATGCATCCATCGTCCATGATCCAGACTAAACATCCAATGTTTAATTGTAATACTCTTTTATACTGTTAATCTATAGTAACACTCTGCATTGTTGTGCTGTGCTTAATACATCAAATACATGAAGGCTAGTATAGTTCATGCATCACATTATTGCCATGAGTGGTCTAGTGAGGCGACGGTGTGCTTCTGGTAGCGCGATAAATGCTCGGCATTACGTCAGATTACTTTTTAATCTTCATTATAGATTTAGTGATGGGATTAATGAATTAGGCGTGGCATTCACTAATCTTCCGTGTCAACAACAACAACAACATAATGGTCTGCATATAACATGTGCTGCCACAGGTCCATGCTGCATTAAAATGCTATATTTAGGATCAGCTGGTAAGTATATATGCTGTTTACTTATACCCCTATTTGATATCTTGTTTGCCATCGTTGTCATAATTTGTCTTCTACAGTGGTGAGGACTTATCCGATTGTGTTGCAATTTCAAGATTCGTAGTTACAATTGATTTAATGTGAGCTGGTATTGCCGTGAAAAATGTTTCTAGCAGTGTTGCAATAAATTATTTTTCAGTTCACTGCGAGATCTCACGTTTTGTGTGAATGGCACAGACCGTCGCAAAAATAAATTATTCGAGTTTATTTTTTATATCTTAATGTCGAAATGCCAATCTGTCTGAAGTGAATATGGCATTGAGATACTGTTGCTTCACTTCAAAATTGACTGTCACCGAAAGTAAGCGTGGTTTACCTCAAAAATGCTATTGAGTTTATCGAATCTCACACGATGTATTGACGTCATACCGAATAAATGAATGCAGAATAGCATAAAGTGTATGCATTGTTGTATGAGTGGGTGTATTGGATGCATTATTAAACGTTAAATTATTTCTATCTGCACTCAGAGTCAGATATTGGCCCTGTTCTACATACTACATCTAGCGTCAGTGGCTACATGTTCCATCCAAATTGTGGAAGTGATGTGAAAATTACTCAAAAAGATCAAGTAGCAACAAAAATAAGGTAAGGCTTAATTGTACTGTATCATGAAATACGGAGCAAGTTTAATATGCTAACTATATCTGAAGCAGACAATACATCTAATCGACTGCATAACCGTATTTATTTTAGAAAGAGTGATTCCGGTACAAATGGCATAATAGTCACCCGACAATCCCTGTCAACACACAAGTTGTTTGAGATCCGCTTGGATTCTATATTGGAAACGGGAAATGGTCGTCTGAAATTTGGCATCACAACTAAAAGACCAGAAGAATATAACATTCCCAGAAAGAAATCACAAAAGATCGGCCAGACACTGCTTTGGTCGGGGTCGTACCTACTTATCAATGGTCAAAAATGGTTACACCTTGAAAAAGACTTGGATACAATTGTGGTACGGGACATCTATTATATAACGTTTCCAATTAACAAAGATACTCACAACAATCGCCATTCATTTTGTTTAACATAACCTAGTTTGCATAACTTTTCAGATTGGCGATACAATTGGAATCGAAAGGAAAGGTAACAATGCGTTTGTTATTAACTTCAACGGCAAGAATATTGAGAAATTTGTCCTTGATGACAATGTTTCTTGTGTTTATGGCATTGTTGATCTCAGTGGAGATGCAGATGTAATTACTATTGTCGGTGAGTTTATTCAATCATTACCCCTTGATGTAAGAACAATGTTCATACACACACTTGCCTATGAAGACAATTAATGCCACTTTTGTTCAAACCAAAAATTATCTATTGTAGATAATCCCTCAATAGAATTGTTTTTATCTGCAGGCACGTTACGTAAAGGCGAAAGTTATAACACCAAACGGCAGCTACAATCCAAGGAATCAAGCTATGTTAGGAACCCCGTAATTGCAATGCACCACATGCAGCACACTATCAGAAAACTAAAACATGGAACATATCCAGACAATGACGACGAACTTGATACACTTATTACAGAAGTTCTTCAGCCAATTTATTCAACTAAAGATAACAATATGAGAAAGGTTATTGGGGAACAATTAGTCGCAACGGGGGGTATTCGAGAGATAGCTAAGCTATTAGAATACCTTATTACATTGGGAGATGAGAGTGACATGGCCTGGCAAGGAACTAACGCTGTGTTTCAAACTTGTTGGACTTATGCATCGAATAACATGCTAGTGTGTAAAGAGTTTGGTCAGTCATCTGTACTAGAGAAAATGTTATCTTTTCTTGAGTGTTACGGATCTTCAAGTCACGATGACGTAATTATCAATACTTGTTGTTCTTACACATACCATATATATATATATATAGTATCTTGTCTTGTAATTGCCCATCACTTATCATTAATTTAATTGTCTTCACATCGGTAGATTTTAATGATCAATATAACTAACATTCATATTGTACAATCTGTCTAGACTGTCAAACCGGGGTTGTATGATCAAGAAAATGTTCGCATATTAATATTTACAACAATAAGCTTGGAACATATTTTTTCCTATTCTGTCTTAGAGAGACATGAACAAAAATCAAAATGCTACAAAGCGTTACATGAATCAGCATGGTGATTTTTCCATCTATCTCTTTATTACATTACTAATGGTTAATCTCATATATTTTTCATTTAAGGAAACCTATTCGATGATCATGTCAGCGTTGGGGACACTCTACCAATGTGGACAATCACTTTTTAATTGTGTGGAGTTTGTCAAATTGAAATTATTTGACCGTCTCGCGCCATTTCTAAAATCCGAAGTAAAGGGTATAGCAGTTTTAGCAACTGTAATGTTGTCGAGTGTCACCATCAATGTGGGACAAGATGATCTCATAGTTAGCCGTCAGGTTGTACGTTGGTTGCTAAATGTACTGGATTCGACATTGGATGATGATAGCATGTGTTATGCATTAGATGGTGTGAAATGGACTACATTAGAAATAACAAAATGTCTTGAAAGACTTGCGGTTAACAACGATGCGATTAAATTGACCATGGTCCAGTGTGGGTGTATCCCTCTTCTCGTCAAGGCATTAAAGAGAGGCAGAACCTCCGAGCAAGAGTCTGCGTGTAACACGCTATTTGCATTGTCAGGTTTGGGAGACGTGAGATTGACAATCCAGGTGACGTCAGAGGTAATTGACGGATTAAACATCTTGTCGGAATCACAGCATACTTATGTCAGGTATGCTGCTGAACGTGCTCTCATCGTTTTGGAAACATCAACGCCAACTGCAGGTACATTCATTTGCTTTTGAGAGGTCTCATTCTTATTGCATATTCATTTCCAAAAGCAAGTTCACTGTTTTAGCATGTATTTTGCAGATACTGATCATTGCAAATATCGTGAAGTTTGCGAACGTTTTAAGAAGAGTTTAAATCTGCCAGGTAATTGTATAATTATAATTTCGATATGGCAGTTCTTCTCCCTGTAATTAGAATTTAATCACTTGTCTTGATAAAACTGTGGGAAACACAGCATTTATATTGCTTGGGGAGTAAGCAAATGGTGTTTCCAAATTGTAAAATGTGATGTTACTACTCTCGAAGTGATTGTTGCTACTAATTTGTTCCATACTTTATACAGAGTTGTTACTTGACCCAGAACACGACAAATGTATATGTAACAATTGCCATGTGAAAAGTGGTGCTGACAAATATTATGTTCGCGGAAAACCTGGCATATATCATGAAGCACCCATAGGATGGTATAGATTCGCAGTGAAGTAGGTAGACCCCGACACGGGGACATATAAAACACATAAAATATGTATCTGAAGTTCGTCTGGGTGGACGTTACACACACTATTTTTTGATTAATATTACGTCATTTTGTTTGTAGGGTTTCTCAGAGAGCCCATCATTTCGATATATTTAGTAATTGGCACGTTGCGTTTCACGGAACCCATTTAAACTCAGTTCGAAGTATTCTGGAGACTGGTGACCTACTTCTACCAGGTCAGGAAAATATAGATATAGAGAATTGTTTGTATTTAATTTGAAATGAGAATAGTTCTTCCTACTAATATTTAGTTACCCGTGCGTGTAACTGATACAGTTACCTTACATTTTTCATTATTTTATAGACCATTGGCATAATTTCGGAAATTATTGTTGTTACATGACCACAGTAATTACCAGGATGTCTTCAAGGATTATACGTATGACATCCTGTTGTCCACACGTTCTTATCGTGATATTGTCACCATCGTTAAGTATTGGTTGAACCATGCGTTAATACAAGAACTGCATTAGTACTGTGTCATACATGCAGAGATATAGTGTGTATATATATATATAGACATTTTAGTCACTAATCCCAGCCCATTCGTCAATTGCAGGCGATGTACGATTTGGTGGGAAGAAGTTATTGGAAAGACCTGGTCATTTCAATGATCTACGAAAACCGGACCCTAAATTTGACACCAAGCAGATATTTCTGTCGCCGAGTATTCGCTATTGCGCTAACAATGCCTACTCATACCCGTACAAGTATGTATATCAGTAGAACGATTCCCACGTCACATAGTATGTTTGATATATTCCACAGATATGATATGAGTATGATATCTATATAATCACAACAACACATGTGTGGACGGTATTTAAATGTTTTTAATGAAAATAATGTACGTTGTTATAATTGCGTGCGCTTATCTTCCGTAGATACGTTGATAAAGACACTAATAAGTCATACGATGTAAGAGTAGTGTTTCAAGTACGCATCAGACCAGGGAGTTATAATGTTGGCCCCGAAACAATTGGGCAGAAGTCGGAGATTGATCCTATATTTCACAACCAAGAATTGGAATGGTTCACCAAAGAAAGAGGCGCAGTTATACCATATGGATTGTTGTTTCGGTTGGATGAAATTAAATGTTAGTTCTATTCACTTGAAAGACATAAGTCCTAAAAGACAATCATATCCAGTATTTTAGTAATGTTGACCAGCAAGTGGTTTGGTTGAAGTGTGCAATTTAGCAATAATTTTTAGCATAATACACAAATTTAATATATGCTAGTTTAAAAAGGCACGGTTTATATGTATAACAGTTTACCGATTTAAACCAGTTTAAAAAATAAACCATGTATAACCAAGAACTCATTTAACAGATGATTATAATAGCGCTGATTGATTGTGGCAAATGTTTTGAAGCTATATACAATGCTTATTCAATCAACTCAGTTGTTGCTTCAGTTTAATAAATCAGTTAGTGCTACTATGGTAAATAGTGCATCTACACAGTGATTGTTTTACTTGTGAATAAAGTGGGATATTCAGTTGCCGCACTGTAATTTGTGCAACCTTACTTCAAACATTATATGCAAAGTAAAGTATATGTGAAATGTTGCGACCACGTGGCCATTAAATTTCATATTTGATTTTTTCAATCCTCTCAAGTGTTTTTGGTCATTCTTTCAAGTAACTTTACAAAAGGCTTAGAAAATTGTTCATTTTAGAAAACGTTCCATCTATATTGCGGCGATGGACACATTAACGTCATCCAGTGACAAATGTATTTTACTCTGTATCTGTTCAGAAATGCAATGAAGGTTTTAGTTTTATTATCAAAGACTTCGTAATATATGAAGAGAGAGAGGCAGCACATTGCCAACAAATATGAACATTTGAATAAGATAATTGTAGCAGACAAATTGCTTAAAACTCATATGGTGTTCTATGTCACATTATTTCTACAGCGTTCTATTCTCCTTTCTTCAATTTAACGGGATGCAATTGATGCACGTCATGAATTTGATGTTAAATACACTTGCCGACAAATTATGTTGCCCCTTTGCTCTCAATTATTACCTGGAATATTTACGTTTACATTCATACACAGTTACGTTGATGTGTCATAATACATGTTGGAAGGAACGATTTATCAAGCATTCATCTGTGCTGTATATGGAACGGCATTTGCAAAATAAATAAATATTATCACGTTATCGTTGTGTGTGTGTTTTATTTTGTGAAAGGGGGTCAATTGTACACCACGAATGAGTATACATAATGAGTATATATAATTAAGTTGTTATGATGTTTTACCATACACTTAAACACCTAGGTGTGACGTCACACTGTGGTGATGTGTATATCATAAATTTCCTATCACTACACCTTAGCAAGTTTTTGAGACAAACAGACATGTAGTTACACCGCCAATTGCATGTGTACATACAGTCACCGGGAACAATGAGAACGAGCCTTATTTACATAGTTAGAACAATGATTTTATGAAATACCAGTACAATCATAGACTCTTAAAGTTTAAAAGGCTAGTGAAACAACGGCAGGTTCATAACAATGAGTGACACAAATCGTACTTAGTGCACTGATGACAAATACAGCGTCAGACTTCAAACAAAAGACAAATTAGAAATTAGAAACTGGGCGATAGTTTATGAACACGCAATCAGCGCAATGTTTTTTTAAACAAGGTATTATAAACGTTATATTTGCCTGGGAATATACAAGTGACGAGTTCACAAAGCGGGAAATACTAACTATCTCTTCAAAAATGCAACCCAACATTGCTCGTTTTGGAAGAGGATCCAAACTACATATTTTAATCTAACAGACCAACTTCTCATAACACAATGCAATTTCTTAATTCATAATTTTGCTAAATCACAGTAATAATTAAAAATTCAAGATGCAGTTACTGGATATATAGGCTAGGGGGATTTTCAGCATGAGCCTCATACTACATCATATGTAATTTTGTGGTTTTATTATTATCTGGTGAATACATCATAGATCATTTATATTTTATTGTGAATTACTAAAAAGTTGGTTCTTGATATTCTGGACAATAGCATGTTTCATTTGAAATGAACGTTGGTTGAGATGTATGCGTTTGTCGATTTCATTGATAACTTTCACAGATATGTTTAAATTGATGTTGTAAGTCATTTAGGGTAAATGTTGTTTATGCCTAAGGTAAAAAAAGAGAAGATGGCTGCAATAATAATGGTACAATCCATCCAGTCACATGAACATATATCAATACATACATGTGTTGATGCGTGTATGTATAAAAGATGAAAGAAAATCCCTTGTATTTGTTATACAGTAATATATATATAATTGTGAGTATGTAGAAAATAGCTAACTTACAAGTGCAACCGGATTCCTTTATTGTTCTGGTGTGATGGCAGATTGGGTTGTGACGCAGCTAAATAATCCATGTATTTTTTGTTTCGTACCAGTAGAAATTGAAAAATGTGGATTTTCAAAATGGTACAGCAAAATGTGTTCAGATGTATGTACATAACGTCCTGTATATAATTGACGGCAACACTTTTCGTCTTTTATTTTATGTATAAAAATAAATAAATATTTTATTACGTACATGTGCTGAAACTTTAAGTGCAGAGTATAAACTACAAAATTAATTATGCCACTGCAATTGTCAATTTCATCGGTATCTTTCACAGATATGTTTAAATTGATGTTGTAAGTCGTATATATTACATACATCAATATCAGGTTGCATTTAGGGTAAATGTTGTTCATGCCTAAGGTAAGAAAGAGAAGATGGCTGCAATAATAATGTTATAATCCATTCAATCGCATGAACATATATTAATACATACATGTGTTGATGCGTGTATGTATAAAATATGAAAGAAAATCCCTTGTATTTGTTATACAGTAAAGGTGGAAGTTAAAATTGTTACTAATACATTGCTATATATATTTGTGAGTATGTAGAAAATAGCTAACTTACAAGTGCAACCGGATTCCTTTGTTGTTCTGGTGTGATGGCAGATTGGGTTGTGACGTAGCTAAATAATCCATGTATTTTTTTGTTTCGTACCAGTAGAAATTGGAAAATGTGTATTTGTTATACAGTAAAGGTGGAATTTATAATTGTTACTAATATATTCCTGTATATAAATGTGAGTATGTAGAAAATAGCTAACTTACAAGTGCAGCCGGATTCCTTTATTGTTCTGGTGTGATGGCCGATTGGTTTATGACGTGGCGTAATGTGGATTTTCAAATGTCACGGTTGTGACGTGGCGTACAAGCGAGCGCGTTTGCTTACAGCGGCTAGGCGTATTTGCGAAAATTGCAAGTTCCAATCTCATATTTCATGTAAATGTGCCTGTAATTTCCATCTGTGAAAAAAACTATTTGAATAGAAAATGCAGCATATAATGGACATACAAACATACAACACATATATTCAAACGGACGATCACGATAACGTCTATATATAATGTCGCATACATTCACATACTATCATATGAAATTAATTAGTTATGATTGCCCCCAGGGACAAGTATATCTACACTAGCAGTGACAAACACATGAAATTCGCGTAAGGTAGAACACGTCGGGTATTTCATACATTTTTTCCCTCAGATTCAAATTCACAGAGTATGTGAGCGAGCCAGTTGATTTCCAAAACTGGTGACATCAGCAAAAAATTGTTATTCAAAAACATCTTACAAAAGGCTCATTACAAAAAAGCGAAACAGATAACTATTACGCATTGAATGAGTTCAGTTGTTCGTATTGTGATGTTATGTTTCATGAAACCAATGTGAAAGCTATAAAATGTAACATTTAAGGGAGCATTAACGGGAGATGGACATATGTAAGGCACATAAACGTTTAATTAATTTATATAATAAGCGTTTATTATAACTATTACAAGATAATTAACTGCACAACTAATGTACGCTAATGGATCTATCCATCGTTATTATAAAGAATGGCAATTCCGAAGCAGCTCTAAGTTAGCTGTTCAAATCCAGGTATGTCAATCCATACAAACAAACATAATAACAACTTGAATTGTATGATAATTAATATTGTCAGACAATTTATTCTACAACTAGAAGGCAATCCGATAGCGCAAACCTCCACTACAGAATCAAGTAACTTATTCTTACATATATCTTACATATACTGTCTGCGTCCTTTATATGACAGAACACCTTTATCATATTGACATAAGCTTCTAATATCGTCTTATAAAAGACGGAACAAATTTGTATTGAATAGTTTACGAGATTGACGATTTCTGAAAATTCAAGAGCAGCTGGAAGCAGATATTATGTAAATTCTTATGTCAGGGGATATTCATACTGAAAATGTTTGTTACCATAAAAACCTGATAAACATCTCTACTACTTTAGAAATTTTACGAGAAAGGATTATTACCTTCGTAAGTTATAAATTAAGTAATTCTCAAAATTGACATGGCTAGAAAATACAACTGCTATCAAAAGCTCAATGGTGTTCAACCTTAGTGTCAAATCTATTAGAAGATCATTTTTTCGGAACTTAAATCCTGTCATGAGGAATAAATGTATGGATGACAGAAAAAGTGAAGTTATAAATATTAACCGCAATCAATATATATTGTCCATGTAAGTGATTTTTGTGTAATATTTGAAAACAGTAAATGATCACATCATATACCGTATTTTTAATTTAGGGATATATTATTACATGCTAATGTTGAATGTGCTTATTGTCAAATCTAAGATAATAATCATAATTATTGTACTTAATCATATAATGTTCATTTCATTCACATTTATATGTGTTAATAATGTATTTTCCCACATTTGCCCGCTGAGGTATCCTTCTGTTACTGCTCCACTAATTTTCACAAACACAAAGGCAATGTCTGTGTGTTTATAATGCAGGCGGTTATATTTCTGTTTTCACAAAACATTTTGGAGAACATAAACGTTTACCAGCCAATACAGCATATTTATTTTATCTGCTACGAAAATAAAATCCGTTTTTGAACGACATTATCTTCTAATAATCGAAACATAAATCATATACCACCAGCAATCTACGATAGTTAAAATATACTAAAAATGATGCAATTGAAATGCATTTGGTATTAATAGTTATTAGGATGAAAGTGGGTAGAAGATAATGTAAAATCGACGATCATTTTAGAATTAGTATCTTGGGTAGTATTGACTATTCACTGGAATGACTTACCCAGACTGACAGCATGAGAACCAACTTTTATTACATATAATATTAATAATTGCGACATTATTTTAATCATTTTCTCAGTGATGGTATGTAATGACCCCGGCGAAATTTTACGCAAACATTATTTGTGTAATTTGGAATGATTATTTTCTAGTCTTTTCATTTCTGACTGTCCATCTTTAATATGTAGTGTCATTGGGAGACTTATCTTGACAATTGTTGGTTCTTCTTGTTCTACATATCACTGTGCCGACACATGTCACGGTTTAGCCCATATACTTTCGCAAACTAAGGGCTCTGATCCGCGGTATATCAACAAGATCTTATTTGGACCCATCAACATGCCTGAATGAGTTGCACAAGCTTACTTTTATGAGTTCAACACTAAAGTGATAAATTGTGTACCTAAAAGGTGTATGACCTTATATTTTTGTTCGATAATAAATCAGATCAGTGCCCTATGTCCTTAAATGCTGACAGCGCAATTCGTCTATTTATGAATGTTGTTTGTCGAAGGAGTATCATTCGTTCGTGTCGCGAGTTAACTAACTGGTGCCTTTCTGTACCAACAGATTTCCTTGATCCATATGACTCATTGACTCACTAAGCGACAGCCTACATAGAGTTGTTTGTCGAAACGAGGTCATAATGCTGCCTAAGTGTCATTATTGAGAAATTTTGAAGACATAGGATGAAGGACCACCAGGACGCATACTAATCAAGGTCACTGGTAGGACACCATATACTTCCCCATACGTTTCTGTACGGTCTATAAACCTTTGAATGAATAATCGAGTTGTGAATGAAAAAAATATTCAATGTATAATTCAATTCTGGAATTGCTCAGATGTGTACAGCATTAGTTAGGAATGTATTGTCTCCAGCAACACAGTTATTTATGCGATTTCTGAAACACTTTCTGTGGAACAGAAACAGGAAAAACAAAAAATGTATCAACATTGTGACATGACCTTTCTCACACTTAACTATACTGCATATGATATGTTGCAAAATTGACACTAACGTTTTGTCATTTTCTGGCGGCCAAAGTCACGTGACTGCTAAAGCATTAATTCGTGAAAAAGGCAGCCAATATGGCAATGTTATAGCAACAAAACATGATATAACATGAAAAGTCTCAGAAGTAGAGAAATCGAACCCTCGAACTAATATAGCTGGGAAAAGCCGTGACATACATGAATTTTCAAATATTTGGCCTAAACGTTCCAGAGAAAATGATTTTTAAAGCGCGGTGGTCGTCGCGCAGCGCTTGAATTTCATGTAAATAAACAATGTATTTTACACTCGTTGTATACGTCGCTATGAGTTCTCGAAGAGAACGCGGCACGACGAATTTTGTGTTATTTTCAGTTAATCCAGTATACTTTTTTGAAGATAATATTGTTTTTCAAAATTCGCAAGTTAAAAAAATGAAACAAACGACTGACAACAAAACAATCCACGAGAACAAAACAATCAACATGTACACTACATCATGTATTATACTACATAGTTAATTCAGTATATGAACGATATATGGATACCATTATTTACACGAAGTTGTAAAAGTTGTTGACATGACAGTAAATCAGTTTGAGTAGTAGCAAATAACAATACAATTATACGACTTTGTGGTACTGAAATGAAGATAATAAAGATTACAGTAACTTTACGACCTTGAAAATACTTGATATGACGTCAGTATAGTGGCATGTTTAGTGGTTGTCAGGTCAATAGTTCGTTGGTGAAAATACTTCAATTGCGCTATTTTTGTCTTAAAACTAGTAATATGTTTATACATAACGACTACAACGACAAGGTGTGGTATTTCTGACCATAAAACTCAATAACAGTAAGTACAATAGAAACTATAAATAAAAAATTGTGAATACGATAAATAAAGTGTAAATGCTGTACAACGCAATATAGAGAATTTCATATTTGTTTATTTTAGAACAATTATTCAAAAAACATTCACATCATCCAAGAAGAATGGGAGCAAACTTATCAAAGAATTCAGGCTTGGACGAGAGATTGGGTGACAAAGATTGGTATTCAGAATTGAAGACACAAGAGCAATTGCGCCATGCGTGGGACACTGACGACATGTCTCCATGTATGAAGGTTTTGAAGGATGGGTTCACTGCACAAAGATGCAAAGACAAACATAAACGATCGTCACATATCACCATGGATGGCATTAGGGGAAAGATGATGTATCACACTGGGGTTCACGTCTTTCGAATCAACTGTCCCAAAAATAGGCGAGGCAAAGATACTATGATTGGAGTAGTGACTCCCCAAGCACCTATGGAATGTCAAGATAACTTCCCACTTCTTGGTGCTACTGAAGACTCATGGGGCTGGAATCTCACTAACAATAAATTATTTCATGGTGGTGAAGACGTCGGTGTTTATCCGTCTGGTGGCTCCTATGTAGTGCCAGATAGTATATATATGGCTTTAGATTTAGATAATAGAATTGTGAGGTGAGGATATTGAAAGGTTATACCACTCCCGATGATTGTTAAGCTGTTTAAACAATTTGTATTTAATCCAATATGACCACCAAGCCCTGTGACCAATTTCGGTACATGTTTTTGTCATGTATAACATTGAATTATTTTCGATTCAGATAAAACATTCACAAGTTAAACAAATTGTAATTAATTTTGAAATTTGTGCCGTAAATCCAAGATAATCACATGTTAATATAATTGCAAGAAAGAATGACACGGCATTAAATTATGAGGCACTGATTTGCTAATGATGCGGCTAAATTGCTCATAATGTAGCCATTGTTTCCTGTGGCAAAACCTTTTTAATGTAGCTACTTTGTTAGCAAAATAGTGTCTCATACTATAATATCGACGTTCAAACATTTCTCGCTGTCACAGCTGTCATTGATTACAAAACATATGGTACACCACATTAATTTCAATTTATAAAGCATTAGTAATTACGAGTAATGGAGCTCTTCCTGTTTGTATTTAATTCAAGTTGGCGGCAGATGCCCCAAAACCAAGTTTCAAATCAATGTGGTTAGTGGTTCAAACTGATTGATAAGTGTTGCTAAGTGATAGCCCACATTTCAATAATGCCAAAACACAGTGACAAATCATAATTTTGCATTATTTGAAAACATTCTGTTCAGCTCTATAGACCATTTTAACATTTTAAGCAATAAGAATATATAGTATTATTTACATTATGCTTTCCCGTTCTATATGATTTGTGTACTCCCTACTCGATCAGATATTTATGCCAGATTATTTAGTTTCGGGGTAGGTCTCCTAGTGGCAGAAAGCAGAGATTGCCAATCAGATGATTCGATTCCACTGAACATGTTAAAATGTAGAAAAATGAGAATACGTATAAGTTCATGCCTAGAAACATGTCGTGTAACAGTAACATATATGACAGACGCCGACTATAGTCTTTTTCCCTGGATTTTTTTTTTTTAGTTTTCGTGATGATCGAAATAACTTGGGAGTGGCCTTTAGTAAGATACCATTATATACAATACTATGTATTGCCGCCTGTACATCAAGTTATCAGTGTAAAATTAAAATGATATATATGGGAACAGAGAGTGAGTATGCGCATTGTTTAATTTGCTTACGATCGAATTACAATATATTAAATATATTCTTGGAGCATTTGGAGTTGAACTTGTATTCTGTGAACTAAATCGCGACTATTTTCATGTAAATAATTAAAATATCAATTAATATTAGCACGTATCCCTCCACCGATTGGTGAAAGTTACTATACATTTGACACCAATTTCAATGAATATATGGAAATCACGTTTAGTGGAAGAGTTGCCGTGGGACAAAGGTAAACCATACTAATAAATATTTACATGTTTTTTTCAAAACTCTGTATGGTATATGTGTTTCTGATGTATTTCGTATATTTACTTTAAACCGTATATCATGGTTACATATATACATATGCATCAGCTTATTAGATAACTATGATAAAAGACGGATTTTGACAAGCAATCCGCTCAGGATTGATGAGATGTTTGAGGTTCGTGTTGATGCTGTGGTCCCAGGACAAAACAAAATTCTTGAGATAGGAATCACAACAAAAACGGGCGAGATATGCATGTGGTCTGGTTTACACGTGTTTGAGAATGGTCAACCGATTTTAGAAGTCCAGAAAAATCTAGATGACGCCACGGTAAGATTGTTTTTGCATATATGTTCATTTGATAATTCGACATTTAAAACCATGACACACAATTTCTAGCGTTTGGGAACGATTTAGGTATTGCAATATACGGATACACGGATTAGAGCAACAGAGATGCAACGAATGTGTATTTACGCCTGACTTATATGCCTAGTATGTCTATCCAGACAGGTGATACAATCGGAGTAGAACGACACAGAGATGACTCAATTAGTTTTTATTTCAATGGTGAGACAATTAGCAATACAATACAATTGGAAATTAGACCACATGAAGTGTATGGTTCCATTGAGATGTGTGACGAGACGCATAGGGTCACTATTTGTCGTGAGTACCGGTAGTTTTTTTCATTGTATGTTGCATTTGAATAAAAAATCACGGGAGGGGAAAAAAGAAAGTTTCGTTTATAATCCATAGTAAAACCACTATTTGTATTTTACACACACAATAGGCAACACCACATTTATTACGTACGTACATTTTATGAGAACCATTGCCACAATTGTGATTCGTGTGCCAAGTGCCACTGGTTAATTTATCATTGTTTTGAACTCGCATTGTAAGTGTCAGGAATTTTTTATTAAAAGATTTGTTGAACTTCTCGTTAGTATTTCATATTTCATGTTCGTGAACCGGCAAAATTACATCTATGCTATGTATTCCGGGAAATATTGTCGTTCACAGACAAAGAATCAAATATATTAGTCTAACAAAACTACTAATAAAAATAAACATCGAGTAACACTCCCACTAAGTGACATTATGATGTTTTCTAGCGTTGAAAGTTTAGTTCTTGTAGAAATATCATTTTTGATTACAGACAAGTTACCTTGGTCATTTAGTCACTAATTTGGGTAAGGCACGACAAGACATACAGTATCACGGCAATGCTGTCTAACATGTAGATATCATCATAGATATTACATCTGTTGAGGCATGACGGGAAAACCTCCAATACTTACTGTCGTTAGATTTGAATTTCACAACATTATTTACACCATTTTTAGCAAAGTAAAATGCAGTAAAATGTCTAATGCACACCCCGTGTGGATTTTTCAGCGATGATCAGGTCGTATATAAGATATAACATCCGTACTACACAAAAAAGCTAAAGATCTAAAAAAAAGAAAACTTCTGCGGTGTCAACAATAATCACACAATTGAAATCACACAATTGGAACTATATAAAGAGATAAGCTGAGAAACTGTTTTTTTTCAGACTCCTACAAATCAGGTAATACCAAAAGAATCGTTGGGGTAACATGGCGCCAACCGCACCTAATTATACGTAAAATGTAGAATACATTCCTGGGGTATTTGAAACCAAATCTATCGTTCAACTGAAAGACTGTCACTGATTGTCGCTCCTTGCATACGATAATGTATGATCCGACAACAAATTTAAAAAAAAATCATACAGCTAAATTGTTGGTTTGGTTTGCTGACTGTTTTACCAATGTGCGTTTACGAAACGTTATGTCGCCTGGTGCAGTATGTATCCCATTCGTGACTAAATCCAGATCAGAAAAATCGGTTTCACAGTTATTGATTTTTTTTCAGCATCCAGTATATCCAGTAATACACGTGAAACTGACACAAGCGTGTTAAGAGATACAATACAACAATGTGATCCAAATGCTGCGATGTTTAAAATGAGACAGACGGTTCAAGCATTAAAGGATGATATGTTTTCAACTGTTGAGGAAAAACTTGATGCCGTGATATCAAATATCCACGACCCGATCAAATATAATCCAGATGTAAATACACATCGATTATTTGGAGATCACCTAGCAAAAATTGGCGCAGCAGAAGAGCTAACAAAACTGTTGAAAGCAATAATAGATATGAAACTCTACTCTAAGTATGTATCTGGTGTGAATGTTATTTGCATCACATGTTTGAACCTCTGTGATGAAAGTTTTCGGATCAGTAGAGCATTCTGCCAGTGTGGATTGCTTGATACATTAATCATTATACTTGGAAAGTTCAACATTCATAAAGATTTAAGAAATGAGGTAGGTCTAATTACTCTATGTTACAATTATACAAATTATGATATTGTCGACTTAGTGTAATATGATTCCCTGATCTTTTTTTGTATTTTGCAGAAAATCCGATCATTGGTGTGGACGACACTAGGAATTCTGTACAACTGTGTAAAATTGTCTGAGAATCAAACATTTTTTGCAAACCAGGCTATTGTAGAGTGTCTACTACCTTTTACCGAATCACACACAATGATAATATCTATTACAGCAATGTTAGTTTTAACCACCATATCTCATGAACACACATATATTGTTACAGATGACGCAATACGTTACCTCTTAAAATTACTCAAACGAGCTTTCAGTACACACGATTTACGAGTTGTTACAGATGTCGCATCGTTATCCGCATATGAAATAATGACTGGATTGGCAAACTTTGCCAGCGATGAAACGAACAACGAGCACATGGTTAAAAATGGATGTCTTCCTATTTTTGTTGACATTCTTCGGAAAGGAGATAAACCTGCACATGAATGCATATGCTATATTCTTTGGTCCCTGGCAATGATGGGTTGCTTTAAAAGGGAAATCCAACAAGAGAAAGGGTTGAACAAGGCCTTAACAGACATCATGGAAGGAAGTAATGGTTATCTAAAACATTTAACAAAATGTCTTTTTGATTCCTTAACAGGTAAGTGACAAATCTCAAGGTTATTGTAGAGCTTGAACTAAACAACACTAGTCACATTCAAAATATGGTTTTCTTTCTTGCAATAATCACAAATTCAAATATATATGATGTATTTTTATTTTTGTTGTAATATATGTTCATTTAATTCATAAGCAGTTACTGGGAGGAGAGGTCCATGTAAATACAAAATGTTGTGTGAGCGGTATAAGAACTCATTAAAATTATCAGGTAAGTTCTGTTATCTGAAATAAAACTTATTCAGGAGCAATCAAAAAACTTTCTACCAGTGACTTTTATCTGATTCTTTGCTCTAGAGGAATTCTTTGACAAACGATATAACATGTGTTACTGTGCTTCGTGTCACGTTGAAAGAAATGACAAGCTATATTATTTGCGGGGAAAACCAGCACGCCCATATGCTCTCCCAATCGGCTGGTGCAGATTTGCACTCAAGTAAGTAATCACCAATGATATGGCGTTTTAATTATTACGCAATATATAAATATTTGCATGTGATGTAACGATTACTCCAACACGCTAGGATATACATAAGTTTTAGGGAACTCTTAGAAAGAACACAAATATCGCCGCCAATATGCAACATCATTCGAAAAACGTTAATGCAATAAATCTAAAATAAATTCTTCTTATGCTTAATGTGTGTTTGTGTGAATTAATAATAAAACATGTTAAGCCTAACTATTATGCGTTTGGTATACCTCTACAGAATCCCATGTCGAGCAGGCCCACTCGATATTTTTACTAAGTGGCATGTTGCTTTCCATGGTACTCAAATACAGAGTGTTAAACCAATTTTGGAATCTGGAGGCTTATGTATTCCTGGCAAGTAATTATATAATTTATAACAATTAATCAAGTGTTGTACTTCATACGTTTCGCGCATAATTGCTTAGAGCATGATTGAATTGTGGCACATTCCCGTAATCTGTAGATGTTTCAATTGTTAAAATTATGAAACTTTTTTGTGTGATTAATTGTGAACGTATTTGATTTGTAAAAATATTCTTTTTTGATGAGTTATATTATCTATATGTATGAGTTATATGATAGTTATAGTATATGAGCCATATTGTGGTTAACTGACATTATATTGTTTGTCATTTTTGAATAATGTACACTATATTGTTTAATGTATACAGGTGACGCATTGATGGGTGCCGGGAAATTGAAAGTACGTGAAGGACATTTTTCTTCAACTAGGAAACCCGAAGGTTTTGATTATAAACAGATATTCTTGTCGCCAAGTATCAGATATTGTAAGCATAATGCTTATGCAAAAATAGCTAGGTAAGTTTTGCTATAAAACTTGTATTTTCTCATACATATATATGTAAGAGATTATTTTTTGTGCTATACTTAGTTGCATTGTAATAAAATTGAAACGTGCTTTCAGAACAGTGTGTCGTGCTGCGTTGCTACGTGGTAATGACAAAACCCCACCCACACTGGACTTGTTATTTGCTTGAGACAGGAGTGAGTGACAATGCATTATAGAGGGACGCCGTGCACTCACTATTATACACACTGTTTTGTTTGTAAGTTAAACAAAGTGAGGATGTAACATTGACGTTTAAATACATAGAAAGCATAATTGAAGGGAAGGCTTATCAAATCGATGTTTCGTCCACACAATCCAGTCGATGTCCAGTATTTCTCTCGGTGAAAATTAATTGAACTTAATCATTGTCAGTTGCCTCACAGTGTCCCTAGAATTTGAAATATAATAGAACAATTGCGCGGATTAGAATACTAAGGTCACCGACAATCGAAACCAGCAATTACAGCACATCACATAATAATGCACAAAAACAAAACCATATCATTACATTTGCTTCAGCGTCAGAGTAAACTGACCCCAGAAACGAAGAGTGATCGAGTATACAAACGATCACAGTCATGACTTTGACTCAGATACATTTTTTCGGACACTTCTCCTATTGGAAATAACAATTTTCAAACTGCTGATATCTATTTTAATATTTCATGTTTTATCGTTATCATTCTAAGAATGATAAGAAATGTTTAACGTTTTATAATGTTTGTATATACTGTCCTTTTATTTGTAATAGAGTAACATTGTATTCGTTTCAACTGAATATATTGTTGTTCTCATTAATGTCGATAGCACTTCATTTAGGAAACATACATACATTAATCTATTCCGTAAATTAGCTTGTATATATGGTTACTCATTTGAAATTTATCAATTGTGTACAATTTTTTGCCCCCTCCCCCATAAGTCGAGTATTACTCAGCGTTGAGCATATATGTAATACGTTTATTATTTCACATTTACAGTTTTCTAGATGAGAAAACCAAGAAAACATACAATTCTAAGGTAGCGTTTCAGGTTAGGATCCTACCAGGCAGTTACACCGTTGGCCAAGAAACAATTGGAGCAAAGTCTACAATTGATCGTATGTTTGACAACCGGGAAATTGAATGGTGTACCAAAGAACGCCCGAGTGTAATTTTGACTGGGTTACTCGTTAATTTACGTATTATTGATGAAGATTATGAAATTGTTTAAAAAAATATATGTGCAACAATGGATTTCAATATTTCCAAATTATTAGTTCTCCAGTAGCTTTATATTTGTAATGTTAATTATTTTGCTATGCGTTAGGTTTGTAATAATCTAATATATGGTACATCGGATATCATATGTTTTCCAGTGTGCTAGTTATGTGTTAGTGATATCTTTGACGGATTAGGGAACCCAATTTCCTTCGAATCTCCAACTAAAGATGCACAAGCAATCAAGTATGAACCGTTTATACTATTCATCGTCTAAAGGTATATCTTTATACTATTCATCGTATATATATATTTAAAAGTATACTCGGGCTTTTGGTCATGATCATAGTATTGATGATGCCCTCGTCTTCGGCTCTGGCATCTCTTGGGCAGGCAACAAGTCGTGTTATTACGCTCACATACATGTGTTATTATTTAAATATTGTATCACTCACGTTTACTGCCAGAGCGTCATATTCATCTTTTTACATTATGTGTGTTCCTTTTGCAACTAAACGGTACGTTGTGGGTGACATTTATCAATTGATGTAATAGTGCACGGACCAATTTCATTTTTGTAGATTTGGTATTAACTGTGAGAATTAATAATGTGTGGTACATTGTAAGGGTTTTCGTGTGTATTGGTCAGGTCAGCTGAGTAGCTCAGTCAAATCAAAATTCAATTATAATTGATCGACGTGCACCTGTGTTTGTGAATTGTAATTTTTGCAGTTATGTCTCTCTCTATATTTGATTTCCATTATAATTTCACAAATATTTAATCAATTTATATCCAAAATGACCTAAAATTAAAATTGGATCACGAAAATTTTAATTTATGATGCAGTTTGTGAAGATATCTTGAGCTGGGAAAATAATGAGTTTGTCAATGACCAATTGGTCAAGTAGCTATACATCATATATGACATATTACTGAATATTCAACTATCATTTTCTTTTATGCGATGGCATATCTTACAAACGCTAAATTGAATATCAAGTCAATAGATTTATGTTTGTTAATCCACCAGATGTTTAAGGCATTGGTCAAATCAGATGATAAATAAATTAATTTCTGATAAATACACAAATATATTCAAGTAAATATTATATATCTACTTGCATAAACAAGAATGTTTTGAACTCAACGTCATTACGTAGCAATCACTGTTACAAGTTTTCATGAATTCGTAGTCTCTGTCAATAATCATTATTTATGTTTACATATGTTATGTACACATATTGTATCACTCACGTTTACTGTTAGAGCATCATATTCATCTTTATGTTTGTTCTATTTGAATCCTTTCGGAAAAACTATTAACAATAGTTCAATGGAATTTTTTGACTAGTTGTTTTGTTTCGTTTTGTACTCGTTGATTGTTTTGTGTTGTTTAAGTAAATTCCCCATATGACCTTTCTACAACTACCTACGGTTGGTTTATTTTTGATGGAATTAATTTTCGCTCGAAAGACTTCTTGGATGTTTTGTATGGAATTTATTTTCATTGATTTTTGACGGGTTGAATGTAAAATATAGGAAAACGGTATATTTGATGGATTTTATTTTTACTGAATCATTCCTGTAGCGAAAATTACTTGCAAGCAAAAATAAATTATTTTACAGTATTTGCGTTCAGTGGACGCCCAATAAAAAAAGTGAAATCTATATATAATGACAATGGTATATTGTGATTTTTCTAAATGTATGTGAATTTAAGAAATAATTCCAATATATTATTATAGTTGACTCTTTGTTGTTGTTTGCGTGTTGTATATGAAACAAAAATTTTACCATTAAAATATTTAATTTCGTGATTTCCCCACAATTTATTCCAACTTTCATGAATCACTTTAATATTAAGAGGTGTACATACATTTGGCATTCCATTGTAATATCGTGACTATGACAAAAATATCTTGTAAAATTAAAATCTAACGATAACAAAATTATTTTATTTATAGTAGTGGTAGTTTACAAATTACAGCTTAGTTTATTTTTGAACTCGTATATCCTAGTAAAATGATAAAGTGATATCAATGAAAATGAAACTCAATATTTTGAAGTTTTCCTTTGATATGAAAGCAAGGACAATCCTAGAAACTACAAAGCATATGTTGCAAGATGATGCGTGAACAATATTTTGCAAAACAAATAAAAAACACCAATGTAGTATGGATGGAACTCCACATTAATCAAAGACGATATGCCATCTCAAAATATTGGCTATTTACCAAACATTGGAACCCCTCCTACACATAAAGAAGTGGTGAATGAAACCATGAAAGGAAATGTGACTCTTGAAGAGTGAGTGAGTAAGATAGCATTCAAACCAACTATAACTTAGCTATGACCAAGCAAGCAGCTCAATTGCAGGATACAATGACAGTGAACATGCCAGATAAAGTAAAACATGGCATGCTGAATATCTTAAGTAGGACGTGAAAGGATGAAGTGGAATGATGACTAAATGCTTAGATGAAAGCAAAGACCAACTTAGCTTCTGTAATCAAGAGCAATATCCAAGGTAAAGATTAAACACTTTTTCAGCGGGAGACAAAAGACTTTAGAGGCAGATTGGTCTATCTTACTTATTCGTCTATTTAGTTTAAAAAAATGCTTTCCTTTCACTATCTCTGCTTTCTTACTTATTGGTCAGCATTTATGGCGCAGTAAAGAAGACATTTGAGTTGAAACTCAGCAAGCAGTAGTTAATACATTAATAATCTTTGCTCTCGAGTAACGCACAAGCTATGAAATATAAACTGCATAAGCTGGTGATGTAGGAATGTTGCTATCGATATATGGAAAGTTCACAATAGCAAAATTAAAATCGTCACGCTTGTCATACAGCTTAGTATGCAGTTTTCAACTGCTGTCAAATTCGAGTAGTAGATCAAGATATGAAGCATAAATCAGTGTGACAGAAGTATCCTTAATTTGAAGTTCATTGGGATAATTAGTATGTAAATAACTACTGAACTGTCGTCTTCAGTATACTTCTGTCTTGAATCTGTATGATTTTGAACAAAGTAGCAAGATGTACGATTTGAGACTAAATACTTATATCGACGTCTACCATTTTTGTAAAAGAAACATTGAACAATTAAATCATTATGCCTGTTTTTTAAGTTGGGAATGTGGTATAAAGTGTGGAAAATCATATGTGTGTATATTATGGATATTACTGAGAGAACGAGATTTTAAATTCGCCAGCAACAACTTTTGAGTTTTTCAAAATCGACATCTGATTAACCCCACTATGTGTATAAATCTTATTGCAATATGTATGTAAGCTCTTCTTGACTGCAGTGAGTAGTGTTGTTGATAGCTTAAACACTGGTTTTGTGAAACACTTACAAGACCTAGCAATATATCTTTGTTCATAAGGGCACTTATGAAGTTTAGGTGTCCAGTAGAGAATTGCTCAGTTTTATAACCCGTTTACTATGAATATTACTGACGTTGATGGCATCGATGCCTTTGTTCAAACCAAAACATTTTCACAAAGGAGCATTTTGACTGCGATGTTTCTGCAGTACAGACAGGGTTAAATAATCTATTCCTGCCAATGTCTAAAACTATTGAGATTAACCAATAAACCTTTAATAAACACGTCATGCCCATGGCTAGGTGACTTGTGGAAGAGATCCATTACATTGACTGAACTTCAACCAGGACTAGTAAGATTACTTGCACTGTCGATCTTGTCATTGCACCCATAAGGTGAAGCAGTACCTAACTCTCGAATCCAAAATTCTGCACTACCTCTGCTGAAATGTGTACTCAACTGGGGACTGTTCATTGGGGGATAGATTTTCTCATAATGCATGGAGAAAATGGAATGGTCTTGTTGGTTAAAATGCTGATATACCAGCTGATTACCACCATGAGTAATTTCGAAAATGTGACCGTTCATTCTCTTATTTAATTGTCCGCCTGTTTCACCCACGACAACAAGACCACAGAGTATACACTCTATACCATAACTAATGTTGGTTGATTTGCAAGTAAGATCCTCCCGGACATTATCTATTAATCTAAGAAACGATTCATGACAGAAACTTAAACTAAAAATGTCTAAAATCAACTACAACTAGAACACTATATTAAAGCCTTTTTTAGCTATTATTTCTTAGCCACAGTATCCACAATTATCATCAAGTTTTTTATAATCAAATAGTTAAATTAAGGTTTTTTAATATTTTTATTTCCAATTAATAGTTACATAATTTGTTAGTCAAAGAGATCCCATAAAAGGCTCATTAAAAAAACAGATACGCATTGAATAAGATTAGTATTGTGATGTTATGATTCAAGATACTAATGGGAAAGCTATAAAATTTAACATTTAAGGCAGCCTTTACGGGAGATGGACAACTTTAATGCACATACATGTTTAATTAAATCAAATTATATTTATTTATTATATCTATTACCAGCAATTAACTGTGCAACTAACATACACGAACAATGGATCTATCCATCCATTGCTATGATAAGAAATAACAATTCTGAAGCAGCTCTATGTTATCAGCTCCATGTATGTCAATCCATACAAAGAAACATAATAACAAATTGAATTGTATGATAATTAATATTGTCAGACAATTTATTATAAAACTAGAAGGCAATCCGAAAGTACAAACTTCCACCACAGAAACAAGTAACTTATTCTTACACATAATTTTAACATACTGTGTGTGTCTTTCATATGACAGAACACCTTTACTATATTTACATAAGCTTCTAATATCGTCTTATAAAAAGAGGGAACAAGTTTTGTATTGAATAGTTTATGAGATTGTCGATTCCTGAAAATTCTATAGTAACTGCAAACAGGTCTCATGTAAAATCTTTGGTTAACAGTTTAAAATAATGCTCAAAATTTCTGTTACCATGAAAACCGGATAAATATCTGCACTGCTTTAAAACTTCAGAATTCAGAATTATTAACTTTGTAAGTTATAAATTAAATAATTCTCGAAATGTCCATTGCCAGAAAATACAACTGCGTTTAAAACCTCGATGGTGTCCAACCTTTTTATCAAATCCAGTAGAAGATCATCTTTTCGGTACTCGAATCTTTACGATGACGGAACAAGTCAACTTATAAACATTAACCACAAACTAGTATATAATGTATATGAAAGTGGTTTCTGTGTAATTTAGGGATATATTATTACTTGCTAATGTTGAATGTGCCTCTTATTGTCAAATCTAAGATTATAATCATTATTAGTGTACTGTTTCGCAATTTATGGGATAATAAAGGATTATACTTAAAATTACTATTTTTGAAAAATTGTTCTCGTCACATTCATTTAATGTTCATTTCATTCACATTTATATATTACATTTTTTCATATTTGCCCGCTGAGGATTTTTTCTGCACTAATCTTCATGAATACAAATACAAAGGCAATGTGTGTGTGTTTATAGAGCAGGCGGCTATATTTCTGTTTTCACAAAACCTTTTTTTCTGCTACGAAAGTGAAATACAAGTTATTGAATGACATTATCTACTAATGATCGAAATCGAAACATAAATCATATACCACCAGCACTAGTATTGACTTTTCATGGGAACGAATTACCTAGATTGTCAGCATGAGAACCAACTTTCATTACTTCTTCCCAATATTAATAATTGCGACATTATTTTAATCATTTTCTCAATGATGGAAATTTTATGCAAACATTATTTGTGTAGTGTGTAATAATTCTGTCCATCTCTATTGTGTATTGTCATTGGGATACCAATGTTGGCTACTGTTGGATCTTCTTGTTCTACATATCACTGTGCCGACACATGTCACAGTTTAGTCTATATACTCTCGCAAACTAAGTGCTTTGATCGGCGGTATATCAACAAGATCTTAATCGGACCCATAGCATGCCTGAATGAGTTGCACAAGTTAATTTTTATGTGTTCAACACTAAAGTAATACATTGTGTACCTAAAAGGTGTATGACCTTATATATTTGTTCGATAATAAAATACATCAGTATTTTATATATTTGTTCGATAATAAAATACATCAGTGCCCTATGCCCTTAAACTGTCAGACTCGCTGACAGCGCAATTCGTCTATTTATGAATGTTGTTTGTCGAAGTCGGTCCTTCGGTCCTTCGCGGTCCTTCGTTTTAGTGAGTACCCGAAGGAGTACCATTCGTTTGTGTCGCGAGTTGACTAACTGATGCCTTCCCGTACCAACAGATTTCCTTGGTCCATATGACTCATTGACTCACTAAGCGACAGCCTATACATAGAGTTGTTTGTCGAAGCGAGGTCACAGTGCAGCCTAAGTGTCATTATTGAATGATTTTGAAGACAAAGAAGAAACACCAGGGCACATACCAATCAAGGTCACTGGTAGGACACCATATACTTCCCCATATGTTTCTGAACGGTCTATAAACCTTTAAATGAATAATTTGAATTGTTCAATACCTACCATTCGAGTTGTGAATGAAAGAATATTCAATGTATAATTCAATTCTGGAATTGATCAAATGTGTACAGTATTAGTATTACAGTAACACGGTTATTTACGCGATTTCTGAAACATTTTCTGTGGAACAGAAAACAAAAAAATGTATCAACATTATGACATGACCTTTGTCACACTCAACTATACTGCATATGATATGTTGCAAAATTAACATTAATGTTCTGTCGTTTTTCACGTGACTACTAAACCATTAAACAGAGCACTTCCGGGTTGAAAGGATTACATTATCATAAAGATTACAGTGACTTTATAACCTTGAAATAGAGTTTGGCATGTTTAACTGTAAATGCTGTACGTAGATTCTTGAAGCCAAATTTCAGATTCAGGTTGTTTTTTTTTGGGGGGGGGGAATCGAATGTCACGTGACCGTAAACATTGTTATACATGAAATCTTTAACTAATGTGGCTGTCATACTGTAACACAAGATCAGATTACTTAAACCTCGGAATATAGCACTTCCTGGTTTTCTTAAAGCGAGTATGCCACACTACTTTACCCATTAAACAAATTGTAAGAGTTACAGTAGTGTTGTATATATGCTAATATTTTCATTAACCTTTCAACCGCATAATGCACAGTTTTCCAATCTAATATTCTAAGTAAATTGCACAAATAATGTATAGAATACATGTAGATCATTTCATATTTGTTTGTTTTAGAACATTCGTTCTACAAAAACATTCACATCATCCAAGAAGAATGGGAGCAGACGTATCAAAGAATTCAGGCTTGGACGAGAGATTGAGTGACAAAGATTGTTATTCAGAATTGAAGATGCAAGAGCAATTGCGCCATGCGTGGGACACTGACGACATGTCTCCATGTATGAAGGTTTTGAAGGATGGTTTCACCGCACAAATATGCAAAGACAAACATAAACAATCGTCACATATTACCATGGATGGCATTCGGGGAAAGAAGATGTATCGCACTGGGGTTCACGTCTTTCAATTCAGCTGCCCAAAAAATAGGCGAGGCAAAGTTACTATGGTTGGGATAGCGACTCCCCAGGCACCTATAGAATGTCAAGATAACTTCCCACTTCTTGGTGCTACTGGAGACTCATGGGGCTGGAACCTCACCAGCAATAAATTATATCATGGTGGTGAAGATGTCGGTGTTTATCCGTCTGGTGGCTCCTATGTAGTGCCAGATACTATTTATATGGCTTTAGATTTAGATAATAGAATCGTGAGGTGAGGGTTTAATATTTAAAGGTCATAACACTTCCGATGATTGTTAAACTGTTTAACCAATTTGTATTTAATCCAATATGATCACCAAACCTTGTGGCCGTTTGTTTTGCATGTATAAGAATGGCGCGGCAAAATTAAATTATGAGACACTGATTTGCTAAATTGCTTTTTGTGTATGTAGCCATCGCTTCCTGTGGCAAAACTTTGTGTAATATTTGTTTGCAATACACTGTCTCATACTAAAATATCGACGTTCAACTATTTCTCGTTGTCGCGGTAATAGCTATTATTGATCTCAAAAAATAAATATATGGTGCACCATTAATTTCAAATGTATAAGACATTTGAAATTATGAGTAATGGAACTCTTTCAGTTTGTATTCAATTCACGTTGACGGCCACATCAGGCGTAAAGCAGTTCATAAAAATGTATGCATCTGACACATAGAGGCCCGAAACCAACTTTCAGATCAATGTGATTAGTTGTTCTAACTGACTGTTAAGTGTTGTTTGTGAACTTGGTAGCCATATGTCAATAATGCCAAAACCCAAATTTTAGTTTGCCTAGAGTCATGTAACAAGTATGTCCGGCAAACACAGTAACTAATCGAAAATCACGTGCACCTAATTTACATTAGTCCCTAATAACATAGAAATTTGAAAATATTCTGTTCAGTTTACAACAAACGACACAACATGTGGAAGAAATAAACCTGAAAGATGATCACAGATCTCCATAGATATTTTCCGCAATAATAGGAATAATTTTAACATTTTACGCAATAATAAATAGTATTGTTTTATGTGTCCAGTCTTGAAATTTTCCGCTCTATCCGATTTGTGTAATTTCGATTAGATATTTAAACCAGGATATTCAGTTTCGGGATATGTCTCTTAGTGGCAGATGTCAGAGCTTGCCAATCACATGGTTAGATCCAGACTGAGCATGTTAAAATGTTAAAAAAGTGCACAAGTACAAGGACATATATAGAAAAATGTAACAGTAACATATCCGACAGATGCTGACTGGAGATTTGTTCTGGTTTATTATTA
Organism: Saccoglossus kowalevskii; assembly: GCF_978046115.1. Classification (NCBI taxonomy): domain Eukaryota; kingdom Metazoa; phylum Hemichordata; class Enteropneusta; family Harrimaniidae; genus Saccoglossus; species Saccoglossus kowalevskii. The sequence goes on along the minus strand of NC_140661.1, from coordinate 26,304,145 downwards.
GTTTTCGTGATGATCGAGCAGACTTGGGAGTGGCCTTTAGTGAGATATCATTATATAAAATACTATGTATTGCCGCCTGTACATCAAGTTGTCGGTGTAAAATTAAAATGCTATATATGGGAACAGAGAGTGAGTATGCACACTGTTGAATTTACATTTGACTTAAAATATATTCAATAATATTATCCAATTTGCATTCGAACTTATATTTTTGTACTGATTAGCACAACCACTTTCATGTAAATAATTAAAATATCAATTATAATTCTAGCACGTATCCCTCCACCGATTGGTGAAAGTTATTATACATTTGACACCAATTTCAATGAATGTATGGAAATTACGTCTAGTGGGAGAGTTGCAGTGAGACAAAGGTAAAATATACTAATTAATATTTACATGTTTTTTCAAAATCCTGTAAGGTATGTGATTCTAATGTATTTCGTGTATTTTTATGCCGTATATTAATGGTTATATGTATATATATATATATATATATATATATATATATATATATATATATATATATATATATATATATATATATATATGCATCAGCTTATTAGATGATAATAGACGGATTTTGACAAGCAATCCGCTCAGGACTTGTGAGCTGTTCGGGGTTCGTGTTGATGCTGTGGTCCCAGGACAAAACAAAATTCTTGAGATAGGAATTACAACCAAATCGGGCGAGATATGCATATGGTCTGGTTTACACGTGTTTGAAAATGGTCAACCAATTTTAGAAGTCCAGAAAAATCTAGATGACGCCACGGTAAGTTTTATGTTTGCACGAATGTTCATTTTATAATTCTACATTAAAATCATGACACACAATTTCTAGCGTTTGGGAACGCAATATACGGATACACGGGTTCGAACAGCTGCAATACAACGAATGTGTATTTACGTCTGACCTATATGCATATGTCTTTCCAGACAGGTGATACAATCGGTGTAGAACAACATAGAGATGACTCAATTAGTTTTTATTTTAATGGTGAGGCAATTAGTAATAGAATACAATTGAAGAGTAGACCACATGAAGTGTATGGTTCCATTGATATGTGTGACGAGACTGAACGGGTCACTATTTGTCGTGAGTAGCAGTTGTTTCTCATTATTTGTTGCATTTGACTATAAATGGAATCATGGGAGGGGGGAAAGTAAGCGGCGTTTCCATCCTAACATTAATATGGTATCATACCCAGACACATATACGCTATAGACTAGATTTATTATGGATATAACCCAAATAGAAAACTGGATCAATACATTGTTTTGATGAACAATTCACACTATAAGCTTTTTCAACTGTTCTCTTTTAAGAAATGTCATGATTATAATGTCACCTAGACTCGCATTGTAGGTGTCGAAAATTCTTCATTATGAGTCTTGTTACACTTCTCGTAAACATTTCATATTTTAATTGTTCATGAACCCACCATATTACATTATGCTATGAACTCTGGGAAATAGTGGCGCTCGCAGACCGAGAACCAAATATATTCGTGGAACAAACAACAAATAAATAATAATTCTCAGCAATGGCCAGGTCGTATAAGAGCCTAATAATCGTACTACACAACAAAATGTACAATCTAGAAAAGGAAATACTTCTGCGGTGTCAACATTTAGCATTCTATCATAGCTGGCGTACAAGAAGTAATAGAATAATGTGATTAATTAATTATATAGGGTCAGTCATCTTGAATACGGCTTGAAACTATATAAAGAGACAAGTTGAGAAACTGTTTTTTAGATTCCAACAAATCAGGTAAAAATATCAAACTTTTACAGCAAAACGATTTGTTGTAGTAACATTAGGCCAAACGCGTGTGTGGAAAAGTTCCTTGCACCTCATTATACGTAAAACCTAAAACACATTCCTGGGTTATTTAAAACCAAATTTATCGTCAAATTTATCAACTGAAAGACTATCGCTGATTGTCGCTTCTTATGATAATACGATAATGGTATAATCCGGCGCGTTGGAATCTGACACCAAATTTAAAAAAAAATCATACAGCTAAACGGTGAGCCGGTTAGATGACTGTTTTACCAATGTGCGTTTACGAACCGTTATGTCATCTGGTGCAGTACGTATCCCATTCGTGACTAAATCCAGATCAGAAATATCGGTTTCACAGTTATTGATTTTTTTCAGCATCCAGTATATCCAGTAATACACGTGGAACTGACACAAGTGTGTTAAGAGATACAATAAAACAATGTAATCCAAATGCTGCGATGTTTAAAATGAGACAGACGGTTCAAGCATTAAAGAAGGACATGTTTTCCACTGTTGAGGAAAAACTTGACGCCGTGATATCAAATATCCACGACCCAATGAAATATAATATGGATGTAAATACACAGAGATTATTTGGAGATCACCTAGCAAAAATTGGTGCAGCAGAAGAGCTAACAAAACTGTTGAAAACAATAATAGAAATGAAACTCTACTCTAAATATGTATCTGGTGTGAATGTTATTTGCGTCACATGTTTGAACCTCTGTGATGAAAGTGAACAAATCAGTAGAGCATTCTGCAAGTGTGGATTGCTTGATACATTAATCATTATACTTGGAAAGTTCAACATTCATAAAGATTTAAGAAATGAGGTAGGTCTAATTACTCTATGTTACAATTATACAAATTATGACATTGTCGACTTAGTGTAGTATGATTCCCTGATCTTTTTTTATATTTGCAGAAAATCCGATTATTGGTGTGGACGACACTTGGAATTATGTACAACTGTGTGAAATTGTCTGAGAATCATACATTTTTTGCAAACCAGGCTATAGTAGAGTGTCTGCTACCTTTGACCAAATCACACACAATGGTGATATCTGTTACAGCAATGTTAGTTTTATCCACCATACCTAATGCACGCAAAATTATAGTTACAGATGACGCAATACGTTATCTCTTAGAATTACTCAAACGAGCTTTCAGTACACACAATTTACGGGTTGTGACAGATATCGCATCATTTTCCGCATATGAAATAATGACTGGATTAGCAAATTTTGCTAGCGATGTGGCGAACAACAAAAAAATGGTTAAAAATGGATGTCTTCCTATTTTTGTTGACATTCTTCGGAAAGGAGATAAACCTGCACATGAATGCATATGCTATATTCTTTGGTCCCTGACAATGATGGGTTGCTTTAAAAGGAAAATCCAACAAGAGAAAGGGTTGATCAAGGCCTTAACAGACATCATGGAAGGAAGTAATGGCTATCTAAAACATTTAACAAAATGTCTTTTTGATTCCTTAACAGGTAAGTAAAAAATCACATGGTAGCTGTAGACCTTGAAATAAACCACACTTGAGTGTTACATTTTGTAATCACATTCAAATAAACCAAAATATGGTTTTCCTCTTTGCGATAATTACACATTCTAATAAATAAGATGGTGTAATTCACATTTGTTTAGTTGTAATATATGTTTATGTTTAGAAGTCACGGGAGAGAGAGGACCATGTGAATATAAAATGTTGTGTGAGCGGTACAAAACCTCATTCAAATTACCAGGTAAGTTCTGTTATTTTGAAATCAAAACAATCCACTTATCAGAAGCGATGAGAAAACTTTCTACCAGTAACTTTTATCTGATTCTTTGCTCTAGAGGAATTCTTTGACAAACAATATAACATGTGTTACTGTGCTTCGTGTCACGTTGAAAGAAATGACAAGCTATATTATTTTAGAGGAAAACCAGCACGCCCATATGCTCTCCCAATCGGCTGGTGCAGATTTGCACTCAAGTAAGTAATCACCAATGATATGGCGGTTTAATTATTTAAGCAATAACCCCCGCCGAAGGCGGGTATACCACGAGATATTGCACAATTCACGACATATATGCACGAGCCGCAGGCGAGTGCATATATGGAGTGAATTGTGCAATATCAAGTGGTATACCCAACTTCGGCGGGGGTTATTGCTATTATATTATACCAGTATATTGACAATTCGATAAAACTTGTAAAAAAAGAGTTTACTAACTTTACTTTCATCTACTAAAAGATCATGATTATGGCCCTTGAACATGAATATTTATAAGAATAGTATGTAGTTGTACGCTGAATGCATACAAAAATTACATGCGCAACACAGTTCAAATTGAATACAAACTAATTTTTATTCCACATAAAAATGAAACATATCCACGTTGAATAGAGCAGCGTAAACACACAAATTAGCATAACAAAGGATGACCTTTCTGACCTTTTACTGACGCACAACGCGATTTGAAATACAGGGTCGTGTACAGTTTGGGTCATTTAAACAACGGATTTTCCACGTTTTCATTCCGGTTTTTGTACAATTTGGACTGTAATTTGCCCATTGAAAGTACAGTTGTGAAATAAACCGGTTTTGTGACTCAACATACTACTTGTAACTGTGGATATTTGACGTTCAGCGGTACTTGGTTCGACCGAAATTTGAGACGCGGCGGGACGCGGTGTATCATGTACGGCGACCGGCACAGCGACCTCAGTTCCAACATCTGACCTGGATACCTTTGGTATAACCAAAGTTTTGTGACAGTATGACTGACAAGTTTTGTCATTGTTCTGGGGTAAGTTTGATGGTGTAAAATCGGATTTTCGCATCGTTTTTGTGACACGTACATGATATGCCTTGTCTCAACTCCGGCCGAAAGACTTTGCACGCCGTCGCTCTAATACAGTGGTTGGTGAACACTTGTCACAAATCTGTAGCTTTCGAAATTATCTTCATCATCTCCTGTAATTTATTTACCCATAGTGGAGAATTACAATACCATATATCGTCGTCGAATCCTGCGTTGTCCCGTGTTTTTTGAAACAGATGGCAATTACCCGGGTGCACTGCAATTTTGTCAGCTGCCGCTACCGGACACCGGTTGTTATTGGTGGCATACATTTTTGCCTGTGACTCATAGTTTTTTGCATTTTTATGTCATTGAATTCCTCAATTATATCTTGTACTTAAAGATCATGTTTTCTTTGTTGGAAGTTCGCAATCCATTTCAAAGTAACAACATTGAGAACATAGCATTCTGGCGTTCGTGTAGGCACCTCACGGTGTTGAGGGACAGTGGTTTAGGTTTGTGTGGCGAACGACAATCACCCAACGACCGACGCTCACAACTTGGATCCCACCATTAACAAAAAGCAATATTATAGTTATATAACTTTTCAGATGTTTTTAATTCAGTATTTTTTTTAATATTCTTCCAAAATTCAACCACTATATTTCCCTAAAAATCAAATAATACCGGTTTTATGTATTTCCGTATTAAACCTGTAGTCAATTCATGTTCCAGGGCCACTTGGTTTAGCCGTGCATTATCAGCCAATATACCATGGATTGCATATGCAAATTTTGTGTTTGGACCAATCAAATCAATGGATTAACACCATCAATATACTGGTATAATATAATACACATTATATTATAGCATTATCAATACCAGTGGATTATATGACGTCATTGCAGCAGATTATTCGCGATAATGTATTACATTATTGAGCATCAAGGTCCTGTCCCATGGGTATGAATACAATGTTGTTTTCGAAAACGAATAAACAAGAAACTATTAAAAAAGAAGAGAAAGTGTTAGATAACAAGTATTTAATACCAAAATCGGCATCAAATAAAACGGTCCATAACCAATAACAGCGGATTTCAGCGAAATCAGGCAATATTTTGAGTGCATCGTCGTCTACTCGAGCTCTGTACGCTATTAAACGCGCGTTCGGTCGAAGCGTTCCATCTAGTAGGCGCGCTTCTAGATTCCGCGACTGATGACTGACTGACCGGTGGCCTCCTGATTAGTTCACCCTATCGTGTTGATGAAGTGAGGTTAACTGAGGATAATTTATCCAAGCAAATGCGATAAACGAAATGGGGTACAATGTATGTCTACGAGTACAGAGAGATGAATTTGTTCAGTTTTTGTAGTGAGTAGTACAGTTTTGCGAAACGAGATCGACGATGACCGACGTGACTTGTATTTCTTCGGCGTTGACTCCCGGTAAATGTAACAGTTTGGATAAATAAATGAAGTATCCGTGTTCTCAGGTGTGTATCTGTTTATTTATACAGTGAGATTAAAATCACTGTTGGTTCTCCTAGGATGGCTAGCACCCACTAGCTTTCACCCACTAGCTTTCCGGTCATGTTTGTTTGCCCGCTAGCCTGTAAGTTTCGTTTGGCTTCTTAGTATTCGTCAAATCCCCGCCCTCCCGTGGAGTTTAAAATAACTATTACACAAACAGGACAGTTGCCAATAACTACGTACATGTACCCCGGGTACGCACCCCTACGCACAGTCGATCCAGCTGGACCGCGGCGGCGATCTAGCGTAGTGTAGGCCGCGGTAAACACCGATACGGCGTACCAGTCACGGTGTGCCGTTTGCACCGGCGATCACTGTAATGCTACTCCACACCACACATCAGTCACTCATTCACCCGCAATGTAAATGAGTTCAATACAATAATATCTGATGGATTAAAACTAGTTACTTTCTTAGTTTGCCAAAACATTTTAAATTATTCAGATTCACGGGCCAGAAACTGTGAAACTATTCCGTCCACTGTAGATTTTTCTCCATTTTTTTTCTCGCTTTTTAGAAGCAGCAAATCCACTGGTAATGACAACGCTACAAAATAATAACAATAATGAACTCCCCGACAACCCATAATGGACTCAAGCAAACTTTGTGCTCCATATATGTACTCGGCTCACGCCTCGTACATATATGTCGCACAAAGTGAGCTTTCGCCCATTATGGGTTGTCGGGTCGTTCATTATTGTTTACTGTAAAGGGTTTAATTATTCACTGGGGTTTAATTTTTCTTATTTCGCTGACTGGAAAATGCGCTAAATTAAAACCCAGTGAATATTTAAAATTTAGCATAGAACACATTATCTAAATGATAAAACCGTGAATTTAAAACCCACTGAATATGCCTGAAATGGTAAATCAGCGAAATTTAAACCCAGTGAAAATTAGTCATTTTACAGTAAATAAAACATGTTCAGCCTAATTATTATGCGTCTGGTATACCTCTACAGAATCCCAAGTCGAGCAGGCCCACTTGATATTTTTACTAAGTGGCATGTTGCTTTCCATGGTACCCAAGCACAGAATGTTAAGCCAATTTTGGTATCTGGAGGCTTAAGTATTCCTGGCAAGTAAATATAATTTATAACAATTAATCGAGTGCTGTGCTTCATACGTTTCATGCACAATTGTTTAAACCTTTTTCTGTTAATCTATAGATGTTATGAAACATTTCTGTATTTACAAATTGTGAACGTATTTGGTTGGATAAAGTGTCCCCTTTTTAATTGATAGTTATATTAGCTATATGTCTGAGATATATACTAGTTATATGAATGTATGAGCCATATGTGGTCAACTGACATTAAATTATTTGTATTTTTTAGATAATTTATACACTATTTTATGCTATAATATATATAGGTGACGCATTGATGGGTGCCACGAAATTGAAAGTATGTGAAGGACATTTTTCTTCAACTAGAAAACCTGAAGGTTTTGATTATAAACAGATATTCTTGTCGCCAAGTATCAGATATTGTAAGCATGATGCTTATGCAAAAACAGCTAGGTGAGTTTTGCTATAAGACTTGTATTTTCTCATACCAACATATGAAAGAGATTATTTCGCAGGTACTTTATGGATAGCGACTATTCTTTGTGCTATACTTAATTGTATTGTAATAAAATTCAAACGTGGTTTTAGGACAGTGTGTCTTGTTGTGTTGCTACGTGTTAATGACGTAGCATGGAGGAACCCCACCCACACTTGACTTGTTATTTGCTTGAGACAGGAATTACATATAGACTATGTAATACACTGAATTATGATTTGCTTTATTTGTTTCAACTGAATATCTTGTTGTTCTCATTAATGTCGATAGCGCTTCATTTAGGAAACGTACATACATTAATCTATTCCGTAAATTAGCTTGTATATATGGTTACTCATTTGAAATTTGTCAATTGTGTAGAGTTATGCCTCCCTATAGGTCCACTATTACTCAGCGTTGAGCATATGTGTAATGTGTTTTATTATACGTTTACAGTTTTCTAGATGAGAAAACCAAGACAATATACAATTCTAAGGTAGCGTTTCAGGTTAGGATCCTACCAGGCAGTTACACCGTTGGCCAAGAAACAATTGGAGCAAAGTCTGCAATTGATCGCATGTTTGACAACCGGGAAATTGAATGGTGTACCAAAGAACGCATGAGTGTAATTTTGACTGGGTTACTCGTTAATTTAAGTATTATTGATGAAGAATATGAAATTATTTGAAGTCTATATATGTGGAACATTTTCAATATTTCTAAATTGTAATTATTTTGCTCTGCATTAGGTTTGTAATAATCTAATAGATGGTAAATCGGATATCATATGTTTTCCAGTGTGCTAGTGATGTGTTGATATTTTTGACGGATTTAGTAACCCAACTTTGTTATATATATATAACAGTTATAGGTATATCCAGGCATGTGCACACACAAAAAACACCATGACCTAATTCTATTGAGGTATTTAAAGACATAAACCAAAGGAATTTAGAAGATGTTAATGAATATATTAAAAGAAAAAAAGAGGCTGTCGACTATTACAGCGGATTTTCTGCACGTTATATCATTATTTTGTTTTATCAAAAGTGGTCAATGGAGCTATGAAGTTTAGAAATTAAATACTATTTTTATATGATACGATTTGTAATTATCAGGTCTTTAACTAGTCATTTTAGTCATATAGTTTATTATATGACTACTCGTGAGATTATTATATCTTTACAAGTTGACTGTGTATAATTTTGCTGTGTATTCCTGAATATTAAATTATCATTTTCTTTGACGTAATGCATATCTTACAAAGGCTAAATTGAATAACAAGCCAATAGATGCGTGTATGTTAATTCACCAGATGCTTCAGGCATTTATCTAATAATAAACAAACTTCTGATGCATACAACAATATATTTAAGAAAATATTATACAAGATATTAAGTTAGTCATATCTACTTGATTAAGCAAGAATGTTTTTAACTCATTACAGGAATACGTAAGTCACCATTACAAGTTTTCATGAACTGGTAGTCTCTGTCAATAATCATTATTTATGTCACATATGTTATGTATATATATTGTATCACTCACATTTACTGTCAAACCATTTCATTATTTTTTTTCTACCTTATGTTTGTACCTTTTGCGACCAAAAGGTACTCTGTGGGTGACATTTAACAATTGATGTAATAGTGCATGAAATAAATCCATTTTTGTAGATTTGGTATCAACTGTGAGAACTAATAATGTGTGTGTGGTACATTGGAAAGTTTTTTTTTTGGGGGGGAATTGGTCAGGTCAACTGAGTAGCTCAGTCAAATCGAAATTCAATTATAATTGATCGAAGTTCACCTGATTCAATAAGGATAATTGGTTTCCAAGTCCAAGGCTACCTATATTTGAAGGATATGTTTGATTCCCATTATAATTTCACAAATATTCAATCAACTTAAATGCATTAATTAAAATTGAATCACGAGAACTGTAATTTATGAAGCAGTTTGTTAAGATATGTTGAGCCTTGAAAATAATAACCTGCCAAATAAGGAGTGCTAGACAGTCGTGATGACATTTGTCATGGCGGGCATGAAAATGGTCCAGGCTTAACATTAGAAAATTACATGTAGGTGTTGGAATGTGGATATTAAAGTAATATTGCATGGGAAGGTTAACACGTACTGAGACATACACAAATGAATGCAATTGTCATGTCATACATACATACATACACCCCCTCCAGCCCGCAAAAAATATGACAAATCAATTGACAAACCTAGCCCACCGTAGGTCTACTTCGGCCACGCCAATAGGAGACTTGAAGACACCAATCTCTACTATATGGCTGATGGCAAGAAAATGCCAGCTAAACTAAAAATGGCATGCTAAATCTTTGTTTTGGGTAGAACGTGGAAGAATGACTTCATTCATAAATGCTTTGATGAAAGCTTAGGTTTCAGAGACTACTGCAACGACGACAAGTAGGGTTGTACAAACCCGTTTACTTACCTAATCATGCCTACAAGAAAATCCGTGAAAATAATAAATTTCAATTTATACTTGTTAGGATTAAGAATGACTTTATTCATAAATGCTTCGATAAAAGCTTAGGTTTCAGAGACTACTGCGAAGATGATAAGTAGGTTTTACAAACTTGTTTGTTTACCTAATCATGCCTACCAGAAAATCAGTGGAAATAATAAATTTAATTTGTTACTTGATAGACTTAATTACAGATTACAGCCCCAAACGGAAACTACTAGAGAATATACCCGGGTCTAAAAGGAACACCATAGGGTAACATTCTCCAAGAAAAGGCCTCGCCTAAGAGGTCACCCCCTTAGGGCAAACGGGTTTGTACAACCCTAATAGTTTACTACATCACCTACCAGAAAAACCGTAGAAATAATAAATTTCATTTATTACTCATGAGGCTCCGACGGCTGAAATGCAATTTTCCGACACAAAAATGGTCAAAAAACTGAGAGAAATCTAAAACTACTCATCGACAAGTAGTCTTGTCCTGGTGCCTCAAAAGTAGACCCCCCCCAATTTAGGGAGGCTTACTAAAGCTAGCCGCCTGAACAATAAAATAGGGCCCAAACAATTTTGATGTATTAAAACAGTATATTGGTTGGGTTCAATAGCCCAGATCAAAGTCAGCAGCGCCAAGCAAAAAGAGGCTGGTTTTGGCTGGAGACACCATTGCATTAACGCATTTGCGCACTGGGCCCCTTGGCGGTGCAGGCTGGGTCAACGAACACTGAGTGAGGCGTATGATGACGATCAGTTTTGGGTCACGCCCTGGGATTTGATTCTTGGCAAGTAAGCCCATCCAAGTATTCAAAATAACTTGTGAGTTCATAAAAGAGGCACATCCGTCTCTGAATGCCGCCTACCTGACGCCAGAGCCAAAAGTAAAAACTGTTTTCATAATGACATACTTCATGTCCGCCTTTCCCATAGGCTCGAAGGGGTCCCAAGTCTGGAGGATTCGTTAGCCCCTTGGTGCGTGGCCTCTTTGAGTGGAAAGACTTAAACAGTTGTTGCATAATCAAAGTCAAGGCATGTTTCAGTCCAGCCGATTCCGATAAAACTGGGAACAAAACTGCCCGATATCCAAGTATTGTTGATATATACATGAAATATTCAGCAACCTCCCTAATAAAGAGACTGAGATCATCAATCTCCCTTACATTACACCAATCAATGTAAAGCCTCTAACTGGACTTGTACAAACATTTGGTGCCATCCGACTGAGTTGAAGTGAGGAACTTGGACAACTCTGCAGAAACGCCTGCTTGCACAAGTTTATGGAAAGTCTCCAAGCATGAAGATGGAATAGCGGGGCTCATCGGTAGAGTGTGGTCAGGCTGGGACAACAAATCCAGAAGATCCGGCAACTACACTGGGGTCTCGACTAGAAGGTCCAACAACATTGGGAACCAGGCTTTCACTTGCCAATTGGGCGCTACCAGTGTCAGGAGACAGGTGAGCTCGAGTCGCAGTTTCTCCAACACTTGGTGCACTAGTTGGAAGGGTGAAAAGGCTGAAGTGTCTATGTGACTTTAAGAGATCAATAGCGTGTCCATGGCGGAAGCACTCGTCTTTGGGAGAAGTGACACGTACGGGCTTGGAGTTCCGGTGATTGGCAAACAGATCTAATCCAGGGACTGTCTCAGAGACAAAAGAGGCAATCCGCCACCCACTGCGGGATCTGCTACTCTGTGTTCTAAAACCGAATACATCTCAAGAGGGCATTGGCGGCGCTGTTGCATATCTCAATGGAAGGCACTGGACAGGACCGATCCAAATCCAGGATCAGTCTTCTTGTCCTTTTCTCTGAGCCCCCTCCGTAGCCTGGGCCACACAAGGTGCCCAGGGGAGTTGGCAGGCGTGGTTTCCATGCTGGCAGCAGGAGAGGAGAGCGCCAATGAAAACAGGTCCAAAGGCGACTTCCCCGTCCGGTGGTGGGATTACCAACAGCCCGCATGAAACAAAAGTCTCGCGCCAAGCACTGCCCAGTTCACAAGTTGCGTCCTTTAGTCCATATTAGTAAGAGTCAGCTGGGTAGCCTGTGATTGGTTCGACAAAGAGGAGACGAGAGATGACAAAGAGAGCTCCCCCCTCCCTGCTGGGGAAGTGGAAGCTGCGTCCCACAGAGGGGCTGCATACCACCCTGCACAGGGTACCAACACTGGAGCACCCCCCCTCCCACAAAGTCACAAGTAGAGGAACTCTACACAGCTTGGTGAAACACACGAAACTAAGCCTGGTCAGACCATGCCTGAAGGGGAGTAGGAAATTTGGAGGAGGGCAAGTTGTCCCCCCGATCCTCTAAGGAGAGACCAATGGGAGGATGGGTCATATCTGACCCAAATCCTGGTAGGAACAGGCAGTATTTCAGCCCATGCCCCTCTCACCAGACTAAAAAGCAGTGGAATAATGCATGCCTGCCTCGGTAACATCACACAGAGAAACTGACTCCACACTAGAAGAAAATCCCACCGTCGGTGCTGCTATGGTAGCGACCAACGCCTCTGCCACCACCTCAGAGATAAACGGCTGTGAAGGCCTCGATCATTGATCTTGCTACATTGAGCAAGGAGTCGGACCATGGCAACTCTTCATCTCCCTCAGTGTCTGGTTGAATATGGTTTTGGCTGTGGATTTTGCTCACTTGCCGTACCTGTACGCAATATCATGACAAAGGAACATCGCTATACAAGTTTCGTGATACAACAAAGACCGGTCACGTGGTGAAGACTTGTACGCCATTTGGAACAGCTAGAATATACTTGACATTTATTTGCTAAGTAGACCCTATATTTTCCTGTACTTAGAGCATTGTAATGTAACTTTATTTATATATTTGAGTTTTGTAAATTCCTGTATATGGCCATATTGTTGATTTATTTACTATAAATGAAGATATATTATCCCACACATTTGTGTCATTATTAGTCCCCGTTCGGACGCAGTCCGAAAACGGGGACTTATGTTTTGCCCTGTGTGCGTCCGTGCGTCCGTGCGTCCGTGCGTCCGTGATCACCTGTATCTCGAACATGCATGGACCGATTAAGTTCAAACTTCACTCATACATCACACATTATATGGGACATATGCACATGCATTTTTTTCATGATCCGATTAACGATAGCCGAATAGCGGCCATTTTAAGGCCGAAAATGCATCAAAATCGCACATTTTCACCATTCCGGACCCGGATCTCAGTTATGCATGGACGGATTTTGTTCAAATTTGGTACATACATTAAACATAATAGGACCTTGATGCACGTCATTTTTTTTTTGGATCGGGTTCGAAATGGCCGACTGGCGGCCATTTTGTTTTAAAGAATTCAGTTCTGGATCCGTATCTGAGACATGCTTGGATTGATCGAGTTCAAACTTCACACACACAAGGTACATCATGTCACAAATATGTATGTGCATTTGTTTCATGATCTCATTAACGATAGCCAAATGGCGGCCACTTTAAGGCCGAAAATGCATTGAAATCGCACATTTTCACGATTCCGGACCCGGATTTCAGTTATGCATGGACGGATTTCATTCAAATGTGGTACATACATTAAACATAATAGGACCTTGATGCACGTAATTTTTTTTTTCGGATCAAGTTCGAAATAGCTGACTGGCGGCCATTTTGTTTTAAAGAATTCAGTTCTGGATCCGTTTCTGAGACATGTCTGGATTGATCAAGTTCAAACTTCACACACACAAGGTACATCATGTCACAAATATGTATGTGCATTTGTTTCATGATCTTATTAACGATAGCCAAATGGGGGCCGCTTTAAGGCCGAAAATGCATTGAAATCGCACATTTTCACCATTCCGGACCCAGATCTCAGTTATGCATGGACGGATTTCATTCAAATTTGGTACATACATTAAACATAATAGGACCTTGATGCACGTCATTTTTTTTTTCGGATCAAGTTCGAAATAGCCGACTGGCGGCCATTTTGTTTTAAAGAATTCAGTTCTGGATCCGTATCCGAGACATGTCTGGATTGATCAAGTTCAAACTTCACACACACAAGGTACATCATGTCACAAATATGTATGTGCATTTGTTTCATGATCTCATTAACGATAGCCAAATGGGGGCCGCTTTAAGGCCGAAAATGCATTGAAATCGCACATTTTCACCATTCCGGACCCAGATCTCAGTTATGCATGGACGGATTTCATTCAAATTTGGTACATACATTAAACATAATAGGACCTTGATGCACGTCATTTTTTTTTTCGGATCAAGTTCGAAATAGCCGACTGGCGGCCATTTTGTTTTAAAGAATTCAGTTCTGGATCCGTATCCGAGACATGTCTGGATTGATCAAGTTCAAACTTCACACACACAAGGTACATCATGTCACAAATATGTATGTGCATTTGTTTCATGATCTCATTAACGATAGCCAAATGGGGGCCGCTTTAAGGCCGAAAATGCATTGAAATCGCACATTTTCACCATTCCGAACCCGTATCTCAGTTATGCATGGATGGATTTTGTTCAAATTTGGTACATACATTAAACATAATAGGACCTTGATGCACGTCTTTTTTTTTCGGATCAAGTTCGAAATGGCCGACTGGCGGCCATTTTGTTAAAGAATTCAGTTCTGGATCCGTATCCAAGACATGTCTGGATTGATCAAGTTCAAACTTCACACACACATGGTACATCATGTCACAAATAGATATGTGCATTTGTTTCATGATCTGCTTAACAATAGCGGAATGATGGCCATTTTAAGGCCGAAAATGCATCAAAATCACGTATTTTCACAATTCCAGAACCGGATCTCAGTCATGCATGGATGGATTTTGTTCAGATTTAGCACAATGTGTTGTACATATGCAGGTGCATTTCGGTCATGATCTGCTTTGAATGTATATGTCACTCAAATATGAACGGAACGGGGACGTGTCATTGACAATGACTTGTTTGGTAATAGTTCAACCCGCAAAACATAGGGGAATTTGTCCACCCTTGGCTCTTAGTTGAAATCGTGACACCAGGATATCATACTCTGACAAGATTCAACTAAATATTACAGTAATCCATTGAAAAAAGCTGAAATTGAAAGCCTCGGCAGTCTAGAAAAGATGATAATGACAGCTATAAACTTGTAGAACAATATGTCTGTTCACTCTATGGTCAAAATTATCATCTGTGAAGGAGGCCAGGTTGAGAATTTTCCTGCACAAATACAACCAGCCCATTTAGAGTCTATTGGAAAAATGTAAAAACAATCGATGCAGGCATGGTTCCACCCTGCAAATATGTCCTATTACAAACATTGGCACAGTGCAACTATGACACAGATTTTCGAAACATGCATGCTAAGAGATCCACTAGATAATATCCAACCACAGATCATACTAGGAAAGGTTAATGGAATCTTCCTATCAATACGTTTTACTAGGAGTCAGATGCCAAATTTACTTCCTGATACTATGGGACCAGAAGATGTGACAGATGATGATAACGACAATAACTGGTGATGATTCAGATGATAACGGCGACAATGATGATCACTAGTAACTGAAATTACTGAATTGCTATAGTTTATCAATATAAATATTGTGTATTATTTAGTAACTTCTAAAAAATACATGTGCATAATGAACATTCATAAAGAAAGACCTATTTTGGCCAATATTTTGGTCACAGAGGCAGAAATGGTAAAAGTCTGTCATGTATTATTAAAATATTCTTTAATCTGATTTCATAATTGTAATCTTTCTAACCTAAAGTTGTTCATTGATATTTAACAAGCCATGCATGACCCAGTTCTAGTTTGTTATCAAACTTAAGGTATATATTTTTTTTATAGTAATATAATTCAAACATGTCAAAGATATGGATCCAGAAGCTGATGCTTGATTATGGTGATTTTTTAACACTGAAATGATTGACATTCAGTCATCTTGTAACTGATCGTCAAATAAATTCTTATCCATAGTTAGAGATATTGCTGTGGAACAGCATTCATTAAACAAAATGGCCATTGGTCAGCCATTTTGAAAACTGTATACCTATAACATGTAAAATTAATATATACAATTTTAACATAATCAGTCAAGGCATGGCAGAGATATGGCACTAGAACTGCATTCATTAAAACAAAATAGCCACGAGTCGGCCATTTTAAATCCAATCTGAAAAATAAAATGATGTGCATAATAATAATGTTCAATGTATGTACCAAGTTTGAACAAAATCCATTCATAAATGCTTGATTTTGATGATTGTTTAGTAAAACAATGGTCACCAAATTGATGTGCATATGTATAATTTTATGTGTGAAGATTGAATGGCATGTCTAAGATATAGGTCCAAGGTCACAAGTTAGAAATCCTGATACAAAATCATTGCATAACATGTGCACTTATTTTATTACAGTATAATTTGTTCACTGAAGATTAATAACAAATACAAATGCTTCTGTACAGTATTACTTACAATAAAATAACTTAAGTAGAAAACAAATTATTGTGCATATATTTGCATCAACTATTCAGAGCAAGAATAGCATCTTGTGAATACTTATCAATATTTACATATACATATCTAATGACTTGTAAGTAATTGTTTTTTTAACTCGGAAAATACCTTTTTGAAAAGTTTAAGGCAACAAGGCAAGGTTGATATTTATTGTGCAGTTTTACTGGTTTATTACACTTAATATTTGCAAAATACATAATATGTGCATAACTTGTAGTTGTACTGGAAATATGCAAATCTTAAGACTTGGACGGTTACAAGACATGAACATGGACAATATGATACAGAAAATATAATTCTGTGCTTTAACAATAAAGCCACTGTTAAATATTATTAGGAAATTCCATCTCCAGTACTGTCACACTGAATAGCAGTGATTTGTCTTAAATGGTGCACTGAAGGACAGCAACATAGTTTTTCCATTATGAACGAAACATTCAAAAATATACTAAATATAAGTTTTGAACCATTTTCTGATACAAATCACCATATATTGTAACACTACATCAATGAACAGTCTATATACACTATAAAAGCTTTTATGCAATCTGTATTAGTTTTGATATATGCATCACATATTTATCCTCGCCCATTAATCACATTTTAGCTATGCATTTATTCCCATCATGCTTTAATTTTATACATAGCACTGCGCATTTAACTGCAACACTGAAAATGTACTGAGCTTAACTTGTAACTTCATCCCATGTCGGATCCAGAGACTGAATTATTTTGTTAATGGAGTGATCTGATAAAACAAATACCACAAACTTTATTCTCTAAGAAGAGTAATCACTGGACTCGCCTATCACGAGATATTTCTGTCACAAGAAATTTTATTTGCATAGCTCTCCTAATCACAGATAAGCATTTTTGACTACCAGGTCATTTTCAAAAGAAGGGCCTGGTTAAGACACTTTATTTGATCTGTGTTGTAATACACTGAAATGCATCAAGAAAATATGTGATGTGAGCATGATGGTAGGGCGATAATTTGGCAGCATAAATGCGATAATTTGGGCGACTTGAATGCAATAAAGGCATGTCTGTATGACAGGCTGGTTGAAAGTCATGGTACTGTATATGTATACGACAAGCAATGACAAAGTCAACATACTGTGTTGCATTATATACGAGTAAAGACACATTTCTAAAAAAATATAATCTACTTTTTGTTACAATCCCACAACATTACCGACCAGTGATTGGTTTATAGTGTAATTTCATACTTCTACTTCACACCTTGAAAATAATACTATTAAAACTAAAATGTATGTAGAGACTCTGGTCGGTTTTAATAGTCCCTGGTGTACATGCCACTAATTACATCTGACCAACTACAAAATGCATTCAGGCAGCTGTCTAACCAATTAAACTTCACCTTACTAAAAACTGGATATGCTGTTGTAGAAAGCATTCTATAACACAAATTCTGATTGGTTGCTGAGACTTTAATAAGATTTACACAGGTCAGATGTAGATACAGCAATGTACACCAGTGATCATAAACAAGTCAACTGGTGACCTTCCTATCATTTCATGGCTTCTTCAGCAGTCTCCATGCTAGTCTGAAACGAATTCGCTCATTAACAAAAAGTAAATTTATTCCAACGTCACAAAGGAAAGGAGGCAGTCGCACATTCATCTATCTGGCAACTATCAGTTGATACAGCGTGTTCGAAGAACACAACTGTCATTCATTGCTTGGTACATTAACATATTCAGTTTAATAGTGTGCTATATTTATCAATCAATCAACATTGAGGTCACATAAGCTAATAAGCAAGTGACCGTACATTAAAAGTAACCTACATCCAATTTTCATTGGCCTTATGCATGACCTCTAAAGGTCACACATCCTGGTACTTTCAGGGGATATTTTGTTTCATCACAGCAAGAATTTCCAATAATATATATCGTTTTTTACGATGTTTAACTGTTTTTGAATTTCAAAGATAACTGCTTGCATTTTTGTGAGAAAATAATTAAATTCGAATTGAAGGTGAATTTGTACCCCCAGAAAGTACCAGGATGTGTGACCTTTTGGAGGTCATGCATATGGCCTATTAGATGGCTCGAAAATGATTGCAAGAAAAGGTTTCATAACAATTTTCTATATCATGCTATGATTTGATGTGCCTTCTTAATATACAGTACTATTGCAACTAGTAAGTATTTAAAAACTTATCAAAATATTCACAGTATAAACATTGCTTTAATCATCATCCTCATATTTTCGTAGTCTCTTGCGAAGGTCTTTAATTAATTCATTCTTTTTCTCCAGCATTTTCTTCATGTTCTTGTAAGCTCCAGTTTGACTGAATTTCCTTTCAAGTTCCTGGCAAATTAATTCAAATATGGACACACTCATTGTTTATTTCAGTATAATAATATATGATAATTTGTCTAGCCTACACACTATCGCAAACCTCTGAATTCATGATCAATAATTATTATTTCAAAACAGGATATAAAATAAAATGCAGATTGTTCCAGAGTATGGTGATAGTGCATGTTTTTTCTCACATTACAGTTTTGTAAGTGACATCAAGTGTTCACAGTGATTAGATGAATTTTTCAAAATCCTGTAAAACCATTTACTTTCACTGGCATTTAATTTCACTTTTTAATATATTTTGAGCAATTTCACGGACTTGGCAGGAAAACTTACTTGGAATAGATTACCTGAAACTAGTCTATTAAAACAGAGATAGATGAACTTGTAGTGTTTACAATTGAACCTTACCTTTTCAGCCATTTCCAATTGTTCTTGAATTTCCAGAAGCCGATGTTTGGTACTTGTCAAATCTTCTTTCAACTCTGATTGCGTTTTTGAACTGTCATGTAAGTTCTGAAAAGAAAATGGGAGACAGTTAAGTCTGAAAACGGAGATGTAATTATGTTTCAACTGACAATTAATGAGTGTTCTACCTTCTCCAATTGCATTCTGACATTAGACATTTGACCTTCGAGTTCAGCGATATCACCACTTCTATCAGTACCATGTCTTCCTCTAAGTCCCCTCATCTCATCCTGGGCTCTTTCCAGATCAGAAGCTAATGCTGATTTGTCCTTAAGAACACCAGTTGCCTAAAAATAGTGAAACAGATATCAGTAAAGAGGTCACATTAAGTGCAAAGAAGCATACTAGTTCACCTGCCACCACCTGTTGGGCACCTAAAACAGAGTACCGTAAAATCTGTATTAGAAGCCGCATCTCTAATAGAAGTCGCACCCATTCTTTTTGAATAATTGAGAACCAAAAATTCACCATTTCTCATATGTGTAGATGCTCTAATAGAAGCCGCATTCCCTCTGTTGCATTGTACCATTTTAATAGAAGCCGCAGCTTCTAATAAAGATTTTACAGTAACAGTAGCACAGCCGCAATACTACAATGAAGACCAAGCTGAAAGACATTTTGCTTTGAAAATGAGTGCTCTCACAATTCTACAGTACAAGCCCTGAAAATGATTTTGGAGTTGTTACAGGAAACGATCTCCATTTTTTAGGGTGCAACATAAATCCTACATTCTGATAATATGGTACTATGCGATCAGATATCTACACACTATGATCAGTTTTACACTGGTTGTGAGTATACTTATGTTGACTTATAAAATTAAAAAAAAATAAATAGAAAATTCAATCTAATCTGCCTGTGAATTGAAATAGTTTTACAAATACATAACCACTCATCCAAACACCAATCAATCCACATTGCTTATTCCACTTACTACCGTCCGGTACCAGTTTTGGGCTGTGCTTGAAGGGGCTAAATATGTTCATAAACAAATTTCATTTCCATTTTCAATACCTATTTTTGACGCACTTTCAACAGTTTTCTAAGTGAAATTGAACAATCTGAGAAATACTCCTTGCTAAGATATATTTTGAACAGTGTAAAATCTGATTAGCAATCAGTTAGTTAATTTAATTTCTCCACATGTCTAGTAGTAAATTTTTTTTTTAACTATTTGGGAATAAGTGCTTTGCATAATCCATTATTTCATGGCACACTTAAAATTCTAGCAGCTTGCTAATATACAGACTCACCGCTAATTCCGCAGATCGTAGTCTTCCTTTCAATTTCTCATTCTCCTCAGTCAGTCTCTCAATTTCATTTTGAAGTAACTCAGCTCCTCCACTCTCAAGAGGCGACAACTTTTTCATGTCAAACGTTGGCTTACCAGACTGTAATGAGAAATGAATTTCAGAAATTTTTTTTAAAACTTGTTGTACCAGGCATCAGTTCCGAACATTGAATGTCACTGTTGTCTCTCCGGACTTTTTTTTTGTAAGTGCAAATTGCTAGTGCTGACACATAGCGCATTTTGCCACAGAAGTCATATTCATGTTTGGGACTACATGACAGGGCTGTGTGGCCATCTCTCTATTAAATGGCATTTTAAATGCGCTATACTGGCGTCAACCAGGCTCGGTCGAACATAACAAAAGTTAATATTCAGAAAACACTTTCACAATAATTTTTTATAGATTTTTTTTTTTTTTCAAATTAAATGGTTTAATTTATTATAAAGAACCCCAGAGCATGGGTTACATGTTCAATGCATTTTCCGTATTAATAAAATGCTTGTAGCTATTTCATTAGATGAATTAATAATGAGTTGAAAGCCTACATGTACATGTATGATCATTATAAGCTCATACTTTTTTGGAAAATTCAGTTTCAAAAAGGTTGAAGCAAATAATAAAAAATATTTTTGTTGTCAATGGTTATTCCAATTATGCAAAAATTATGAATGTTTCGAAAAATCACATTAATAATCAATAAGGAATTAACTAACAAAAATGGTACTAATAATATGGGAAATATATTAGAACAATAAAGCAAGTGTATGCGTTATGACTCATTAGATCAGTAGCTATTATCATATTTGTTGCACAGAGTGCATACTAAAATTCAATTTTCCATTCAATACCATTGTACATACAAATAGAGTACAATCACAATTTCCAAGTAAATTGTTTATTTATTTGTCTAATATTGATACTAGAATTAGAAAATATTGCTGTACACTATTTAATACCATTCCAAACAATTCCATTTTGTAGTAAAATCGTTCATCTAATATTTAGGATGAAAATTTTCATCAGAAACTACAAAGAACACCCATACGTAATGAAAAGAAGATTTTTTTTTTTTAAATTTGTTGAAAATGAAAAATAAAATATTTACTTTATGGTAAACTTGTATAGACTGAACACAGATGGTGATAAAACAATTTCTTTAAATAAGTTTTACATGTAACAAAACCAGCTATAAAATAATATGAACAATAACTATATTATTTAACACCTCACAAAAATGTTTCTGGTCAATGGCTTCTTCAAAAATTGGGCAAGGCTTTTACAGATTTGACTGAATTCATTGACAATGAGTGCTGTATACTAGCAAAATAGTCTGAAGTTAATTAGAGTAATTAGAGTTTCTATTGGCTAATCAAATGAGATAAAATACGTAACTAGAAAAATGAAATGGCCACCAGTCGACCATTTTAAATTGAAACACACGCAAACAAATAATGGACATTAATATACAACCTTCATACCAAGTTTGAATGAAAGTGATCTAAAACTCTGAAAAATCGTTCACTATACTACTAGTAATAAAATCTCCAAATTACTTGATGTGTACCCGTTAACTATTATGACTTATATCAACTTATCATGGCATGTCCGAGAAATGACCCCAGACAAATGGGCACATGAACACAGACAGAACCCTGAATTCGTCCACCGCCTAGGACTAATAAAGACATTAATGAGAAAATTGTAGAAAAAAATATCAATTTTTTGTAAAAAAAAAAAAAAAAAAAAAGACAGTCATTAAAGCCATATGCAAATAATACTGCAATTGTCAACCAAACCAAAATGATTGATCTGTAGCTGTGAAGCTGGCACTTTTGCTGTTATATGCCATGAAATTGTCATTTCTCACTACATTACAAACTGCACCTAGCGTAAGAATTAAGGATGTGCATGTGTGATATAAAATGCAGTTGTCAATATTGGTATTCAGCTACACCTTGTATGACTTAATGAGTAGCGGGGATTGTACGAACATCATGAAATTATTGGTCAAATTATAAATGAACATTAGCATAAAAAGAGCACTAAAAATTATGTATGATTTCCGACAAAGCAACTAAATCCCTGATCAAAACTTTAAAATTGATGTTTGTCATCGATAGAGCAAAATATCAGTCAGGGTGTTCAAAGCTGCATACTTACAGCTACCAAAGATTACTAATTAAAATTGGCAGTCCAGCAGGGTCCCAATGAATTTGGTTCATTTTGAACTGTGATGTGAATTAAATAAAAACCTATATGTATTGTTCTTATTATTAACTATAGTTTTAAATCTAATAATACAGTATGAACCACACAAATATAATTATAATACAGTATACAGGCATTGACTTGGAATCCTCAAGGAAAAAGGAAGAGGGGAAGGCCTCGTAACTCATGGCGCAGAGACATGGAGGCAGATGTTAAGAAGATGGGCCGCACATGGAAAGAACTGGAGACGCTGGCTCAGGACCGCTCTGCCTGGAGAAACCTGGTTGACGGCCTATGTCTCAGGAGGGGCGATAGGCGTAAATAAAAAAAAATAACAGTATCAAACTTACAGGTTTTCCAGAGAACTCTCTTTCTTCAATATCTTGAATCAGTTCAATTAATTCTCTGTTGGAAAAACAAAACATAATCAATTGATAATTTTCTTTATAGAAACATAATCAACATATTCATGTGTTTTGGGATTTTCCTGGGTACCCTGTCAACTGGGTAAAATATTTTTTCCCCACAGTGATTTAGAGCTTTAAGCCATCATCATCTTCATGTTTTATGGGTTATATAATACCGTTAGTATAACAAAAATGTTTTTCAAAAAAAAAAATAAAGTTTCTGGTCAGATAGGGCAGCGATTTTTTTTTTTTTGGCAAAAATATTTGCATCAATGTGAATAAGTGACCCAATTTTTTTTATGGTTGGCACACTGACCAGAAACACAATATTTGTGTGGACATGGTAACTGTATGAACAATTTTGTTCAATATTGGTACAAAGATTAGATTTCAATAGTCTGTATATGCATGTCAATTTGTCATGTTTATGAAAAAATATAACCAATTGGCAGCCATTTTTGGCGTTATACAAATAAAAAAAAATATTAACATGTCCTTTAGAAATATTTCCCCTACTAATGCACATTCTCTTATCTGTGAATTGAATTAAAATGGATGACTGATTGGTTTGGTTTAAATTGAGTATGAAGGCACGACATACAGTAATCATCTATTTATGCGAATTTGTTTTTGACGACAATAAAATTTAATCAAGATCAATGTCAAATGCCAAATACAAATCTGTGATGAAAATGGAATCAAATATGAAGAAAATTTCTTAAAAAGTAAATTATACAGTATAGAAAGTCTACAAATACAACATCAAATAGATATAAAATGATGGTCATCATGACCAGTGAAGAAGAGAGACTTAGGTAATAGCAACTCTATCAAAATATAAATATAATTGTTTTAAAATATTAAAAAGAGGAACAAGCTGAACAATTTTCTTGGACTAATATCAAAGCTGGTCAATCCTTTCCCAGCAATAATCAATAGATTGTCAGCTACCTCATAACAAATTTGACATATATTTTATTTATATTTTTTTAGATTTATTATCTTTCATTCTTCAAGTGTGTGTAAGTCTTTTTGTTTACAAATTGTTTTGTTCTCTGCTTTCTTTATTGTTCAACTTTATCAAAATCCAAACAAGGATACGATTCAATAAGGATTATTATTATTATAAACATACTCATTCATCATCATAACATTTTGTAGGATTACATTAATCAATCAATCATGAAAGAATCATTAAACTATATGTATATGACACAACAGAGCACATGTTTATGTATGCCTTCATTAATGTTTTTGTACATTTTCTGTCATTTATTTATTAAAGATGTCAAGCCTCAACACAAATAATGATTAGAACAAGGGTACACCTCACTTCTCTGTGTTTACAGATTTCCATATCAAATTAACTTTTTTGAAAACAGATTTTTCAACCTTTGAGCACCAAAACTTTGGAGCAACATTTTGCTTAGTTTATGTATTTTCTATATTTTTTGGCTGATTTTGGAATGAATGTAATTTCCTATTGTCTAAATTAGGAAATTATAAAATGAAAAAAAAGTGATGAGTGTTTCATTTTAAGAGGTGACAAAAGATGACTTTGACGCTCAATAGGTTAAGCACAGTGGAACGGACATGCTTGAATTTTCAGGAAAATAGTAGAAGATATTGATATGTTGGTAATGTAGGTTCAATGTAATGAGAATTAGGATATTCCCATGCTAATTAGTTATTTGTATGTAAATCAGATGCTCTGCTATGACACAGCTGGGGAGAACACATGTATTTATATTAATAGACTGTAAATATGAATACTGGTAATTGTTAAAATCTTGTTGCCGTCAAGAGGGCCACAAAACTTGTTTATGCATTGCTTGTTTATGCAATGTTCCACTGTTCCCTGTCATCGTCTGCACTGTTCTGATCTATGTAAACATGGTATATGGACAGTGAATGTGATGAAATGGGCCACATACTATTTAAGGAGAAAATAAGTCTTGAGGCTCACGCACTTTCAACATGATCTTGCTGGACATTTGTATTAGAGGTTTATTTTGTGAATATTCAGTCTTTTCTGGATGAATAGAATGATACAATGTATGCAAAACAACTGTCAAGGATGTGGATTCAGCCAAAAATTCATTTCAGAATTTAGTTTACCATTAGACATTAATAGACATTAATCTCAATATAATCTTACCTATTTTCTAATTCTGATATATCCGTTTGCAGCTTAAGATGCCACTTTTCAGCTTGTTGAAAAAGTTGCCGTAGCAATAGTACATTTGTATGTGCAGTGTTTATCAGTTCAGTTTCCACTTCACCTCTAACAACTGCTTCCAATCCATCTAGCATCTCACTCACCTCATCAACAGTAAAAGTATCTTCAGTTAACCTGTCAAATCAGCAAATCAAGCAATTGTGACTTTTGAGGGACTTTGGTTTAAGAAACACAGTTAACTATGTGTGTGCAAATTCTACTGTTCTGCAAATTCCGCCCACAAGAATAAGCAATATGGATTTAAAGTTATAAACACAGCTAAGTAACCATCATAAATTATAATTTACCCTCACAACCCACTGTTATTAATGCACATTTCAATTAAAGAACTGAAGATATCATCAGAAAATGAACAATATGTATAGTATTAAAGCAATCAGACTTGCTGTTTTCAACAAAAATTTGAAAATATAACTTTTTATCAAAAATATTCATTAAAATTAGATAATTGAAGAACAAAATCATCACGAAATGAACAAATCTGAGAGAGGTCTATCTGCAGTACCAATAAAGTAAATATAATATCAAAGCAATTAGACTTTAGCGTTTTTTAACAAGAAGTCGAAAATATCACATTTTACCAAAAATGACAAAAATATTTATGAAAATTAGAGAATTAATGATATCATCACGAAATGAACAAATCTGAGGGAGGTCCACATGTAGTACTTAGATATGTAATATCAAAGCAATTGGACTTGTGGTTTTTAAAAAGAAGTCGATAATATCACTTTTTACCATTTTTATCACTTTTTAGCGCTCCAGATTATTACGTTTTCTTTGTTGTTTACAAAGTGTGTGTAGAGAAAAAGACGTTGTTTGGCCGCAATTTTGAATTTATAATGAAGTCATTAGCAACATCTTAAATTAGCGAATAAGTTCTCTCGCTAAATTCATTAAAAAGACATGCTCACTGTGAGATCTCATATACCGTAATGCACGAAAGATGTGAATCACACTTGAATTTTGTTTCTACATTACCTAGCTATACTAACTATACATGTGCAAGCCAGGTGTATAAACTGGTTAGTTTGCAACTATTTGTGTTTTTATGAGGCAACCCACACACAAGCAGTTATGTTGTTTCAGGCCCATGGATTCTTGTGATCAACCAGGCCACCAGTCGGCCATTTTGAATACATCTATATATCTATAACATGATGTAAAACGAATATATAAAATTCGAACATAATTAGTCAAAGCATATCAGAGATATGGCTCTAAAAGCACATTCATTTAAAAACAAAATGGTCGCAAGTCAGCCATTTTGAACCCGATCTGAAAAATAAAATGATGTGCATCAGTAACACATAATCTCTAATGTATTTATCAAGTTTGAACAAAATCCATCCATAAACGCAAAGATCTAGATCTGGAATGCCAGAAATGCTTGATTTTGATGACTTTTAGTACAAAAATGGCTGCCATAATCAGATAGTCAAATCTATATATCTATGTCATGATGTATAATGAATATATAAAATTTGATCATAATCAGTCAAAGAATGGCAGAGATATGGCACTAGAACTGCATTCATTAAAACAAAATGGCCGCCAGTTGGCAATTTTAAATTGGATCTGAAAAATAAAATGAATCATGGTTCCATAATGTCCAACGTATGTACCAAAATTAAACAAATTCCATCCATAAATGCTTGATTTTGATGATTTTTTAGCACAAAAATGGCCACCTTTCGACCATCTTGAATCAGATCTTGAAACAAATTGATGTGCATATGTTTAATATTATGTATGATGTATGTGTGAAGTTTTATTATGATTGGTCCAGGCATGTCTAAGATACAGGTCTGAACGCATGCACGGACACACAGATGCACAAAGGTCAAAACACAAGTCCTCGTTTTTGGACTACGTACGATTGGGTACTAATAATATAATAGCTGTACGTATACAGTTGTTGGTTTCTATGCACTTCTAGATGAAGTAAACACAGTAGTTTGAAAAAAATAATCAGTGAGTTTGTGAATACTTGCCTACTATCTTTAAGATCCTCAAAACATCCATCAACAACTCGAAGATTCTGTCCACGTTTATACCTTGAAAACCGCATATAATTCAACACAGTTGTATGGTGGTGCTCATTCAAACCCAGTTCTGCCTGTAATTACAAATGGGTAATAATAGATGTTATTTATAAAACACAAATGAATTCTGGAGATTGTCAGTATCATAATGATCATCGTTATTGGAAAGGTTTCATCATTATCATTCTCAGGAATGAGCGAAAGATAATTGTCCACTTCAAAACTAACTTTGAGATGCCTAACATTTGTTATTAGAGATTTTTTGCACATTTGGAGTATTAATTACTGCTTCGTGAGATATCGTCAAGTTAGAGGGTTGGCGTGGTACATGCACCTTCCAATGACAAAGTGTTGTAGCAAGCATATTAGAGCCATCACAACATGAATGTGTGTCGAGTTTGAGTTAACAATTACATGTACAAAAATCTTCGTTTTTTTTTTCAAAAGTCACAATGCCAATTTCACCAAAGGTTGGGAAAAAATATTTTTTTTAACAAATATTTTTAAAATAGAATTAAAGGAACTTATTTTATTGGCATAAAACTAAACACAATATTGTAACTGCACACAGAAATTTACACACCAATGACAAAATTTATTTATGATATTCTAGTGTTGAAATTAAGGCCTGTCCAGCTGTCCAAGACAGTTAGATTTTATCGCGGGACAGGTTAATGTAGAAATGGCCTGATGTCTGTGGAAAAGTAAATTAATTAACTTTTTTCATATTCATTGGGCAAAATAAAAAAAAAATAGTGTGCTTCTGGTAACTCAACCTTGTCTAGATTTAGTATTTCAGTCCTTTTAAATAGGAGCAGAGGTCCGACTTTTGTCACTTCTTATATGAAATGTGAGATCTATGAATGAATTCTGACGATAAAAACAACTTGTATGTACTGCGAAATGCACTAAATATCGAGTAAAAAATGGGCTGTGAAGTAGAGTACGGATTGACAAAAGCTATACCTCTGCTCCCCTTTAAGACTGAACTGGAAAGAGGCCATTGGAGAATGCTCACAGACTTCCTGTTTATTGCTGCATGCTGGGTAAATTCTTCACATTATCGTCAGCATGTACAGTGTAGTCATCCACTAAACGTGGATATTCTATCGAAAACGAGCTGAAAATTTCAAATTCGTGGGGCATCAAGTAATCGACACAAAAATGAAAAAAAAATGGTGGACCTTGAAATCTCAAGCAATAGAGGGCGTACACAGCTTGTCACGCATCATCGAGGGACTAGGCCGACTCACACTTTTTAACAATAGCGTTTCCTAACAGTCTTTTTTAGTAACCGTGGTTCCTGTATAAAAAATATGGACAAAAATGCACTCTAACATCTTGCTGACAACCATATAGCAAGATTAATTAAATAAAACAAACTATGCAAAATACCTCTCTGCCTACCCTATTACTGTTTTTAATATCAGAAATACACTACTGTGTATTGATTGTCTATATGAGTGAATTTATTTGTTTATAAAAACCATCTGAAGAATAGTTGTTGAATGATGGAGCAAATGATGTTGTACATGTACAACTTTAACTTAATTCTGGAGTTGGGGTTACATTGCAGATTACATTCAAACTTCTTGGTCATGTGATACAGTAATGTTCAAAGCTTTTGAGGTTACAAAAGCCATCACATGTGGTCTTCAGTATCTAGGCAACAGCATACTTAGTGTCAATTATGTAAAATAACACACTGTTGGTTTTGTAAACAACAACTAAATCAACTTTTAGTTACTTTTAGTATTAAAAATTAGATTTGTACAATGAAACGATATACGATTACAAAAAATAAACATAATTAGATTCAGATATAATTCAATAAATCTAAAAATAAGTAGTAAATTAATAGTTCATACCAGGAGATTGTGTTTACAAGTTACTTTCGTTTCCTTGGAAACTGGTACAGTACAGAATATAATTTACATAAAGCGCTGACACCCACTTTTAACAGATCTGAGCTGTAACAGTCTATCGGTTGAAAACTTTAGACAGGGTGGGCGCACCTTCCAAAAAACAGTTATT
The DNA here is from genome assembly GCF_978046115.1 of Saccoglossus kowalevskii. Taxonomy (NCBI): domain Eukaryota; kingdom Metazoa; phylum Hemichordata; class Enteropneusta; family Harrimaniidae; genus Saccoglossus; species Saccoglossus kowalevskii. The sequence goes on along the minus strand of NC_140661.1, from coordinate 26,274,458 downwards.
GTAGCGTAGGGTGCGAAATCAGAGAGGGCGTCCCGTCCTTCGTCGAAGAGTTAACGGTACAATAATAATGTGCATGTAAAAGTAAATACAAGTGACTTGCACATAAATTGTACCGCAAAACACGTGAAAAACATCCTAGTGTAGACACTACTACAAAGCAAAATAGATGTACCAGTTGCGGGGAAGCCACGTAAGGGTAGCTCGCGTATCACTGAAAAGTGTCACCAGGATCTGAATGACATTGACAATACCGATCCGATTGGGAGACATTTGCGATTCTCTTCGCATCTCGCCTTGGATACGGTACAGGACTACGAAAAATCAGTAAAGATATGGATCATTATAGTGTTACTGACACGGTTAGAGGAATATACATACCATCTTTCTCTGTGTTGAGTCTTGCAATGGAGATACAGAATACGACTACAGTGTAGCACTCCGCTATTTCGATATTGTTTGTTCAAACTGACATGCGCTGGGTCACCAAGTTACCCGGATGAAAAGGTTCACACAGGTCAGCCACCGAACAGTTGAGCATCTGCGCTATATTCGATGTCGTCATATTTGGAAATTATTGTTTTTTTCTCCAAAATAAATGAAGTTCAAAAATGAACATAAGTTAATTTGAGAAAGCGCGTGATAATGTTGCCAAATAAATAACTTACCTTGTTATTTTTTGAGAGGGGAGAGGGGATCAGAAAATAATGTTATACCCCTCTTATATTATAAACGTTTTATGGTAGAGTGACTAGAATGCGATTAAAGCAAAGCTTTAATAACTTTGCAAAAATAATTATTCGAGAAACGACTAAAACTAGTTTCCGTAAGACATTTCAGTATACCACAATCCGAAAGGTTAGGGGTCATATAGAATTATTTAATTATAGCGTTCGTTTATTTTTAATTTATAAAATAATTATTGTCAAGAGTTTACAACACCGATAATTTTTATAAAATATGCGAATATGTGAACGTCAAATAAAACATTTTGCGGTCACGAACATCCGGGTTCTTTTATTTTTCATTCGTTCACAAATCCAATATGGCTGCCCCAGGTAAGAGCAACACGTTTTTGCATCAATGTTTCCAGATCGAAAATCACGCCCATTTACCTGATCATTTCAAAACAAATTGTCTGTAGGCTTTTTGTAAATGTATGGTTTAACATATCTTCGGTTTTTCTCGCTGATTGTCTGAGTATGGGACGAAATATTGCCCAGGAAATTATGAATGGGTACGTTCTGGTGAATCTAGCGTGGCAAGATCAGTAAAAAATGTGTGGCGATTGTCGATAATTCGCCTGCCATATGCTCACAACATTTAAACATCGAAATGAGCAAATGGTGAATTCCTTTCACCAAGCGTGTAATGATCATACGACGACACACACATTATACAACACTACACAAATGTAAAAATATTAGAGCACATGAGAATTCGTAGGGAGAGTTTTGTTTTGTTATTAATTGAGACGGTAATATTGAAAGTGAATCTTCATAATCGTTATATTCGATTTGACTGCCGTAATGTGATTAATAAATTACAACTGTTGTATGTATTCTGCGAATACACAGTGGCATACTGTCCACTACATTTACTGTCTATCATTCTTGTATATCATTCTAGAAATCACCATCATCAGTCATATTCATCAGTGATCATTTCAAAGCACAGTTATACATGTAGCACGGACATCTTCTCAGATTTATACCATCTCTGATTCAGTCTCATGTTTTTCCCACATTGTTTATTCATTAATCTCATAACAGAGGGACCTCTATAGACCAATTTTAAAATGGACTTAGTGTCTTTGAAACAAACCGGACTCATTGCAGAGAAATGAATGAATCACATCCTTTTTGAAATGAATGGGAATCACTACCAAGGCAGTAGTTCTGCATATCACTAATACTGCACTAAACATGCCACTGCATGCACAAATAGTTTGTAATACCATTTGTAATACATCGTCCAAAGTTGTAATCAGCAATACTAGAATCCTGTGATGTCTGGTATGAGTCTTTTGACTAAATAGAGCAGCCGTGCTGTTACTCTGAGCGATCAATTTGCCGTCCTCGGTTGTATACTGAATTTTCACATGGCCTTGTGACATCCCTTGATAAGTTTGGCATAACTCTGTCTATAGGTGTTTTGCAGCTTTTCACGTAAAGTCCAACCTGAATCTGAATCATTTAAAAATGATCACTATAGATTTTGTTGAACTCAAATTTGGCAGATTTCCACGGAACTTACATGTTGTATTATGTTGATATACATGTCACACGATTTGAATATGTCCGGGTAATTCAAACAACGTCTCATAATATTCACCCACCATGTGGTCCTACTTTGGATTTTCCATCTCAAGATGACATGCGTTGTCGCATACGACTTATTTACCACTTCCGTGTCACAGAGAATGTTCTAGAACCGTACTGTGTCTGGGTGGAATATTCTAGATTTTTTTTGAAACTGTTTGAATAGGTAATAGAACACTGTAGGAGGCAATAGAAGGTAATGGAACATTCTAGAAATTTGTAGTAAGTTCCAGACTCATTATGTATGCTGATGTAATGGTCTATTTATAAACAGTGGGGGTATATATAGGGGAGTTGTTTAGCACTGAGTTCAGATCGGAGATCTCGTTGAATTGTATTGGAGTTTAAGTATTTCGTTATTGGAGTAGTGGAGTTTTACCGCATTATTGTACTTGATGTTTGCAGAGTATAATTATACCTGTACCAGTTGAAACCTCGTTTGTTGGCTCTGTGTTCGCATGCTATCATCGCCGCCAGGGAAGTCTTTCTGTTGTTGTTGCCATTTTGGTATTTGAACCATCACACCTGTACTATACCAATTACGGTAATATTACGTTGCGTGTGACATGCGTGTTTCATGGCTACAATGTACATGTAAAATTCAAAACCAAATGTATACTGTAAATGATTTTACATTGCAAATTATCAATTTTACATCAATTTTTTGTGAAAATGATTGTGTCCAGGAGCTTCAACTTGTTTGGATTGTGAGGACTAGTTTATAAACACTACTGTCAACTTTGCTAGCATTATGGCATTAATTGCATTCAAACACAGCTCTTTAGCACGGGCTAAGAGATCAAATTTCTTAGCCTGTGCTAAGAAAATGTGCGTGAATGCTTAGCATGGGCTATGGAATGCTAAGTACAGGTAAGACGTGGTGCAGAACCTTAGCACGGGCAAACCAAGTGTGCGCGAATGCTTAGCCCGGGGCTAAGCACCCTCTGTGGCAACCTTTTGGTGAATATTGTACACGTGATCAAATATATGCAACTTTCCCATTTCCAAACTGGCAACTGAGCTCGCAAAGACTGGAACAACGTAGAGACAAAAGCTATACTGGGTAAATAGAAAGACAGTGAAATCGTGAGACAGTTGAGTAAAAAATGCTTACAAGGATATGCAAGCCAAATTAGAAGTGATGGGATTTTTGTTGGTGGTCAACTTCATACAAGAAAAAAATCGAAAATAAATTTGTCTATGACATGTATTAATAAAACTCTTTGCATTCTGTTACACAGTTATATACTGTTTCTGTGCATCCAAATAAGCTGGGTTTGTCTTCTTTTGCGTTCCTGTACACGTCACTTTGAAATTAGAACTAAACATGTAAGCAGCAGAAATAGAACCTCGCGCATGTATTCCATTTTGTGTTTTCATGATCAGTTTATTCTGTTGCCTGCCGTAAACCTAACTTTTTGTCATCGATGTTCTGTAACAGTTAAATGTTCACTGATACAAAGTTTGTGGTGTTTCTGTAATGCATTTTTATCTTGTAAAATGCTGTTTGCGCTCTAGAATAGTGGATATCTTAAATGAAATGAGTTTATAACCCCTCTGTTTACATCAGATGCATAAATAGTCTAATTTTATAATTAGATCTACTTAGCATCACCGAAATGAAGCCCTACAATGCTGGTTTAAATGGCGGTAGTCGTTAAGCATAGTACTGTTCAAAATGAGACTTATAGCGATGTAAACAATCTAGTAAAATACTTTATTTGTTCATATGAAATTCAGACACACACTGCCCTTTAACATCTATAAGTGGTGATCAATGATAAAACCTGGCAGTGACGTAATGTCTGATGTGCCCCCCAGTATTTGTGAGATTGTTGGTGCCTTCCATGTTTGGCTGTACACTAAGCAGGGGGAAAAGATTACTTAAAGAGTACTTTCTACCATCCATCTTGCTACGCTTGTGATATTCCTAGTTGGGTATATGGTGTCCAGTTGCTGGGGATGTAAAGCTGTCTGACACTGTTCTATTCCTGTCCTCAGTGAAGACTGGTTTGAACACTTTAGTTATCAACAGTACGCCTTGGATACAAATGACTGCCAAGACTCATTGACAGCATGAATACCACAAGACTTATTTTTGTCCCATCAAAAAGTGTTCTTACTTTTCATCAACTGTTCCAATTACCATGGTAACATAGATCAGTGGAAACAGTAGACTGGACAACAGGGAAAAACACTGAGGACAAAATACAAGCCCCGTGGCTTAGTACCTGTCGGCGAGGTAGCAATGGTCTGTTTGCTTCTACATATACAATGTACATATATTGACTTTAATAATAATGATTCATTTCTTTCACAATGACTGTCACAGTATTTTATTCATCATTGGTGATTTTGATAGTAATAAATTGGAATGTTATCTTAGTGACATGTGTTGCTGACAGATGGTCGGTGCTCCCTGTTTAGCTTTCCCATCGTTGAGTGAAAAATTGTGTTGGTATTATTATTATTAGTGTTGTTCTCCCAAGTTTGCTGTTTGTAAGTGTAGATTAGAAAGATTGTCCAAATTATTTATTTTTTCAGCAACTCCGATTTGACTATTTTGAGAGACTATAAATTATTCCAAACAGAATGTTAACAACAGTGTCAGTATATTTATGGAATTCAAACCTTTGAAAGTTTGAGAAAATTGGTTTTCTGTTTTTAATAACTAGTCTTTGCCATCCACCTTCTGTTGATACATGTGTGTGCAAAAATACAGACCTTACTTTTGAGAAAATCGTATGTTTATTACATATTAAGTTACTGCATGCATTCTATGCTGAAAAAATTAAATGTGGTTCACACAGATAAGAAAAACAATGTAATTTTTTTTTAACTCTGCATAATGAATGGGTTTGTAAAGAACAGCACCGGCCTTATTACTTAAATTGCATTCAAATTTTAATAGTTTGCACTACACTATGTGCATGTGTGATATAATGTTTTCTCAGGTAAAATGTTTCCGTGATCGCTTAGCATACTTGAGTATATTTGAACATTTCCTATTGTTTTGACAGATTCCATGGTATACTCAATACACAGGAGAAAATCAATTATAAGGGCAAAAACTCCGACATGCCTTGACCGTTTATATGTATCAGACATTCTGCCATTACATATGTAACACCCCCCCCCCCAGTACATGCGTTTGTTACAAAATCCAGGTGGCCATTTTAATGTTAAAAATGCATTAAAATCAAGAATTTCTGCTATTCCATACCCTGATCTTGATCGTACATATTGTATTATATACACTACATTGGTACATTGAGATTAAAACGAGCTGAATGTCAGCAATTGTGTATTAATGAATGCTGTTGCATTATGGACCCACGTCTCTGACATACATCAACTGACTTCAATCAAACTTTCCATCTACATTGTACATTATGTCATAATTTATAACATTGCTGTATGATTTCAGTTCTTTGTACATTTAAACAATATGTATTCTGTCATGTCATGAAGAGATGAGTTGATCTTTACTAAACCATTTTATAACTAATATTTTTTTTTAATTTTCCATAATGGCAGGCAAGAAGAAGGGCAAGAAGGGAAAGACAACCCTAAGCTTAAATGAATTCCTCTCGAAAGATGGTGGAGGTGGAGCTCCAGGTAGTAGCTATATACTTGCATCCAAATCTGTGAACTCATGGGCAGATGAAACTGACGATTTGGAAAATGATTGTAAGTTACTTTACTTAAGTTTACATATGAATAAGTTTAGCAGTAATGCCTCCATGATGAAGCACAGATTATGGCATGGAGCACTCAGTTGTCATGTTTTCAAAACAATATCACCTAGGTGCTGCAAGATATCAAGTAATTGTTGACAGATTTATCCTGAAATTATAATTAAAATCTTCATTTTCTGGAGATTGACATTTATGGCTATTGACATGGCTATTGACATCTATGGCTATGTTTTAACCCTTTTCCGGTCAGGGGAGTTTCACGCTATCAGGTTAAGTCGTTGAAAAACGGTCATGATTCAATGCACTCCAGTAGCCAGCATCTGTGCATGCTATCCTGCCAGACATTTTTGCAAAAATAGGCCATAGTTAACAGACTGTATCGACCACAGTTTTCACATTTTTTGCAATCTGTTTGCATACACACTTCATTACCACCATGGACAACAATTTCTCGTATAAAAAAAATCACCGTTTTATTTCAATACACATTTTTTACTGTCGTTAAGTAACGATGTTTTGCCCTTTGTACAGTCTCAATAAACACGTGTTAAACATTGAAATAAATATTGCTTAATTGAAAACACATTACAAGCAAGTACAAGGTCACTACATGAATGCAAGTTCGAAGAAAAAAAACGCGTGGGTATGGGGATATTTGGGACATGTACGGGGGAAAACGTGTTTGACGTACTCGACCCGTTAGCGTACATTTCAAATTGCAACGTATATTCAACGACTTGAACTACATGTGTAACATATTACAACGTACTTTCCGTGACTTAACTGATGTTATATTCAAGCTCTAACGTATATTAACCGACTTGACCGTATGAGTAAGTCCACACTTACAACGTATATTTAACGACTCAAACTGAGACTGAAACGAACGAGAACGTAACTGCAACGACTTGATCGGGGTTACCTTCACACGGCAACGTATATTCACCGACATGACCACATTAACAAACTAAATATTTCAACGTATATTTAACGACTTGAAATAAAAGGAACTAGCGAGAACGTTACTGCAGGGACTTGGCGTGTATATATACTCACGCAGAAACGTATTTCCACCGACTAGACCCGATGAACTATCCTGACATTAAAACGTATAAATACCGACTGAGCATGAAACTAAATTAACGATAACGTATTTTCACCAACTCAAACTATTGTACAGTTCGTGACGCTGTAATAAGTCCCAAATTTATTTGTTGTACGCCTTTCTTAGTCGTCCACCCCGGCGGGCTGCTCCCATGCGTCTGCCTGATGTAGAGGGCTGCTCTTCTGTACTTCGTGTTTGTGTTCCCACGGTGCGTTTTCCCCTCAGTGCCATGTTGTGATGAAAAGCAGCGAAACATTCGCCCGCGTGAAGGTGAACTTTACAAATTGGGCATCCTTTTGATGTTTCTGATAATCGGCCACTCGCAGTTTTTCTCCCGTCCTTGCTGCACTGCTTACACGATTTTTGACGCCCGGATAGTCTGCATATTTCGTGCGAATCCATGTTTTCACTACGAATAAATGACGTGTTACTTGGAAGAGAGCCAACTTCTCTTATGGATTTTTGAATTCTACTCGAGTGTCCACCAATCAGTTGTTTACCTGTGCGGATATTGAAGAATTTGTGCGTTACTTTAGTCGTGCGATTCAATGCCTTGAAACATTCATAAGCATTGACCAATGCAACATCTATGAGGTAACAGGCCATGTAGATCCACCAACGATTGTTTTTTCTGCCCGTGTGATAGTATTTTCGCCTTTGGTTAGAACGATCCACGCCACCCATGTGATGTCTGTAACATTGTAACGATACAGGCACGTGTCTCTCGTCATCTACTGCTTCTGCCGACGTAGCCAGTGGGGGATAGACTGTATTTAAAATCAATATTTGCGCGCTGTCATCCTGGTATGCAGTAATATTGATAGTGTCGTCCGGTCTAGTTGCTGCTTTCATTTCACCAATTTTCAATTTCAGCTTCTTGCTTTTCCCTTCAGGAATTAATTGCGGCGGCATGGTTTTCCGATTTCGTCTGCTAAAACTACCGACCATGTACACTTTCTTGTCTTGTAATTCAAGGGCTGTGTTAACTGACGTAAAAAGCGAATCACAGAAAAGAATATGGTTTTTTTCTGTGAAGGGCTGTAGCAACCGGTGTGTTGTCTTCTTGATTGTCCCAGTTTCTTTCTTTCTCCCCTCAATTGTAGTTTTATATTTCACCCCCAAATATGGTTCAAAGTTTGCAATGTAAGACGTTGTCGAGTCGCACACCTGCCATATTTTGAAGCCATCACGGTCGGGTTTGTGGGGCAATCTCTGCTTAAACTTGGACCGTCCCTTGAATCTAATCATACCCTCATCAATCGAAATTTCCTGTCCCATCTGGTAGTATCGCCGACAATTTTCGAGTACGGGTTTCAGCCACGGGTTGATTTTATACAACGGGTCGGCCTCTGATCGTTGACGGCGACGTTCAATGTCAGGATCCCGCCGTGGGTCATTTACTGGATCAGCTAAATGAAAATAACGCATTAGCATTTGAAATCTGGCCCGAGTCATTACTGATGCAATTCCCATGTTCTGCAGAAAGGGGTCACTCGACCAATAATCGTCGATTGCCGATTTGTGATCAACACCCATACATATCATCACACCAAAGAATGCTTGCATTTCAATGAAATTTGTATTACGCCAGCGGGCATTTAATTTTTTTGCAATGCATTTTTGATGATATATGGCGTATTTATTAGTCTCGGTGGAAGCCAGTTCTATCAGTTCTGGTGGGATAAATTTGTAGAAATATTCCACCTCACGAGCATATGAAGGCAGTTCGAAAGTTGGTCCAGGTTCGGGTTCAAAAACTGGAATAGTAAATATATCGCCGTCTTCCTCCGTGGCCATTCTCCATTCACCAGTGCCGGAGGCAACATAATCGAATGTAGCACCAATTTCTGTGTCGGATTCAATTTCAATGTCGCTATCGAGTACAGGTGGGTAACGTTGCTCTAAAAAATCGTCATTCTCAGCACGATCTTCATCGATTTCTGAATCTGTATCGTCGTCAGTTGCAACTATGAAATCATCTGGTATTTTGTGTCGTAGCTCACCCGTTTTTTCGTCCAATACAAGTTCATCATCACGCGTGTCCATTGGCGATGCGTGTGCATACACAACACGTTTTTTAATAGTTTGTTTTTCGGGGAAACTCGCAAGTGTTGATTGTTCTGTACCGCATACATTTTCTTGTACCATTTCTTTGGCGACATCGACGTTTTGTTGCGTACTCGCTGGGTCGATATGTTCAGGCCCCTGCTTTTCTGCGTTGGCAGTTGTGGCGGATGTCGACGGTTCCGAATCGCAAACATTGTCTTGCAAAAATTGTATCACATCTTCGACGGCACGTTGTATTTCAGCGTGACCAACTTCCGTTTCTTCGGCATCTGCTTTGTCGGCAGCTGGCGATTCAACCACTTTACGGTTCGTCTTCGATTTACGTTTGCCTCCTGGTTTGCCCCTGCAGTCCTTCAAACAGTTTTCTTCTGTAATCGCATGTTCATTGACAGAGGAGACAGTCTCCGACTTGCGTTTGTTCTTATTCTTTTTACGCCTTTTCTTGAGTGGACTATTATCACTGGTGTCCGTGGTACGCTCGGCTGGTAACTCACCGACGTCAAATGTTTCCTTTGCTTTGGATTTCTTTCTTTTTCCACGCTTTGCTGGTGAAAAATCTGTCGTGTCAATGTCAAACTTATCACTCCCCGTGCCACTGCACGATTGACGCGTTTTCTTCAGTTTCCTTCTTGCCTTCATAAAACACTTTCTATCTGTATAGGACGGCATATTAACGTATGTGTCGGAAAGGAGGCACACAGCGAGTCTGGGCTTTATCTCACTTTCTTCGGCCATATTTATACTGAACGACCAGATGTCCACAAGACTGCATCTCCCCACAATTTGAATATTTATTGTTATGTAAATAAATATGTTATTTTTTCGAACACAGATTGGTTACAATTTGCATACACATAAAATTGCATATGCTAGCTCAGACGGTGAAATCACGTGGACTTTAATATTTCCCACCACCTGTCCCGGTCATTTTACGTTGGTGATTGCCGACATTCCAAGCTCAGCCGTTGGAATCCGTTATGCTATTCATTCTAAGTGCCGGGACTATTTGCCAAGCTGGTCAAAATACGTTACTACCGTTATAACCGTGAATCGTGTCGTTCAAATACGGTTGTAATGCTGCAGTTTGCAATGTGGTCAAGGCGGTTTTTTTACGTCGTCGCAAACGTCGCGTTGTGACGGTAAAATAGTGAAATGAGCAGACAAGAGTATAGAATTACATTCTTTATTACTTGGTTAATTTATTTGACTTGGCGTAATCGAAAACAAATTCTCTCCCTCCATAATTTCGCAAGTGTAAAATATCAGGTTCCGTACAACGTATTATAAACGCTTGACCGTCTGAGCAACCTAAATAACAGGCCGTTTTTCAACGACTTAACCAGTTAGCTAGCTGGAGTGGGAAATTCTAGCATACCCATATTGACGGCGGTTTTTCACCGACTTGACCGGAAAAGGGTTAATTATAGCAGAATCATTAGTGTACATGTTTGAAATAAACTGTTGTACGGCTTGAATTTTGAAGTTGAGAGTCACCCACCCTGTTTCAATGCCGAACTAGATAACAAATTCAGTGTATACATGTATGAGAAACGATGTGTGTACCCGTAAAATCTGTATGAGAAGCCGCATCTCTAATAGAAGTCCCACGCTTTATTTTTGAATAATTGAGAAGCCAAATTTCTCATGTGTAGATGCTCTAATAAAAGCCGCATCCCCTCTGTTGCATTGTACCATTTTAGTAGAAGCCACGGTTTCTAATACAGATTTTACAGTATTCTTCACTGGTCCCAAGACAAACTTGTAATTCTATTCATGCCCTGGTGTAATGTAAACAACGTTTTGATCTGTCCAAGCACAAAATACTGACATTGACACCTCTCATTTGATGCATTCCAATCATCTCAGGAATTACATAGTTAAAACTTTGAGCCACACATTTTTCCTGCTCAAACTTTCTGTCACTAAATTCAATTTTGGACCAAAAATGAATATTGTGACATTGTTTCTAATTTTAGCAGCATTTGATGTGGAAATGAGCAAAATTTTGTGGATGGTGCCTGAAGTTGATATTGGCACTCAAAGAGATAAACCTTAGTAGAGCCTCTTTTTTTTTTAAAAAAAACTAATTTTCACACCAATCAAAGTCACCATTTTTGTTAATTTATGGGACTCACATCTTGCACATGGTCATCACTATTACCACCGCCTCTTAAAAATTATCATGTCTCAAATGTGTAGCATTTACACATCCTTTGTCATATTGTAAGACCAATGAAAATGTTTGTTAGTCCCTGATCGGACATAGATATGCATCATGTCATAGATATACAAATGTATTGGTTTGACTTTCTGATTTGAAATGGCTGACCGATGGCCATTTTGTTTTCTGTTTCCAGAGCAATATCTCTCAATATGGAGAAGTACTCGTTTGACGATCAGATACAAGATGACTGAATGTCAGTCATTTTAATGTTAAAAAATCATAATCAAGCATCAGCTTCTGGATCCATATCTCTGACATGTTTGTGTTCCAACTATATTACTATAAACAAAACAATATATCTTAAATTTGATAACTAACAGGGACTGTGTCATGCAAGGCTTGTTTGTTTGTGTAACCTTTTTCATATTGTCTGTTTGAGATATCTCATGTTGTAAATTATCCCGAGCAGTAGGAGGCAGTAATCCATCTTGGCCAGAATCTGATGTCTACAACAAACCAGCAATTGATAGATCCAAGTTGCCAACTGCTCCTCGCAGCTCACGGCCTGTTGACATTGATCGTAGTAAGCTACCAGCTGTTCCGCCGTACACTGCATTTCTGGGAAATTTACCCTACGATGTTGATAAAGAAGATATCTTCACATTCTTCAAAGCTTACAAAGTAAGTATCATTTTGCCTTTTCTAATAATATTTCTGTAGCTGGTGACACTTCTGGACTTTGAATAAGATTCACGCCTGGCTAAATTGTGTTTGCCTTTGTAAGTGTAAACCTTATTAATTTGGACTAACCTGATGACCATCTTGCTTTCATAATGGCACTGTAGGGCAATATAACTCTTGCGTCCCTATAGCATTTAACCAATCAACCAATTCTTCTGATAGAGTTAATGTTGTCATCTATTGTTGTGAGCTATGGGCAAAACAGTTGCTATTTTGTGTACTAAGAATTCATCTAGAGTTATTTGGGAACCAGAATTGTAATTGCATATTACAGAGTGTGACATGGTGGGAGTGTGTACAAATCTTTTGCTGAGCATGCAGTCGCTGGGCTGGCTTGGCTTGTTAGCTTGTGTATATATCTGGTAGCGGCACTTATGTGTGGGCTTTGAATACAAACACAACATTCAGCACCATCATTGGCAGTGCTGAACGCCACTTACATAAAACGTAAATTGCAGTTGACCTCACTGTGATGACACATTGGTTGTGGAATACAGAAAAAGGAACCGAAACACGCGCACTGCGTACACAATATGCTAATGACTTTAACGAGGTTATGACATAGATATATCTCCTGACTATTATTTGAAGGTGCAATTGTTAATAGAAAGCATTTATTGTGAAACGCCAGATTCGTGTATATTCGGTCTTGACCCCCCCCCCCCCCCCCCCCTCTGTCTATTTTGAAGACTGTACACGTTTTCTATCATACCCAACTGGTCACCAAATTTAACAACTTTTTCGGGCCTTTACACTTTACTGTAAAATACTTTATTTTAGCTGGAATTAATTTTCGCTGAAAAGACATTTTGGGTGTTTTGTGTGGAATTTATTTTCACTGATTTTTGACAAATTGAATGTAAAATATAGGAAAAAAGATATATTCGCTGGATTCTATTTTCATTAAATCATTCCTTCAGCGAAAATAGCGAAATTAAGGTGAAACATGAAAATAAAGTATTTTACAGTAGTCTGAATGAGCGTATGCAAGCCTAAATAGGTTTTGAGCGTAACCAGTGGCTGTTCCCGGTTCCATGCGACCAGCATGTATACATGCGTTGTGATTATTATTGCGATTTTACTTATTCTTAGGTGAGCGAAGTACGTCTTCCACGAGATGGTGGTGGAGAAAGTGGTCGACTGAAGGGATTTGGTTATGCTGAATTTGATGATGTAAATTCACTGATTGATGCCCTTGGAATGAATAATGAAGTAGGTTATAAGTTTTTTTTGCGAATATATTAAAAATGGCTGATTTGTAGCTAGTTATTAGTGATGTCGACCTATGGTGTACATTTATTTGATGGCATTGTTATGTAGGAAATATAAAAGAATTCATCCCATGTTTCAAATAACTGTAGTCTGCTGTAAATGCAAAACACTTGCGGAGAATCCATGTTTGACCCTGATTAAGGAACGGCAGTAGATTAAATTTGAATAAAATACTGAAGTGATTGTACTTGTTCTGAAAATTGTTTAAATTTGAATTCCAAGGTAGTGTTTGTGTCTACAGAAGTCAACAGTCTGGTCAACTTGAATTTCCAGCTATTGTGTTTACAGTGGTCAAGCAGTCTGGTCAACTTGAATTTCCAGCCTCTGTGTCTACAGAGGTCAAGCAATCAGGTCAACTTGAATTTCCAGCCTCTGTGTCTACAGAGGTCAAGCAGTCTGGTCAACTTGAATTTCCAGCCTCTGTGTCTACAGAGGTCAAGCAATCAGGTCAACTTGAATTTCCAGCCTCTGTGTCTACAGAGGTCAAGCAGTCTGGTCAACTTGAATTTCCAGCCTCTGTGTTTACAGAGGTCAAGCAGTCTGGTCAACTTGAATTTCCAGCCTCTGTGTTTACAGAGGTCAAGCAGTCTGGTCAACTTGAATTTCCAGCCTCTGTGTTTACAGTGGTCAAGCAATCAGGTCAACTTGAATTTCCAGCCTCTGTGTCTACAGAGGTCAAGCAGTCTGGTCAACTTGAATTTCCAGCCTCTCTGTTTACAGAGGTCAAGCAGTCTGGTCAACTTGAATTTCCAGCCTCTGTGTTTACAGAGGTCAAGCAGTCTGGTCAACTTGAATTTCCAGCTATTGTGTTTACAGTGGTCAAGCAATCAGGTCAACTTGAATTTCTAGCCTCTGTGTTTACAGAGGTCAAGCAGTCTGGTCAACTTGAATTTCCAGCTATTGTGTTTACAGTGGTCAAGCAATCAGGTCAACTTGAATTTCTAGCCTCTGTGTCTACAGAGGTCAAGCAGTCTGGTCAACTTGAATTTCCAGCTATTGTGTTTACAGTGGTCAAGCAATCAGGTCAACTTGAATTTCTAGCCTCTGTGTCTACAGAGGTCAAGCAGTCTGGTCAACTTGAATTTCCAGCCTCTGTGTTTACAGAGGTCAAGCAGTCTGGTCAACTTGAATTTCCAGCCTCTGTGTTTACAGAGGTCAACTTGAATTTCCAGCCTCTTTGTTTACAGTGGTCAATTTGAATTTTGATGCTTGTTTGTTTTTTCAGTGGTCATGCAATTTGTCGATTTGAATCCCCAGGCTCTGTTTGTATTGACAATTTTTAAGGTGTCATTCATAAATGACAAAACCTCGAAGTAGTTCTAACCAAGACATGACGAGACCTGTAAAACAGAGCTATAATTGTAACCTGTGTATTTCCTTACAGCCTCTCAGGAACAGACGTATTCGGGTAGACATTGCTGGACAGTCGCAAGGTAAGAGACTGTGTACCTTTCCGTATACTTATCTTCAGAGTATCAGATCCAAAATGGACATGTTTAGATATCAGGTGGATTTGCTCACAGAAAATTTCACTAAGAAGAGCTTAAAAAAAAAAAATCATCTATTCAGCAAATTTTATTTTCAATAACTCCTCAGAAAGGCTATTTTCCTTAGAAAAGCTATTTGTCACTTTCCAACTATTTTTAAAAAGTGACCCCTTCTACTATTATATACCGTAAAAACCCTCAAATAAGAGCCACTTTGTAACACTTTCATTTCTGGGTGGTGCTTATTTGAGGTAACATGTTGACAACTTTGTAGCCAGTGGCTCTTAAACCAGGGTCATCAAACTTTTTCATTGTGAAATAGGGAAGGGGATAGGCAAACACACACACAACCAAAACAGACAAGTAATTATTAATGATGTATCATTGCAATTAATTTATTCTGTAAAAATACTGTTATGGGAATAACAAAAGTCAAATAAATACGACGATTCGACGTTTCATCGACAATGTGTAGCAATGCCTGAAGTCACGTGTCACTGACAATGCGTAGCGATGCCTGAAGTCTGATTTGGTAGCACTCTCAGTGTCTGACCCAACACTCGAATCACTTGTACTTCCGTTGTACAATTGTTTACCAAGTTTGGTACGGCAAACTTTTTTCTTGAAAACTGGGAATAACTTGCGTGGCTGTGGTGGTTGATTTGGTGACGATATAAAATAGTTTCGGATAGAATTGATCTGACACGCAGCGACAGGAGAAGACATACTTGCAAAGCAAGCATGGCACGAATGAAAAAAATGATGCCCAATCACTTGTATTTATGGCAAAAATAATAAATAAAAACACGTTTTTCTATAGATTTTTACAGCTTGGGTACTTGGGCATTGTTTTAATTGCGCTAGACGTCTGACAGTACAGCTTTGGTTTATATTTCCTGTTTCATAATCAAGCCAGCTTATAATGATATGTTAATGATATTCACGTACTTCACCACGCAAACAGGGTCAAACTATAGCCCCACCCCTATATAACCAAATACGAGACGATACCGAGAAAGTAACAATTACATGTATTAAAAATAATTTCCTGTGACCAATCGGAGAGACGAAATCATTCATGAAAGCCCAGGCCTGTTACAAGGCATTTTCTGATTGGTACAAGTTCAGATTATTTTCAATTCTCACAAATAGCTAATTTAAATATTTGGGTCAGGCGGGTCACGTAGACTTCACTTTGCTGTAAGACAAGTTGATCGCGCAAGTTTGTGGAACTAATCCATTCGACTTCGATTTTGATTATTTTCGGCACGAGAGTCCTCTCCAAACTAATGCCAGTTATTTTGTTACTTCCCTGAACATTTGGTCTCGAATCACCCCAAAACGAACGTCTCAAATGAAATGCAAAAAATAACCCAAAATCACGATCAGCAAGAGTGGGCTGCGTAATCATTACATTCTCACAGTCGGAGCTACGTCACAATCCCTCAAACGTTCCGGATTAACACCTCTGTTTTCCCCCACGCTAAGGAAAAAATCTTTTGTTTTCTGCTGACTTCCTGTTCCGGTCCGTCTGTGAGAATGCATTTTCGATACCTCCGATTTTCCGATAAAGGCGTTCTAAAATCGTGACGTTCTTTACTTGGTTATAAAGACAACATTGACAATGAATATCTCAACGTGTCCTTCGGTGTTTCGGCAAAAAACATACTAGTAGTTACTACTGAAT
This sequence comes from Saccoglossus kowalevskii, assembly GCF_978046115.1. Taxonomy (NCBI): domain Eukaryota; kingdom Metazoa; phylum Hemichordata; class Enteropneusta; family Harrimaniidae; genus Saccoglossus; species Saccoglossus kowalevskii. The sequence goes on along the minus strand of NC_140661.1, from coordinate 26,257,919 downwards.
AGTTTGTGAATTGGTCGATTGTGTGTCAGAAATATGGACAAGTTGACAGTCACATTCACGCTCTCAGTGCATTTCTTTCGTCTATCATTCTTCCGTTCTCAATTACACAGGACATCAGGCAAATTATGGGGATAATCTTTATTTGTCTCACACCTTCTGTGGGGCAATAAACAATGCAGGGTGGAAGTGAGGCACGACAAGCTCGGTGTCTGCCTGATTGTAAACAACCGGGCAGCTGGCGCTTATTTCAGGGTTCTTATTGACAAAACCACTCAACTCTTGGTGGCTCTTAATGGAGGGTCAAATGTAACAAATTTTCACTGAGTGGCTCTTAATTGAGGGTGGCGCTTATTTGCGGGTTTTTACGGTAGTTGGACATTTCAGCTGTGTTTGTCAAACCTTCAATCTGGTATGTTCAATTCGCGGCAGTAAAAATAATTATTTTTCGGAGTAAGCAAATTAATAAGATACAAATACAAACTTTATAGTTGTGAGTGAATGAAACATTTTTTCCGGCTGCAACGATCGCCTGTGATCACAGCTACTCGAGGTAATCGTTAACGCGAACACGATAAACGCATACTGAAAATAACAAGTTCTATGGTGATGTTGATGGCGAATTAATAGGATACAAATAATAATTAGCCCCGAAAATAAAATAGGTGGGCGAATTAATAGAAAATTTCAAACATTATTGACAAGGTGTTCCCCCTTCAAAATGCGTCCGGACAGTTTATTACGGCGAGTGGAACAAAAATAACAAGTCCACAATTAACATGGATATATAAATTATGCAAAAATAGAAAAGAGTGAACTTTGAGGTCATGCTGTGCGACTTTGAAAGCCGTTAGAGAGATGAGTGGACGCATTTGAATTAGTAGTATACCAAGGTATCCAGTGATGTAATTTTACCCACAAACGGACTTGAAGTTTTTAAGCTAATTTTTTTTAAACCACTTTTGTCCAAAAAAGCATATTTTTGACCCAAAATCAAAAACGCATTCTGGATATTTAAAATAAAGACAAGTTTTACAAAGTTTGTATAATAAGCTTTCAGAAAATATATAACATGTTGGATATATAATACCATCTTCATTGTCTAATTACTCAATTAAAAAGCAAGCCGAATAAACTGCATCTCTACCTTAAATGGTGACTTATACCTATAGGCAGCCATACAACCTTGTTTTTTTATTAAATCACGTTTTTATTTCAAGAAAAAACAGCTTTTTAAAAAATAATTTACAATTAACGGAAACCCCGGGAATGTGCACTTCGGCTAAGCCCCTCTGAGCCAAAACAATAACATTTGTAATTAGCTTAATCCCGCAAATAAACATCGCGTGAACGCTTCCGATCAAATGACCGGATACACTCACTCGTTGCTGATAGTTCATCGCATCGCTTTTCTCTACTATATATTACTGTTCATTTATTTTGTTTTGACCAAGTTTATTTTGAAAAATGGCACAGGGAAAAAATTGGAAAAATAGTGTTCCAATGACAGGCGAAACCTGCAAATTTCTGAATAGCAGAAACCGTATTTTTTACTATGAAACACAGTCCCTCTACGAAATAAAGTCGAACGAGTCGACAACAGACAAGTCGAGTGAAAACCAAAGTGATATCTGCTCCACCGCACTGGAGACTGAAGACACACCGTAACTACCTCGAATGCTGACACCACTATACTGTCACTGGAGGCTGACGACACAACATCAACATACAGGATGAGCATGATGTCGAAACGAAAAATATCGCCAGCGAAGTCTGCAGTATCTGGCAACGCTTGCGGTGAAGCGAATAACACGAGGCTCGTCGACCTGGATATATTAATTTTGAATCTGGCTGACCACTGTTAATGTTCTCGGTGTAAAAAGGGAAAAATAAATATCCATGAAGAATCTCGTTATGGCTGGAAATCTCACTTTAGTCTCCGGTGCACATGCGGCCTTTCAAACATAGCACATGCACGCGTATTGGCTAAGAATACGAGGTAGTCAAAAATAGACTAATCAGGTCCATTGTGTCATGTGGGACGGCAGACTGACTTTCAAATTTCAGTGACACATCGGTGGTTCGTAGACAAAGCAGTTACACGTACATTCTGAGCTCTTGGAAATGAAAACTGTTTTGTGCTGGTAATAATTTTATAACAATCGTACTGCAAGTCGACAAAACTAAACTAAACGAAACTCCGATTGTAACGAGTTATAGAGCAAAAACGACGACCTGTAATTCACGGCAGTACTGTTGGCAAGCTTGACTGACTTGCTTCCAAGCGGATTCAGTCAGCGAATAGTAGATCCCTTTTTTACTTCAATTACAATTTTTAATTGATATTCAACAACAAAAGTGTCATCGCCGATATTTAGTAAAAAATAAAAAGCGTAGCTTTACCGAGTACTCGCATCTCATTATGTAGTTCTGCTCTGATGACATTTTCGCCGTGGCTTATGAGAAAGTTGCGAGAAAGAGCGACAGTGTTCAAGTTTTGTACATGAACAATTGCCAAGTTTGTTGTGATATGGTATAACACTCGAAACTAAGCTTGTCAAGCAAATAAACTTAAATTGATAACGGGATTACACTGTTTATTCAAGGGCGGCCATACTTCGTTTTCACGTTGCTTTTTTCAAATTATCGATTTGTTCATAACTTTATCGGCCATGTACCGAACGGGTTGTTTTGATTTTTATAAAACCAACACAATAGCTATCTTAAAGATCAAAAAATAACTGAATACGATGCGCTGAACAGAAAATATCTGACTGTGCTACTTTTGGTTTTTGAGTCTTTTCAGCCATTTGAAACGTAACGTGTCTAAAACCACAAAAATCACGATTACGTGAACAGTTCTTGTCCGATTTCATTGATTTTTTCAGAGATTGAACTCAAGATCAATTGAAAACAAAATGTTAAATATTTTTCAAGTATCAGGAATATTTCATTACTAATTGACCTGTGAAAAGAGAGCACTCTAATTTATTGCAGAATTCTTCTCCACCACTTTGTAAAAACAATTATTTACATTATTGTTAAGAACATTGTAGTCTTCCTTTTCTCATAAAAATATGTTGGCTAACTGTTTGCGTTTTCTAGTAGCAGTAAAAATAGCAGAACAATCGATTTTGTTTATTTAGCAGTCACGTGACGTAATTAATGTTGACATTAGTGTTATCATAATTTTTGGATAGAGTGTTGAAAGGGCTACAATAACATGTAAAAATTGTTAGTCATTAATCATTATTATTATTTTTATCAAGCTTTTTCTGTTTTGCCCAACGAAAGTCTACTACATCCTTAATTGTTTCCATATTTGATCAAGATCTGAAGCCAATAGCATGTAATTCTTATCTATTTCCAAATTATAGAAAAATAGTTAAAAATCGATTATAGCGCTTAAAGTGTTAAAGCTTCAATCTAATACACCTATCCATTGACAAGACCATTTTTACCTCGCAATACGCGAGATCTTGTGGTGAACAGAAAATCACCTATTGCTATTTACTTTCAGAGGGAGGTGAAAGAGGTATGGGTAGAGATATGGGACCAGACCGAACTGAAGGTGATTGGAGAAGAGCTCCAGATGAAGTACCTCCTGGCCCCCCACCAGGTGATAATCGTTACCGTGATGATCGTGATCAAGGTAAGGACATGATAGCAAGATGAACTTATACATTAGATGTCACTGTATTGTATCCATGTTTTGACTCAGATAAGAGGTTCTTGGTAGCTCTCTTCTATGTGTCATAGTAGTTGTCAAAATTTGGTTGTCCATCTACATGTATATTGTTGTCGATGCTTCATATACGTCAAGCCGTGAAATGGTGAGCCATGCTCTGGTTCCATTCTCTTACAGGTTATAGTAGGAATAGTTACGATCGTCCTGACGACCGATATAGCCGATCCAATGACTATGATCGTTCTGGAGGAAGAAGTCGAGGCGGCGGCGAGTATAATGACTATGGTCAGTATTCACTAGCCATGCCATTTCAGCAAAAAGTACAGAGTAAACTTAACTGGATGGCAGCCTGGCTACTGTATTCATTAATTTAGATTCTGTGCTTGATTTATCGTCAGATTGTATGTTTTCAGTTTCTTTTATTCATAAAATTAGGGACACATACACATGACTGGTGGTGAATACGTGTATAAGATTCCACTTGAATGTTGTAGTCTGGGATTAAAGTCACCCTATAATTGCTGTAACTATTCATATTATTTGTACGGTACTATAATGAGAATAAGGCTTGCATTACCAAACTCCTACTATGACATTTCAGCCTTGTCCCCTGGTTACAGGTTATAGTAGGAATAGTTACGATCGTTCTGACGACCGATATAGCCGATCCAATGACTATGATCGTTATATTGTTACAGTTATTAGCTGACACAATAGCCATGCAATGCCATCACTGTCGTCTGTTTTTTTACTTCTTTGTACATGGACTAACATTCTTGGTTGAATCTCCGTTGCTTGTTTTATTCTGATATTGCTATCCCTTATACATTGGTGCCTTCTCTTGTGCTTTTCAATCTAATGTCCTATAACTTGTGGGTTTCTGCTGTGTCTGGTATCATGTTAATTATCGCTAACAGCTTATTGGCTTTTTAGAAGTGTTCATCATTACCGACTTAAGCATACACAAATTTGCCAAAAATCTAAATTCTTTACAGTATGATATATCCTGCAAAAGAAGCATACAAGCTTACAAAATGAGCTGTTAACAGTTGTAAAAGGAAAGATTGCGATCAGATTTCAGTATGCAAATAACTCTCTGTGATAATGCGTCTGGTCAGACAATCATGTATGCAAGATGTTACCATACAGAATTAACATTTTAGGTAACGATGGGGGGGGATTTGTTCTTTCAAATTACATTTCCTGTGTTACACTGGTGTAGTGCCGCAGATTGCAGGGCTGCACTGTAAATGAATTGGTGCAAGTTTGTGGTACTTAAAATCCTGCAAAAACACTTTGGCTCATTGTGTAAATAGATACTGTTCTTCAAATCAAACATCTACCTGCCAAGTTGCGGTGTGGTAAATATTTGGGGAACTATTTTTGTAATTATAAATCACATAGTGTCTATTGAGAATGATTTTCTGAAAAGTAAAACTCGTCTGGTTCCATTCTCTTCCAGGGTACAATAGGTATGATAGTGATAGAAATCGTGACGGTTACAGCCGAAATGATGATTATGATCGTTACAGCGGCCGGAGTAGAGGCGGTTATAATGATTACGGTTAGTGGCTGACACAATAGCCATGCATAACCAGTTCACTATAGTCTGTTTTTGGTCACATCTTTGTACTAACATTCATGCATGGTTCATTAATCCTCGTCAAAAAAGCCGGGACTTGGGATTTGAGTTCCATTTATCCATCTGCACCTGCATGTGTCCGTCATTTCATGCATGGATTTTGTTCAAAGTTGGTTCAAAGAATGTCATTAGGAGATACATATACACATGGATTTGTTTTTTATTTGATTGCCCTTTGACCAACTGGTGCCATCAATTATTTCTCAGCTTGTTCAATTTCATTAAAGTTTGGCATAGACATCATTCATAGTAAGTTACTGATGTACTATATTTTGTGTTTCTTGATTTGATTGAAAATGAATGACTGATGGCCATTTTGTTTTTTTTACTCGCCTTCTGCCCATTTCTAAGAGATATTTTTGGATTTCAATGCTATTTTACTGAGTGGTAGCCACTTTTATCAAACAATAAAATCACAACATTTAAACATGTCATCAACACTTTCTCAGGCGTGCTTAGGCTGATATATTTCAAACTTTGCATGAACATCACTTATGATGGGATAGTTTTGCACTTCAGTTTGTTTTGTGACTTTCTTGTGACCTTAGAAAATGTCATAAACTGTTTCTCCAACATGCCTGTACATGGTGTGTGTATTGTTTTCATTCAAACTAGGCATTGACATCACTCATGGTCAGTTCGTGATGCTCAGTTTGTTTTGTCATTTGATTCAAAATGGCTGACAGACGGCCTTGTTGGTGTAATTTCTTGTGCCCTTAACCATTTTTGGACATGCTTAGACCATTTTGATCGATATAGGTACAAAGACAATATAATTGTATACATTGGCACCTTGATTTGTTGTTTTTTTTGTTATCCCAAAAAATGTCAAACTGTTTTTGAGGCATGCCTGTGTCAGTTTCATTCAAACTTTGTATGAACACACACCGTGAGTCACTGATGCACATTTTGTGATTTGATTTAAAACTGGATGACTGGCAGCCATGTTGGTTTTATTTTCAGGTGTCTTGAACTATATCTCATAATGCTTTTAGCAGATTTTGGTATAAATGACACACATGCTGTGTTTTTTTTTTTGTGTTTTTTTTATGTGATACAAAATGTCCAACTGGTTTATGTGCGGATTATACAATTTTGTAGGATATAGAATGATTTCATTCTTAGGAGGTTTCACATTGACTGAACAAAACCTGGGTATTTTAACATGCTGAATAATATTTTATTGACACAACACTGACACAGAAAGGTACAGCAATATGGTTTTAAAAAAGAAAAAACTAAAACTAAGACATACAAAATTCAGTACGACTAGGAACTATAAAGCTACACAAATAAGAAATAAGGGTTAAGTATTTTAGCAGAAAATGGCATAATGGGAATTTGGACATAACAAGGAGGGTTGGGTTATTTTGATTAATTTCATTTTTTTTTTATATAAACTAGGCCTATTATGTTCGGTCTGGATGTTGCTGTCTTATACATAAATATTTTTCTATGTACTTTGCTAAAACGGTGTTATGAGATGTTATATATATCGAAACTCATTATTGTGGAGAATTTGTTGGTTTTCGTCAAAACAGTGAAACAGCTGCGTTGTCAAAAAGTAAATTTCTTTGCTGTTTGTATTTTTTAAATGACATTACGAAGTGTGTCTAGTCTTCAATTTTCATAGCAGTACACAAGTCACAAATTCTTTTGTCAGTTTTAGGTTTTGTATGTCTGCCCATTTTAGATTTTGAGACAGTGATTGCCAAGTCTGAATTTACTCAATTGTTCTCTCATTGTGATGTTCTTGACTGTATACTCTCCACTCATTTAGTTATAATTTAACTACATCTTCTATTGTTTATAATTTAACTACATCTTCTATTGTTTATAATTGACACAATCACTAAACACTTAGCAGGGATTATGTCATTGAAATGACTTGTATACCTTGTTTCTGTTACTTCCCAAATGTGGTGTTTTTATCTCCAGCAACAAAAAACAGAGAACTTGTGGGTTTCTGGTGTGTCTGATATCATGTTAATTATCGCCATCAGCTTATTTGCTCAATAGAATTTATGATGTCCGTCATCACTGATGTAAGCGTACCTGAATTTACACATAATCCATATTCTTTACAGGAAAGTATTTGCTTTATAAGTGCATGCACTTACTTAAATGAGCTGTCAAAACAGTTGGGTGTAGGTTTATAAAATGAAAAATGACAACCATATTTCTGTATGCAAATAACACTCAATGATGATGCATTTCGAAATTCCTCTTTTTCAATGACCAAATTATTTTTTTTTAGTGGATATATAGATTACATTTTTTATTTTAGTTTACTCGTTTGGCAATTGACAATAAATTATGTTTTTGGCCTACTCATGAGCAGAAATCTATCAATTATGGTTTTGTGTTCAACCCACTGAATGATATTAAAATCAAATGACATCATCTTTCACAAAATAAACACAGACATTTTAAGGTTGGATTTTCATACAACTGCTTAAAAGAAAGTTGAAATTTCCTAATACTATGTTGTTGTGATTTCTGTATTTATTTATTTTCATGGTTGTCACAGTGGGCCAGCAGTTTTCATATTTGTTTGCGCCATGCCAAAGGTGGCTGTCCAGGACAACAGGACAGCTGCTATCGCTTATCTGCTATCGCTCTCTATTTGCAAGTCTTCATATTAATTTTAAATCAAAGTGTGTATGTCATTATGTCCTTTAAAAGCAGACAAGCCTGTATGCAAGTTGTTAGTGTACAGATTAACACATCAGGTAACGATAGGGGAGAGGTGGTCTTAAAAACTACATTTCCCATGATACACTAGTGCAATCCCAGAGATTGCTGGGCTGAACTCTAAATGAATTTGTGCAATTTTTTTGTATTAAAATCTTGCAAAAAATCTTTTTGGTTCATTGTGTCTCTATAAATCCTAATAGAGCAAATACTTGTTCTTCTAATCTACCCTACCTGCTAAGTTGCGATGGGATAAATAGATATATGGAGAACTATTTCTGTAATTATAAATCAGATGACGCTGAAAAAACAAGTATCGATTGAGAATGTTTTTCTAAAAAGTAAAACTTGTCTGGTTCCGTTCTTTTCCAGGGTACAATAGGTATGATAGTGATAGAAATCGTGACGGTTACAGCCGAAATGATGATTATGATCGTTACAGCGGCCGGAGTAGAGGCGGTTATAATGATTACGGTTAGTGGCTGACACAATAGCCATGCATAACCAGTTCACTATAGTCTGTTTTTGGTCACATGACTTTCTTTATATGTTTACTAACACTCATGAAACTCTGCATTTCATATTGTTTAACTTTTAAGATGGTACTTTGAACATCCTGGCTTGTGTCTCAGCGGTTTGGGGTCTGTTTCACTTGGAGATTTATGCAGCACGAGAAGTAGTGCAACTAACTAATCAAAACCACACAAGGTTTTAGGTACCGGTATTGGCATCTATGTCGCCGCAAACAATACACGAAATTCTGGATGAAAACTGTCTTGCAATTAGTTGTACTTTTAGTATGAGTTCACAGCACATTTTTACCAGCTTGTCTGCCATGTGTGTGTTAGATGTCAATCATTTTTTTCAAGTCGATTTTGTTGTCTATTGTTCACAGGAAATGATAGAGGGTACAGTCGAGATGACCGATATGGAGGTGACCGCGGTGGTTTTCGAGATCGAGGCAGATATGATGATGGCGGCCGTGGTTATAATGACAGAGGAGGTATGTCAAACATGAATTAATTTACACTTCGTCACCAATGTTTGAAGATTATATATTAAATACCACTTTTTCGCTAACAAATTTTAAACTGAATTATATTTCCTTGTTTCTAGGTGGATTCGATGACAGGAGAGATGGGAGAAGAACGTTCGGGACTGGTTTCCGTGGGGATCGCAATGAATCTGACGATGACTGGAGAAGAGGCGGTGATAGTGAACGGCGTGATGATTATGGTGATAGACGAGATGATCGTGGTGGCTATGATAGGAATAGATATGACAGACGAGATGGCTACGACAGACGAGATGGCTACGACAGGCGAGATGGCCAAAGTTCGTACAATCGACGAGAGACTCGTGACGAGCGATATGGAGACGAACCACCAAGAGGTGATGCAGGCATGTTGATTGGCATGAATAAATGTCTATTTCTTTTTCTCAAATAAGTTTACATTGGTGATCATTATGCTGTAGCTTCTCAGATATGCCAACTTTCCATCAAATATGCCAGCTTCTTATCAAATATGCCAGCTTCTCATCAAATATGCCAGCTTCTCATCAAATATGCCAGCTTCCAATCAAATATGCCAGCTTATCAAATATGTCAGCTTCTTATCAAATATGCCAGCTTCTTATCAAATATGCCAGCTTCTTATCAAATATGCCAGCTTCTCATCAAATATGCCAGCTTCTTATCAAATATGCCAGCTTCTTATCAAATATGCCAGCTTCTCATCAAATATGCCAGCTTCTTATCAAATATGCCAGCTTCTCATCAAATATGCCAGCTTCTTATCAAATATGCCAGCTTCTTATCAAATATGCCAGCTTCTTATCAAATATGCCAGCTTCTTATCAAATATGCCAGCTTCTTATCAAATATGCCAGCTTCTCATCAAATATGCCAGCTTCTCATCAAATATGCCAGCTTCTCATCAAATATGCCAGCTTCTTATCAAATATGCCAGCTTCTCATCAAATATGTCAGCTTCTTATCAAATATGCCAGCTTCTCATCAAATATGCCAGCTTCTTATCAAATATGCCAGCTTCTCATCAAATATGCCAGCTTCTTATCAAATATGCCAGCTTCTCATCAAATATGTCAGCTTCTTATCAAATATGCCAGCTTCTTATCAAATATGCCAGCTTCTCATCAAATATGTCAGCTTCTTATCAAATATGCCAGCTTCTCATCAAATATGCCAGCTTCTCATCAAATATGCCAGCTTCTCATCAAATATGCCAGCTTCTCATCAAGAAAAAAAAATATTCTTTTTCCATGTGGTCTAAACCTCCTTCCATTGTTTACAATTAATTTTAATTAACTTTTGTGCTGCATGAATGCATGCTGCCCTTGTAAAAATTCCTTTCTTTTTCTCCTGATAATTTGTTAAATACCTTGTTGCATTAATTCTCAGATGTTTGAGGTACTATTACAAATTGGTAATTAAGTTTTCTTCTTCATTTTTTCTCCATTCAAGATGCACCTAAAGAAAGAAGAAGACTACAACTTCAGCCACGATCACAGCCAGTGAACAAAGCAGTCGTGGCATCGCCTGCTCCATCTGCTGCAGCCGGGTCTTCCATTTTCGGCGGAGCCAAACCTGTTGATACAGCCGCAAAGGAGAGAGAGATTGAGGAAAGACTTGTGAAAGAAAAATTACAGGAAGAAGATAAAATACTGCTAGAAAAAGAAAAACAAGATAACACTAAAAAAGAAAGGTGAATTGATTGCAACTTTTTAAAATAAAAACTATTCAACACTTTTACCACAGGGAGAATATCATCCAAACTCCTGTACTAATTCAGAGGCTCACTGACATTAATGGTGTTTCCAAATTTTTCCCAAAAGCGGAATGAATTTCTTATTTATCATCTGCCTTCTTCAGTGATGTTGTGTATAAATATGAATCCCCAATCGCCCAAAACAACGAGTACTATATTTACAGTGTATTTTCAGGGACGTATACTGTAAACCACTAATATTTAGCAAGAGACAAATCTTGAAAGAGTGAAAATTTGTCATAAACTTTAAAAAAATTCTGACTTCATAAACCTCATAAAATCGCAATAATTCCAAGCGGTGAAAATTAAGTTGTTTACAGTAAGATTAATACTATGGGCTGGATGCATACTTTGCTGCCCTCTGTTACTATACAACTTCTAGTGATTAAAGTTTAGTCTATCCAATTATTATTGTTAAAGGGCGGTGATCGTCATGCAGCATGTGTATTTTTACATATGTGTACATCGCTATGAGTCCTGTTTCGAAAAGACATGGTACAACGACCATCACCCTTTAAAGGAGTAAACTATTATATTGTTTGTATTGCGCACATTATTAATGTTGTTCAAACCTAACTTCTCCAGCCGACAAGACAGTTGGCGAGATATTCGACAGAGAAGAGACAGTGATAGATCAGACGAAGGTAGGGGCTCAACGAGTTCGAGGACAAGACACAGTAGTTCTGGATCCGGAAGAGGTGGACCGAAGCCAGGTAACTATAACTAAGAATATCTGCTTCTGGTAGTGCTTTTTGGATGGCAGTCATTGACTTAAGTACAATTGAAGTTTGTGTAAATAAAGCAACTCATTTGCGCATGTATTGTTGCACATGTCATAAGACCCATATATAATGTACACTGCTGTAGTGACCACATCCAATTAAATCATGATTCAAGTCAGGAATTACTGAATCCTGCATTTCATGCAAATTATTATGCTTTTTGTCTTAAAGTTATGCGCACAAGAAAAGATAGTGAACGCTCAGTTGAAAATGATAATGTCTTTAAAGAGGATAAGGAGCCTGAATCCCCAAAACAGACAGAAGACCTAAAGAAAGTTGTCCCAGCTCCACCTCCAAAAGATAACCCTTGGCAAAAACCACGTAGCAGGGAACATAGGTCATCAACATCAGATACGGAGAGTCGTCCACGTGATTCTCCTAATTCCACGCCGCCAAGGGACTCTCCTTCGTCAGCATCAAAAAAAGAATTAGTGGATGCACCAGCCCCAGTGGAGAATATATGGGCAAAGCGTGCTGCCGAAAGAACAGACACAAGTCCAACATCACAACCAGCATCCAGTACACAAGGTGGTCGGAGACAAGGTAAACATACTCCATGTGCCGACAAGTTACCAAGTGACATGCAACATTTGATAAATGAAAATGAGTTATATTTCAAAATTATTATTCTATTTAAAGTACTTCTATCAACATTAGTCTGAAACGCACACTAGAATTTTGAGTTATCTACGTAAGCTTCTTGTTTAGGTCCGCTGTCGACTTTGTCGACCGGAGCTTATCATATGAGTGATTGTCTGTCGTCGTCCGTGTCAATGTTTTACTTTTTCGACTTCTTCTTGAAAACTACAAGCCTGAATGCTTTGATACTTGGTGTATATGTACCTTGGGTAGACCTCTCTCAGATTTGTTCATTTCATGATCATATCTTCAATTCTCTAATTTTGGTGAATATTTTTGTCATTTTTGGTAAAAGGTGATATTTTCGACTTCTCGTTAAAAACTGCAAGTCCAATTACTTTGATATTACATATAGGTACTAAAGACACACCACTTTCAGATTTGATCATTTCATGATGGTATACTCAATTCTCTATTTTTAGTCCCCGTTCGAACGAAGTCCGAAAACGGGGACTTATAATTCGGTCTCTGTGCGTCCATGCGTCCGTCCGGAGTCATATCTCAGAATCCCTTGGACCGATTCCGTTCATGTTTTGCATGTGCCTAGTACTTCATGTGGGACATATGCACATGCAGTGGTTTAGCGATTCGATTCAAAATGGCCGACTGGCAGCCGTTTTGTTTTTTGAAAATGGTGTATTTTGGACATGCCTTTTCAGTTGTCATTCAAACTTGGTACATAGATTATACATGTTAGGATACATGTCCATGACGATTTATTTCACAATTGGATCAAAGATGGCCAACTGGCAGCCATCTTGTTTTTTGAAAATGTCATATTTTGGACATGCTTTGTCAGTTTTCATTCAAATTTAGTACATAGATCATACATGTTAGGATACATGTCCTGACCGTCCATGAGTTCCTGAGTCTGTCTGTCTGTCTGTCCGTCCGTCCGTCCGTCTGTCTGTCCATCCGTCCATGCTTCAGTCTGTCCAGAGTCATATTTCAGAATCCTGTTGACCGATTCCCTTCATTCTTTGCATGTGCCTAGCACCTTATGTGGGACATATGCACATGCAGTGGTTTAGCGATTCGATTCAAAATGGCCGACTGGCAGTCGTTTTGTTTTTTGAAAATGGTGTATTTTGGACATGCCTTGTCAGTTGTCATTCAAACTTGGTACATAGATTATACATGTTAGGATACATGTCCATGACGATTTATTTCGCAATTGGATCAAAGATGGTCGACTGACAGGCATCTTTTTTTTATGCGGTATCTTGGACGTGCTCTGTCAGTTTTCATTCAAATTTGACAAATACATGTACTTTATACATGTTAGGATGCATGTCCATGACAATTTGTTTCAAAATCTTGTCAAAGCTGGCTGATTGACAGCCATCTGACTTTTTGGCCTTACTACTATATTTCCACAATTTATGTACCATTTTTATTCGTATTTGGTACATCATACATATCAGTGTGTTTCATAATCAGATCAAAGATGGCCGAATAACGGCTGTTTTAATTTTTGGCCATATTACTACTACACAGAACACCTGTTTTGATGTAAATAAACAATCTGTTGTATACGCCACTTGAAACTCAAGTTTCAAGAACACACTCACGACAACCCCAGAGGGGTTAATATGACGAGCACAAAGAGAACTTTCAAACATTTAACGGGGACTGTGTCATTTTCAATGACTTGTTGATGAATATTTTTGTCATCTCTGGTAAAAAGTGATATTTTTGTTGATATTTTTGACTTCTGGTTGGAAACCACAAGTCAGCCTAGAGGCTTGTTATAACTCTCTAGCAAACGGGGATTAGACCCCCAATGTAAGGTTAAGTAGGGATTAGATTCCTAATGTAAGGTTAAGTAGGGATTAGATTCCTAATGTAAGGTTAAGTAGGGATTAGATTCCTAATGTAAGGTTAAGTAGGGATTAGACCCCAATGTAAGGTTAAGTAGGGATTAGATTCCTAATGTAAGTTCAAACAGGGATTAGACTCCCTACGTAAGATCAAAGAGGGATTAGACTCCCTACGTAAGATCAAAGAGGGATTAGACCCCAATGTAAGGTCAAATAGGGATTAGACCCCCAACGTAAGGTCAAATAGTGATTAGACTCCCAAAGTAAGGTCAAACAGGGATTAGACCCCCAACGTAAGGTCAAACAGGGATTAGACCCCCAACGTAAGGTCAAACAGGGATTAAACCCAAACGTAAGATCAAATAGGGATTAGACCCCAAAGTTAGGTCAAATAGGGATTAGACCCCCAATGTAAGGTCAAATAAGGATTAGACCCCAAAGTAAGATCAAATAGGGATTAGACCCCCAAAGTAAGGTCAAATAGGGATTAGACCCCCAGCGTTAGGTCAAATAAGGATTAAACCCCCCAACGTAAGGTCAAATAGGGATTAGACTCCAAAGTAAGGTCAAATAGGGATTAGACCCCCAACGTAAGGTCAAATAGGGATTTAGACCCCCAAAGTAAGGTCAAATAGGGATTTAGACCCCCAAAATAAGGTCAAATAGGGATTAGACCCCCAATGTAAGGTCAAATAGGGATTAGACCCCCAACGTAAGGTCAAATAGGGATTTAGACCCCCAAAGTAAGGTCAAATAGGGATTAGACCCCCCAACGTAAGGTCAAATAGGGATTTAGACCCCCAAAATAAGGTCAAATAGGGATTAGACCCCCAACATAAGGTCAAATAGGGATTAGACTCCAAAGTAAGGTCAAATAGGGATTAGACCCCAAAGTAAGGTCAAATAGGGATTAGACCCCAAAGTAAGGTCAAACAGGGATTAGACCCCCAACGTTAGGTCAAATAGGGATTATACCCCCAGCGTTAGGTCAAATAAGGATTAAAACCCCCCCAACATAAGGTCATACATTGGGTCATATCATGAATATAATTTTGTTTGCTTCAGATGACAGAGGTCGTGGCAGAGGAGGAAGCTACGGAGACCGAACTCGAGATGATAGAAATAGAAACCGAGACCTGAGGGATCGGCGGAAAGATGACCACCCTGAAGCCAATGAACATAAACAGGACAAGCGAAGATCCCAGGAACCAAGAGAAATGCCAAAATATGAAGAGCCACCCCCTCCAGTAAGTACATGCATAAAGTAGAATATTAAGTAGCACCAAACAAACTTCCTCATATTTTGAGGTAAAATGCTACTTGTGAGGTTTTTACATGTCAGGCCTATATTTTGTGTCAAAAATCTGTCTATAATTAATCATTTTCAGTTTCAGTCAAGGAAAAGTAGTAGGTTAGTAGTAGTAGGCATGAGAGGGCCCTGTCCGATCTAGATGGAACGTTTCAAATTTAATTGTCCGTAGCCCATCGTTGAAGCAACAACGTCCAGTTTTCGAACAGATGAAATAATTTCAGCGGTTTCTTTACAGAATAATTCTGAATGAAATATAGAAACATCACATTCAATATTCAGGTTCTAGAATTTTGTTTATTGCAAAACAATTCAACCAGATTGACCCCACAATTTCCTTGCTGGAGTGAGTTCAAAATTGTTCCATTCAAACTGCACGTACATATACACAATGATTTCTCGAAATGCATACTAATTAGGTAACTTGTCACCAGTAAAAAAAACATTTTGAGCAATTTTGGGCAACAGTACTAGAGTGAAAAAACAATGTGCTTCTGCATTCTCCATGAATTTTGTAACTTTCTATGACCACGTATTCGTTAAAGGAAAAGCCTGTGGTTACTTTCAACAGTTTGCTGGAGTCTGATCAAAAACGTGTCTCAAAAAACACTTTTAGAACAATTTTTCATTGATTTTTTTTCAGCTCGTAATAATAGAATCAGTCAATTTATAACTACCATGATGGCTATAGTAAATCATTTTAGCACAGTTTTACTGAAAATGAGACGATAAGCTCAGCCAATAATAATGCAACCCTCCCCCGAGTCAGCGTGTGCCTGAAACAGCCATACTATTGCAGTTAAGTCAAAGCAGATATCCAAGGCAGAATTTAATACAGTGACAAATCCTGTCAACAAACAAGCTGCTCTCTGATTGGTCTGTTGATTTTAAGGTTGCGTAGCCAATCAGGCAGAATCTTGTAAAGTAGCCTTGGATAATCAACTATTGAATTCTACTGTTTATTTTTATTTCAGTCCTGGAGCCAGCCAAGTAAATTTTCAACTTTGATGGATGATGATGATGATGGAAATGCATCAAATTGAAAAAAAAAAAGAAAACGTTTCCCAAAGATTGATTCTTGTAATTTAAAAATATATCAACAGCTGTTGAGGGAAGACATTTATCGGTTGAGTCGTCAGCCATCTTGATTGTCACTTTAAATTTTGTGATTAGCATGTTGGGTTGTGAATTTATGTGATCTTTGAAATCTACCAATGGATGACAAGTTTACATTTTGACTTTTAGAAGCGTAAGTTGTATCATGTTTTGCGATTGGTCAAGTCATTTGATATTATAATTACCCAAGCATGACTATATAAGGAGTTATTATCTTGGCTATTGTTAAATTGTGATTGATCTTTTACCCTGCCTCATCCTTCCTGAAGAACAAATGCTAGCATCTGGAGTTTTACAGAATAACATATAACCTGTTTACTGATTGGACAATGTGCATTCACATATTCATTATTTGCTTTAACTGTCCAATGAGCAAGAAGCTTATATAAAAACACATAGGTTGTTCATGAATAGAACATTTCTTTTTGTATTTAACAACAAGACTGCCTCACATTATTGTTGTTTCTTTTCGTCTCGGTGCAAATATGGAAAAAAAAAAAATTAAAAAACGGTGAATTTGCTGTTGCCCACATTTTTTGTGTGGAAACTGAAAAAAAGTATTTTTCTACATTACAGTATGGTATATGTGCTTTTTTAGATGTTAACCCGTTGCACAACGTGGCAGTCTATGGTGGATTTCTGATATCAGAAACATAGTTAGAATATGATGTTTAACATGTTTATTTTGCACTCTTTGGTTTGCTTGGCAACGAAATAATTGCACCTAGTTTATAAAAACTGGTGACTTATTCACTTATTTTAAACTGTGGTGGGATATGATGGCATAAGTATCGTATAGGTTTACAAGATGAAGTGATCTGTTAGTTGAGTTGATTGCATGTGTTAAGTAAATGTACTTCATTAAATAGTACCATGACTCGCTTTATGCAGCTTGTATAAAACTAGCCGTTTAACACTATTGCTTCTTGTTACACTGTTCCTAAGCGACGATGTTTTGACCTTTGTTTTGAAAAAATAGTATTATACACAATATGAAACAAAATATTTTTGCAGTTTTCTAGTCTTTCAGTCTTTAACTGTTCATTTCAAGTCCATTAAATTTCAAGCAGTTTTTGAATTATTCACAGCCTAAGAAGTCTCATGAAGTACTTTCAAAATGCACAATTCTTATGTATCTTCATGTCAGTTGTTGATTTCAAAAAAATGAATGTGCATGCTACTTTAAAAAAAACATGGTGTTTTATAGGCGGGATAATAACTGTAATCAGTTCAAACTATGTATGGTTCACTTTCACATTCGGGTGTGGTTGTGAAAGAAGAATCAAAATAATTATAGGAAATCCTTATTTACATTAATTAAGGTTTGAGTCTCTAAATGTCTGATTCATTTTACTAAGTTATCGGTCAGTTAATTTGATTTTCTTATTGAGTTAATCACCTTGCCATCCCATCATCAATTCATACCTCTGCGACTCCACCCCCACCCCCTCCTCAATTCATACTACTGTTATTCCAACCTACCCCTCCTCAATTCAAACCTCTGCCACTTCAACCCCCACCCCCTCCTCAATGCATACCCCTGCTACTCCAGAAGCATTTGACTAGAAGACTGTTGGGTATCATATTCATAAGTAACTGAAAATAAACAAAAATAATAATTTAAAGTGTATTCTACTTATTGTAAAAATGTGTTAAATTTAATATAGGAAGTAGAAATCCACTTGGTTCTACAATTAAAAAAAATTAAAAAAAAAATTGCGAGTTCAGTTGAATCTGGTCTCGTATTTCTCCAGAACGATTTAAAAAATGTATCTTATTCTTGTATGAAAACCTCAAATTTTGAACAAAAAAATGTTCAGATGTAAAAGTTCTGATTTTTTAATCGTATAAGTTCATGTGTTTTAATTTTATCCTGTTATCTGATAATTGCTGTCATTGGCCAACTGTAACATTCTCTGAATCCTTCTTATGAAGTGTAATCTTTGAGCTGGTAAACAAAAATAAACTTGTCAAATTGAGGATTGTATTGTTTTATGCATTGTTCGATTCACAAGGTTATTCAATTAAACTGAGGTCACGGGTACTTCGTGACGGCCGTAGGTGGCTGACCACAGCCGTCACTACGTATCCGTGACCTCAGTTTAGTTGATTGTTTTGATTAGATGATAACTCGCATCAATTTCAAATTTTAACCAATAGATCATGCCGTCTTTTATCACGTCGTAGCTTAAAGGATGCCACGCGTGTGAAAGATGTATGGGTCTTGTATAAACAAAGATGGCTACTTTGACTGTTGCGCAGATCAACGTGTACAAACTGGGATGTTACCAAGCTTTAATTATGTATTTTAGGTGATTGGAAGGAATCGAAGGGGTCATCAGCGGTAATTAGCGCCAGTCGCACCCAGGTCAAACCTCGTACTGGTGATTTCCATTAGTAGAGCGCATTGGATTGTGGGAAAATCAATCAACACAAATGTCGCGCAGCGCGGCGACTGCAGCCCTTTAACTGAGTAAAACGTGCTCATGCGACTTTGCATTTGATATCCCATGCAAGTGTCACAAAGATTGGCTTTTTGTCATGCACTTGCAAAGATGCGTTTTATCCTGTTCGTGAAAAATGTGGTAATAAGAGGTTTGCTCCTGCTAGACATTAATTTTCCCATTGATGGTAAATCTAGCTTTTTATTGAGAGTTTATGCAACGGAACTTTTATCCACTTACTGGAACAACCCGAAATGGCCGCTAGTGGAGTGAGTGGTGTTCCTGGAACTTCACACGTGGTGGGTTGCTGTGGTATATCATTTTGTATGAAGATTATTTACAATATTTCACACTTTAACTTACAGATGATAGAGGGCGCTGTGTCAACTGCAGTAGAAATAGATGACTTTCCCAGAAGTCAAAGATACGGCTTTTCGCATGCGTGCACATGCCGTTTTGGGGTGTAACGTAAACTTGCACGGATGATATTGTGCTTCTGGGTGTACCAATGGATGCCAAAAGTCAGACCTGGTACCCATTCAAGAAAACCTCTAAACACGTACTTATTTTTGTGAAATTATACCCAAGAGATACCCAATATATATACTAAAACTATTTCCAAGTTGGAGATTCCTTTTTTACACTTTATATATTTTAAAATATTCGATCCTAAACAAGGTACACATGTATATGCATCAAATAACTAAACACCTCGTTTTTTTGGTTTTTTTTTACTTTTTTTTACTTTAGCTTCAGAGGAACCATCACCCCCCCCCCCCCCGATACAAATTCTGATTATCAAAAAGTTCTTGTTAATCTTAATAACTAAATGATCTCTGCAATCACATTCATAGCTTCCACATACCTGAACCATGCCATGAAGATGTTCCAGTCAATGCGCGGTGGTCGTCACGTGTTCGAATTTCATGTAAATAAACAATGTATTTTACACGCATTGTATACTAGTACGTCGCTATCGAACAAGACGCGGCACGACGACTGCCACCCTTTAATTTAAAGTAAGAGAAATTTACCACGACTTGATTACTTGTTAAATGAAGTTATTTATGTACATTGAAAATTGACCATACTTTACAAAGAAAGATGTAGGCGTGCTTGTCCAATCATTAAAGAAGATTGCTGATGATAGCATTCGAGCTCGCTCAAATGTTCCTGGTCAAGAGAAACACGGGTGGTACTGAATAAGGGCACTCAACCATTGCTATTGTCAGCAGTGTCTATTTCACAGATCTACCTCAACTGTGGCGATTCTGAAACAGCCATTTCTGTTTGACTATGATATTGATACAGAGGGGACACCTTTGGATACTGGACGTGTGGTCTAAATCTAATAACCGCCGCCTCTGTCTGGTTAATGACTTGGAATCACAGTTCCCGTTGCATTTTTTCCTTCAAGCGCCCTCTAGTGACGAGCTTAAGAATATACATGCATATGTGAAGTGAAAATAGTTTTTTCTATAGACGACTTTCCCTAAAGTAGCGAGACGAGGGTGCAAAAATACTTTTGGCTGGAAAAACAAACTTGTCGATAGATAGAAGGAATTTTATTTTTGTGACGTAGATTGGTACACCCAGAAGCACAATATTACGCGTGCAAGTTTACGCGCATGCGAAACGCCGTATCTTCAACGTCCGGACAAGTACGAGTAGTCTATGCGAAACAAAACAACAAATCGCGTGTCATCTGGGCAATTTTGATAAGTGTGAAATCGAAAATAAAAACAAAAATCAGTTCGGCAACCATTATGGGCGTTATAAATTAGGAACGAGGCAAGGCATGTGTTGCTTTTTGGTTAGCATGTTACTTTAGTTAGTGAATTCGTTGATTTAAAGGGTGGGTAGACGAGACTTATAGCGACATATACAACGCGGGCGTGTTTTTAACATGACATTTGAGCACGTGCCATGGGACGACCATCCCCCGATAATCCCGACAGTTATTTGGAGGGACAGACACAATTACATTGGAGGACTGGATGGTTAGGGCACCATTCCTTTTTCAGGGCGGCGGTCGTCGCGAGGCGTGTTCAAATTTCATGTAAAGAAACAATGCATTTTACACGCGTTGTGCAAGTCGCTACGAGTCCCATGTCGAACAGGACGCGGCGCGAGGACGATGTGGCTATACTATCACGATATATTAGCCTGAAATCCGGCCACTCGGTGTACACTAAAGGATATTTCAAGCTTTTGTCGACGGCATTTCGCCAAGATTTCGTTAAATCATATACTAGTATTGAGGCAAATCCACTAAAATGACATGTGGTTACTAACTAGTAGTCAACGCGTTTAACAATATTAAGTTTATCTGTCAGTTTGGTGGCTATTTCTTTGGTTTAAACACTTAAACTGCTTTGTAGAATTATTGCATGTCAACGCTAAATACAATATGAAGACTCATTTTACTTTTATTTATGTTATTGTCTTTGGTGGGAATCGAACACTATTTGTGCGTCAGACACAAATCTCGTGGTTCTCGATGAGATCTCTGCGGCCATTCGCGTACAAGATCAATTTGTCGACTGCATTACATCTAGTCAAACTCTCGCATCGTGATTGGTGGACGGTCAGATAGCGATGGCCCTGCTCTTGTTAGGCTGTTTTCATTCGATGAACTAGGGACGCTTTTAATGTCACAGCATTTAATGTCTCGACAAACTCCACTGAGAGTTTCGCATTTGTTTCAAATACATGACATAACCTTTTCCACCCCTAAACGGTTAATTGTCTCCAGTTTTAATCAAGAACACCTATGTTTTTAAATTATGAAATAAACATACATTATAATATGAGGTAGTGTTTATTAAACATTAATGTTTAGTAAATCGTGTAAATATGACTCAGCTGGACATAAAAGAAAATTACGGTACCTGAAATACTGGGAAATAGTTTAATCTAAACTACTATACCCTGGGAGGGCTCTTTCCATTAGAAAAGGTACGCGAGGATGTTCTGCCATGCGAGCGAGTTTTCCCCACCATGGGTTTATTCAATCCCATGATGCACTATGCAGAAATAAATATGACGTATTGATCACCATTATCGCAGAAGGATGCTGGATATACATTACGATATTTTACTGGACAATGCATCATGGGAGGAAGAACGTCGGAAAGGCTGCAACTATGTTGGTAGTTATTTCGCTAACTATACCTAAATAAAAGTGCTAGTGGTATTTGAGAAGTAAAAATAAAGAAAAAGTGCTAAAAATTGACGAAAATCATTCAGCGGGAGAGCGGAACAATACATTTTTTTCCAATCGATGAAAGGATTCTAAAGAATACGTTTCTTTTTCATAAAACGGACATTCCTCCTTTCGTCCCTATGACATTTCTCGAACCACCGCGAGCAACCTAATCTGTACTTCATTCAAAAGAATAACATGGGTTTGCGTAATTTTCCCTTTCACTGACTCCCTCAACTTAACATAAAGATAAGGTGAAAAAATCTGCATTTAGAAGTAAATTGAAAATAACTCACTCAAAAAAATAATAAAACAACATAATTCCAATCGAAACTTGTCCGGCAGTAAGCTCTACTAGTTAATCAATTACAATGTGTTAGTGGTGTATGTTACTAATTATCTTCACACAGAACAGATCTGATCTAATATAATGAATCATATGCACGTACGTACGCGGTCATTACCCTATTGTAAAAAAGGATAGGACAAAAAAAAAATACTCCCGAGCAAAGATTGTCATTAGCTCAGAGTGCAACAAAAAAAACTAAAGTAAACCAACAACAAAGTATATTTCCATTCCTTGCTAGAACATAAATATATATCTTTCTTTCTTTACAAGTTTTGTTTTAAAATTGTTTTATAGATTTGTAGCAAGTAAGTTTATGATGAGTTGCTCTTTTGTGCAAGCAGCTGTCTCAGGGAGTAAGCTTCTTCCTTCAGCGTTTCTAACTGCGATCGCAGGTGGGCGTTCTCTCTCTCCAGGTACGAAGCTCTGTGGCTAATCTGTTCTTCGCGATACTTCCTGGCGTCACGTGACCGCTTGGCAGCCATGTTGTTTTTCTTGCGTCGTTCGAAGTATCTATGATCCTTCATGTCGTCTGTGACTGCTTTTTTAGTACTGCGCCGTTTTGAGTGGTTCATCCTAACATGGGACATAACTGCAAATAAAAATTATGTTAATTTCATAATTTATGTTACGAAATCTAAAATGATGTGATCCCAAAAGATCGTTATTCATTCCCTATTTAAAATTATTTTGGGAAAATGTAAAGTGACTCGAATTAATACGTGTGTAAATTTTGTCATCTCGAGATTGCGCCGTGAAATTATGCATCGTGTAGTTTCGTAGTTGTCCTGTCTCTTGGAGTTTGTGATTACCAGTTCCCTGCCTCCATGATTACATTGTGTGAATGGGACTACAGGGGCTTGTCAACTAAAGTCGAATCCCCGAGAACTTGGGGGGTTTCGCCATCAGTCGAAAAGCCCGTGTGAAAGGAACCACCATTTCCAGGCTTTCGTTCTGGTCTCCGAACAAACAAACAAACAAACAAACAAACAAACAAAAACTCTCCCGCGGCCGTCAACGCATATTGGAAATGTAGATTTAGGGGGAATGGTGGGAAAACCATGCTTTTCAAATGGGCGTCATTATTCTCTTGACGACTGTTTGGCTCTTTATATTCAAATCAGCAAATAAAAATAGAATTTTATTATCACATACCGTCAAATGGATCATCTCCTTCACCTGGCAGAAAGAAAAAAATAATCACTTGTTTAGTTATTAAAATAAAACAAATGGTTGAAATAAAGCTAGTCTCAGATTTTTTTATTTGTCTGATTTAATTCTCGTTTAAAATCGGTAGAAGGTTATTGCCCGCGTTGATAATAGAGAATCTGGCCTGGTGCCAATTCAACAAATTCAACTACTTAGTTGAAGGACGAATACATTGGATAAGGAAGAATAATGCGTTTATATCAAGCCAAATCTCTTACCGTCGAATGATTCATTGTCCATTGGCGATATTGGTCCCGGTGCATGTGTATGCGTGTGTAAATGGACTTGTGGAGCGGTCATCATTAAATGGGGTGGGTGGGGCAAATGCGAGGGTAACTCCATTTGTTTTGTCTGGGATAACATTCTGATCAATCCGCTATCCCTGGCATTGGGATCGTCTATATTATGGTCTTTTTCATCAGCCGATACTGGAAAATATTAAAATAAAAATGTAATGAGGTATGTTGTTACAGGTCAATAAACAATTATACTACTGATTCTAACAGAGGGCGCATTCGTAGATAGTCACATATCGAACATTACAGATGCTAACGGTATATTTCAACGTAGATTACAATAACTGCAGAAAACCTTTAAAATATAATGACTGGGTGACGTAATGTTACATCGACCAAGCATTATCTAAAAAATAGTTTAATCTTTATCTGCTAGCAACAAGTGACAATTTGGAAGGCAAAATAATCCGCAATATGAAAATCGGTTATATAATATGTTGATTTCACACATGTTTCGTCCAAGAATAGTATAATTACTGAAAAGATGATGGTTCCAGTGTATTGTTAATTTATCGAATTGAAACTAACAATACGTACAAATGTTTAATTTATACAGTGCACCATGTGCAACATTGAAACAACGTAGGGTATTAACGAGAAGTAGTCCAAATATTCGCATTTCGTAAACATCCGCATACTAGATAGTATTCCTAATTAAATTTAAAGATGTTTAGGCCGACAGTGTAATTGAAATGTCGGGGATAGTTCCAATTATGCCCAATTAGGCTGTGAACGCAGAGATAAGCTCCGACAACTAAATGAGTGATAAGTGTCTGGGGAATAAGTCCTCGAGTGAGATTGTTGTTAAATTGAACAACAATACGTTGATTACTTTTTGTCAAAAGTGACATTGTCATCAAAATAGGAACCTGACATTGTGTAATATGACTATTTTTTCAGTTAATGATCATGTATTTTATTTACAGATGCATTAATCACAGACACGAATATACCCAAGGCAATTACACGCATATTCACAATAAAATATCAACCATTTTAACCAGTCTACGCAGACAGGGCTACATAAACGACATCATTTTGAAAATGACCTTGAATAATACAAAATAATAAGTACCGGGTGGTGTTGGTGGCAACGTGCCGGATGTCGATACGTCGGTACCACCTCTGTGGTACATCATCATTGACGATTGACCAACCATATTGGCAGGCAGTGGCGGCTGAAGGTTTCCTGTAGACGATGAGGTTGGTGGGTAGACAAATGATGGGTTGCCTTCTCCAGAAACTAAATAGAACGCTCGGTTTGTGTTCTGGGCTGCTATAGGGTATCGACCATCTTGAAACAAACAAAGAAAGAAAGAGAATACACATTAATAAATATCAGTATGAAGGAATATATAAGAGAATATTTTATTTACTGTACACGTTCTACTGCAACGAACACAGTATGATATTTGGAGATGGGGAACTGTTCAATTAAATTGCAAACTTCTTTAAATGGTTCCAGTTCGGCACCGGTGTGATGACGCATGTCATTGTCGAATATTTCAGTATAATGCAGATTTGTAACATTGTACGGAAATTGACCAGAGTAAGCAAGGTTTTTTTTTTTGCCAAACATAAATGAAAAGTAAAAAAAAAACACAACACTATTTTACGTATTACATTTGTATTTAAAATAAACGTGCATGCTGTTTATTTTTGCTATTTCTTATATTCAACTCATCAAAAGTCAGTGAAAATAATAAAAAAACGATTTGAATTATTTTACAATATTTGACTTGTCACAAACGACCGGGACAACCCAGCAATATCTCACAACATAAAATACCAATTGCAATACTATGCTATAATTCATCGAATATGTCGTTACTTTTTAGTTGACGTGAGCTCCGGGGTTTTGAATGCGTAGATTGGTCAAATAATTTCTTATCTAAGTGACACTCACGATATTCTATTTTATACTAATCTTTGGGGAAATATTTAACTGGTATAAACTCCAGCATCTCCGGCATCCGCCGATTATTATTGTCGATAGGAAATAAAGTCATCCAGACAACAAGGAGAGTCATGTAATTATGAGATAAACCGGTAATGCCACGATTGTCATAGTTAACCAAACTCTTGTTAATTTACAGTCAGTGAGAAAAGCCAAGCACTCGTAATATAATCCCTCCGGGCTATATTGCCCTTTCATTCATTGACCACAAACACCCGGTATCAATTAACAATTGTGCGTCAATCGGGTTGGAATCTCACGTAATACGGAGATTGGCCTTTAGTAGTTACACGCATGGTCGCCTGGGGCAGGTGTTATCGCAAGAATATCATTTTCCCAATAATGTATGATTTAGCATGGCAACACAAACTCTTAGAAACCAGCCCTAGTTACCATATCAAATTCTATTTGATCATACTGTCTATAGCCTTCATTACGATCTCGACTTTCTCGATCGTTTCAACTTCTGAAGGTAGCAAAAGGGAGCACAAGAAATAGGGTAATTGCGATTAGGACATTCTCCGTCTGTTACTAAGTATGCACAAGTAACTATGACAATATATGTTTTCAGAAAACTGGGGTATGGGAGAATACGATCGTGCGATATTACTGGAAAACCATTTAATTTCACTATTTTGGTGTTTTAAGCATATTCACTGTGTTTTACTTTTACGAATTCGCCAAGGAAACAATGAGTGTTATTGTTATTTTACATGATTTAATTTAGCGGACTTTACGCGAAAACACTGAAATTAAAACCCAGCGAATAATTAATATATTTACAGTAAGTTACGAAAGTTCTCGATAAAAAAGCTTTTCGTTCATTCTACGTGTTTGGTATTTCACGGCTATCTTACAAGATAACACATAAACTCTGGTCTTTGAATTGTTACGCTTTTTTAATATAGTCTGCCAAACTTGGCAGCCTTAATATCATAAACGTGTCATATTGTGATCATAACTCCAAATCAAAGACAAACATGTATAGTCAAAAGGTGACAATAGTCGCAACAGTCAAAAGGCGATTTTTGTATTTGGCCGCGGAGAAGAAACTAATGTATTGTCAAATGTACACTTTTTTGGTCATACTTTATAAATATACAAGTATCTGATCTACTGGGACTGTTATTCTGTGAAAAAAGGTGGATTGTCATCAAGAAACTGACAAAAATGAGTAATTTCAGCGGTAAGTGAGTGATAATTTGAACAAGATGGCGTATCGCGCCGCTGATGAGAAAACAGTATATGCAAATAAAATGATTTGTTTTCAGTCTCCCAATCAGGCTAATTATGTAAATGTCCGATGCATTGTTTTCAGTCTCCCAATCAGGCTAATTATGTAAATGTCCGATGGATTGTTTTCAGTCTCCCAATCAGGCTAATTATGTAAATGTCCGATGGATTGTTTACCCACAACTGGGTTATGGAAATCTTGGAGGGTTATTAGTTCCATGTTACAACAAAATAATGTCATACCTCCAAGGGGAGATAAACTGAAATTACGCACCAAATGTAACGCCCACAGTAAACGTGGACGAACGTCAAAAAAACAAAAAAAACATTACAATGTTACAGACCTGTATTGGATTTTTCTTTTTTTCTCTCGTCTTTTTTCTGTCGTAACTTTAAATTCGTAGTTATGATAACATGTAATTTTCAATTGTATCGTTGTTTGATATTTTTTATTGCCTGTTAATAACACTTTGGATTTAACATGTTATTCTTGTAATTTACAGCCGAGTATTCGTTTGATCAAATTATGAGTCTTCGTTAGTACACACTGATTACATTCATAATTGGTACGCATCGACGCACATCCGAATTTCGACCTTTTTGATCAAACGAATATTATTTCGTCTGTTTCAAACATAAAGAGCTTTATTTAAAATAAGTCGCAATGAAATGAGTTCATCGACATGCAGTAAAGAACACCAATATTTAAGAAAGAAAAAAACGTAATAGTCGTTCTTATTCACATTGCACATCTTATGATGAGGGGCAATAATGAACGAGAAAATGTAATATTCTTTGATACTTTTGATACGAATGCATTGAGTTATAATTTATTATTGAATTAGAAAGGTTTTTCTGTACCACAGAGATGAATAATTGTTTTCTGAAACAATACGCGTGAAGCAACGATCACTGTATATGCGTTTAGCGCATTTCAGTTTTCGTTACACGAATATTATACAGTATGATGCATATTTGTTATTTCATTGGTTATCGAATTGCAGTATCAAACTATAATATTAATACAACATTTACGTTTTCGTTCACATTTCGTCATCCATAGATAATTTAAAAAACTCGTAGAAATGAATTTGCGTGTGCGCTTTAGATTTAGTTTGTATTTCCCGGTTTTAAATGTTGGTAACATAGTTTAATAGTACAAGTGTTAGAAATGAAAATCTGTTGAGAATCACAAACAAATGTGTTGCTCCCGATTTGTATTTTATACTTAACTTGTTATTTTTATAATTATTCACTTGTTCCATTTTACATTACAACCCCCAATACGACGTGCATTGCAATTGGCATTCATTATTATCCATAAAAAATGAAAACGTAGTCAATTATTCATTAGTCGCGTTGTAATTAATACGCCAGTCACGGACACGCGTTTCTCATCAATGATTAACCCCAAGTAGCTTGTGTTTAATTAATAGGGGGCGACATTCGGGCGATGCGAATCTGCCAGCTAACCCGCCAACTGCTAATTAATAGCAAGCAAAAATAGAATCTGTATAGTCACTACTGATAAAGAAGCCCTTGATTGACTGCCCCGACAAATTACCGATCAGCCGGATAGCACCATTCGTTTTAATTTGAGTTACGTAGAATTATAGCCTGGGGACCGCGTGAAGGCAATCTGTTCACGATCGCCCCAACGCTTAAGATTTTAATTACAGCTTCGGGCACAACACCGAAAATCGTGTTGACTCTTGAATGTGTGGAAATTCCTCTGATTAAAGTACATGTACCATGGACACAAACTGGCGTAGTCTGAGTGATTTCTTCCTTTTTAAGTTTGAATTAAATATCGCGAAATCACCTGTAACCGCGAAATCACTGTGGTGGTTTCGCCTTCATCCCAAATATTGCAAAACTATTTTTTTTTACAAGTTTTCTATTATTATGATTTAACTGAAAAAAAATCTCACAGCTGGGCTAATCTACATAGACAGTAACATCGACGTTACCCGGCCCTCCTGTGCACGTAACTTGGTATTGTAAAAAGCATAATCTAACATAATGCACAATATAAACATAATTTAACACTATAAGCACTATCTTTTTACGATTATAGTAATAAATACATTGACATAAAAACGATTCTATGTTATTTAGTCGAACTATTAAATGTATTTCTACTCTTATTTACGTATATGTCAGCATTTTTTACTTTTTACTTCAAATAATTGATATTATTGAGCAACTAAAATAGTTCCTGTATTAGTTGCTAACGTTCCAAGTAGTTACTAACTGGCGTGAATTGTGTGAAAAGGGCTCTGATCGATCAACACAGGCTGGCCATGACTCAACCATGGAGGCACTTAAACGTTTGACATGCTAATTATGTAAGTGAATAAAAGCTGTCACCCCTAATAAAAACAATGCCTAAACCATAGTCACAATAAGAAAACGACGCTATAAATAAACAACATCAAATGTGTCAACGATTCATTTGCATGTATTCTTTCACTCTTTTGTTTTCGATCAAAACAAAACAAAAATTTAGTACGACTTTTTTCGCTCGCCACAATCGAAGTGTCACAAGATTTGAATGTTGCACTTTAAAATGTTTTGATGTTTGTTGAGATAACCCCCAAAAAACTATGCTAAATAGCTGCTACATTTTACAAGAGATGTATGACTGGTCTGTGCCCCATTTTGATCATCTACATGAGGCCCGAAGTAGGAAACTAGATGGTGGATGTTTCGTTTGGTAACTTTCAGTTGTAACAGCTGATCACTGAGATGATGCATTTCATTCACATCATTGTTTCGTTCACCAAAAGAAGCCCATTCACATTCGAGTATGAAAAATAAGTATCAATCCCGTGACGTGATGATCTTCTATGACCTTTTTTTTGTTAAATTGGTAATTAAAAATATCTATAATCCCCCTGTTTAAACAAATATTTGATACGGGGATTTATAAAAACCTGGTGTTTAAAAGTGTAATTACGCAAACAATTCATGTATACTGCCTTTCATAAAAGCTAAGCGTGTTGGATGTATTGCAATACTTTGGCGAAGATAATGTCGATAGTTAAGTATAAACACGCATATTTTGCGATTGTTTCGTTGCGAGCGTTATTCGGCAACACCGAAATACAAACGAGCATAAGCACATTGTGACATTTTTATTTAACCCTAATCATGGACGTCCATGTCTTAACCAATGTGTGTGCACTCTATTGAAAGATTGTAATCAAACCATAAAACTACGACACCGACTCGGAATTGGTTAGTAATAGGTTTCATCAATTTTGGCATGGTATGTGCAGTTAACATTTTGGTTTATAGAAATGACGGGTATATAATAACGTAGTAATTACATCGTTGTAATTCGGGAAACCTACAATGTAACTGACTTAATTCCAGTCCTTTCACGTCTATAGTAGATAGAGTTCAAGCTCACGGTCAGTGACTCCAACCCTTAATACTTTTGGTCATGGGCAAATAAACGATATGCAAATTAGGAAAGGCCTGAAACAAAACAAATACGAGTACTCGGAGTTTTATAACACTGCTGTTGGTTGAACCACTGCGTTCACTAATGACAACGAGTCCTGATGACTTCCTTGAACGAGATTCTCGTTTCAGAAATTAAAATATCTGCAACAATTTATGGAATGCCATGACAACACAGAGCTCTCGAAATGTGACTTTGATTATGTGTTGTTGGGGCGAATACAACTCATAAATATTCATTGAAAACCCGAGAAAGCTATGCAGAGACGAAATTTGCCACGCCATGGCTTCTCAATCTGGTTATCATGACTATAATTAACAAAATCCAATTATTGGTTGGAACCAAGACCAACTCATAATCAAAGTTGCATACTACAAGGCGCATTATGCTCGTTCACTTTTGGGAGCAATGACCGCAAGACCATTGACACTACGAAATGTTCTCTTTTTCTACCCCATAAAAAGCGGCTGAGGTCGCTGTCAGAAGCACATCGAAAAATAAGACAAACACGAATCTTTTAGCAACCAATACGTAAATACTAATAAGTATTTCGAGGTAATATTGTTTCCAGCAGCTGTGTTGTTCAAAATAAATAGATAAATAAACGCACCCCGCATATGGCTATCTTCCGGTCATGACATTCAATAGAGCAGTTGTCACCTAACATAGCCGCTCTCTCTGGCCACGGCGTTTGTGCGCAACCTTAAAAACTTAAAGATCTTGACAAGTTACGTAACATTTCGTAACGATTGAACCTTGCAAGTTGTTGTTATTACACGTGTTCATTTATAAGTCATAGCTGGACATAGGTAGGTCTCGGCTAAGATCATGTATTTTTTTTCAGGCACGCATTTGTGACGAAGCCGTGGTGACCAGTTCTTTAGAAGAGTTTATCGAGCAACGCCTGAGACAGCAGTCTCACTGCCTCGAAAATAATCGTTGGTTTCTCCGCAATGACAACCACTGTGAACGAGAAGCGTACTTTGCCAATTCGGGGAATCTATACAAGCGTATAAAATTTAAGATGTCTGTCAGAAAATCGAGTTTGATCCCAGAATAAACATGGTCAATAATGTCGGCAAGGGTGTGGTAGTGTGCGAGCCAGAAAACAGTTGGAAACCACTCTTTTTTCAACTCACCGTAAGCTGAAGCTTTCGCAAATGTGCTTATTGGAGGAATCTTCTGTTTATCTTCCTCGAATTGCTGCTGGAAATCGTAGAGTTTCTCTTCACTCATATTTGCGGACGTGAAAAAAGGTATTTGGCTTGGTGGAAATATTTCACGCCTTGGACTTAGCCATGCAGTGTATGATACTTTCTGCCCAGCTGGCCAGCATCTACTACACAGCTCATTTGCATAAATGATGTGCTCGTACTGTTCTCATGTAAATACGCTGACGTAATGGATTGAACGAGCAAAGCTATCGTCTGACCAATCACCGGTCAGTATATTTTCTAAGATACCACCCACTTTGAATGACTGACTTGGGGTGAGTGGGTTACGTACCATTGCGCAACTGCAGAACCTTGAACTTTGAATGTGTGCTCGTCAAAACATCACAGACAAGTTCACGATTTTCACAAAGTTGGTCCATACCCATATAGCCCCTATTGTTTATAGAGTCAGCTGAATAAAGTCTCCGGTAATGGTGCGTCTTCCTGTGGAGTTTTCTTGACCAAGTTTAATTCCCCACCCACTATCCAAGGGTGGGGGTAGAGGCTATAATGTGTGCAAACATCTGGAAAATGACCCCCTTCCTCGCAATGTCGGTGATCGGCTACCGACTTACAGGCCAAAATGTTTCCTGTGTCGAGTCACAGTGTCGAGTGTTTCCATACGTGTGCTCACAGTCCCTCTGGACTGTGGTGTGCTCGACCGTACATAACTCCGGATTGCCCATATCATACAGCTCTTGTCCTAAACCATGGAAGTACCTCCATGCCTAAACTAAATAACACTTTTATTCCTGGTTTTATTCCACATATCCAATATAATAAACATGCAATTCATGGTAACTGTATTATTTCACCACTGCTGACAGTTAAGCTGTATTCTAAACAAATCATTATTATCATTTATGAACCAAAAAAGGAATGTCAAATTTTCTTCAAGGCCATAATAAAGTATTATATTCTATTCTGGAGACATGATCTGTGTTTCTCACCATTTTCAAATATATTTTAAGGTAGAGATGCAATTTACCGGACAGGTATTTTAATTAGTTAATTAGGAAACCAAGATGACCTCTCTTGTCCACGAAACTATATATTTTCGGAAAGCTTATTGTATGAATTTTAAAATTTTGTTAGTATTTTTTTTATGGACAATGTAGTTTGAAATATGCACAAAAATGTTCTTTTTTGGTCAAAAGTGATTTAAAAAAAATTAGCTTCTAAAACATGCTTCTGTTTCCTGTCAAAATTGGTTTACGTGTACATCTGTTTACTATGAAGAAAGTGCCGTCTTGAAAACTGACTGCCAGTTGTCAATTTTGCAGGGCAGCAGCTCAAATTTGACTACTTCAAGTTTATGCATAAATTAACATCCAGGCTAGTTGTCTGTATGACTGTTGTAACACTGTTCAACCAAAAACAATGCCCCGACCAGGGCCCGACGGCGTTTTGAAGATAAACACATTGTCAATCATTTGTGAAAATTTCAAAACAAAAGGTCAAAGCGTCTAGGAGCTATTTTTTTTAAGTAGTGGGATGTGCACTAAAAACGAAGCTGAGATAATTGCTAATTTGCATAACAATTCACTCAGTAAGAAGTTTGCTAATGCTCATAATTAAAATGGCTGTAACAGTTCCAAATTTAAATGTATTATCGTTTTGTATAAAGTTAAATATTGTGCATTATATGGAGATCCCGTCATTCCTGTTTTTCGCCATGTCTCTGTTTTATTATTTATGTACAGCCCTGCAAAATCTTGCTAAGCAATCAAAAGAGAAAATGTTTGTACCTGTTATCTATATTTTAAAATCGTCTTTTGTCTATGTTCCACTATTCACAATTCTACAAAATGTTAACAGTCTATAGCCAAGACTGTTTGGATAATAAAAGCAAAGGAAAAAAACCTGCATCTCTAGCTTAATTTATGTAATTCTGAGAACAATTTATCAGTGTGGTACATAATGTGAAAATATAGCTGGACGTTTTTGTCGACTAATATCTAACTGTCGAGATGTTTTTAGTTTTTTGCGCATGTACGTAGCATGATCGAATATTCTATCATTTCATCTTGTGTATTAATTTGGCATCACTAAGGCTATGATTACATAATAATGGATTTAAAAATTATGACAAAAACGCACATCAAAATGTTATTTCGATAACTAGAATTACTGACTACTCAGATTGTGAATGTAAACAGCTTTGCTGTTACGATGTTCTTGCAATGCATCTTGTTTGATATAGACGGATGGAACCGTAATACCAAATACTTGTATATTCTAACACGTAAAAATATACTAATATTATTGCGCGAAATACTAGTAATTAATTAATTAATAATTGCGTGCAAAAAATATTTTTTTTTTTATTATTTGTATTATGAAGGGCGAACCAATATTAACAATGATCATCGATATGTTATAACTCAAGGAAAGTTAATTTGTTCGTTACTGGGTACAGTAGCATTATTTTGTACCGGAAGGATGACACAATGTTCGCGTTAAACACGACTCGTACCTGGTATTTTTTTTCTAAATCTATGCCCGTCCCTCCCCGGGAATAATGGTAAACCCCTACGTGTCATCAATCGTCCACTGTCGTAGAGGGACTATGTAGCCACGAACTTGACAATGTTAGATAACGACATAGGTACAACCGCGGTCCGTCAACACGTGTGGTACAACGAAAACAATAATTCGTAGGACAACAATGATATATGCAGTCAATGGCGATGTCTTCGGCAGTCAATGTCAGTTTATTCGGCCACCGTTTCCTTGGAAACTAGCTTGTGTTTTATCGTGTCCACGAAATCGTGGGATTCGATGTAATCTGCATTTTTTAAAATAATCTTTTTGAAAGCAATGCTATGCTAGTACATATATTTGCATTTTTTTTTATTTAACAAAGCCTTGTATTTTCGGACGGAACAACTGCTTTTGAAATGGCGGACTGGGTTTCCAGTATGGCCAACGTCGGTTTACTTTAGGCTCAGACTACTATAGTGGTAATGAAAATAAATTCATATTATTACTAAGTGATGAGAAAATGTTAGGACAATATAAAACAATATAATATTTAATATATGACAGCAGCACCTTCATTAACTAAGCCAGTCCCACATTCCTTGTAAACAAATTATTCTCTTTTTTTTTTCTTTATGCTTTTTGTTTCTTTACTTTTCATTTCATGTAGTAATAAATGAAGTAAACACGACTTTTGCGCTCAGTCGGACAAGCACAGCAGATACAGTATTAGCTGGTGGCACGTGGTATAATTGTATCTAAACTGGGGTTGAATAACCTTTCAAGAGAAAACTGAGTTTGAAGTCAGACAATTTGGACACTTCCTGAGTAGATATGAGGACAACTCAACGTACACATAACATCGTAACTTTCTATTTTGTATAAGAAAAGAATTATAGAAATCGAATACTAATGAGTCACCGTGAATGTCCACGAAGCATTGCGCGATTGTGAGTTGCTGTACTTGTACGATTACATTTTAAATGCATTGTGATACGTACACCATAAGAGAAGTATTACCTCACCACTCGTACTTGTACGGTTTCGTTTTCAATGCATTGTGTTACGTACACCGTAAGATAAGTATTGCCTCACCACTCGTACTTGTACGGTTTCGTTTTCAATGCATTGTGTTACGTACACCGTAAGATAAGTATTGCCTCACCACTCGTACTTGTACGGTTTCGTTTTCAATGCATTGTGATACGTACACCATAAGAGAAGTATTACCTCACCACTCGTACTTGTACGGTTACGTTTTCAATGCATTGTGTTACGTACACCGTAAGAGAAGTATCACCTCACCACTCGTACGATTACGTTTTCTATGCATTGTGTTACGTACACCGTAAGAGAAGTATTGCCTCACCACTCGTACTTGTACGGTTTCGTTTTCAATGCATTGTGTTACGTACACCGTAAGATAAGTATTGCCTCACCACTCGTACTTGTACGGTTTCGTTTTCAATGCATTGTGATACGTACACCATAAGAGAAGTATTACATCACCACTCGTACTTGTACGGTTACGTTTTCAATGCATTGTGTTACGTACACCGTAAGAGAAGTATCACCTCACCACTCGTACGATTACGTTTTCTATGCATTGTGTTACGTACACCGTAAGAGAAGTATTGCCTCACCACTCGTACTTGTACGGTACGGGCACCATACATGTATTACAATGCTGTAAAACTATTTATTTGAATTGGTATTTCATTTCACTATTTTGAGCATATCCACTGTGTTTTGAAGACTACAAATTTGCCAGTGAAACAATATGTTCTATTGTTATTTAACACTTGGATTTACTTTTTTGTATCACCCAAATAATTCAAGTGGTATCATATTCGAACTTTAAATATCGCCTAACACTTGCCAGGAAACACTCGCGTAACTTACAATGAATATAATCCGGTCTATCCATACAGGCTGTCAATTCGTCGTCACGATGCTGATGTGTATTTTTCAGCTAGAAGGGCGTATGTTTTAATTAGTAAAGAACTTTCAAATCATATTTTTTCAAATCACAATAAACTTTGTTCTACAAGTCAATTTTTCCATACTCTGAAAACTGCAGTATCCGTACTCGGCGACAAGATTGCATGCATGTCATGTGATCTCTAGTGAATTGTTGTATAGGCAAATTCCAAACGCAAATACTTAGAACGTGGAAAACATTACAGCCCTTATGGTGTAGTCCACCAGTGACCGGCCTCCTAGTGTTTTAAGTCCACTTCATATTAGAGAGTTTAAGATTTGCGTACGTAACGGGAACGTAACGTGATGTTCTAATTTCGTTTGCGTTACGTTCTCGGGTGTCAGAAAACGATTAAGTACAAGCGCCCACAACGGGAACGTAACTGAAACCAGAACCATGTCAATCCGTCTCTCATTTGGCAACAATAACTACCTAATAAAATTTGTTATGTCATTTCACGTCCGGAATCAGAATTAGTAGTTAGTTCACAGACATTTGACAGAGCTCTCACTATTTCCATCCACTCTGCTGAGGTCCTACGCCTGTTTGCCGAATCCTCTTTCAGCAGATCAATATCATGCGTTTTCAGTGGGTATAAATGTCAGCTAAAATGCATCCAATATTTCTTATTTCATCATAAATATTCAAAAACACTCTAAAATAAAACGTTTTATCAATGTCAATGAATTTTATTCAAAATTGACAGCGAGAAAAGCTCTCGGAAATCAACTACGAGTCAGTCACCTTGATCACGTTCAAAACGACTGCCGAACGACCAGGCAACCGATGACGTCATTGATTCGCGCGGAGGTCATGCACAAAGCAGTGACGTATCCGTTCTCGTATGTAAAGTAATGACTATCCTCGGGGGCGGAGCTACGTCACAGACGTTTCACGTTGCCAAGACGCGCACCACTGTACATGGCTCTGTGCGCGCTGCTGTGGAACGCCGGTCGAGCCGGTGAAAATTCGAGAAAACAACACAAACTCAAATTTAAAGTAATCGCGAACAACCAAATTTATATATGTTACACACGTAGGGCTAATTTTGTTACACTGTTCAGAGGAGTCTCAACAATCATCCCAAAGTACCGTTTTATGCGAGTTTTGGGCCTTTGTTTTCACCGCCGCCGGTTGCCAGGCGGTGAAAATGCCCGGATGTCCACCCCCGACGATACTGGCATTTATGAATTTCTTCAGCATATCCCAAAATATAATCGTCAGAAATGTGACCAATCATGAAACGAGGGAAGAAATAACACTCATCTACGTATAAGTGTTGTACATCTAAGGTTAGTGAGATCGCCGATACCCACAATGCACCATGACCATTGATACAAGTCTTGCCCTATAGCAGCCAAGTGCTACTGTGACATCAACATGGACTTATATGGAATGGAAGCAAGGTCATTCATGACGTATATGGATTGGAAGCAACATAATTGTGTTTAGTTGTGTTGTCATCTTCTAGAATATAGCAACATCTTTATTGTTGGAAGACTAAAAATGCTTTTGAGAATTTCAGTAAGTTAGAGGGTTGAGGCACAATATTTTCATTATACCCGATCTATATGTAATCAAAAAAAAAAAATAATTTAAGACTGAAGAGGTATACAGTTTCGACAAATTGTGTCAAATCATTGTGTCAAATCAAATGCCTTAAAAATATTTGTAAGGTGCAAGGTCAAATGAATGTACATTTTTTTTAACAGTTTGCATGATCTCAAAATGTAACAAAAAACAATTTTAGTTAATACATATAGATAAGGTGATGGTCAGCATACCCACTGCAGGCAATCTGATTCAAGTATAATTTATATGAGCTTTTAGAATTTTTTCTTGTGCTTGTCACAATCAAATCATTTTACATTACTTCAAATCAAGGTTAAAAACATCAAAATCGGGCAATAATGCATACCGTGACTGGATATTCAAATGACCTCTAACCACATGTTCACATAATGCTGTAGAGTAATATATCGATGACAATATATATTCAATATAAAATTTATCACACCACATGCCGTATCTGTGGGTAACCAGAATGACTTTGGGGAAAATATTATTATTTTTGTGATGACCCACAGCCACCCTGAGAAACAAACCATATTTCTTCTATACCCGGTATATGAGAATCACATTTGCAATAAAAGTGCATATAAACCAAAACTCACATTTGTTGTATACTGAAACATTAACATATTACTTATTTTGACCACCTCTGAAATTTTTACGCAAGCAGATTGGATACTAAAAAGAATACCCATGGTATGTTTTTTTCTTCATGGCCAATGGATAATTTCACTTGAAAACATACAGTTTTAGCAACTAATAATGAAACCTTTATTATCAAGGACCATATAATGCAATATACAACGTTTTGTACAAAGAAATTAAAATATTTTACTAAAGTCAAATGATTATTGTCATTTCATGACTGTGATAGCTCCGTAAACATAAAGCAGTAATTTATTTTACATTTGCATGGCCTCTTGAAATCACATGCCTCGCATTCAAATTAAAAGGAAATAGTTTCTTAAACACTAAATGTTTTTGATATTTTATTGAATATGTTTCACATCTGGGCGAAAAATAGGAGTAGCTAGACTTGTTTCTATGGAAACATATTTTTTTTTGTGATGAATACTAAAAGAGCGACTAATTAGATTTTTCAAAATCTATACCTTACATTGTACTATAATAAAATAATTGCACCCTTATTTGCATATCTCAATAGGATCTAATACTTGATGGCTCTGGTCATTTATAATATACAGTCATCAGTGTATATCACCTCAAAACAAATATAATCAAATGACTAATCAAAATGTGTTGATTCAGCCCTTCTCTGATGAGATTTGTCAACAAATTAAATCATCCTTATTTAAAAGAGCAGTCGATAACTAGTTCTGATTGGTTACTGAAGCCATAAGATCTGAAGTAATTTGCATACTAGGAAGATGATCAGATGTAGCTATAAGTGGTGTATTCTGGTGACTGAAACGGAAGATGTCCAGAGCTTTCACTTATATTGGATTTTAATCCGACTGAATACATTTGTTCATTTCAAACCACGAAAATCACCAGCTTTGTTACTCCTACAGCTACCGGTAGTATGAAAGTAAATAAATGTCTTGCATAAGCAACTAAAAGCATCCAATTGAAGGGAGCAAAAATTAACACCACCAACATACATGCATTTTATTTAACAGAAAAGTGTTTTTTTTTTTTTAAATGTTGTCATGTTATTTTTTACATGTGAGGAGT
Organism: Saccoglossus kowalevskii; assembly: GCF_978046115.1. NCBI lineage: Eukaryota > Metazoa > Hemichordata > Enteropneusta > Harrimaniidae > Saccoglossus > Saccoglossus kowalevskii. The sequence continues at coordinate 26,218,341 of NC_140661.1, read as the reverse complement.
CATAGAAGGGTCAGTCAGAGTCAGCCTCTATCACCAAGATTTCGTTTCAGAATTTTTGCAATTACAAACATCAAGTGACTAAGGACGTTCAATGAAGTATCAATTATATTTATACGGTCTATGAGTGTACGCACAGAAAATGACAAGTTGAATGTGATGGAGGCATATAGAGGTGATAATTGAAGTATAATTTGTGTAATAGTCTAAGATTTCAAAGCAAGCACACAGCTGAATATACTGTATTCTTATATGGCTCAGAAATCATTGCACTGCATTAGATATCTCTAATTAATGTATAAAATTCTGTGGATACACTGTATTACCTGTTAAGCTTGGACACAAAGTATACATAGTACTGTAGCAGTTTAAAACAGTATAATATATATATATCATTAATTGCCACCCTCACTGAAAATTTCTGCCTGTACCAAATATTGTCACAACAATTTGCATAACTTTATATACACAACGTTGTTTACATTTAAGTGGAAGGAGTTACAGCAAAGATAATAAAAAACATCAAGATAAACTGTACTATATACACAGTGGTTGAGTATGCTTAATTTAATATGCATACTCAATACCTACAAGCAGTACATTCTAGAATGACCAATCTGTTGTATATACACAGAAAGGATGACAATATAACAAGGAAAACATACATACAACTGTGCAGAAAAATATACATATTCCAATGTAAGATAAAAAATCTTCACAGAATTCATTGTATTTAAATGTTGGTCACACCACAAATTTATATTATACTGAATATGTGTCTAGTTCATTTGCCTGATTTTGGTTGGGCAACTGTTCTCCCTGCAGGAGGATCAGCTATTGGCAGAGGACTAGAGAAAGAAACATACACTTTCTCTTATTTTAATATTATATGCCCTGATATCATTGAGAATGTCTTTATATTCTCATTAAAAAATATCACTGTTTCATTGATGAGATTACATATTCTCACAAATTTATTGCTGAGAGTTTGAATTCTCACCATTTGTCTGAACATACAGTTAAAAACAGAATTATTCATACCCCTACTGAAATTTCAATGTTTTGTGTTTTTCTGGAAAATGACAGGTGGATACTGAATATTTTGGCTGTGGTTGGATACCTTTACTTGAAAGGTAAACATTCTGAATGAATTTTGTACAACCTCATTTGTATAACAAAAAAGCATATTACTTTATTTGTATTCTGACTCACTCAAAATTATTCATACCCTTTGTTAAAGCATGGCATTTGGCCATATGCATCTGATATGCACATGCTTCAGACATTCTGCATGTTTTGTTCACATGTAAAGTTGTGTAGGCCAGTCTGAATAATTTCCAAGGTGGTAAGTGAGTTCTGGAATGCCATTGTTCTAGAGTATAAAATCAAGTGCAATAATGAAACCTTCCTCAGTTGTTATGATCATGGCGAAAACAAAGGAACTCAGCAACGACCTCCGCATGAGCATTGTGAATGCCCACAAAGATGGGAAAGGCTATAAAGCCATTTCCAAACTCTTGAGAGTGCTAGTACCCACTGTACAGTCCATTGTCCAAAAGTACAAGAAGTTCAATACAGTGAGAAACATTGGCAAGCGTGGACGGCAGTCGAAGATATCTCCTCGTCTGGCCAGGAAAGTATGCCGTGAGGCCTTTTTCAATCCCAGAAGAAGAGTCAAGGCTTTTCAGGACAACTTGGGTGAGATGGGCACCAAGGTTTCACTGCAGACCATGTGCCCCACACTGCACAAGGAAGGACTACACGGCTGTCGCCCAAGGAAGACCCCTCTTCTGACTCAGAAGCATCGTAAAGCTCGACTTGCATATGCCAGAGAGCACCGAGACAAGGATCAACATTTCTGGTCATCAGTTCCATGGTCAGATGAGACAAAGATGGAACTCTTTGGCCACGGAGATGTTTCCTTCGTTTGGCGCAAGAAAGGCGAGGCATTCAACCCAAAGAACACTGTGCCAACCGTGAAGTTTGGCGGTGGGAGCATCATGCTTCGGGGCTGTTTCTCTGCAAGTGGGCCTGGAAATCTTGTAAAAGTAGAAGGCATCATGAAGAAGGAGCAGTACATCCAAGTTCTGGAAGACAACATCAGGCAGTCTGCAGAAAATCTGCATCTCGACCCCAACTGGACATTCCAACAGGACAACGATCCTAAATATACTGCAAAGGATAACAGTGTGGAGGTGCTACAATGGCCAAGCCAGAGCCCAGACCTGAATCTCATTGAAACCTGTGGAAAACCCTCAAGACTAGGGTGCATGCCCACAGGCCCTTCAACCTGACAGAACTAGAGATCATAGCCAAGGAAGAGTGGGACAAAATTCCTGTGGAGCTCTGCCAAACTCTCATTAATAGCTACAGAAACCGCCTGGATGCTGTGATCAAGAACAAAGGCTTTGCAATTGACTATTGACTGTGATATTGCCTTTTAAAGACATTGTTTAACATCATGGAGGAATGGCTTTAATTTCTGTTTTGAACTTCAATGTCTATGTTATATAATGATGTTTAGAAAGGTCAATAAACAGCCAGGAATACAGAAAAGTGTTGAAATTTATGCAGTCACTATCTAAAAACCTATGACTGAATATCACCACTGAATAAACATGCTGTCACAGTAGTTTATGTGGGTAATAAATATGGTGGTTCTGGGCCATTCTGGCCACTTCTCTATTTTCACTCTTTTGAAGCACTTAAATGATGTTTAAGTAAAGTATAATTTTTCAGGGCTTAATTTCTGCACCTTACCAAAAACACTGATACCATTTAGGACCAGTTAAGATTTGTTCAAAGTTCAACAGTATTTAACAATGCCTTTACAGTTTTATTGACAAAGGGTATGAATAATTTTGAGTGAGTCAAAATACAAATAAAGTTATTGCTTTTTTGTTATACAAATGAGGTTGTACAAAACTCATTCAGAATTTTTACCTTTCAAGTAAATGTATCCAACTACGGCCAAAATATTCTGTATCCACCTGTTGTTTTCCAGAAAAACACAAAACATTGAAATTTCAGTAGGGGTATGAATAATTCTGTTTTTAACTATATGTTTACCAACAAATTGGTGAAAATTTCAATTCTCCTCATTGAAATGGTGAATTTTAAATCTTGTTGATGAAGCAGTAAAAATTTTGATAATCAAGAATATACCCATTTTCAACAATAAGTATGCATAAAGGGGGTATGGTGATCAGATAGACTGACGCATGCACACCTGTACTGCCTGAGTGCATACTTTGCGGTATCCTTGCGACAACGAGTATATTGTTTTTGGTGTCAGATTATAATATATTACTGATCAAATATGGCTGTCTGTGCCAGAGTGCAGGGGATCTTTTGTCTAATGTTAGGAAGGCAAACATTCTCCTTTTGCAAGAGCACATACCTGGTCCATGCACTCTTCACTGGACTGCAAAATACCCTTGGATGTTTTTATTCTAAACCATTTATCGAATTTGCGTGAAAATTAAAGCATGTTATAAAACTTCTCATGACTGCAAAATACCACAGACTTGTGGGGACAATATAGCAATATAATCTAGTTGTGCCGGCAAAAACATTTCACAAAGTAGCAAGTGCATATACTCATTCATTTACACAGTGCAGGGTGCATCTTAATGGCAATATCACACAGTTGTAACTGTTTCTCAAAGCAGCCAGATAATTATAATTTATGCACACCCGATTCCATCAATCAAAATTCCATAGATCAGAGAGCGTTAATTCTTGCAATTCATCTGTGACATCATCACTATTGCCTAGTAACAAAAAATATAATATGAAGTATGTTACATTTGTTAATCTGATAAGGTTACATTAAATTGATGATTTTATTTTCAATGAGTAATATAAATCCATCTGTGACAACAAAATATTAACTGCTACAAAATATCCCAATTTTCTATGATTCATATTCTGTAAAATATTTTATTTTCACTTGGAATTAATTTTCATTATTTTCGCTGAAGTATTGATTCAGTAAAAATTAAATCCAGCACACATACCCTTTTTTTCCTATATTTTACATTCAACTCGCCAAAAAAACAGTGAAAATAAATTCCATACAAACACAATTCCAGCAAAAATAAAGTAATTTACAGTAGTTAAATCAGTATTCAGTATTTCATCATTTCTCAAGACCTCAATAGGATTTCTAATCAATCAGATGTACATTGATGATCGTCAAAGTAACAATTTGAAATGATTAAAGGGTAATAGTCATCAATACACATCATGAAAATAGCAAAAATGGCAAAATTAAAAGCCAGTGAACAGTTCATCTAAATCGATTTAATTTCACTTATCTGCAAAATTAAAACCCATGCAGTGAAGAAATAATATGTTCACAGTATACTGTAGAATACTTTATTTTCGCTTGGAATTTATTTTCGCTATTTTCACTGAAGGGATGATTCCGTGAAAATAAAATCCAGTGAATATACTTTTTTTCCTATATTTCACATTAAACTCATGAAAAAATCAGTGAAAATAAATTCCAAGCAAAACGCCCCAAAAGCCTTTTCAGCGAAAATTAATTCCAGCGAAAATAAAGTATTCCACAGTAATAAGTAACACATAACATTCACCTATCATAATACACTGACCTTTAACCTTTGGTAGATTGCTAGCATCACTGAGTGGAGCAACTGGGTGAAGTAACTGGACTAAGGTGTCATTTGGACGTTTCTTGGTTTGTTTGAAAAAGGGATGGTTAAGAAGAGCACTAGCAGTGGGTCTGAAATGAATGGAGAGGAGACTAGCATCAAATTGATATCGATAAAACGTGTTTGGGAGAAGCACTGTGGCTCCCTGTCCTAAGGATCACAGTGAGACTATAATTATAATTCATAATTTTCCCTCAACTCACAACATTCATGAATATTTGTCAGTAGCGAAATAAAAGTGGCTTGTACACTTGAGATAAAAGACTATCAATGTAAACAGCAAAGTTAGATATAATCATTCACACATATGCAATTTATAAGATATTGAGGCAAAATGATGGTGTATTTCTTTGGAATTCAATTCTCAACTAACTTATAGGTAAGTTTTTTCAAAGTTTACAAAAAAGAAAGAAAATCAACAGTACGAATGAGATGTACATATGTTTCAACTTTATATCCTGCATAAAGATTTAATTTAATAATAATAATAATAATAATAATAATAATCATTTAATAATAATAATAATAATCATGTATTTTATGGATAGTTCCAAACTCCTTAGTTCATGATCGATATAAGGATTCCTGGAGTATTCCAAACATGAATTCTGGATTAATAAAACTATTGATATATTGATAATACAAGGGCTGTGTCTAGACTACAAGTACATATACCCCCATACTGTAAATAGATCAAATTTCAGAATTCTAGTGCGAGAGTAAGGTGTACGTATAAAAGGAAAGATGGTGACCAGATTATGCAAATTACACTCCATCGTGAGGTTTCTGATTTTTCTGTTGTATATCATCATGAATATTTATAGAATACAATTTTGATGTTGGTTAGGTAGCCGGGCAATATTTAAGCACAAATTTCATCTGAAAGTTGAAAGAAGGTATGTTTTCAACAGCCATGCAAATCTTCAAAATGTCTGTCAATCACAAGTTTATTCACATCATTTTATTGAAATCAAAGTGTTAATCCAAACTATTAGTAAAAGATGTTTTAGCACATTAGTAGTAACGGTTGAATACACAATTAACAATGGGAAGGTCAAACAAATTACCCACAATGCACTGGTGCAACCCTGGGAATTGAGGAGCTAGATTGTAATTGTGACACATCTTCAACAAAGTAACAATTATTTGTTGTATTCTCTGTGAATATCATCTCAAATTGATAAATCAAAGATATTGGTGGGGGATAAAACAGACTAAGGTACCAACCTGTCATCAGGATCACTCTTTACACATAGCTCCACAAAATTATGGAAATTCTGAGAAAAAGTTCTGTTGAAAGGACTGTTAGGATCATTGTTTTTATAGACACTAGACGCAGCCATACTGCTTCCAAGACCACTGTCAGCAGCACCGGAACTTTCATTCATAAGCTGGTCTTCAACAAGACATGCTGTTGTACTGTCTAAAAGTCTGGGTGTTGTACCATTGATTTTTTCTAACAGCATCTGGAAGACAATTGTACAACGAAATAAATAAATAAAGCCTGGCATAAAAAAAGTGTAAACAAATTTTGTCCCAATCTCTTTTAATAATAGACAATTAAAAATATGTTATACACATTTGATTATGGTCAATTTTGATGAAGTAAGGGTATCTCAATACAACTGGACTTTTTTAAACAAGGGAACAGCAGTGCAACGCCCTCATGCCATGGCCATGCACCCCCTTACACTGATTGACCAGGGATCACATGTGGCCACAGTCTTCAACTGTGACCTGTCTGATAGTAATTTTGGCCCCAAGGAAGCCAAAGAATGCTCTTAAATGCCGCTAAATTGCAGTGTTCCTTCTTGCAGTTTTTTTTTTCTAGAAAAACCCCTGCACAATAATCTCTTCTCAATGATCGGCATTTTGACAATGAACTATAAAATAACACATACAAATTAAAAATCAAATTATTTGATTTTTGAGCCAGACGTTCAGTCGGCGCCTTTCATGCAATACACAAGTTCTCACAGTGAACGAAAAATCACCTATTAGAAATGTTCACAGGTGTTGACAAATGGAGGGCTAGATCTCTTTGTAAATATTTCTTATAATATATACTAAACATGTGTTCTGTTCATGTTCAAACATGTGTTCTGCAGTGGTTTATACTTAACTTGACGTTCACACCTATTCACCTACTATTGTGTTGCCAAAGGAGGGCATTGTTTTATGACATACAAATACCCATAACTTCTTTGAAAATTTGGGGCCGGATGGACAAAATTTCCAAACGGGTAAAGATCTTGATCAATTTTTTTGCAAAAAAAAAAAAAGTGATGCTGGATTATTTTGTGAAAGGCGACAAAAGGGGACTTTTGTATTCAAAAGGTTAACGAACTTTGAACATGTATATTTCCTGTTAAGTATTAATTAAAGAAGTCCTAAAGGGTTGCTAACAGTAACACAGAATGACAATTCAGCTTACAAGTGCAGAACATGTATTATTTAATACAGGAAATAGGGACCTACAGATTACATGCATTTGTACTAATCTCACCTTGGGAATAAATCACCAGTAAAGATATTAAATCTAGAAAAAATGATTGTAACTTTTCATTTTGAAAGAAAAATATCCTATTTGCTCTGTTAGCAATGCATATACTTGTGTATATGATGAAGGTCTGTCTGCAGTCAAAAAAAGTCATATTTTTACGATCCAATGTACAATACCGTATTTGCGTATTAGAAGCGCATCCCTAATAGTAATGCATTCAAATCAAAAATTGCATTGGCTGTATATGAAATCATTAAAATATTATTTATTTTGACCATAGAAAAATCTGTAATTTATGTAAGCACATGCACTACCATAAGAACAAATATGGTATATGCAAATTTTGGTTTGTGTGCATTTCAATTAGAGATGAGCTTCTATTGAAATAAATACAGCATTTGGTTTTTTACATAAAGATGATTTTATTTTTAGTCTCTTCATGCAGTTTCCTCATGCATCCAGCAAACTACTATATGGTCCCTATAAGTAATGAACCGTTTACTTTGAACATCGTTTGATACAAATGTGACAGGTTATTACAGACATATTTTTTTATATATACATTGTATTTATGAGAAGGTGTTGGAGAGAAAGCATTATATAATGACAGTAGTTTGTCTATGGTCAAAATAAAATATATTTTAATGATGCAATATATAATAAATGCAATTTTTGGTTTATGTGTGCATATCTGAAATATGGATATGCGCTTCTAAAAAAGCAAATACCGTTTTAGCATGGATAGCTGTTTTTTTTTTTAAATCATGGAATATATTTGTATTTGACAATTATAAAATTTCCTACACAGCGTCCACACTAGGTTTCAGGTCTACGTACAGAGATTGAAAAACAACATGCAGAGTGTGCACACTAGTATTACAAAACCTACGTACATAGAATGAAAAACAACATGCAGAGTGTGCACACTAGTATTACAAAACCTACGTACATAGAATGAAAAACAACATGCAGAGTGTGCACACTAGTATTACAAAACCTACGTACATAGAATGAAAAACAACATGCAGAGTGTGCACACTAGTATTACAAAACCTACGTACATAGAATGACAAACAACATGCAGAGTGTGCACACTAGTATTACAAAACCTACGTACATAGAATGAAAAACAACATGCAGAGTGTGCACACTAGTATTACAAAACCTACGTACATAGAATGAAAAACAACATGCAGAGTGTGCACACTAGTATTACAAAACCTACGTACATAGAATGACAAACAACATGCAGAGTGTGCACACTAGTATTACAAAACCTACGTACATAGAATGACAAACAACATGCAGAGTGTGCACACTAGTATTACAAAACCTACGTACATAGAATGACAAACAACATGCAGAGTGTGCACACTAGTATTACAAAACCTACGTACATAGAATGAAAAACAACATGCAGAGTGTGCACACTAGTATTACAAAACCTACGTACATAGAATGAAAAACAACATGCAGAGTGTGCACACTAGTATTACAAAACCTGTATTAAAGCCGATGGGAAGTTATGTACATTTAGAGAAAAATAACCAAAAAATATTGAAAAAAAAACATTAAAATGTAAATGCACATTGCACCAAAGCTGTCTTCAAGGAAATAATAAGCTAAATACTGAACAGCAGCACATTTGTCTGACCAAAGAAATGAATCAGCCATACAGCATTGAGCTGATCAGCATGGAAGGGATCAATAAGCTCTCATCATTTCATGTTGGTTTTTCTTACCACCGACAGAGTTTAAATATTTTTTAAATAAATATGTTCTCAGAGTAGACACTGAGACACAGGCCTTACTCACTGTTTCACTCATGATAGTATTATTTTTTATGTTCTTTTTTAAAATAATACAGGAAATTCAACCATTATATATACTACTGTAAACCACTTATATTTTTGTAAGACAGGGATAGGGAAAGTTGTGAATATTTTGTAGCAGTGAAACAGCAAACAACAGCCAAAAAAACGGTTTTAACCACTCAAATAGTGTGCCATTGTCTTACATCATTGTGTCCACTGTTTCCTAGATTTGTGTATGGTATTTGGTACAGTTGACACTATTTGCCAAGCTAAAATAAGCAAGCCATTCGGTGTTCAATCTCATCGGAATCTTGGCGGTCATAGCCTGGCAAGTTGACGTAGGTGGCACCCTGGACTGCTGGGGTGGGGTTCGCAGCAGTCCAGGACTGACAAGTTGACGTAGGTGGCACCCTGGACTGCTGGGGTGGGGTTCGCAGCAGTCCAGGACTGACAAGTTGACGTAGGTGGCACCCTGGACTGCTGGGGTGGGGTTCGCAGCAGTCCAGGACTGACAAGTTGACGTAGGTGGCACCCTGGACTGCTGGGGTGGGGTTCGCAGCAGTCCAGGACTGACAAGTTGACGTAGGTGGCACCCTGGACTGCTGGGGTGGGGTTCGCAGCAGTCCAGGACTGACAAGTTGACGTAGGTGGCACCCTGGACTGCTGGGGTGGGGTTCGCAGCAGTCCAGGACTGACAAGTTGACGTAGGTGGCACCCTGGACTGCTGGGGTGGGGTTCGCAGCAGTCCAGGACTGACAAGTTGACGTAGGTGGCACCCTGGACTGCTGGGGTGGGGTTCGCAGCAGTCCAGGACTGACAAGTTGACGTAGGTGGCGCCCTGGACTGCTGGGGTGGGGTTCGCAGCAGTCCAGGACTGACAAGTTGACGTAGGTGGCACCCTGGACTGCTGGGGTGGGGTTCGCAGCAGTCCAGGACTGACAAGTTGACGTAGGTGGCGCCCTGGACTGCTGGGGTGGGGTTCGCAGCAGTCCAGGACTGACAAGTTGACGTAGGTGGCACCCTGGACTGCTGGGGTGGGGTTCGCAGCAGTCCAGGACTGACAAGTTGACGTAGGTGGCGCCCTGGACTGCTGGGGTGGGGTTCGCAGCAGTCCAGGACTGACAAGTTGACGTAGGTGGCACCCTGGACTGCTGGGGTGGGGTTCGCAGCAGTCCAGGACTGACAAGTTGACGTAGGTGGCACCCTGGACTGCTGGGGTGGGGTTCGCAGCAGTCCAGGACTGACAAGTTGACGTAGGTGGCACCCTGGACTGCTGGGGTGGGGTTCGCAGCAGTCCAGGACTGACAAGTTGACGTAGGTGGCACCCTGGACTGCTGGGGTGGGGTTCGCAGCAGTCCAGGACTGACAAGTTGACGTAGGTGGCACCCTGGACTGCTGGGGTGGGGTTCGCAGCAGTCCAGGACTGACAAGTTGACGTAGGTGGCACCCTGGACTGCTGGGGTGGGGTTCGCAGCAGTCCAGGACTGACAAGTTGACGTAGGTGGCGCCCTGGACTGCTGGGGTGGGGTTCGCAGCAGTCCAGGACTGACAAGTTGACGTAGGTGGCACCCTGGACTGCTGGGGTGGGGTTCGCAGCAGTCCAGGACTGACAAGTTGACGTAGGTGGCGCCCTGGACTGCTGGGGTGGGGTTCGCAGCAGTCCAGGACTGACAAGTTGACGTAGGTGGCACCCTGGACTGCTGGGGTGGGGTTCGCAGCAGTCCAGGACTGACAAGTTGACGTAGGTGGCGCCCTGGACTGCTGGGGTGGGGTTCGCAGCAGTCCAGGACTGACAAGTTGACGTAGGTGGCACCCTGGACTGCTGGGGTGGGGTTCGCAGCAGTCCAGGACTGACAAGTTGACGTAGGTGGCACCCTGGACTGCTGGGGTGGGGTTCGCAGCAGTCCAGGACTGACAAGTTGACGTAGGTGGCACCCTGGACTGCTGGGGTGGGGTTCGCAGCAGTCCAGGACTGACAAGTTGACGTAGGTGGCGCCCTGGACTGCTGGGGTGGGGTTCGCAGCAGTCCAGGACTGACAAGTTGACGTAGGTGGCACCCTGGACTGCTGGGGTGGGGTTCGCAGCAGTCCAGGACTGACAAGTTGACGTAGGTGGCACCCTGGACTGCTGGGGTGGGGTTCGCAGCAGTCCAGGACTGACAAGTTGACGTAGGTGGCACCCTGGACTGCTGGGGTGGGGTTCGCAGCAGTCCGGGGTGCCACTCACGCCAACTTGTCAGGCAATGGCGGTCATTGCTTCCAATGTCCAATCTTTACAATACCTGTTTGGTACAAGTGGCAGAAATTGGTTGTTCTTATAGTTTGTATGTGGTAATCACTACTGTTGTAAAAATTTGAATTTTTCAATAACTAAGTCAATCCTGCTAATTTAAGAAACCTCTGTGACCATTTACACCTAAAGGTGTATTCAGATAAATTTAATATGTACCAATTGTAAAACCAGGAACTTTTCTAGCAATAAAAGTGTGATAGTATATTGCAAAGAAAAATTACTGTTTATTGTGGGAACTATACAGCAATTGTAACAAGCAGCCTATCGGCTGAGATAGCTCCGCTGTTAGCAATGCACATTTCAATTAAAGAAGTGAAGACATCATTAGAAAATGAATAATATGAATAGTATCAAAGCAATCGGACTTACAGTTTTTAACAAGAAGTCGAAAATATCACTTTTTACCAAAAATTACAAAAATATTCACCAAAATAAATTAATTAGAGAATTGAAGATATCATCACAAAACGAACAAATCTGAGAGAGGTCCACATGTACTGTAAAATCTGTATTAGAAACCGCGGCTTCTATTAAAATGGTACAATGCAATAGAGGGGATGCGGCTTCTATTAGAGCATCTACACATATGAGAAATGATGATTTTTTGGTTCTCAATTTTTCAAAAAGAATGGGTGCGACTTCTATTAGGGATGCGGCTTCTAATACAGATTTTACGGTAGTACCTATATATGTAATATCAAAGCAATCGGACTTACAGTTTTCAACAAGAAGTCGAAAATATCACTTTTTACCAAAAATGACAAAAATATTCACCAAAATTAGAGAATTGAAGATATCATCACAAAATGAACAAATCTGAGAGAGGTCCACATGTAGTACCTATATATGTAATATCAAAGCAATGGGACTTGCGGTTTTTAACAAGAAGTCAAAAATATCACTTTTTACCAAAAATGACAAAAATATTCACCAAAATTAGAGAATTAAAGATATCATCACGAAATAAACAAATCTGAGAGAGGTCCACATGTAGTACCTATATATGTAGTATCAAAGCAATTGGACTTGCGGTTTTTAACAAGAAGTCGAAAGTATCAGTTTTTACCAAAAATGACAAAAATATTCACCAAAATTAAAGAATTAAAGATATCATTACAAAATTGACAAATCTGAGAGAGGTCCACATGTAGTACCTATAGATGTAATATCAAAGCAATTGCACTTGCGGTTTTTAACAAGAAGTCGAAAATATCAGTTTTTACCAAAAATGACAAAAATATTCACCAAAATTAGAGAATTAAAGATATCAACATGAAATGAACAAACCTAAGAGAGGTCTACCCAAGGTACATATACACCAAGTATCAAAGCATTTAGGCTTGTAGTTTTCAAGAAGAAGTCGAAAAAGTAAAACATTGACACGGACGACGACGACGGACGACGACGACGGACAATCACTCATATGATAAGCTCCGCTCGACAAAGTCGACAGCGGAGCTAATAAAAAGTATGGCAGGTAACAGAAGAGTTGCAATATGACCACGTACATCAGATAAGCATACAGGTTACTATGGTTACATACTATATCTATAAGTGGTGTAACTGAGTCAATATTCAAATGTGATTCATGTCTAAATTAAACACAAATTCATGTGCACAATTATATTTTTTTAATCAAGAAACTAAATGTTATGTGAGGAAAGAAGAAAGGACGGTGATGCAGGCTAATATGATGAGTTCATCTGAATTTCACACATACATCAAGACAGTTGATAATGAATGAGTTTCAAGTTACATCACCATCAGTTGGTTTCTATGCAAAAATATTGGATTGTTTTTTAGCTCATGCAAATTATTGTTTGGTTTCCCTTGTTCACGCTGCAATAACAACCCAACGAAATTGGAATGTTTTTACACCAGAGCACACAAGTTTCTAAGGTAAGAAGTTTGAAATCTGAAATCTGATACATGTATATCATCCAGAGACTCAAAATGAGACACACATCCAGATACAAGGTGTGATTCTCATTTCTTGAGTGTCCTTGTACATCAACCATGATATCACCACATCATTCATTCACTATAATGAACAGATTTTTTTTTTTTTTTCAAGGTTTAGTGTTTATCAAGAAGTGATATCCCATTGTAATTTGACTCTCACAGTTGAGAAAAAAACAGATTTCCGGAGTTTCAGTCTATCTGACTCGAAATGCAAATAAAACTGTCATACTACATTTGAGGCCTTACTAGCAAAGCTTCAATACTTGATTTGTTTGCATCTGGTTTTAACTTAATTATTTTCATCTTGGTGAATAATCTAGCAGTTACAAGACCTCCATTGCAAAAATAATAACATTAATGATTTTGTTTTAATTTGCAAATACTGTAGTTTCACTTACATAAATGACAGGGGACAACTTGTCAGACTAAGCAAGGTCACGATAGACATGTACTGTATATCAGATCAGTAAAATATGACTTATTTCAATCATAGAAACACCATACAGCAAATATAGTATTGTATATCAGATCACTGATCAGTAAAATACAGCTTATTTTGACCATAGAAACACCTCTTTCATTGACATAGGTGCATGCACTTGCAACAAAATCCTAAGGGGTGAATCAGGTGGGCAAATGTATCATATTGAATTTTAATTAATAAGGAAGGTCTCATTTGAAATGTCATTAAGAAATTTTCCAGCACAATTCCATGAATTTATAGAAATTCTCAACAAAGTTTTGACCTGTATACCATACTTTTTGTGTTTTCTACGTGGCACGTACTACTTGATATCTCAAAGACTACAAATTAATAATATCACATAATACAACTTTAAATGATAAACTCAACTTTTGTCACTATTCACCATTTAAAAAAAATCAGCCTAATCGTTGTCACTCGTTTTTCAGAATTGAACAACTTCATGAATAAATAATCACATTACGTAAATCACTGACATCTAAGCATGAAAGCAAAACTGACAATAGTGTGCATGATTGCACAATTACCGGGTACTAACTCTGAGGGCGCCCCACTCACCATGTTACGCAATGCTTAGTGATGTCATACGTCAACTATGCTGTTACCACAGAGAGAAGAAAAAAAGAAATTATAAAAAAAATATTAATAAAATGTGCTGTTACTTACCTTAGTGTGTACCATATCAGAAAATGGCACGCTACCATTGGCTAATTCACATGCTGTTATACCAATACTGTAGATATCAGATTTACAGTCGTATCCCAATACATGCTGAAAAAAAACACACTGTGTTAACATAACAATAACCCACTTTAATTTTTTGATAGACAAATTTGTAAGGAACATTGAATTTTATTTTGGTATGTCATTTCTGACGCGACAATCAATGCATGCAAGCACATCCAAAAACATTATTCTTGAGAAAAAAATGGACTAACGATGAGACTTTGTACTACATCCTGTAATTCTGCGATTTGCACTTTCCTAATTTGAATTGTTATTGTTTTTTAACCATAGAAGTAACATGTATACTTTCCTGGTTATTGTACTGTGTAATCATGGTTAAAATGACTGAAGATTTATTTGGGTGTTCCTTAGTTCATAGTTGTGTTCACACACAGCTCCTTTGCTTGGGCTAAGAGGTAAAATACCTTAGCCAGTGCTAAGAAAATTTGCACGGGATAAGAAATGCTAAGTACGGATTAAATCAAGATCGTTTTTTAAAACCTAGGCCAGATCCAGCGTGAACGCTTAGGCTTGGGCTAAGCGCCAAAAACACTATTGCATTCAATGTTCATTGGGAAGATTAACTTTGAAGTTCATAACATTCATTTCGGTATGCCATTTCTGACATGGCAATAAACACATATAGAGATAATGTTCTCAAGAAAAAACTTAACCAATGATGAGAATCTGTGCTACTCCTTGTTATCCTGCAATCTGAACTTTCTGAATTTGCTTTGATATTGTTTTATAACCATAGAACTAACATAGTTACTGTACTGAGTAATCCTAGATTGGGCGTTCCTTAGCCAATGCTAACCACTGTTCCCTTTCATGCGTGAATGAATTTGGGTCTATCCAATATGGAAAAATATATATTTTAAATCTTCGCTCGTACTTCGTCCATGCCAATTCTTATGAGTAAATGTAAATTGAGTATTACCGACATTTAAGATTAACTTTTATCTTAGCTAGTACTTTGTGTAGCCTGAACACAAATAATGGCAGTTCACTTTATTTTTAGCTCCATGAATGTTGCAACCCCAGGGATTGCAGAGCAACAGTTTAAGTAGACTGAGTAGAAAATTCAGTAGAAAATATTTTGAAAGCAGTATTTCAGAAGGAACATGTGGTTCAGACCAATGTGGATGTACACTACTAGCAGAGATTTGAAAGCATGCAAACAATCAAATTTGCAGTTTAAATGACTTATTCACCTGTTCAAGAACTTCTGGTGCAAACCATGGTAAAGATTTGACTGCATTCCGTGGGAAATCATGCACAGCTTTCAGTTTTTTACCATCCTTTACCAATGATATCGCGCTACGGAACCCAGACAGGTAACATTTACCATCGGCTGAAATCAACATATGACCAGCTCTTATACTCCTGTAAAATAAAACAGAAACAGTAATAGTGCAGCTTTTCTCAATATTTGTCTGACAGTTTGTCTTCTCAAAATGATTTAATTAATGACCAGGGCCTGAACATCAGTATTCTGAGAGTCCTCAAAGCCAATTATTTATAAATGAAATGACTTGAACTGATTTTGATTGGGATGGAAATATTTGATAAATTGAAGAGCATTGTGGCATTCAGGTGGGACATCTAAGCAAATATGCCCATGGCCTCCGTGAATTTTCAGTCCTGCATGTGCATTTTAATAATGGTGATCTGAAATAAGATCTTGATGTTTAATACTGTGGTAATATTCAGTGAATAAACCTCTTGACTTCAGCAGATTTGATTCTAAGATCATAAAGTCTCGAGTTAAAACTCAGAATGTACATTGGGTTCTGGTATTCGTTGCATTCTCAAAAGCAAGGATCACTTCAATAATAGGATAAAGAAATGAAAACAGACATACATTCAGCAGTTTCAATTGTAACAATCACAATGCAAATAGTCATGTGCATAATGAGGTACAAATAATTTGTTCTCATGGCAACTATATCAGTGTAGCTGTCATACCTATGTACACATCCCATTCTATGTATATAATCTAATGCTGTGATGACATCATGTAATATAAACGCTATCGCTAACTCGCCGAGTCCATCAACAAAGTGTGCTTCTATTACATCCTTAGCCGAACCTGAAAAATAAAGTAAGATAATTTGCACTTGACGGTTTAAAACCAGTCAGCAGTTTTTGTTTAGCATACATGAAAACATATGCCTATTTCTGTTCTTTCAAGATGCTACAGACTAGTCGCAAAGCATCAGATAATCCAACATTGTCCAATTCACATGGTTTTGTGAACTTGATGTAATATTGTAAACATATTCTCCCCAAGAACATGTGCCTGACTCCACCAATACTCGGTTGCATATTTGACCTTAGTAAATAGATAAATCTTATTGGACATGCCTGTAAAACATGCACACAATCAGAACTAGTAATATGGCAACAAAAATTGAAACAAAGAGGGTGTGCTTTAATACATATTTTTTTCAATACATAAGGTATAATGATAAGAAGATGACATGGTTAGGTGAAGATTGTATTACAGAGAAATACATTAGATGAACATTTGCCACAAATAATTAATTGCCCACAATTAATTGCAGTGAACAAAAGCTTCGCCTACCACAAGTGGCATCACTACCCACAACTCATTGCGGTGAGCAAAACCTCTGTGCATGTAATCACCTACTGCTTTCACTTACCATAAGCCATGAGTGGCATTACTACCCACAATTCATTGCAGTAAACAAAAGCAGTGCATGTAACTACTGCTTTTACTTACCATAAGCCATGAGTGGCATCACTACCCACAATTCATTGCAGTGAACAAAAGCACAATGAAAAGGTAAAATATTTTCATGCTGTACTATCCTTAGAAGATGAAATTCATGCTGCAATTAAACAAAATACTTTATAGAATGGGGTCAGTTATACAGAACCTAGTAACTATAAACAATAGTAATTACACTAGGAAATACAGGATGGCTTTCGTCTTTCATTATTTTTGCATTAAGGCCACATATTTTTTAACAAATTTGAGGAAAACATTTAGTGCCTTCCCATCACTATTTGATCATTTTTGGGGTAAGTTGCATCTCTGCAAGTGAGCCATGCTCCATCAGAAGTGCATCTCTGCATGCCTCTTCTACAGTTTGGTTTTTGTCTGTCAAACTTATTTGCATTGCGTATTTATCACTCACATGTTTGTCATGCTCACATCACATAATATCATCTCATTTTCAATTCAAACAAGGTATATAATAGACTGGCCTAGTCATAGTAAATTTTTCTATTAGATCATTTCATTAAAGAAATAATCTCACAACAACGGCAATCATAAAAGTTAGGTGTGTTTTCTCAGAGTAAGTTAAGATCACCACTGTGGTGGCCAAGGTTTGTAATGCAAATATGTGATAAAAGTGTGATGGTAAAGCAGTAAGTGTGCGACCAGTATTTGATCAAACTGTGATGAAAATGTGATCAATGCCTGACAATAATATGAAAGCTGTACTGTAATACAGTGATATGTGTTATAACATTTGACCAGCCCAAAATAATATATAATCTGAAATCATAATACATACCTGTAAAATTGTTAATTCATCAGAAAGATTATCTAAATTACAAGTTCTAACAGCTAAATATGTACTTGACTGTGTATGTCTTGCTAAGTAAATAGTTGCAGCAACTTCCCTGCTTCCCTTACCTGAAAACAAGAAATACAGTTACATGCAACTAAATGACAAAACCTTATATATTAAGGAAATGGGACAACAGATTACGCAACATTTTTCGCTTTGCTACTGCAGTAAGTATTTGCATATCAATTCTTTTAGACCAATACATGTTGTATTTGCTAATCTGTTTTGAATCTGGACAGCAACACCTCTTAGACATGATATATAGAAGATAATATTTGGTAATCGTAGTCCTAAATAACTATTAACAAGCAGCCTCTCGACTGAGATAGCTTCGCTGTTAGCAAGGCACATTTCAATTAAAGAACTGAAGATATCATTAGATCAAAGAAAGCTTAGAAAGAACTCCCGTGTGCAGAGAGTTTTGGAGACGCATTAAAAATTAATTCAAAATTACTTATACTTGAGATATTGATGGAATAGCTGAAAACTAATTATGCAAATAAGGTAACTAATATGAACAGATTTAAGTGTAAAACTAAAGGTCTGCACAATGTACCAAGTTTCATTGAAATGTGATTAGAACCAAAAAAATAATTATATTTATATAATAATTATTATTATGCTAAATAGAGAATTAATATGAACAGATTTTAACCTAAAATTAATCAGGCTGTCTATTGTCCTAGAGCATTTATGTACCAAGTTTTATTCAAATGCGATGATCAATACTTGAGATATCAGTATCAATTAATTATGTTAATTAGGTGATTAAGAAGCATAAATATTTACCAAAAACTAATATGGTGCATGGTCTGAGGTTCATTGAAATGTGATGGGTACTCTTTAAAAGTTTCATTGAAATCCAATGAGTCGTTTTTAGACATCAGTGCAACAGCCATAGAACAGCAAAAAATTAACTAATTATGCAAATTAGGTAATTAATAGGCACAATTATTTATCCCAAAATTAATCAGGTCTCTACATAGTCCTAGAAAAATGTCGCAAGTCTCATTGAAATGTGATGATTAGTACTTGAGATATCAGGTGAAAAGCTGAAAATTAACTAATAATTATGCTAACAAGGTAATTAATATGCACAAATATTTTACCCAAAAACTAATTAGGTCTCTGCACAGTCCTCAAGTAACTATGTACCAAGTTTCATTGAAACGTGATCATTACTACTCGAAATATCAAAAGCTGAAAATTAATTAATTATGCAAATTAGGTACTTAATATGTACTGATATTACCCTAAAAACTATCAGGTCTTTGCAGTGTCATATGACACCTATGTACCAAGTTTTATTGAAATGTTATGATTAGTACTTGAGATATCAGTGGAAAAACTGAAAATTGATTAATCATTATGTAAATTAGGTAATTAATAATATTAACAGATTTTTACCCAAAACTAATCAAATCTGCGCATTAGTTCAGAGCATCCATGTGCCAAGTTTCATTGAAATCCAATGAGAGGTTCTTCAAAAATCAGTGGAACAGCTTAAAATCAGTTAATTATCATGCAAATTAGGTAATTAATATTCATAGATTTTTACCCAAAACTAATCAAATCTGCGCACTAGTTCAGAGCATCCATGTGCCAAATTTCATCAAAATCCAATTAATGGTTCTTCAGATATCAGTGGAACAGTCTTGAAACAGCTAAAAATCAGCCAGTTATCATGCAAATTAGGTAATTAATATTCATAAATTTTTACCAAAACCTAATCAACTCTGCGCATTATCCCAGAGTATCTATTTACCAAGTTTCACCAAAATTTGATTAGTGGTTCTTGAGATAACGGTGGAACAAAAAAAGTGACATACATACATACATACATACATACATACATACATACATACATACATACATACATACAGACATACAATGATACAGACATACAGACATACAGACAGGGTAACTGCAAAGACTCCCTTTTGTGCTTCGCACACGGGAGTAAAAAATGAACAATATGTATAGTATGTATAGCAATTGGACTTGCGGTTTTTAACAAGAAGTCAAAAATATCACTTTTTACCAAAAACGACAAAAATATTCACCAAAATTAGAGAACTGAGGATATCATCGCAAAATGAACAAATCTGAGAAAAGTCCACATGTAGTACCTATATATGTAATATCAAAGCAATTGGACTTTTTGTTTTTAACAAGAAGTCGAAAATATCACTTTTTACCAAAAATGACAAAAATACTCACCAAAATTAGAGAATTTAAGATATCATCACGAAATGAACAAATCTGAGAAAGGACCACATGTAGTATCTATATATGTAATATCAAAGCAATTGGACTTGCGGTTTTTAACAAGAAGTCGAAAATATCACTATTTACCAAAAATGACAAAAATATTCACCAAAATTAGAGAATTGAGGATATCATCACAAAATGAACAAATTTGAGAAAGGTCTACATGTGGTACCTATATATGTAATATCAAAGCAATTGGACTTTTGGTTTTTAACAAGAAGTCGAAAATATCACTTTTTACCAAAAATGACAAAAATATTCACCAAAATTAGAGAATTGAAGATATCATCACGAAATGAACAAATCTAAGAGAGGTCTACCCCAGGTACATACACACCAAGTATCAAAGGACTCAGGCTTGTAGTTTTCAAGAAGAAGTCGAAAATGTAAAACATTGACACGGACGACGATGAACGCCGACGGACAATCACTCATATGATAAGCTCCGCTCGACAAAGTCGACAGCGGAGCTAAAAATAGCTAGACGGTTCGAGCAATGGCTCTTTATCGATACTCCAGCTGTACTGTCAAATACTACGCGAGAAGAAAGATAATAAATTGTAATTACATTGTAGAATCAAAGGTGGCTGTACTGTCTTCGTGCATACTTTCAATTTATGTACTACCTCTTAGACATCGATGCCACCTAATGACCTTCAAAATTCTTCGATTTTCTGCAATTTTCATTTTTAATTGCTTTTGTTTTTTTCTACGTATGTGTATTTGTATGTGTCATGTCACTTTTCCATTCCAATGGAAGTTGATTGATTAAATAAATACATAACAAAAAAAATAATTGTCCACTTACCAATAACAGCAAGGAGTTCATAGTGACTCGGAATCGGTAAATACTCAATCATGGTGCGCAAAGATAAACATTCAAAAGAAATATCACTAGCCTGAAAAAGACACAAAATTACTTCTGTGTACTTGAACCACGGCTACTATTGACATACATTGTACATTGGGATAGAAAACACAATAAGACATACCAGAAGTACTTTGATACATTTTTACTCCTGGGTGGTGTTTATTTATGGCAACATTTTGACAACATAGGGTGTAAGCAAAGACAAACATAAGACAAACAAATACTAAGTGAGAAGGAAGCTAATAAATTGTAATTCCATTATAGAATCAAAGGTGGCTACTAATAGTAATACTTCTAAAGTGGAAATACGTATACAGTTGCTTATAGTATTTACACATCTGTATATGCATATTGATTATTATTATACATCTGTCACCGTAAAAACATAAGTTACAGCGTGTCGTAATTTTGCAATATTTTACGGGGTATTTTCATCTTACCATATAAGGAAATGTGAATTCCAAATATGGAATGACTACGCACGTAAGCGTCTTCTAATAATAAAAACAAAGATGGCTGCCACTAGGGTTTGACCGGACAAAGAAGTTCGCTGATTCTGTACTAAACTTTTTGGATTTCGGCATTCCCACGTTTTATCCTTAGAAGGAAAAGATATATAATAATAAGGTTATTACGAGGATACCTCATATTATGCACTCAGACAGTACTACGCCGTCGCATCGACCTCCACTGCACGTCGGTCGCTACTCCAGCTGTACTGTCTTCATGCATACTTTGAGGTATCCTCGTAATAACCTTATAGTATACATATCAGAAGTAGATTTAAATGCTATGTAAGAAAAATATCAATTCAGGGAATATATCGACAGTCACTGACTGCAATTCAACGCTTGGTGGATGGTATGGAAGAGTTAATGTAACAAATTTACATGGAGTGACTCGTAATTGAGGGTCGCTCCTATTTGAGGGTTATTACGACACATGGAAATGAAAGGTTAGGTATGAAAATTGATGACTTACTAAAGCGGTTGAAGAGTCTCCTTCACGTACTGGATCGGTGCATGTTCCAATCCCTACTTTAGATTTAGTTACACATGGACACAGCTAGATTAGAAATAAAATAGGTTTCTTTATATTTATATTAGTAACAACCACACCATTATAAAGCATTGCTGCACTACTGTTTTAGCTTGTTTAGTCTCTGCTGGGGTAAACACATCACTCAAAGCAAGGGGATCTAAGAACTATTTTTTCCAAAGAAAGCATCTCTTTTATTTTTGGTTGAATAATGCAGATTGTTTTTTTAGAATTTCTTGCTATTAAGGTAGTTCACTACCAGTACAATCATCAATGGAATATCATATTTCCTTTATATTTACAATATTTACTACACATGTGTATAGTCACTAAACTCGTTTTCGTGCAAAACATGTATCAAACACCTATACAAATTTCTGAGCCATTTAGTGGCATAAAACGTGAGTTGTCATGAATTCGTAGAAAATTCTGATGGATAATATTTAGTTTTTAAGTACCCAAAATATCTAATTTTGCATTTTCTTTCAGATGTAGTTGATTAAATCTAAATGTCTCAACAACAACCTTGTTTTGAACTTTTCCCATGATACAATGCTTGAAACAGAGATGTTCCAAAGACAGACGTATCATTATCCAAGATTCTAAGAATTAATTAACTGCCATATATGTAATGTTTGTTTTTTCAAAATTGATCCAGGAGATAGGTTCTAAGGAATTAACCCTTCTTAGAATGAGGCTTCAATAGGATAATGTATTTGCTCTGTTGGAGACAGTCCTTGTCAAAATAGTATACAAATCCTGGATGTAAATGTGAGGTTATATAAATGATCTCTCCACTGAGCAAATACAATAACTGTGTTGTCCCCATTGATAGCATAATATTTACACATATCTTAATGTATGGTATGAAATGAAGATGAAATGCAATACAATGAATGCTTTGGTTACAATTCCATGTTTGGTGCAGAGTTGACACATTCCCTAATTGTATTATATATGACGTACTGTGTGATATATATGTGTGAAGTTTAATTAAACTTGATTTGCCCAGGCATGTATGGGATATGGCTCTGTAAAATTGTATTCATTTAAACAAGATGACTACCATTCAGCCATTTTGCACCCAATATGAAAAATTATCTTCAATCTGTGTATCAAGTTTGAAGAGCATCCGTCCACGCACCGCTAAATTCGGGTTCCGAAATGGAGAAAATGTGTTATTTTGAGACATTCTTGGCATCAAATGACGAAACAAATGCATGTCTGATATGATGTACATGTAGAGTTTATACTTGATCAGTCCCGGCATGTCAGATATATGGATCCAGAACTGCATTCTTTCAAATGTTCAATGTACCAGTATCTACCATGTTTAAACCAAATCCATCCAGGCAAGATTGAGTACCGGTGTCAGAATAGTGAAAATGTGTGATTTGGGCATTAAAACGATTTGCCATTCAGCCATCTTGAATCTGATCATGATACAAATTCATTCGCATAAGTTCGATATAATGTCTAATCATGATGTAATATTGAAGTTTGAACTTGATTGGCCAATGCATGTGTGAGATATGTCTGGATATGAATGGACACATGGAGGTCAATTCATAAGTCCTCAATTTCAGTCTTCATCCGAACAGGACTAAGAATGAGTCCACTGATGTGGTATATACTGTATTCATTGTATTAGGCACACTTACAAAAGGGTGTACCCAGATCTATGGGAAACAACAAGACGCTGCATGTTTTTGAAATGAGCTGGTGTAAGCTACTGATCAGTGTGCATTAAAATGTGGAACTCTGTAAAAAGGTGAACAATAGAGCAAATACAACATGAAATCAAATTGTTTTGCAACACTATGAAGCACTGTATCACTAGGCAAGCAAATACATTATGATAACTATCTGTAAATCTAGTCACGCAAATCCATTCCAAAACATGCTTCATTAGCAGACCATGTGTGAATAGAAGCTGTCACTCACAATTCCTCCCATGTTAACTGGAGGGGGAGCGGGTTAGGGTTAGTGATTAAAGTCCTACTAGCGTTGAATACATTACATGGACACACCAGTTAACCAATGATAAATCTGCGCAGGAAAACACACTGGCGACATCAATTCTATATGTGAACCACAACAATTATGTTAAAAAGCACGTAGAGAAGCTGCCAGCTTTGTAGGCACTGCACCAAACGATTACTTACAAAGAATGACATGGAACTCTCTCCAATCTTCAATTCATTCAATGGTTTACCATCCAATTTTGAATATATTTTCTGATAATGATGATATTTTTCTGTTATTACATACAAAGAAGAAAACTGATTAGGGAATGTATTTAAGAAAAAATTAACAAATTATAGTCAAACCTGTGTATAGTGACCACCCAAGGAACTTGGACATTAAAATGTTTTTTTATGGAGGTCAAAGTCCTTTTTATGGATCGCCAACATAATATATGTCCAGAAAACAATGAGATGGTATTGGTGCAACAAAAACACAATTACTTGAGTTGATCTCAATCAAAATAAAATGAAGTTTGACTTAGGAATTGTTCTATACTTCATTCTTAGTGTCATAACAAAAAAAATTACGTGATTAATAAACAAAATCGAAGCAACATTTCCAGACTACAATGAGAGGACCCCCAAAACAGCAGAAAGGTAAACAGATCACCACATACAAACTGCAACAAACTAAACCATTTTTAAATATATGCAATAAAAGTTTATCAAATAAGAAAACTTGCACTGTAATATTCGAATTTCGCCCTATCAATTTCATTTGGATGTCTTCTTTTTAATTCTGTTGTTGTACGTCGAACATAGAGCTACGGGATCTATCACCGTTTAAAAACAGATATCTGGCATACGTAAATTAAATCGCTTTTACTTTCGATTACGATGGTGTGACGTACCTTTATTGTGAATTGATCACTGGATGAATAACATACAAATTTTGTTTGCAATTTGTGTTTATAGATAAGCAATAATTTGTGATATTTTCAAACAATTATCGCGGAAACCAAGCAAATTACAAGAAAACGGCAGCCATTGACATCCCACACTCCCTAGCGCAGAATAAATTTAATCTCGTTCGACGGTCATGTGATACAGTGGTGCACAGTCCCTCAACGTTGAAGGACTGTGAGTGGTGGAAGAATAAAACACTCTTCCCATAACCAGTTGGCAAAACTGCCACACAATTATTCCCCAGCAATTATGTATTTATTACTTTTTTTGCTTATCTTTTAATTGATAAGGTATCCATTGTCAGATTGACTCCAGTGATAGGCTCAAAGTTTTAGAAAACAAACATGGGGACCCCTCAAGTTGGTGTCTATTTTTATACACATTTTCTATATTCACTCATGTTTATTTAAATTATTTATTGCTTTTATGAAATGTTATTCTCATTGTTCCAAGAAAGCAAACTCATACAGTATTTATAATTGTATAATTTTTGTTTAATAATAGAAACTAGCTGCATAACGCAATTTATCTACTGATTTTGGTCACGTGGTACAAAACTATCGGTCTCGCATAATTTGCTATGAACCCTGGAATCCAAAATGGCGTCTTTCGTCTTGTTATTTTTCTCCGACTCGGTGTACGGTAAATAAAGTCAATTTTTTATGACCACCTTCATCATTTCACAGCGCAAATAGGTTCTGGTCATTGTTTTGAAGTAAATAAACATAGTGAGTACTTTCGAAGGTCTTAAAATGTGATTTTCGCGACGACTAAATTTGGCATGTGGATTTTAACCGGTATTCAGTCGCACAAGGCTCCATAGCCCTATGGACCGGCCAGAGTCAGTCACGTAAATAATGCGGTCGGCAACATAGGGCTATGATTCCACAACTATGTAACACCTGTATAGGATTGTACATTACTAGGAATATTCTAAGTGAGATTACGTCATAGTGTTGTTACGTAATTATTGTCTATATTTGTGAAAACATCGGTGTCATTTTCATAATAACGATCACATACTCGAGTATAGTTATGTACGACTTGTTAGTGTTTACTACACAATACTCTATACCATTACTTCATACTATACAAAATAATGGATTGCCTTATTGACGACTACAAGACGAAAGTCTTCAACTTATTCACCGTCATTCACCGTCATCTAAAAATAATCAACGTTGCAAATATATGGAATTGTAGCTATGTGTTCATAATTTATAACTGAGTTGAACCCTCTCTGAATTATCACGTACCTTTACGCGGGTTAATATTATCTGATATTCAGCTCTATTTACGCACACACAGCAATAGAAACCAATACCAAAGCTTCGGTCTTCACAACAAAACAGCCGCCATCTTGGATATAGGACCCTCCAAGTTGACGACAGAAAAAAAAAAAAAAGAGTCCTGTTCATATCGCCCTCTGTAGGCCGTGTATTGAATACTTTTGTTTACTTTTTTATCACTTTTCAACGAAAGCGGGATGACACGAGCGGGTAAAACTCCCGGGGGGCTACTTGCATAGAAGTGCGATACGGGTATGTGCTGCCCGACTGGGGTGTCATTTCACGTTATTTTGTTTAGAAGTGGGTGGTCATTTATCAATGGTTTGGTTTAGAAATGTGTAGCATTTATTTACCTTTTCACAAGTCCTTATTCAAAGCCAAATACCGGAAAGGGCTGAATAAAATCACAGTCACTTGGGGGCTGAAAATCAATAAATACTAATTTTCAAAAAAAAATCATCCGCTATACGTATATAAATAAACAAGTTGTGAAACACGGCACCTAGTAAATCGACACGCTGTCGTTTTCAAATGTCGATTTCTTACCTTAAAATGCGAAACAAAAAGTGCAGAGGGGGTCAGGTGTTATGTTAATAACCATTGTTCATAATCACTAACTTGGTTTTATTCAAAACTGCACAAATCGCGAGTTTTCTGGTGATATCCGACAATTTCATGATCGAAAATGGCCAGCAGCCAGAATCAAGGGGGATTCGCACAGAGTTCTGGGTAAATTTCTTACACTAGATACCAGCCGATACCCCCCCCCCCGCTCATAGAGACTGCGTATCACAGTTGATTATAGTTCCTGGGCTCCCTGTGATTTTAAGGTAAGAAATCGACATTTGAAACCGACAGGGTGTCGATTTACTCGGTGCCGTGTTTCACAACTTGTTTATTTATATACGTATAGCGGATGATTTTTATTGAAAATTAGTATTTATTGATTTTCAGCCCCCAAGTGACTGTGAATAAAATGCACTTCGTGGATCATGTTATATTTAAAATCGATTCTTTTCCGGGTCATATTTGGGTCTCCTAGGTCTGTATTCATTAAGGAAAGCACGTTTGTTCGTGTTTCGCAATAATCCTATTCAGAGTTTTCTAGTGTTGCACATATAAAGGGCGGTAGTCGTCGGGCCACGCATGCGCGAGAAATATGGGTCTCATATAAACAAAGATGGCGACTTGGACTACTGCGCAGAACAACGAGTACACACTGAGACGTTACCAAGCTTTAATTAGGTATTTTCAGGTGATTGGGAGGTATCGAAGGAGTCATCGGCTGTAATCCGAATAGACATAGCTCGAGCCATTCCATTAGAGCGCGTCCGTCCCATTACAGAGCGTTCCATTAGAGAGCGGTCACGTGACGTGTGATCACCTGACAAGTGCTGGATACACGCTCTAACGGAAAATACCGTTAGGTTTAGCGAATTTACGAACCGTTACGAAAGAGTTTGCTCGTTCGAAGACCGTTTTTGTAAAAGCGACAGCCTTGGTCGATACACTGTTCATTTACACAATCTTTCCTGGCACCATACACACTAACACTGTTAGCGGCGGAGTGAAACGCGCCCATGTCATGTCATTAACCGATTACTGACGTCTATGTATTTCCTGTCTTTGGCATGAAAGCTATAAAATATATAAAATACAATGCCTTGCTATCGTTTGAACATTTCAAATATTTAATTAGTCTAGCGTTTTTTTTTTCATTCCATTGGAGACGAGTCGCTCTTCATTTCATTACAGGACGGTATGACCCAAACCACTCTCTAACGTCGCTCTATTTACTTGAATTGATATGGGAGCTATTAAATATATTTAATACAATATATTCAAACAGTTTTGAACATTTCAGTTACTTAATTGGCCAAGCGATCGCGTCATTCCATTACAGACGAGTCGCTCTTCATTCCATTACAGGACGGTATGACCCAAACCACCCTCTAACGTCGCTCTATTTACTTGAATTGGTATGGGAGCTATTAAATATATTTAATACAATATCTTCAAACAGTTTTGAACATTTCAGTTATTTAATTGGCCAAGCGATCGTTTCATTCCATTACAGACGAGTCGCTCTTCATTCCATTACAGGACGTTATGACCCAAACCACCCTCTAACGTCGCTCTATTTACTTGAATTGATATGGGAGCCATTAAATATATTTAATACAATATATTCAAACAGTTTTGAACATTTCAATTATTTAATTGGCCAAGCGATCGGGTCATTCCATTACAGACGAGTCGCTCTTCATTCCATTACAGGACGGTATGACCCAAACCACCCTCTAACGTCGCTCTATTTACTTAAATTGATATGGGAGCTATTAAATATATTTAATACAGTACAATATATTCAAACAGTTTTGAACATTTTAATTATTTCATTGGCCAAGCAATCGTGTCATTCCATTACAGACGAGTCGCTCTTCGTTCCATTACAGGACGGTTTGACCCAAACCACCCTTTAACCTCGCTCTATTTACTCGATTTGATATGGGAGCAATTAAATATATTTAATACAATATATTCAAACAGTTTTGAACATTTCAATTATTTAATTTGCCAAGCGATCGTGTCATTCCATTACAGACGAGTCGCTCTTCATTCCATTACAGGACGGTATGACCAAAACCACCCTCTAACGTCGCTCTATTTACTTGAATTGACATGGGAGCTATTAAATATAATTATTAAAATATATTCAAACAGTTTTGAACATTTCAATTATTTAATTGGCCAAGCGATCGTGTCATTCCATTACAGACGAGTCGCTCTTCATTCCATTACAGGACGGTATGAACCAAACCACCCTTTAACCTCGCTCTATTTACTTGCATTGATATGGGAGCTATTAAATATAATTAATAAAATATATTCAAATAGTTTTGAACATTTCAATTATTTAATTGGCCAAGCTATCTTGTCACTCCATTAGAGACAAGTCGCTCTTCATTCCATTACAGGACGGTATGACCAAAACCACACTCTAACGTCGCTCTATTTACTTGAATTGATATGGGAGCTATTAAATATAATTAATAAAATATATTCAAATAGTTTTGAACATTTCAATTATTTAATTGGCCAAGCGATATTGTCATTCCATTACAGACGAGTCGCTCTTCATTCCATTACAGGACGATATGACCCAAACCACCCTCTAACCTCGCTCTATTTACTTGAATTGATATGGGAGCTATTAAATATATTTAATACAATATATTCAAACAGTTTTGAACATTTTAATTATTTATTTGGCCAAGCGATCGTGTCATTACATTACAGACGAGTCGCTCTTCGTTCCATTACAGGACGGTATGACCCAAACCACCCTCTAACGTCGCTCTATTTACTTGAATTGATATGGGAACTATTAAATATATTTAATACTATATGTTCAAACAGTTTTGAACATTTTAATTATTTAATTGGCCAAGCGATCGTGTCATTCCATTACAGACGAGTCGCTCTTCGTTCCATTACAGGACGGTTTGACCCAAACCACCCTTTAACCTCGCTCTATTTACTCGATTTGATATGGGAGCAATTAAATATATTTAATACAATATATTCAAACAGTTTTGAACATTTCAATTATTTAATTTGCCAAGCGATCGTGTCATTCCATTACAGATGAGTCGCTCTTCATTCCATTACAGGACGGTATGACCAAAACCAACCTCTAACGTCGCTCTATTTACTTGAATTGACATGGGAGCTATTAAATATAATTATTAAAATATATTCAAACAGTTTTGAACATTTCAATTATTTAATTGGCCAAGCGATCGTGTCATTCCATTACAGACAAGTCGCTCTTCATTCCATTACAGGACGGTATGACCAAAACCACCCTCTAACGTCGCTCTATTTACTTGAATTGATATGGGAGCTATTAAATATAATTAATAAAATATATTCAAATAGTTTTGAACATTTCAATTATTTAATTGGCCAAGCGATATTGTCATTCCATTACAGACGAGTCACTCTTCATTCCATTACAGGACGGTATGACCCAAACCACCCTCTAACGTCGCTCTATTTACTTGAATTGATATGGGAGGTATTAAATATATTTAATACAATATGTTCAAACAGTTTTGAACATTTTAATTATTTAATTGGCCAAGCGATCGTGTCATTCCATTACAGACGAGTCGCTCTTCGTTCCATTACAGGACGGTATGACCCAAACCACCCTTTAACCTCGCTCTATTTACTTGAATTGATATGGGAGCTATTAAATATAATTAATAAAATATATTCAAATAGTTTTGAACATTTCAATTATTTAATTGGCAAGGCGATATTGTCATTCCATTACAGACGAGTCGCTCTTCGTTCCATTACAGGACGGTATGACCCAAACCACCCTCTAACGTCGCTCTATTTACTTGAATTGATATGGGAGCTATTAATTATATTTAATACAATATATTCTAACAGTTTTGAATGTTTCAATTATTTAATTGGCCAAACGATATTGTCATTCCATTACAGACGAGTCGCTCTTCATTCCATTACAGGACGGTTTGACCCAAACCACCCTTTAACCACGCTCTATTTACTCGATTTGATATGGGAGCAATTAAATATATTTAATACAATATATTCAAACAGTTTTGAACATTTCAATTATTTAATTTGCCAAGCGATCGTGTCATTCCATTACAGACGAGTCGCTCTTCATTCCATTACAGGATGGTATGACCAAAACCACCTTCTAACGTCACTCTATATACTTGAATTGACATGGGAGCTATTAAATATAATTATTAAAATATATTCAAACAATTTTGAACATTTCAATTATTTAATTGGCCAAGCGATCGTGTCATTCCATTAGAGACAAGTCGCTCTTCATTCCATTACAGGACGGTATAACCCAAACCACCCTCTAACCTCGCTCTATTTACTCGATTTGACATGGGAGCTATTAAATATAATTAATACAATATATTCAAACAGTTTTGAACATTTCAATTATTTAATTGGCCAAGCAATATTGTTATTCCATTACAGACGAGTCGCTGTTCATTCCAGTACAGGACGGTTTGACCCAAACCACCCTTTAACCTCGCTCTATTTACTCGATTTGATATGGGAGCAATTAAATATATTTAATACAATATATTCAAACAGTTTTGAACATTTCAATTATTTAATTTGCCAAGCAATCGTGTCATTCCATTACAGACGAGTCGCTCTTCATTCCATTACAGGACGGTATGACCAAAACCACCCTCTAACGTCGCTCTATTTACTTGAATTGACATGGGAGCTATTAAATATAATTATTAAAATATATTCAAACAGTTTTGAACATTTCAATTATTTAATTAGCCAAGCGATCGTGTCATTCCATTACAGACGAGTCGCTCTTCATTCCATTACAGGACGGTATGAACCAAACCACCCTTTAACCTCGCTCTATTTACTTGCATTGATATGGGAGCTATTAAATATAATTAATAAAATATATTCAAATAGTTTTGAACATTTCAATTATTTAATTGGCCAAGCTATCTTGTCACTCCATTAGAGACAAGTCGCTCTTCATTCCATTACAGGACGGTATGACCAAAACCACCCTCTAACGTCGCTCTATTTACTTGAATTGATATGGGAGCTATTAAATATAATTAATAAAATATATTCAAATAGTTTTGAACATTTTAATTATTTAATTGGCCAAGCGATCGTGTCATTCCATTACAGACGAGTCACTCTTCGTTCCATTACAGGACGGTATGACCCAAACCACCCTTTAACCTCGCTCTATTTACTTGAATTGATATGGGAGCTATTAAATATAATTAATAAAATATATTCAAATAGTTTTGAACATTTCAATTATTTAATTGGCAAGGCGATATTGTCATTCCATTACAGACGAGTCGCTCTTCGTTCCATTACAGGACGGTATGACCCAAACCACCCTCTAACGTCGCTCTATTTACTTGAATTGATATGGGAGCTATTAATTATATTTAATACAATATATTCTAACAGTTTTGAATGTTTCAATTACTTAATTGGCCAAACGATATTGTCATTCCATTACAGACGAGTCGCTCTTCATTCCATTACAGGACGGTTTGACCCAAACCACCCTTTAACCACGCTCTATTTACTCGATTTGATATGGGAGCAATTAAATATATTTAATACAATATATTCAAACAGTTTTGAACATTTCAATTATTTAATTTGCCAAGCGATCGTGTCATTCCATTACAGACGAGTCGCTCTTCATTCCATTACAGGATGGTATGACCAAAACCACCTTCTAACGTCGCTCTATATACTTGAATTGACATGGGAGCTATTAAATATAATTATTAAAATATATTCAAACAATTTTGAACATTTCAATTATTTAATTGGCCAAGCGATCGTGTCATTCCATTAGAGACAAGTCGCTCTTCATTCCATTACAGGGCGGTATAACCCAAACCACCCTCTAACCTCGCTCTATTTACTCGATTTGACATGGGAGCTATTAAATATAATTAATACAATATATTCAAACAGTTTTGAACATTTCAATTATTTAATTGGCCAAGCAATATTGTCATTACATTACAGACGAGTCGCTCTTCATTCCAGTACAGGACGGTTTGACCCAAACCACCCTTTAACCTCGCTCTATTTACTCGATTTGATATGGGAGCAATTAAATATATTTAATACAATATATTCAAACAGTTTTGAACATTTCAATTATTTAATTTGCCAAGCAATCGTGTCATTCCATTACAGACGAGTCGCTCTTCATTCCATTACAGGACGGTATGACCAAAACCACCCTCTAACGTCGCTCTATTTACTTGAATTGACATGGGAGCTATTAAATATAATTATTAAAATATATTCAAACAGTTTTGAACATTTCAATTATTTAATTGGCCAAGCGATCGTGTCATTCCATTACAGACGAGTCGCTCTTCATTCCATTACAGGACGGTATGAACCAAACCACCCTTTAACCTCGCTCTATTTACTTGCATTGATATGGGAGCAATTAAATATATTTAATACAATATATTCAAACAGTTTTGAACATTTCAATTATTTAATTGGCCAAGCGATCGTGTCATTCCATTACAGACGAGTCGCTCTTTATTCCATTACAGGACGGTATGAACCAAACCACCCTTTAACCTCGCTCTATTTACTTGCATTGACATGGGAGCTATTAAATATAATTAATACAATATATTCAAACAGTTTTGAACATTTCAATTATTTAATTGGCCAAGCAATATTGTCATTCCATTACAGACGAGTCGCTCTTCATTCCAGTACAGGACGGTTTGACCCAAACCACCCTTTAACCTCGCTCTATTTACTCGATTTGATATGGGAGCAATTAAATATATTTAATACAATATATTCAAACAGTTTTGAACATTTCAATTATTTAATTTGCCAAGCGATCGTGTCATTCTATTACAGACGAGTCGCTCTTCATTCCATTACAGGACGGTATGACCAAAACCACCCTCTAACGTCGCTCTATTTACTTGAATTGACATGGGAGCTATTAAATATAATTATTAAAATATATTCAAACAGTTTTGAACATTTCAATTATTTAATTGGCCAAGCGATCGTGTCATTCCATTACAGACGAGTCGCTCTTCATTCCATTACAGGACGGTATGAACCAAACCACCCTTTAACCTCGCTCTATTTACTTGCATTGATATGGGAGCTATTAAATATAATTAATAAAATATATTCAAATAGTTTTGAACATTTCAATTATTTAATTGGCCAAGCTATCTTGTCACTCCATTAGAGACAAGTCGCTCTTCATTCCATTACAGGAGTGTATGACCCAAACCACCCTTTAACCTCGCTCTATTTACTTGCATTGATATGGGAGCTATTAAATATAATTATTAAAATATATTGAAATAGTTTTGAACATTTCAATTATTTAATTGGCCAAGCGATATTGTCATTCCATTACAGACGAGTCGCTCTATATTCCATTACAGGACGGTTTGACACAAACCACCCTTTAACCTCGCTCTATTTACTCGATTTGATATGGGAGCAATTAAATATATTTAATACAATATATTCAAACAGTTTTGAACATTTCAATTATTTATTTGGCCAAGTGATCGTGTCATTACATTACAGACGAGTCGCTCTTCGTTCCATTACAGGACGGTATGACCAAAACCACCCTCTAACGTCGCTCTATTTACTTGAATTGACATGGGAGCTATTAAATATAATTATTAAAATATATTCAAACAGTTTTGAACATTTCAATTATTTAATTGGCCAAGCGATCGTGTCATTCCATTACAGACGAGTCGCTCTTCATTCCATTACAGGACGGTATGAACCAAACCACCCTTTAACCTCGCTCTATTTACTTGCATTGATATGGGAGCTATTAAATATAATTAATAAAATATATTCAAATAGTTTTGAACATTTCAATTATTTAATTGGCCAAGCTATCTTGTCACTCCATTAGAGACAAGTCGCTCTTCATTCCATTACAGGACGGTATGACCAAAACCACCCTCTAACGTCGCTCTATTTACTTGAATTGATATGGGAGCTATTAAATATAATTAATAAAATATATTCAAATAGTTTTGAACATTTCAATTATTTAATTGGCCAAGCGATATTGTCATTCCATTACAGACGAGTCGCTCTTCATTCCATTACAGGACGGTATGACCCAAACCACCCTCTAACCTCGCTCTATTTACTTGAATTGATATGGGAGCTATTAAATATATTTAATACAATATATTCAAACAGTTTTGAACATTTTAATTATTTATTTGGCCAAGCGATCGTGTCATTACATTACAGACGAGTCGCTCTTCGTTCCATTACAGGACGGTATGACCCAAACCACCCTCTAACGTCGCTCTATTTACTTGAATTGATATGGGAGCTATTAAATATATTTAATACAATATGTTCAAACAGTTTTGAACATTTTAATTATTTAATTGGCCAAGCGATCTTGTCATTCCATTACAGACGAGTCGCTCTTCGTTCCATTACAGGACGGTTTGACCCAAACCACCCTTTAACCTCGCTCTATTTACTCGATTTGATATGGGAGCAATTAAATATATTTAATACAATATATTCAAACAGTTTTGAACATTTCAATTATTTAATTTGCCAAGCGATCGTGTCATTCCATTACAGACGAGTTGCTCTTCATTCCATTACAGGACAGTATGACCAAAACCACCCTCTAACGTCGCTCTATTTACTTGAATTGACATGGGAGCTATTAAATATAATTAATAAAATATATTCAAATAGTTTTGAACATTTCAATTATTTAATTGGCCAAGCTATCTTGTCACTCCATTAGAGACAAGTCGCTCTTCATTCCATTACAGGACGGTATGACCAAAACCACCCTCTAACGTCGCTCTATTTACTCGAATTGATATGGGAGCCATTAAATATATTTAATACAATATATTCAAACAGTTTTGAACATTTCAATTATTTAATTGGCCAAGCGATCGTGTCATTCCATTACAGACGAGTCGCTCTTCATTCCATTACAGGACGGTATGACCCAAACCACCCTCTAACGTCGCTCTATTTACTTAAATTGATATGGGAGCTATTAAATATATTTAATACAGTACAATATATTCAAACAGTTTTGAACATTTCAATTATTTAATTGGCCAAGCGATCGTGTCATTCCATTACAGACGAGTCGCTCTTCATTCCATTACAGGACGGTATGAACCAAACCACCCTTTAACCTCGCTCTATTTACTTGCATTGATATGGGAGCTATTAAATATAATTAATAAAATATATTCAAATAGTTTTGAACATTTCAATTATTTAATTGGCCAAGCTATCTTGTCACTCCATTAGAGACAAGTCGCTCTTCATTCCATTACAGGACGGTATGACCAAAACCACCCTCTAACGTCGCTCTATTTACTTGAATTGATATGGGAGCTATTAAATATAATTAATAAAATATATTCAAATAGTTTTGAACATTTCAATTATTTAATTGGCCAAGCGATATTGTCATTCCATTACAGACGAGTCGCTCTTCATTCCATTACAGGACGGTATGACCCAAACCACCCTCTAACCTCGCTCTATTTACTTGAATTGATATGGGAGCTATTAAATATATTTAATACAATATATTCAAACAGTTTTGAACATTTTAATTATTTATTTGGCCAAGCGATCGTGTCATTACATTACAGACGAGTCGCTCTTCGTTCCATTACAGGACGGTATGACCCAAACCACCCTCTAACGTCGCTCTATTTACTTGAATTGATATGGGAGCTATTAAATATATTTAATACAATATGTTCAAACAGTTTTGAACATTTTAATTATTTAATTGGCCAAGCGATCTTGTCATTCCATTACAGACGAGTCGCTCTTCGTTCCATTACAGGACGGTTTGACCCAAACCACCCTTTAACCTCGCTCTATTTACTCGATTTGATATGGGAGCAATTAAATATATTTAATACAATATATTCAAACAGTTTTGAACATTTCAATTATTTAATTTGCCAAGCGATCGTGTCATTCCATTACAGACGAGTTGCTCTTCATTCCATTACAGGACAGTATGACCAAAACCACCCTCTAACGTCACTCTATTTACTTGAATTGACATGGGAGCTATTAAATATAATTAATAAAATATATTCAAATAGTTTTGAACATTTCAATTATTTAATTGGCCAAGCTATCTTGTCACTCCATTAGAGACAAGTCGCTCTTCATTCCATTACAGGACGGTATGACCAAAACCACCCTCTAACGTCGCTCTATTTACTTGAATTGATATGGGAGCCATTAAATATATTTAATACAATATATTCAAACAGTTTTGAACATTTCAATTATTTAATTGGCCAAGCGATCGTGTCATTCCATTACAGACGAGTCGCTCTTCATTCCATTACAGGACGGTATGACCCAAACCACCCTCTAACGTCGCTCTATTTACTTAAATTGATATGGGAGCTATTAAATATATTTAATACAGTACAATATATTCAAACAGTTTTGAACATTTCAATTATTTCATTGGCCAAGCAATCGTGTCATTCCATTACAGACGAGTCGCTCTTCGTTCCATTACAGGACGGTTTGACCCAAACCACCCTCTAACGTCGCTCTATTTACTTGAATTGATATGGGAGCTATTAAATATATTTAATACAATATGTTCAAACAGTTTTGAACATTTTAATTATTTAATTGGCCAAGCGATCGTGTCATTCCATTACAGACGAGTCGCTCTTCGTTCCATTACAGGACGGTTTGACCCAAACCACCCTTTAACCTCGCTCTATTTACTCGATTTGATATGGGAGCAATTAAATATATTTAATACAATATATTCAAACAGTTTTGAACATTTCAATTATTTAATTTGCCAAGCGATCGTGTCATTCCATTACAGACGAGTCGCTCTTCATTCCATTACAGGACGGTATGACCAAAACCACCCTCTAACGTCGCTCTATTTACTTGAATTGACATTGGAGCTATTAAATATAATTATTAAAATATATTCAAACAGTTTTGAACATTTCAATTATTTAATTGGCCAAGCGATCGTGTCATTCCATTACAGACGAGTCGCTCTTCATTCCATTACAGGACGGTATGAACCAAACCACCCTCTAACCTCGCTCTATTTACTTGCATTGATATGGGAGCTATTAAATATAATTAATAAAATATATTCAAATAGTTTTGAACATTTCAATTATTTAATTGGCCAAGCTATCTTGTCACTCCATTAGAGACAAGTCGCTCTTCATTCCATTACAGGACGGTATGACCAAAACCACCCTCTAACGTCGCTCTATTTACTTGAATTGATATGGGAGCCATTAAATATATTTAATACAATATATTCAAACAGTTTTGAACATTTCAATTATTTAATTGGCCAAGCGATCGTGTCATTCCATTACAGACAAGTCGCTCTTCATTCCATTACAGGACGGTATGACCCAAACCACCCTCTAACGTCGCTCTATTTACTTGAATTGATATGGGAGCTATTAAATAT
Organism: Saccoglossus kowalevskii; assembly: GCF_978046115.1. Taxonomy (NCBI): domain Eukaryota; kingdom Metazoa; phylum Hemichordata; class Enteropneusta; family Harrimaniidae; genus Saccoglossus; species Saccoglossus kowalevskii. The sequence goes on along the minus strand of NC_140661.1, from coordinate 26,179,771 downwards.
ATTTAATACAGTACAATATATTCAAACAGTTTTGAACATTTTAATTATTTCATTGGCCAAGCAATCGTGTCATTCCATTACAGACGAGTCGCTCTTCGTTCCATTACAGGACGGTATGACCAAAACCACCCTCTAACGTCGCTCTATTTACTTGAATTGACATGGGAGCTATTAAATATAATTATTAAAATATATTCAAACAGTTTTGAACATTTCAATTATTTAATTGGCCAAGCGATCGTGTCATTCCATTACAGACGAGTCGCTCTTCATTCCATTACAGGACGGTATGAACCAAACCACCCTCTAACCTCGCTCTATTTACTTGCATTGATATGGGAGCTATTAAATATAATTAATAAAATATATTCAAATAGTTTTGAACATTTCAATTATTTAATTGGCCAAGCTATCTTGTCACTCCATTAGAGACAAGTCGCTCTTCATTCCATTACAGGACGGTATGACCAAAACCACCCTCTAACGTCGCTCTATTTACTTGAATTGATATGGGAGCCATTAAATATATTTAATACAATATATTCAAACAGTTTTGAACATTTCAATTATTTAATTGGCCAAGCGATCGTGTCATTCCATTACAGACGAGTCGCTCTTCATTCCATTACAGGACGGTATGAACCAAACCACCCTCTAACGTCGCTCTATTTACTTGAATTGATATGGGAGCTATTAAATATATTTAATACAGTACAATATATTCAAACAGTTTTGAACATTTTAATTATTTCATTGGCCAAGCAATCGTGTCATTCCATTACAGACGAGTCGCTCTTCGTTCCATTACAGGACGGTTTGACCCAAACCACCCTTTAACCTCGCTCTATTTACTCGATTTGATATGGGAGCAATTAAATATATTTAATACAATATATTCAAACAGTTTTGAACATTTCAATTATTTAATTTGCCAAGCGATCGTGTCATTCCATTACAGACAAGTCGCTCTTCATTCCATTACAGGACGGTATGACCAAAACCACCCTCTAACGTCGCTCTATTTACTTGAATTGATATGGGAGCCATTAAATATATTTAATACAATATATTCAAACAGTTTTGAACATTTCAATTATTTAATTTGCCAAGCGATCGTGTCATTCCATTACAGACGAGTTGCTCTTCATTCCATTACAGGACAGTATGACCAAAACCACCCTCTAACGTCGCTCTATTTACTTGAATTGACATGGGAGCTATTAAATATAATTAATAAAATATATTCAAATAGTTTTGAACATTTCAATTATTTAATTGGCCAAGCTATCTTGTCACTCCATTAGAGACAAGTCGCTCTTCATTCCATTACAGGACGGTATGACCAAAACCACCCTCTAACGTCGCTCTATTTACTTAAATTGATATGGGAGCTATTAAATATATTTAATACAGTACAATATATTCAAACAGTTTTGAACATTTCAATTATTTAATTGGCCAAGCAATCGTGTCATTCCATTACAGACGAGTCGCTCTTCGTTCCATTACAGGACGGTTTGACCCAAACCACCCTCTAACGTCGCTCTATTTACTTGAATTGATATGGGAGCTATTAAATATATTTAATACAATATGTTCAAACAGTTTTGAACATTTTAATTATTTAATTGGCCAAGCGATCGTGTCATTCCATTACAGACGAGTCGCTCTTCGTTCCATTACAGGACGGTTTGACCCAAACCACCCTTTAACCTCGCTCTATTTACTCGATTTGATATGGGAGCAATTAAATATATTTAATACAATATATTCAAACAGTTTTGAACATTTCAATTATTTAATTTGCCAAGCGATCGTGTCATTCCATTACAGACGAGTCGCTCTTCATTCCATTACAGGACGGTATGACCAAAACCACCCTCTAACGTCGCTCTATTTACTTGAATTGACATGGGAGCTATTAAATATAATTATTAAAATATATTCAAACAGTTTTGAACATTTCAATTATTTAATTGGCCAAGCGATCGTGTCATTCCATTACAGACGAGTCGCTCTTCATTCCATTACAGGACGGTATGAACCAAACCACCCTCTAACCTCGCTCTATTTACTTGCATTGATATGGGAGCTATTAAATATAATTAATAAAATATATTCAAATAGTTTTGAACATTTCAATTATTTAATTGGCCAAGCTCTCTTGTCACTCCATTAGAGACAAGTCGCTCTTCATTCCATTACAGGACGGTATGACCAAAACCACCCTCTAACGTCGCTCTATTTACTTGAATTGATATGGGAGCCATTAAATATATTTAATACAATATATTCAAACAGTTTTGAACATTTCAATTATTTAATTGGCCAAGCGATCGTGTCATTCCATTACAGACAAGTCGCTCTTCATTCCATTACAGGACGGTATGACCCAAACCACCCTCTAACGTCGCTCTATTTACTTGAATTGATATGGGAGCTATTAAATATATTTAATACAGTACAATATATTCAAACAGTTTTGAACATTTTAATTATTTCATTGGCCAAGCAATCGTGTCATTCCATTACAGACGAGTCGCTCTTCGTTCCATTACAGGACGGTATGACCAAAACCACCCTCTAACGTCGCTCTATTTACTTGAATTGACATGGGAGCTATTAAATATAATTATTAAAATATATTCAAACAGTTTTGAACATTTCAATTATTTAATTGGCCAAGCGATCGTGTCATTCCATTACAGACGAGTCGCTCTTCATTCCATTACAGGACGGTATGAACCAAACCACCCTCTAACCTCGCTCTATTTACTTGCATTGATATGGGAGCTATTAAATATAATTAATAAAATATATTCAAATAGTTTTGAACATTCCAATTATTTAATTGGCCAAGCTATCTTGTCACTCCATTAGAGACAAGTCGCTCTTCATTCCATTACAGGACGGTATGACCAAAACCACCCTCTAACGTCGCTCTATTTACTTGAATTGATATGGGAGCCATTAAATATATTTAATACAATATATTCAAACAGTTTTGAACATTTCAATTATTTAATTGGCCAAGCGATCGTGTCATTCCATTACAGACGAGTCGCTCTTCATTCCATTACAGGACGGTATGAACCAAACCACCCTCTAACGTCGCTCTATTTACTTGAATTGATATGGGAGCTATTAAATATATTTAATACAGTACAATATATTCAAACAGTTTTGAACATTTTAATTATTTCATTGGCCAAGCAATCGTGTCATTCCATTACAGACGAGTCGCTCTTCGTTCCATTACAGGACGGTTTGACCCAAACCACCCTTTAACCTCGCTCTATTTACTCGATTTGATATGGGAGCAATTAAATATATTTAATACAATATATTCAAACAGTTTTGAACATTTCAATTATTTAATTTGCCAAGCGATCGTGTCATTCCATTACAGACAAGTCGCTCTTCATTCCATTACAGGACGGTATGACCAAAACCACCCTCTAACGTCGCTCTATTTACTTGAATTGATATGGGAGCCATTAAATATATTTAATACAATATATTCAAACAGTTTTGAACATTTCAATTATTTAATTTGCCAAGCGATCGTGTCATTCCATTACAGACGAGTTGCTCTTCATTCCATTACAGGACAGTATGACCAAAACCACCCTCTAACGTCGCTCTATTTACTTGAATTGACATGGGAGCTATTAAATATAATTAATAAAATATATTCAAATAGTTTTGAACATTTCATTTATTTAATTGGCCAAGCTATCTTGTCACTCCATTAGAGACAAGTCGCTCTTCATTCCATTACAGGACGGTATGACCAAAACCACCCTCTAACGTCGCTCTATTTACTTAAATTGATATGGGAGCTATTAAATATATTTAATACAGTACAATATATTCAAACAGTTTTGAACATTTCAATTATTTCATTGGCCAAGCAATCGTGTCATTCCATTACAGACGAGTCGCTCTTCGTTCCATTACAGGACGGTTTGACCCAAACCACCCTCTAACGTCGCTCTATTTACTTGAATTGATATGGGAGCTATTAAATATATTTAATACAATATGTTCAAACAGTTTTGAACATTTTAATTATTTAATTGGCCAAGCGATCGTGTCATTCCATTACAGACGAGTCGCTCTTCGTTCCATTACAGGACGGTTTGACCCAAACCACCCTTTAACCTCGCTCTATTTACTCGATTTGATATGGGAGCAATTAAATATATTTAATACAATATATTCAAACAGTTTTGAACATTTCAATTATTTAATTTGCCAAGCGATCGTGTCATTCCATTACAGACGAGTCGCTCTTCATTCCATTACAGGACGGTATGAACCAAACCACCCTCTAACGTCGCTCTATTTACTTGAATTGATATGGGAGCTATTAAATATATTTAATACAATATGTTCAAACAGTTTTGAACATTTTAATTATTTAATTGGCCAAGCGATCTTGTCATTCCATTACAGACGAGTCGCTCTTCGTTCCATTACAGGACGGTTTGACCCAAACCACCCTTTAACCTCGCTCTATTTACTCGATTTGATATGGGAGCAATTAAATATATTTAATACAATATATTCAAACAGTTTTGAACATTTCAATTATTTAATTTGCCAAGCGATCGTGTCATTCCATTACAGACGAGTTGCTCTTCATTCCATTACAGGACAGTATGACCAAAACCACCCTCTAACGTCACTCTATTTACTTGAATTGACATGGGAGCTATTAAATATAATTAATAAAATATATTCAAATAGTTTTGAACATTTCAATTATTTAATTGGCCAAGCTATCTTGTCACTCCATTAGAGACAAGTCGCTCTTCATTCCATTACAGGACGGTATGACCAAAACCACCCTCTAACGTCGCTCTATTTACTTGAATTGATATGGGAGCCATTAAATATATTTAATACAATATATTCAAACAGTTTTGAACATTTCAATTATTTAATTGGCCAAGCGATCGTGTCATTCCATTACAGACGAGTCGCTCTTCATTCCATTACAGGACGGTATGACCCAAACCACCCTCTAACGTCGCTCTATTTACTTAAATTGATATGGGAGCTATTAAATATATTTAATACAGTACAATATATTCAAACAGTTTTGAACATTTCAATTATTTCATTGGCCAAGCAATCGTGTCATTCCATTACAGACGAGTCGCTCTTCGTTCCATTACAGGACGGTTTGACCCAAACCACCCTCTAACGTCGCTCTATTTACTTGAATTGATATGGGAGCTATTAAATATATTTAATACAATATGTTCAAACAGTTTTGAACATTTTAATTATTTAATTGGCCAAGCGATCGTGTCATTCCATTACAGACGAGTCGCTCTTCGTTCCATTACAGGACGGTTTGACCCAAACCACCCTTTAACCTCGCTCTATTTACTCGATTTGATATGGGAGCAATTAAATATATTTAATACAATATATTCAAACAGTTTTGAACATTTCAATTATTTAATTTGCCAAGCGATCGTGTCATTCCATTACAGACGAGTCGCTCTTCATTCCATTACAGGACGGTATGACCAAAACCACCCTCTAACGTCGCTCTATTTACTTGAATTGACATTGGAGCTATTAAATATAATTATTAAAATATATTCAAACAGTTTTGAACATTTCAATTATTTAATTGGCCAAGCGATCGTGTCATTCCATTACAGACGAGTCGCTCTTCATTCCATTACAGGACGGTATGAACCAAACCACCCTCTAACCTCGCTCTATTTACTTGCATTGATATGGGAGCTATTAAATATAATTAATAAAATATATTCAAATAGTTTTGAACATTTCAATTATTTAATTGGCCAAGCTATCTTGTCACTCCATTAGAGACAAGTCGCTCTTCATTCCATTACAGGACGGTATGACCAAAACCACCCTCTAACGTCGCTCTATTTACTTGAATTGATATGGGAGCCATTAAATATATTTAATACAATATATTCAAACAGTTTTGAACATTTCAATTATTTAATTGGCCAAGCGATCGTGTCATTCCATTACAGACAAGTCGCTCTTCATTCCATTACAGGACGGTATGACCCAAACCACCCTCTAACGTCGCTCTATTTACTTGAATTGATATGGGAGCTATTAAATATATTTAATACAGTACAATATATTCAAACAGTTTTGAACATTTTAATTATTTCATTGGCCAAGCAATCGTGTCATTCCATTACAGACGAGTCGCTCTTCGTTCCATTACAGGACGGTATGACCAAAACCACCCTCTAACGTCGCTCTATTTACTTGAATTGACATGGGAGCTATTAAATATAATTATTAAAATATATTCAAACAGTTTTGAACATTTCAATTATTTAATTGGCCAAGCGATCGTGTCATTCCATTACAGACGAGTCGCTCTTCATTCCATTACAGGACGGTATGAACCAAACCACCCTCTAACCTCGCTCTATTTACTTGCATTGATATGGGAGCTATTAAATATAATTAATAAAATATATTCAAATAGTTTTGAACATTTCAATTATTTAATTGGCCAAGCTATCTTGTCACTCCATTAGAGACAAGTCGCTCTTCATTCCATTACAGGACGGTATGACCAAAACCACCCTCTAACGTCGCTCTATTTACTTGAATTGATATGGGAGCCATTAAATATATTTAATACAATATATTCAAACAGTTTTGAACATTTCAATTATTTAATTGGCCAAGCGATCGTGTCATTCCATTACAGACGAGTCGCTCTTCATTCCATTACAGGACGGTATGAACCAAACCACCCTCTAACGTCGCTCTATTTACTTGAATTGATATGGGAGCTATTAAATATATTTAATACAGTACAATATATTCAAACAGTTTTGAACATTTTAATTATTTCATTGGCCAAGCAATCGTGTCATTCCATTACAGACGAGTCGCTCTTCGTTCCATTACAGGACGGTTTGACCCAAACCACCCTTTAACCTCGCTCTATTTACTCGATTTGATATGGGAGCAATTAAATATATTTAATACAATATATTCAAACAGTTTTGAACATTTCAATTATTTAATTTGCCAAGCGATCGTGTCATTCCATTACAGACAAGTCGCTCTTCATTCCATTACAGGACGGTATGACCAAAACCACCCTCTAACGTCGCTCTATTTACTTGAATTGATATGGGAGCCATTAAATATATTTAATACAATATATTCAAACAGTTTTGAACATTTCAATTATTTAATTTGCCAAGCGATCGTGTCATTCCATTACAGACGAGTTGCTCTTCATTCCATTACAGGACAGTATGACCAAAACCACCCTCTAACGTCGCTCTATTTACTTGAATTGACATGGGAGCTATTAAATATAATTAATAAAATATATTCAAATAGTTTTGAACATTTCAATTATTTAATTGGCCAAGCTATCTTGTCACTCCATTAGAGACAAGTCGCTCTTCATTCCATTACAGGACGGTATGACCAAAACCACCCTCTAACGTCGCTCTATTTACTTAAATTGATATGGGAGCTATTAAATATATTTAATACAGTACAATATATTCAAACAGTTTTGAACATTTCAATTATTTAATTGGCCAAGCAATCGTGTCATTCCATTACAGACGAGTCGCTCTTCGTTCCATTACAGGACGGTTTGACCCAAACCACCCTCTAACGTCGCTCTATTTACTTGAATTGATATGGGAGCTATTAAATATATTTAATACAATATGTTCAAACAGTTTTGAACATTTTAATTATTTAATTGGCCAAGCGATCGTGTCATTCCATTACAGACGAGTCGCTCTTCGTTCCATTACAGGACGGTTTGACCCAAACCACCCTTTAACCTCGCTCTATTTACTCGATTTGATATGGGAGCAATTAAATATATTTAATACAATATATTCAAACAGTTTTGAACATTTCAATTATTTAATTTGCCAAGCGATCGTGTCATTCCATTACAGACGAGTCGCTCTTCATTCCATTACAGGACGGTATGACCAAAACCACCCTCTAACGTCGCTCTATTTACTTGAATTGACATGGGAGCTATTAAATATAATTATTAAAATATATTCAAACAGTTTTGAACATTTCAATTATTTAATTGGCCAAGCGATCGTGTCATTCCATTACAGACGAGTCGCTCTTCATTCCATTACAGGACGGTATGAACCAAACCACCCTCTAACCTCGCTCTATTTACTTGCATTGATATGGGAGCTATTAAATATAATTAATAAAATATATTCAAATAGTTTTGAACATTTCAATTATTTAATTGGCCAAGCTCTCTTGTCACTCCATTAGAGACAAGTCGCTCTTCATTCCATTACAGGACGGTATGACCAAAACCACCCTCTAACGTCGCTCTATTTACTTGAATTGATATGGGAGCCATTAAATATATTTAATACAATATATTCAAACAGTTTTGAACATTTCAATTATTTAATTGGCCAAGCGATCGTGTCATTCCATTACAGACAAGTCGCTCTTCATTCCATTACAGGACGGTATGACCCAAACCACCCTCTAACGTCGCTCTATTTACTTGAATTGATATGGGAGCTATTAAATATATTTAATACAGTACAATATATTCAAACAGTTTTGAACATTTTAATTATTTCATTGGCCAAGCAATCGTGTCATTCCATTACAGACGAGTCGCTCTTCGTTCCATTACAGGACGGTATGACCAAAACCACCCTCTAACGTCGCTCTATTTACTTGAATTGACATGGGAGCTATTAAATATAATTATTAAAATATATTCAAACAGTTTTGAACATTTCAATTATTTAATTGGCCAAGCGATCGTGTCATTCCATTACAGACGAGTCGCTCTTCATTCCATTACAGGACGGTATGAACCAAACCACCCTCTAACCTCGCTCTATTTACTTGCATTGATATGGGAGCTATTAAATATAATTAATAAAATATATTCAAATAGTTTTGAACATTCCAATTATTTAATTGGCCAAGCTATCTTGTCACTCCATTAGAGACAAGTCGCTCTTCATTCCATTACAGGACGGTATGACCAAAACCACCCTCTAACGTCGCTCTATTTACTTGAATTGATATGGGAGCCATTAAATATATTTAATACAATATATTCAAACAGTTTTGAACATTTCAATTATTTAATTGGCCAAGCGATCGTGTCATTCCATTACAGACGAGTCGCTCTTCATTCCATTACAGGACGGTATGAACCAAACCACCCTCTAACGTCGCTCTATTTACTTGAATTGATATGGGAGCTATTAAATATATTTAATACAGTACAATATATTCAAACAGTTTTGAACATTTTAATTATTTCATTGGCCAAGCAATCGTGTCATTCCATTACAGACGAGTCGCTCTTCGTTCCATTACAGGACGGTTTGACCCAAACCACCCTTTAACCTCGCTCTATTTACTCGATTTGATATGGGAGCAATTAAATATATTTAATACAATATATTCAAACAGTTTTGAACATTTCAATTATTTAATTTGCCAAGCGATCGTGTCATTCCATTACAGACAAGTCGCTCTTCATTCCATTACAGGACGGTATGACCAAAACCACCCTCTAACGTCGCTCTATTTACTTGAATTGATATGGGAGCCATTAAATATATTTAATACAATATATTCAAACAGTTTTGAACATTTCAATTATTTAATTTGCCAAGCGATCGTGTCATTCCATTACAGACGAGTTGCTCTTCATTCCATTACAGGACAGTATGACCAAAACCACCCTCTAACGTCGCTCTATTTACTTGAATTGACATGGGAGCTATTAAATATAATTAATAAAATATATTCAAATAGTTTTGAACATTTCATTTATTTAATTGGCCAAGCTATCTTGTCACTCCATTAGAGACAAGTCGCTCTTCATTCCATTACAGGACGGTATGACCAAAACCACCCTCTAACGTCGCTCTATTTACTTAAATTGATATGGGAGCTATTAAATATATTTAATACAGTACAATATATTCAAACAGTTTTGAACATTTCAATTATTTCATTGGCCAAGCAATCGTGTCATTCCATTACAGACGAGTCGCTCTTCGTTCCATTACAGGACGGTTTGACCCAAACCACCCTCTAACGTCGCTCTATTTACTTGAATTGATATGGGAGCTATTAAATATATTTAATACAATATGTTCAAACAGTTTTGAACATTTTAATTATTTAATTGGCCAAGCGATCGTGTCATTCCATTACAGACGAGTCGCTCTTCGTTCCATTACAGGACGGTTTGACCCAAACCACCCTTTAACCTCGCTCTATTTACTCGATTTGATATGGGAGCAATTAAATATATTTAATACAATATATTCAAACAGTTTTGAACATTTCAATTATTTAATTTGCCAAGCGATCGTGTCATTCCATTACAGACGAGTCGCTCTTCATTCCATTACAGGACGGTATGACCAAAACCACCCTCTAACGTCGCTCTATTTACTTGAATTGACATGGGAGCTATTAAATATAATTATTAAAATATATTCAAACAGTTTTGAACATTTCAATTATTTAATTGGCCAAGCGATCGTGTCATTCCATTACAGACGAGTCGCTCTTCATTCCATTACAGGACGGTATGAACCAAACCACCCTCTAACCTCGCTCTATTTACTTGCATTGATATGGGAGCTATTAAATATAATTAATAAAATATATTCAAATAGTTTTGAACATTTCAATTATTTAATTGGCCAAGCTATCTTGTCACTCCATTAGAGACAAGTCGCTCTTCATTCCATTACAGGACGGTATGACCAAAACCACCCTCTAACGTCGCTCTATTTACTTGAATTGATATGGGAGCCATTAAATATATTTAATACAATATATTCAAACAGTTTTGAACATTTCAATTATTTAATTGGCCAAGCGATCGTGTCATTCCATTACAGACAAGTCGCTCTTCATTCCATTACAGGACGGTATGACCCAAACCACCCTCTAACGTCGCTCTATTTACTTGAATTGATATGGGAGCTATTAAATATATTTAATACAGTACAATATATTCAAACAGTTTTGAACATTTTAATTATTTCATTGGCCAAGCAATCGTGTCATTCCATTACAGACGAGTCGCTCTTCGTTCCATTACAGGACGGTATGACCAAAACCACCCTCTAACGTCGCTCTATTTACTTGAATTGACATGGGAGCTATTAAATATAATTATTAAAATATATTCAAACAGTTTTGAACATTTCAATTATTTAATTGGCCAAGCGATCGTGTCATTCCATTACAGACGAGTCGCTCTTCATTCCATTACAGGACGGTATGAACCAAACCACCCTCTAACCTCGCTCTATTTACTTGCATTGATATGGGAGCTATTAAATATAATTAATAAAATATATTCAAATAGTTTTGAACATTTCAATTATTTAATTGGCCAAGCTATCTTGTCACTCCATTAGAGACAAGTCGCTCTTCATTCCATTACATGATGGTATGACCAAAACCACCCTCTAACGTCGCTCTATTTACTTGAATTGATATGGGAGCCATTAAATATATTTAATACAATATATTCAAACAGTTTTGAACATTTCAATTATTTAATTGGCCAAGCGATCGTGTCATTCCATTACAGACGAGTCGCTCTTCATTCCATTACAGGACGGTATGACCCAAACCACCCTCTAACGTCGCTCTATTTACTTGAATTGATATGGGAGCTATTAAATATATTTAATACAGTACAATATATTCAAACAGTTTTGAACATTTTAATTATTTCATTGGCCAAGCAATCGTGTCATTCCATTACAGACGAGTCGCTCTTCGTTCCATTACAGGACGGTTTGACCCAAACCACCCTTTAACCTCGCTCTATTTACTCGATTTGATATGGGAGCAATTAAATATATTTAATACAATATATTCAAACAGTTTTGAACATTTCAATTATTTAATTTGCCAAGCGATCGTGTCATTCCATTACAGACAAGTCGCTCTTCATTCCATTACAGGACGGTATGACCAAAACCACCCTCTAACGTCGCTCTATTTACTTGAATTGATATGGGAGCCATTAAATATATTTAATACAATATATTCAAACAGTTTTGAACATTTCAATTATTTAATTGGCCAAGCGATCGTGTCATTCCATTACAGACGAGTCGCTCTTCATTCCATTACAGGACGGTATGACCCAAACCACCCTCTAACGTCGCTCTATTTACTTAAATTGATATGGGAGCTATTAAATATATTTAATACAGTACAATATATTCAAACAGTTTTGAACATTTTAATTATTTCATTGGCCAAGCAATCGTGTCATTCCATTACAGACGAGTCGCTCTTCGTTCCATTACAGGACGGTTTGACCCAAACCACCCTCTAACGTCGCTCTATTTACTTGAATTGATATGGGAGCTATTAAATATATTTAATACAATATGTTCAAACAGTTTTGAACATTTTAATTATTTAATTGGCCAAGCGATCGTGTCATTCCATTACAGACGAGTCGCTCTTCGTTCCATTACAGGACGGTTTGACCCAAACCACCCTTTAACCTCGCTCTATTTACTCGATTTGATATGGGAGCAATTAAATATATTTAATACAATATATTCAAACAGTTTTGAACATTTCAATTATTTAATTTGCCAAGCGATCGTGTCATTCCATTACAGACGAGTCGCTCTTCATTCCATTACAGGACGGTATGACCAAAACCACCCTCTAACGTCGCTCTATTTACTTGAATTGACATGGGAGCTATTAAATATAATTATTAAAATATATTCAAACAGTTTTGAACATTTCAATTATTTAATTGGCCAAGCGATCGTGTCATTCCATTACAGACGAGTCGCTCTTCATTCCATTACAGGACGGTATGAACCAAACCACCCTCTAACCTCGCTCTATTTACTTGCATTGATATGGGAGCTATTAAATATAATTAATAAAATATATTCAAATAGTTTTGAACATTTCAATTATTTAATTGGCCAAGCTATCTTGTCACTCCATTAGAGACAAGTCGCTCTTCATTCCATTACAGGACGGTATGACCAAAACCACCCTCTAACGTCGCTCTATTTACTTGAATTGATATGGGAGCCATTAAATATATTTAATACAATATATTCAAACAGTTTTGAACATTTCAATTATTTAATTGGCCAAGCGATCGTGTCATTCCATTACAGACAAGTCGCTCTTCATTCCATTACAGGACGGTATGACCCAAACCACCCTCTAACGTCGCTCTATTTACTTGAATTGATATGGGAGCTATTAAATATATTTAATACAGTACAATATATTCAAACAGTTTTGAACATTTTAATTATTTCATTGGCCAAGCAATCGTGTCATTCCATTACAGACGAGTCGCTCTTCGTTCCATTACAGGACGGTATGACCAAAACCACCCTCTAACGTCGCTCTATTTACTTGAATTGACATGGGAGCTATTAAATATATTTAATACAATATATTCAAACAGTTTTGAACATTTCAATTATTTAATTGGCCAAGCGATCGTGTCATTCCATTACAGACGAGTCGCTCTTCATTCCATTACAGGACGGTATGACCCAAACCACCCTCTAACGTCGCTCTATTTACTTGAATTGATATGGGAGCTATTAAATATATTTAATACAGTACAATATATTCAAACAGTTTTGAACATTTTAATTATTTCATTGGCCAAGCAATCGTGTCATTCCATTACAGACGAGTCGCTCTTCGTTCCATTACAGGACGGTTTGACCCAAACCACCCTTTAACCTCGCTCTATTTACTCGATTTGATATGGGAGCAATTAAATATATTTAATACAATATATTCAAACAGTTTTGAACATTTCAATTATTTAATTTGCCAAGCGATCGTGTCATTCCATTACAGACAAGTCGCTCTTCATTCCATTACAGGACGGTATGACCAAAACCACCCTCTAACGTCGCTCTATTTACTTGAATTGATATGGGAGCCATTAAATATATTTAATACAATATATTCAAACAGTTTTGAACATTTCAATTATTTAATTGGCCAAGCGATCGTGTCATTCCATTACAGACGAGTCGCTCTTCATTCCATTACAGGACGGTATGACCCAAACCACCCTCTAACGTCGCTCTATTTACTTAAATTGATATGGGAGCTATTAAATATATTTAATACAGTACAATATATTCAAACAGTTTTGAACATTTTAATTATTTCATTGGCCAAGCAATCGTGTCATTCCATTACAGACGAGTCGCTCTTCGTTCCATTACAGGACGGTTTGACCCAAACCACCCTCTAACGTCGCTCTATTTACTTGAATTGATATGGGAGCTATTAAATATATTTAATACAATATGTTCAAACAGTTTTGAACATTTTAATTATTTAATTGGCCAAGCGATCGTGTCATTCCATTACAGACGAGTCGCTCTTCGTTCCATTACAGGACGGTTTGACCCAAACCACCCTTTAACCTCGCTCTATTTACTCGATTTGATATGGGAGCAATTAAATATATTTAATACAATATATTCAAACAGTTTTGAACATATCAATTATTTAATTTGCCAAGCGATCGTGTCATTCCATTACAGACGAGTCGCTCTTCATTCCATTACAGGACGGTATGACCAAAACCACCCTCTAACGTCGCTCTATTTACTTGAATTGACATGGGAGCTATTAAATATAATTATTAAAATATATTCAAACAGTTTTGAACATTTCAATTATTTAATTGGCCAAGCGATCGTGTCATTCCATTACAGACAAGTCGCTCTTCATTCCATTACAGGACGGTATGACCCAAACCACCCTCTAACGTCGCTCTATTTACTTGATTTGATATGGGAGCTATTAAATATATTTAATACAGTACAATATATTCAAACAGTTTTGAACATTTTAATTATTTCATTGGCCAAGCAATCGTGTCATTCCATTACAGACGAGTCGCTCTTCGTTCCATTACAGGACGGTATGACCAAAACCACCCTCTAACGTCGCTCTATTTACTTGAATTGACATGGGAGCTATTAAATATAATTATTAAAATATATTCAAACAGTTTTGAACATTTCAATTATTTAATTGGCCAAGCGATCGTGTCATTCCATTACAGACGAGTCGCTCTTCATTCCATTACAGGACGGTATGAACCAAACCACCCTCTAACCTCGCTCTATTTACTTGCATTTATATGGGAGCTATTAAATATAATTAATAAAATATATTCAAATAGTTTTGAACATTTCAATTATTTAATTGGCCAAGCTATCTTGTCACTCCATTAGAGACAAGTCGCTCTTCATTCCATTACAGGACGGTATGACCAAAACCACCCTCTAACGTCGCTCTATTTACTTGAATTGATATGGGAGCCATTAAATATATTTAATACAATATATTCAAACAGTTTTGAACATTTCAATTATTTAATTGGCCAAGCGATCGTGTCATTCCATTACAGACGAGTCGCTCTTCATTCCATTACAGGACGGTATGACCCAAACCACCCTCTAACGTCGCTCTATTTACTTGAATTGATATGGGAGCTATTAAATATATTTAATACAGTACAATATATTCAAACAGTTTTGAACATTTTAATTATTTCATTGGCCAAGCAATCGTGTCATTCCATTACAGACGAGTCGCTCTTCGTTCCATTACAGGACGGTTTGACCCAAACCACCCTTTAACCTCGCTCTATTTACTCGATTTGATATGGGAGCAATTAAATATATTTAATACAATATATTCAAACAGTTTTGAACATTTCAATTATTTAATTTGCCAAGCGATCGTGTCATTCCATTACAGACAAGTCGCTCTTCATTCCATTACAGGACGGTATGACCAAAACCACCCTCTAACGTCGCTCTATTTACTTGAATTGATATGGGAGCCATTAAATATATTTAATACAATATATTCAAACAGTTTTGAACATTTCAATTATTTAATTGGCCAAGCGATCGTGTCATTCCATTACAGACGAGTCGCTCTTCATTCCATTACAGGACGGTATGACCCAAACCACCCTCTAACGTCGCTCTATTTACTTAAATTGATATGGGAGCTATTAAATATATTTAATACAGTACAATATATTCAAACAGTTTTGAACATTTTAATTATTTCATTGGCCAAGCAATCGTGTCATTCCATTACAGACGAGTCGCTCTTCGTTCCATTACAGGACGGTTTGACCCAAACCACCCTCTAACGTCGCTCTATTTACTTGAATTGATATGGGAGCTATTAAATATATTTAATACAATATGTTCAAACAGTTTTGAACATTTTAATTATTTAATTGGCCAAGCGATCGTGTCATTCCATTACAGACGAGTCGCTCTTCGTTCCATTACAGGACGGTTTGACCCAAACCACCCTTTAACCTCGCTCTATTTACTCGATTTGATATGGGAGCAATTAAATATATTTAATACAATATATTCAAACAGTTTTGAACATTTCAATTATTTAATTTGCCAAGCGATCGTATCATTCCATTACAGACGAGTCGCTCTTCATTCCATTACAGGACGGTATGACCAAAACCACCCTCTAACGTCGCTCTATTTACTTGAATTGACATGGGAGCTATTAAATATAATTATTAAAATATATTCAAACAGTTTTGAACATTTCAATTATTTAATTGGCCAAGCGATCGTGTCATTCCATTACAGACGAGTCGCTCTTCATTCCATTACAGGACGGTATGAACCAAACCACCCTCTAACCTCGCTCTATTTACTTGCATTGATATGGGAGCTATTAAATATAATTAATAAAATATATTCAAATAGTTTTGAACATTTCAATTATTTAATTGGCCAAGCTATCTTGTCACTCCATTAGAGACAAGTCGCTCTTCATTCCATTACAGGACGGTATGACCAAAACCACCCTCTAACGTCGCTCTATTTACTTGAATTGATATGGGAGCCATTAAATATATTTAATACAATATATTCAAACAGTTTTGAACATTTCAATTATTTAATTGGCCAAGCGATCGTGTCATTCCATTACAGACGAGTCGCTCTTCATTCCATTACAGGACGGTATGACCCAAACCACCCTCTAACGTCGCTCTATTTACTTGAATTGATATGGGAGCTATTAAATATATTTAATACAGTACAATATATTCAAACAGTTTTGAACATTTTAATTATTTCATTGGCCAAGCAATCGTGTCATTCCATTACAGACGAGTCGCTCTTCGTTCCATTACAGGACGGTATGACCAAAACCACCCTCTAACGTCGCTCTATTTACTTGAATTGACATGGGAGCTATTAAATATAATTATTAAAATATATTCAAACAGTTTTGAACATTTCAATTATTTAATTGGCCAAGCGATCGTGTCATTCCATTACAGACGAGTCGCTCTTCATTCCATTACAGGACGGTATGAACCAAACCACCCTCTAACCTCGCTCTATTTACTTGCATTGATATGGGAGCTATTAAATATAATTAATAAAATATATTCAAATAGTTTTGAACATTTCAATTATTTAATTGGCCAAGCTATCTTGTCACTCCATTAGAGACAAGTCGCTCTTCATTCCATTACAGGACGGTATGACCAAAACCACCCTCTAACGTCGCTCTATTTACTTGAATTGATATGGGAGCCATTAAATATATTTAATACAATATATTCAAACAGTTTTGAACATTTCAATTATTTAATTGGCCAAGCGATCGTGTCATTCCATTACAGATGAGTCGCTCTTCATTCCATTACAGGACGGTATGACCCAAACCACCCTCTAACGTCGCTCTATTTACTTGAATTGATATGGGAGCTATTAAATATATTTAATACAGTACAATATATTCAAACAGTTTTGAACATTTTAATTATTTCATTGGCCAAGCAATTGTGTCATTCCATTACAGACGAGTCACTCTTCGTTCCATTACAGGACGGTTTGACCCAAACCACCCTTTAACCTCGCTCTATTTACTCGATTTGATATGGGAGCAATTAAATATATTTAATACAATATATTCAAACAGTTTTGAACATTTCAATTATTTAATTTGCCAAGCGATCGTGTCATTCCATTACAGACGAGTCGCTCTTCATTCCATTACAGGACGGTATGACCAAAACCACCCTCTAACGTCGCTCTATTTACTTGAATTGACATGGGAGCTATTAAATATAATTATTAAAATATATTCAAACAGTTTTGAACATTTCAATTATTTAATTGGCCAAGCGATCGTGTCATTCCATTACAGACGAGTCGCTCTTCATTCCATTACAGGACGGTATGACCCAAACCACCCTCTAACCTCGCTCTATTTACTTGAATTGATATGGGAGCTATTAAATATATTTAATACAATATATTCAAACAGTTTTGAACATTTTAATTATTTATTTGGCCAAGCGATCGTGTCATTACATTACAGACGAGTCGCTCTTCGTTCCATTACAGGACGGTATGACCCAAACCACCCTATAACGTCGCTCTATTTACTTGAATTGATATGGGAGCTATTAAATATATTTAATAGTATGTGTTCAAACAGTTTTGAACATTTTAATTATTTAATTGGCCAAGCGATCGTGTCATTCCATTACAGACGAGTCGCTCTTCGTTCCATTACAGGACGGTTTGACCCAAACCACCCTTTAACCTCGCTCTATTTACTCGATTTGATATGGCAGCAATTAAATATATTTAATACAATAGATTCAAACAGTTTTGAACATTTCAATTATTTAATTTGCCAAGCGATCGTGTCATTCCATTACAGACGAGTCGCTCTTCATTCCATTACAGGACGGTATGACCCAAACCACCCTCTAACGTCGCTCTATTTACTTGAATTGATATGGGAGCTATTAAATATATTTAATACAATATGTTCAAACAGTTTTGAACATTTTAATTATTTAATTGGCCAAGCGATCGTGTCATTCCATTACAGACGAGTCGCTCTTCGTTCCATTACAGGACGGTTTGACCCAAACCACCCTTTAACGTCGCTCTATTTACTTGAATTGATATGGGAGCTATTAAATATAATTAATAAAATATATTCAAATAGTTTTGAACATTTCAATTATTTAATTGGCCAAGCGATATTGTCATTCCATTACAGACGAGTCGCTCTTCATTCCATTACAGGACGGTATGACCCAAACCACCCTCTAACGTCGCTCTATTTACTTGAATTGACATGGAGCTATTAAATATAATTATTAAAATATATTCAAACAGTTTTGAACATTTCAATTATTTAATTGGCCAAGCGATCGTGTCATTCCATTACAGACGAGTCGCTCTTCATTCCATTACAGGACGGTATGAACCAAACCACCCTCTAACCTCGCTCTATTTACTTGCATTGATATGGGAGCTATTAAATATAATTAATAAAATATATTCAAATAGTTTTGAACATTTCAATTATTTAATTGGCCAAGCTATCTTGTCACTCCATTAGAGACAAGTCGCTCTTCATTCCATTACAGGACGGTATGACCAAAACCACCCTCTAACGTCGCTCTATTTACTTGAATTGATATGGGAGCCATTAAATATATTTAATACAATATATTCAAACAGTTTTGAACATTTCAATTATTTAATTGGCCAAGCGATCGTGTCATTCCATTACAGACGAGTCGCTCTTCATTCCATTACAGGACGGTATGACCCAAACCACCCTCTAACGTCGCTCTATTTACTTGAATTGATATGGGAGCTATTAAAATATATTTAATACAGTACAATATATTCAAACAGTTTTGAACATTTTAATTATTTCATTGGCCAAGCAATCGTGTCATTCCATTACAGACGAGTCGCTCTTCGTTCCATTACAGGATGGTATGACCAAAACCACCCTCTAACGTCGCTCTATTTACTTGAATTGACATGGGAGCTATTAAATATAATTATTAAAATATATTCAAACAGTTTTGAACATTTCAATTATTTAATTGGCCAAGCTATCTTGTCACTCCATTAGAGACAAGTCGCTCTTCATTCCATTACAGGACGGTATGACCAAAACCACCCTCTAACGTCGCTCTATTTACTTGAATTGATATGGGAGCCATTAAATATATTTAATACAATATATTCAAACATTTTTGAACATTTCAATTATTTAATTGGCCAAGCGATCGTGTCATTCCATTACAGACGAGTCGCTCTTCATTCCATTACAGGACGGTATGACCCAAACCACCCTCTAACCTCGCTCTATTTACTTGAATTGATATGGGAGCTATTAAATATATTTAATACAATATATTCAAACAGTTTTGAACATTTTAATTATTTATTTGGCCAAGCGATCGTGTCATTACATTACAGACGAGTCGCTCCTCGTTCCATTACAGGACGGTATGACCCAAACCACCCTATAACGTCGCTCTATTTACTTGAATTGATATGGGAGCTATTAAATATATTTAATACTATATGTTCAAACAGTTTTGAACATTTTAATTATTTAATTGGCCAAGCGATCGTGTCATTCCATTACAGACGAGTCGCTCTTCGTTCCATTACAGGACGGTTTGACCCAAACCACCCTTTAACCTCGCTCTATTTACTCGATTTGATATGGAAGCAATTAAATATATTTAATACAATAGATTCAAACAGTTTTGAACATTTCAATTATTTAATTTGCCAAGCGATCGTGTCATTCCATTACAGACGAGTCGCTCTTCATTCCATTACAGGACGGTATGACCCAAACCACCCTCTAACGTCGCTCTATTTACTTGAATTGATATGGGAGCTATTAAATATATTTAATACAATATGTTCAAACAGTTTTGAACATTTTAATTATTTAATTGGCCAAGCAATCGTGTCATTCCATTACACACGAGTCGCTCTTCGTTCCATTACAGGACGGTTTGACCCAAACCACCCTTTAACGTCGCTCTATTTACTTGAATTGATATGGGAGCTATTAAATATAATTAATAAAATATATTCAAATAGTTTTGAACATTTCAATTATTTAATTGGCCAAGCGATATTGTCATTCCATTACAGACGAGTCGCTCTTCATTCCATTACAGGACGGTATGACCCAAACCACCCTCTAACCTCGCTCTATTTACTTGAATTGATATGGGAGCTATTAAATATATTTAATACAATATATTCAAACAGTTTTGAACATTTTAATTATTTATTTGGCCAAGCGATCGTGTCATTACATTACAGACGAGTCGCTCTTCGTTCCATTACAGGACGGTATGACCCAAACCACCCTCTAACGTCGCTCTATTTACTTGAATTGATATGGGAGCTATTAAATATATTTAATACAATATGTTCAAACAGTTTTGAACATTTTAATTATTTAATTGGCCAAGCGATCGTGTCATTCCATTACAGACGAGTCGCTCTTCGTTCCATTACAGGAGGGTTTGACCCAAACCACCCTTTAACCTCGCTCTATTTACTCGATTTGATATGGAAGCAATTAAATATATTTAATACAATAGATTCAAACAGTTTTGAACATTTCAATTATTTAATTTGCCAAGCGATCGTGTCATTCCATTACAGACGAGTCGCTCTTCATTCCATTACAGGACGGTATGACCCAAACCACCCTCTAACGTCGCTCTATTTACTTGAATTGATATGGGAGCTATTAAATATATTTAATACAATATGTTCAAACAGTTTTGAACATTTTAATTATTTAATTGGCCAAGCAATCGTGTCATTCCATTACACACGAGTCGCTCTTCGTTCCATTACAGGACGGTTTGACCCAAACCACCCTTTAACGTCGCTCTATTTACTTGAATTGATATGGGAGCTATTAAATATAATTAATAAAATATATTCAAATAGTTTTGAACATTTCAATTATTTAATTGGCCAAGCGATATTGTCATTCCATTACAGACGAGTCGCTCTTCATTCCATTACAGGACGGTATGACCCAAACCACCCTCTAACCTCGCTCTATTTACTTGAATTGATATGGGAGCTATTAAATATATTTAATACAATATATTCAAACAGTTTTGAACATTTTAATTATTTATTTGGCCAAGCGATCGTGTCATTACATTACAGACGAGTCGCTCTTCGTTCCATTACAGGACGGTATGACCCAAACCACCCTCTAACGTCGCTCTATTTACTTGAATTGATATGGGAGCTATTAAATATATTTAATACAATATGTTCAAACAGTTTTGAACATTTTAATTATTTAATTGGCCAAGCGATCGTGTCATTCCATTACAGACGAGTCGCTCTTCGTTCCATTACAGGACGGTTTGACCCAAACCACCCTTTAACCTCGCTCTATTTACTCGATTTGATATGGGAGCAATTAAATATATTTAATACAATATATTCAAACAGTTTTGAACATTTCAATTATTTAATTTGCCAAGCGATCGTGTCATTCCATTACAGACGAGTCGCTCTTCATTCCATTACAGGACGGTATGACCAAAACCACCCTCTAACGTCGCTCTATTTACTTGAATTGACATGGGAGCTATTAAATATAATTATTAAAATATATTCAAACAGTTTTGAACATTTCAATTATTTAATTGGCCAAGCGATCGTGTCATTCCATTACAGACGAGTCGCTCTTCATTCCATTACAGGACGGTATGAACCAAACCACCCTCTAACGTCGCTCTATTTACTTGAATTGATATGGGAGCTATTAAATATAATTAATAAAATATATTCAAATAGTTTTGAACATTTCAATTATTTAATTGGCCAAGCTATCTTGTCACTCCATTAGAGACAAGTCGCTCTTCATTCCATTACAGGACGGTATGACCAAAACCACCCTCTAACGTCGCTCTATTTACTTGAATTGATATGGGAGCCATTAAATATATTTAATACAATATATTCAAACAGTTTTGAACATTTCAATTATTTAATTGGCCAAGCGATCGTGTCATTCCATTACAGACGAGTCGCTCTTCATTCCATTACAGGACGGTATGACCCAAACCACCCTCTAACGTCGCTCTATTTACTTAAATTGATATGGGAGCTATTAAATATATTTAATACAGTACAATATATTCAAACAGTTTTGAACATTTTAATTATTTCATTGGCCAAGCAATCGTGTCATTCCATTACAGACGAGTCGCTCTTCGTTCCATTACAGGACGGTTTGACCCAAACCACCCTTAAACCTCGCTCTATTTACTCGATTTGATATGGGAGCAATTAAATATATTTAATACAATATATTCAAACAGTTTTGAACATTTCAATTATTTAATTTGCCAAGCGATCGTGTCATTCCATTACAGACGAGTCGCTCTTCATTCCATTACAGGACGGTATGACCAAAACCACCCTCTAACGTCGCTCTATTTACTTGAATTGACATGGGAGCTATTAAATATAATTATTAAAATATATTCAAACAGTTTTGAACATTTCAATTATTTAATTGGCCAAGCGATCGTGTCATTCCATTACAGACGAGTCGCTCTTCATTCCATTACAGGACGGTATGAACCAAACCACCCTTTAACCACGCTCTATTTACTTGCATTGATATGGGAGCTATTAAATATAATTAATAAAATATATTCAAATAGTTTTGAACATTTCAATTATTTAATTGGCCAAGCGATCGTGTCATTACATTACAGACGAGTCGCTCTTCATTCCATTACAGGACGGTATGACCCAAACCACCCTCTAACGTCGCTCTATTTACTTGAATTGATATGGGAGCTATTAAATATATTTAATACTATATGTTCAAACAGTTTTGAACATTTTAATTATTTAATTGGCCAAGCGATCGTGTCATTCCATTACAGACGAGTCGCTCTTCGTTCCATTACAGGACGGTTTGACCCAAATCACCCTTTAACCTCGCTCTATTTACTCGATTTGATATGGAAGCAATTAAATATATTTAATACAATAGATTCAAACAGTTTTGAACATTTCAATTATTTAATTTGCCAAGCGATCGTGTCATTCCATTACAGACGAGTCGCTCTTCATTCCATTACAGGACGGTATGACCCAAACCACCCTCTAACGTCGCTCTATTTACTTGAATTGATATGGGAGCTATTAATTATATTTAATACAATATATTCTAACAGTTTTGAATGTTTCAATTATTTAATTGGCCAAGCGATATTGTCATTCCATTACAGACGAGTCGCTCTTCATCCCATTACAGGACGGTTTGACCCAAACCACCCTTTAACCACGCTCTATTTACTCGATTTGATATGGGAGCAATTAAATATATTTAATACAATATATTCAAACAGTTTTGAACATTTCAATTATTTAATTTGCCAAGCGATCGTGTCATTCCATTACAGACGAGTCGCTCTTCATTCCATTACAGGATGGTATGACCAAAACCACCTTCTAACGTCGCTCTATATACTTGAATTGACATGGGAGCTATTAAATATAATTATTAAAATATATTCAAACAATTTTGAACATTTCAATTATTTAATTGGCCAAGCGATATTGTCATTCCATTACAGACGAGTCGCTCTTCATTCCGTTACAGGACGGTATGACCCAAACCACCCTCTAACCTCGCTCTATTTACTTGAATTGATATGGGAGCTATTAAATATATTTAATACAATAGATTCAAACATTTTTGAACATTTCAATTATTTAATTTGCCAAGCGATCGTGTCATTCCATTACAGACGAGTCGCTCTTCATTCCATTACAGGACGGTATGACCCAAACCACCCTCTAACGTCGCTCTATTTACTTGAATTGATATGGGAGCTATTAAATATATTTAATACAATATGTTCAAACAGTTTTGAACATTTTAATTATTTAATTGGCCAAGCAATCGTGTCATTCCATTACAGACGAGTCGCTCTTCGTTCCATTACAGGACGGTTTGACCCAAACCACCCTTTAACGTCGCTCTATTTACTTGAATTGATATGGGAGCTATTAAATATAATTAATAAAATATATTCAAATAGTTTTGAACATTTCAATTATTTAATTGGCCAAGCGATATTGTCATTCCATTACAGACGAGTCGCTCTTCATTCCATTACAGGACGGTATGACCCAAACCACCCTCTAACCTCGCTCTATTTACTTGAATTGATATGGGAGCTATTAAATATATTTAATACAATATATTCAAACAGTTTTGAACATTTTAATTATTTATTTGGCCAAGCGATCGTGTCATTACATTACAGACGAGTCGCTCTTCGTTCCATTACAGGACGGTATGACCCAAACCACCCTCTAACGTCGCTCTATTTACTTGAATTGATATGGGAGCTATTAAATATATTTAATACAATATGTTCAAACAGTTTTGAACATTTTAATTATTTAATTGGCCAAGCGATCGTGTCATTCCATTACAGACGAGTCGCTCTTCGTTCCATTACAGGACGGTTTGACCCAAACCACCCTTTAACCTCGCTCTATTTACTCGATTTGATATGGGAGCAATTAAATATATTTAATACAATATATTCAAACAGTTTTGAACATTTCAATTATTTAATTTGCCAAGCGATCGTGTCATTCCATTACAGACGAGTCGCTCTTCATTCCATTACAGGACGGTATGACCAAAACCACCCTCTAACGTCGCTCTATTTACTTGAATTGATATGGGAGCTATTAAATATATTTAATACTATATGTGCAAACAGTTTTGAACATTTTAATTATTTAATTGGCCAAGCGATCGTGTCATTCCATTACAGACGAGTCGCTCTTCGTTCCATTACAGGACGGTTTGACCCAAACCACCCTTTAACCTCGCTCTATTTACTCGATTTGATATGGAAGCAATTAAATATATTTAATACAATAGATTCAAACAGTTTTGAACATTTCAATTATTTAATTTGCCAAGCGATCGTGTCATTCCATTACAGACGAGTCGCTCTTCATTCCATTACAGGACGGTATGACCCAAACCACCCTCTAACGTCGCTCTATTTACTTGAATTGATATGGGAGCTATTAAATATATTTAATACAATATGTTCAAACAGTTTTGAACATTTTAATTATTTAATTGGCCAGGCGATCGTGTCATTCCATTACAGACGAGTCGCTCTTCGTTCCATTACAGGACGGTTTGACCCAAACCACCCTTTAACGTCGCTCTATTTACTTGAATTGATATGGGAGCTATTAAATATAATTAATAAAATATATTCAAATAGTTTTGAACATTTCAATTATTTAATTGGCCAAGCGATATTGTCATTCCATTACAGACGAGTCGCTCTTCATTCCATTACAGGACGGTATGACCCAAACCACCCTCTAACTTCGCTCTATTTACTTGAATTGATATGGGAGCTATTAAATATATTTAATACAATATATTCAAACAGTTTTGAACATTTTAATTATTTATTTGGCCAAGCGATCGTGTCATTACATTACAGACGAGTCGCTCTTCGTTCCATTACAGGACGGTATGACCCAAACCACCCTCTAACGTCGCTCTATTTACTTGAATTGATATGGGAGCTATTAAATATATTTAATACAATATGTTCAAACAGTTTTGAACATTTTAATTATTTAATTGGCCAAGCGATCGTGTCATTCCATTACAGACGAGTCGCTCTTCGTTCCATTACAGGACGGTTTGACCCAAACCACCCTTTAACCTCGCTCTAATTACTCGATTTGATATGGGAGCAATTAAATATAACTAATAAAATATATTCAAATAGTTTTGAACATTTCAATTATTTAATTGGCCAAGCGATATTGTCATTCCATTACAGACGAGTCGCTCTTCATTCCATTACAGGACGGTATGACCCAAACCACCCTCTAACCTCGCTCTATTTACTTGAATTGATATGGGAGCTATTAAATATATTTAATACAATATATTCAAACAGTTTTGATCATTTTAATTATTTATTTGGCCAAGCGATCGTGTCATTACATTACAGACGAGTCGCTCTTCGTTCCATTACAGGACGGTATGACCCAAACCACCCTTTAACCTCGCTCTATTTACTCGATTTGATATGGGAGCAATTAAATATATTTAATACAATATATTCAAACAGTTTTGAACATTTCAATTATTTAATTTGCCAAGCGATCGTGTCATTCCATTACAGACGAGTCGCTCTTCATTCCATTACAGGACGGTATGACCAAAACCACCCTCTAACGTCGCTCTATTTACTTGAATTGACATGGGAGCTATTAAATATAATTATTAAAATATATTCAAACAGTTTTGAACATTTCAATTATTTAATTGGCCAAGCGATCGTGTCATTCCATTACAGATGAGTCGCTCTTCATTCCATTACAGGACGGTATGAACCAAACCACCCTTTAACCTCGCTCTGTTTACTTGCTTTGATATGGGAGCTATTAAATATAATTAATAAAATATATTCAAATAGTTTTGAACATTTCAATTATTTAATTGGCCAAGCTATCTTGTCACTCCATTAGAGACAAGTCGCTCTTTATTCCATTACAGGACGGTATGACCAAAACCACCCTCTAACGTCGCTCTATTTACTTGAATTGATATGGGAGCCATTAAATATATTTAATACAATATATTCAAACAGTTTTGAACATTTCAATTATTTAATTGGCCAAGCGATCGTGTCATTCCATTACAGACGAGTCGCTCTTCATTCCATTACAGGACGGTATGACCCAAACCACCCTCTAACGTCGCTCTATTTACTTGAATTGATATGGGAGCTATTAAATATATTTAATACTATATGTTCAAACAGTTTTGAACATTTTAATTATTTAATTGGCCAAGCGATCGTGTCATTCCATTACAGACGAGTCGCTCTTCATTCCATTACAGGACGGTTTGACCCAAACCACCCTTTAACCTCGCTCTATTTACTCGATTTGATACGGGAGCAATTAAATATATTTAATACAATATATTCAAACAGTTTTGAACATTTCAATTATTTAATTTGCCAAGCGATCGTGTCATTCCATTACAGACGAGTCGCTCTTCATTCCATTACAGGACGGTATGACCAAAACCACCCTCTAACGTCGCTCTATTTACTTGAATTGACATGGGAGCTATTAAATATAATTATTAAAATATATTCAAACAGTTTTGAACATTTCAATTATTTAATTGGCCAAGCGATCGTGTCATTCCATTACAGACGAGTCGCTCTTCATTCCATTACAGGACGGTATGAACCAAACCACCCTTTAACCTCGCTCTACTTACTTGCATTGATATGGGAGCTATTAAATATAATTAATAAAATATATTCAAATAGTTTTGAACATTTCAATTATTTAATTGGCCAAGCTATCTTGTCACTCCATTAGAGACAAGTCGCTCTTCATTCCATTACAGGAGTGTATGACCCAAACCACCCTTTAACCTCGCTCTATTTACTTGCATTGATATGGGAGCTATTAAATATAATTATTAAAATATATTCAAATAGTTTTGAACATTTCAATTATTTAATTGGCCAAGCGATATTGTCATTCCATTACAGACGAGTCGCTCTTCATTCCATTACAGGACGGTTTGACCCAAACCACCCTTTAACCTCGCTCTATTTACTCGATTTGATATGGGAGCAATTAAATATATTTAATACAATATATTCAAACAGTTTTGAACATTTCAATTATTTATTTGGCCAAGCGATCGTGTCATTACATTACAGACGAGTCGCTCTTCGTTCCATTACAGGACGGTATGACCAAAACCACCCTCTAACGTCGCTCTATTTACTTGAATTGACATGGGAACTATTAAATATAATTATTAAAATATATTCAAACAGTTTTGAACATTTCAATTATTTAATTGGCCAAGCTATCTTGTCACTCCATTAGAGACAAGTCGCTCTTCATTCCATTACAGGACGGTATGACCAAAACCACCCTCTAACTTCGCTCTATTTACTTGAATTGATATGGGAGCCATTAAATATATTTAATACAATATATTTAAACAGTTTTGAACATTTCAATTATTTAATTGGCCAAGCGATCGTGTCATTCCATTACAGACGAGTCGCTCTTCATTCCATTACAGGACGGTATGACCAAAACCACCCTCTAACGTCGCTCTATTTACTTGAATTGACATGGGAGCTATTAAATATAATTATTAAAATATATTCAAACAGTTTTGAACATTTCAATTATTTAATTGGCCAAGCGATCGTGTCATTCCATTACAGACGAGTCGCTCTTCATTCCATTACAGGACGGTATGAACCAAACCACCCTTTAACCTCGCTCTGTTAACTTGCATTGATATGGGAGCTATTAAATATAATTAATAAAATATATTCAAATAGTTTTGAACATTTCAATTATTTAATTGGCCAAGCTATCTTGTCACTCCATTAGAGACAAGTCGCTCTTCATTCCATTACAGGACGGTATGACCAAACCCACCCTCTAACGTCGCTCTATTTACTTGAATTGACATGGGAGCTATTAAATATAATTATTAAAATATATTCAAACAGTTTTGAACATTTCAATTATTTAATTGGCCAAGCGATCGTGTCATTCCATTACAGACGAGTCGCTCTTCATTCCATTACAGGACGGTATGACCCAAACCACCCTCTAACGTCGCTCTATTTACTTAAATTGATATGGGAGCTATTAAATATATTTAATACATTACAATATATTCAAACAGTTTTGAACATTTTAATTATTTCATTGGCCAAGCAATCGTGTCATTCCATTACAGACGAGTCGCTCTTCGTTCCATTACAGGACGGTTTGACCCAAACCACCCTTTAACCTCGCTCTATTTACTCGATTTGATATGGGAGCAATTAAATATATTTAATACAAGATATTCAAACAGTTTTGAACATTTCAATTATTTAATTTGCCAAGCGATCGTGTCATTCCATTACAGACGAGTCGCTCTTCATTCCATTACAGGACGGTATGACCAAAACCACCCTCTAACGTCGCTCTATTTACTTGAATTGACATGGGAGCTATTAAATATAATTATTAAAATATATTCAAACAGTTTTGAACATTTCAATTATTTAATTGGCCAAGCGATCGTGTCATTCCATTACAGACGAGTCGCTCTTCATTCCATTACAGGACGGTATGAATCAAACCACCCTTTCACCACGCTCTATTTACTTGCATTGATATGGGAGCTATTAAATATAATTAATAAAATATATTCAAATAGTTTTGAACATTTCAATTATTTAATTGGCCAAGCGATCGTGTCATTACATTACAGACGAGTCGCTCTTCATTCCATTACAGGACGGTATGACCCAAACCACCCTCTAACGTCGCTCTATTTACTTGAATTGATATGGGAGCTATTAAATATATTTAATACTATATGTTCAAACAGTTTTGAACATTTTAATTATTTAATTGGCCAAGCGATCGTGTCATTCCATTACAGACGAGTCGCTCTTCGTTCCATTACAGGACGGTTTGACCCAAATCACCCTTTAACCTCGCTCTATTTACTCGATTTGATATGGAAGCAATTAAATATATTTAATACAATAGATTCAAACAGTTTTGAACATTTCAATTATTTAATTTGCCAAGCGATCGTGTCATTCCATTACAGACGAGTCGCTCTTCGTTCCATTACAGGACGGTATGACCAAAACCACCCTCTAACGTCGCTCTATTTACTTGAATTGACATGGGAGCTATTAAATATAATTATTAAAATATATTCAAACAGTTTTGAACATTTCAATTATTTAATTGGCCAAGCTATCTTGTCACTCCATTAGAGACAAGTCGCTCTTCATTCCATTACAGGACGGTATGACCAAAACCACCCTCTAACGTCGCTCTATTTACTTGAATTGATATGGGAGCCATTAAATATATTTAATACAATATATTCAAACAGTTTTGAACATTTCAATTATTTAATTGGCCAAGCGATCGTGTCATTCCATTACAGACGAGTCGCTCTTCATTCCATTACAGGACGGTATGACCAAAACCACCCTCTAACGTCGCTCTATTTACTTGAATTGACATGGGAGCTATTAAATATAATTATTAAAATATATTCAAACAGTTTTGAACATTTCAATTATTTAATTGGCCAAGCGATCGTGTCATTCCATTACAGACGAGTCGCTCTTCATTCCATTACAGGACGGTATGAACCAAACCACCCTTTAACCTCGCTCTGTTTACTTGCATTGATATGGGAGCTATTAAATATAATTAATAAAATATATTCAAATAGTTTTGAACATTTCAATTATTTAATTGGCCAAGCGATCGTGTCATTCCATTACAGACGAGTCGCTCTTCATTCCATTACAGGACGGTATGAACCAAACCACCCTTTCACCACGCTCTATTTACTTGAATTGACATGGGAGCTATTAAATATAATTATTAAAATATATTCAAACAGTTTTGAACATTTCAATTATTTAATTGGCCAAGCGATCGTGTCATTCCATTACAGACGAGTCGCTCTTCGTTCCATTACAGGACGGTTTGACCCAAATCACCCTTTAACCTCGCTCTATTTACTCGATTTGATATGGAAGCAATTAAATATATTTAATACAATAGATTCAAACAGTTTTGAACATTTCAATTATTTAATTTGCCAAGCGATCGTGTCATTCCATTACAGACGAGTCGCTCTTCGTTCCATTACAGGACGGTATGACCAAAACCACCCTCTAACGTCGCTCTATTTACTTGAATTGACATGGGAGCTATTAAATATAATTATTAAAATATATTCAAACAGTTTTGAACATTTCAATTATTTAATTGGCCAAGCTATCTTGTCACTCCATTAGAGACAAGTCGCTCTTCATTCCATTACAGGACGGTATGACCAAAACCACCCTCTAACGTCGCTCTATTTACTTGAATTGATATGGGAGCCATTAAATATATTTAATACAATATATTCAAACAGTTTTGAACATTTCAATTATTTAATTGGCCAAGCGATCGTGTCATTCCATTACAGACGAGTCGCTCTTCATTCCATTACAGGACGGTATGACCAAAACCACCCTCTAACGTCGCTCTATTTACTTGAATTGACATGGGAGCTATTAAATATAATTATTAAAATATATTCAAACAGTTTTGAACATTTCAATTATTTAATTGGCCAAGCGATCGTGTCATTCCATTACAGACGAGTCGCTCTTCATTCCATAACAGGACGGTATGAACCAAACCACCCTTTAACCTCGCTCTGTTTACTTGCATTGATATGGGAGCTATTAAATATAATTAATAAAATATATTCAAATAGTTTTGAACATTTCAATTATTTAATTGGCCAAGCGATCGTGTCATTCCATTACAGACGAGTCGCTCTTCATTCCATTACAGGACGGTATGAACCAAACCACCCTTTCACCACGCTCTATTTACTTGAATTGACATGGGAGCTATTAAATATAATTATTAAAATATATTCAAACAGTTTTGAACATTTCAATTATTTAATTGGCCAAGCGATCGTGTCATTCCATTACAGACAAGTCGCTATTCATTCCATTACAGGACGGTATGACCAAACCCACCCTCTAACGTCGCTCTATTTACTTGAATTGATATGGGAGCCATTTAATATATTTAATACAATATATTCAAACAGTTTTGAACATTTCAATTATTTAATTGGCCAAGCGATCGTGTCATTCCATTACAGACGAGTCGCTCTTCATTCCATTACAGGACGGTATGACCCAAACCACCCTCTAACGTCGCTCTATTTACTTAAATTGATATGGGAGCTATTAAATATATTTAATACAGTACAATATATTCAAACAGTTTTGAACATTTTAATTATTTCATTGGCCAAGCAATCGTGTCATTCCATTACAGACGAGTCGCTCTTCGTTCCATTACAGGACGGTTTGACCCAAACCACCCTTTAACCTCGCTCTATTTACTCGATTTGATATGGGAGCAATTAAATATATTTAATACAATATATTCAAACAGTTTTGAACATTTCAATTATTTAATTTGCCAAGCGATCGTGTCATTCCATTACAGACGAGTCGCTCTTCATTCCATTACAGGACGGTATGACCCAAACCACCCTCTAACGTCGCTCTATTTACTTGAATTGACATGGGAGCTATTAAATATCATTATTAAAATATATTCAAACAGTTTTGAACATTTCAATTATTTAATTGGCCAAGCGATCGTGTCATTCCATTACAGACGAGTCGCTCTTCATTCCATTACAGGACGGTATGAACCAAACCACCCTTTCACCACGCTCTATTTACTTGCATTGATATGGGAGCTATTAAATATAATTAATAAAATATATTCAAATAGTTTTGAACATTTCAATTATTTAATTGGCCAAGCGATCGTGTCATTACATTACAGACGAGTCGCTCTTCATTCCATTACAGGACGGTATGACCCAAACCACCCTCTAACGTCGCTCTATTTACTTGAATTGATATGGGAGCTATTAAATATATTTAATACTATATGTTCAAACAGTTTTGAACATTTTAATTATTTAATTGGCCAAGCGATCGTGTCATTCCATTACAGACGAGTCGCTCTTCGTTCCATTACAGGACGGTTTGACCCAAATCACCCTTTAACCTCGCTCTATTTACTCGATTTGATATGGAAGCAATTAAATATATTTAATACAATAGATTCAAACAGTTTTGAACATTTCAATTATTTAATTTGCCAAGCGATCGTGTCATTCCATTACAGACAAGTCGCTCTTCATTCCATTACAGGACGGTATGACCCAAACCACCCTCTAACGTCGCTCTATTTACTTGAATTGATATGGGAGCTATTAATTATATTTAATACAATATATTCTAACAGTTTTGAATGTTTCAATTATTTAATTGGCCAAGCGATATTGTCATTCCATTACAGACGAGTCGCTCTTCATCCCATTACAGGACAGTTTGACCCAAACCACCCTTTAACCACGCTCTATTTACTCGATTTGATATGGGAGCAATTAAATATATTTAATACAATATATTCAAACAGTTTTGAACATTTCAATTATTTAATTGGCCAAGCGATCGTGTCATTCCATTACAGACGAGTCGCTCTTCATTCCATTACAGGACGGTATGACCCAAACCACCCTCTAACGTCGCTCTATTTACTTAAATTGATATGGGAGCTATTAAATATATTTAATACATTACAATATATTCAAACAGTTTTGAACATTTTAATTATTTCATTGGCCAAGCAATCGTGTCATTCCATTACAGACGAGTCGCTCTTCGTTCCATTACAGGACGGTTTGACCCAAACCACCCTTTAACCTCGCTCTATTTACTCGATTTGATATGGGAGCAATTAAATATATTTAATACAAGATATTCAAACAGTTTTGAACATTTCAATTATTTAATTTGCCAAGCGATCGTGTCATTCCATTACAGACGAGTCGCTCTTCATTCCATTACAGGACGGTATGACCAAAACCACCCTCTAACGTCGCTCTATTTACTTGAATTGACATGGGAGCTATTAAATATAATTATTAAAATATATTCAAACAGTTTTGAACATTTCAATTATTTAATTGGCCAAGCGATCGTGTCATTCCATTACAGACGAGTCGCTCTTCATTCCATTACAGGACGGTATGAATCAAACCACCCTTTCACCACGCTCTATTTACTTGCATTGATATGGGAGCTATTAAATATAATTAATAAAATATATTCAAATAGTTTTGAACATTTCAATTATTTAATTGGCCAAGCGATCGTGTCATTACATTACAGACGAGTCGCTCTTCATTCCATTACAGGACGGTATGACCCAAACCACCCTCTAACGTCGCTCTATTTACTTGAATTGATATGGGAGCTATTAAATATATTTAATACTATATGTTCAAACAGTTTTGAACATTTTAATTATTTAATTGGCCAAGCGATCGTGTCATTCCATTACAGACGAGTCGCTCTTCGTTCCATTACAGGACGGTTTGACCCAAATCACCCTTTAACCTCGCTCTATTTACTCGATTTGATATGGAAGCAATTAAATATATTTAATACAATAGATTCAAACAGTTTTGAACATTTCAATTATTTTATTTGCCAAGCGATCGTGTCATTCCATTACAGACGAGTCGCTCTTCGTTCCATTACAGGACGGTATGACCAAAACCACCCTCTAACGTCGCTCTATTTACTTGAATTGACATGGGAGCTATTAAATATAATTATTAAAATATATTCAAACAGTTTTGAACATTTCAATTATTTAATTGGCCAAGCTATCTTGTCACTCCATTAGAGACAAGTCGCTCTTCATTCCATTACAGGACGGTATGACCAAAACCACCCTCTAACGTCGCTCTATTTACTTGAATTGATATGGGAGCCATTAAATATATTTAATACAATATATTCAAACAGTTTTGAACATTTCAATTATTTAATTGGCCAAGCGATCGTGTCATTCCATTACAGACGAGTCGCTCTTCATTCCATTACAGGACGGTATGACCAAAACCACCCTCTAACGTCGCTCTATTTACTTGAATTGACATGGGAGCTATTAAATATAATTATTAAAATATATTCAAACAGTTTTGAACATTTCAATTATTTAATTGGCCAAGCGATCGTGTCATTCCATTACAGACGAGTCGCTCTTCATTCCATTACAGGACGGTATGAACCAAACCACCCTTTAACCTCGCTCTGTTTACTTGCATTGATATGGGAGCTATTAAATATAATTAATAAAATATATTCAAATAGTTTTGAACATTTCAATTATTTAATTGGCCAAGCGATCGTGTCATTCCATTACAGACGAGTCGCTCTTCATTCCATTACAGGACGGTATGAACCAAACCACCCTTTCACCACGCTCTATTTACTTGAATTGACATGGGAGCTATTAAATATAATTATTAAAATATATTCAAACAGTTTTGAACATTTCAATTATTTAATTGGCCAAGCGATCGTGTCATTCCATTACAGACAAGTCGCTCTTCATTCCATTACAGGACGGTATGACCAAACCCACCCTCTAACGTCGCTCTATTTACTTGAATTGATATGGGAGCCATTAAATATATTTAATACAATATATTCAAACAGTTTTGAACATTTCAATTATTTAATTGGCCAAGCGATCGTGTCATTCCATTACAGACGAGTCGCTCTTCATTCCATTACAGGACGGTATGACCCAAACCACCCTCTAACGTCGCTCTATTTACTTAAATTGATATGGGAGCTATTAAATATATTTAATACAGTACAATATATTCAAACAGTTTTGAACATTTTAATTATTTCATTGGCCAAGCAATCGTGTCATTCCATTACAGACGAGTCGCTCTTCGTTCCATTACAGGACGGTTTGACCCAAACCACCCTTTAACCTCGCTCTATTTACTCGATTTGATATGGGAGCAATTAAATATATTTAATACAATATATTCAAACAGTTTTGAACATTTCAATTATTTAATTTGCCAAGCGATCGTGTCATTCCATTACAGACGAGTCGCTCTTCATTCCATTACAGGACGGTATGACCCAAACCACCCTCTAACGTCGCTCTATTTACTTGAATTGACATGGGAGCTATTAAATATCATTATTAAAATATATTCAAACAGTTTTGAACATTTCAATTATTTAATTGGCCAAGCGATCGTGTCATTCCATTACAGACGAGTCGCTCTTCATTCCATTACAGGACGGTATGAACCAAACCACCCTTTCACCACGCTCTATTTACTTGCATTGATATGGGAGCTATTAAATATAATTAATAAAATATATTCAAATAGTTTTGAACATTTCAATTATTTAATTGGCCAAGCGATCGTGTCATTACATTACAGACGGTCGCTCTTCATTCCATTACAGGACGGTATGACCCAAACCACCCTCTAACGTCGCTCTATTTACTTGAATTGATATGGGAGCTATTAAATATATTTAATACTATATGTTCAAACAGTTTTGAACATTTTAATTATTTAATTGGCCAAGCGATCGTGTCATTCCATTACAGACGAGTCGCTCTTCGTTCCATTACAGGACGGTTTGACCCAAATCACCCTTTAACCTCGCTCTATTTACTCGATTTGATATGGAAGCAATTAAATATATTTAATACAATAGATTCAAACAGTTTTGAACATTTCAATTATTTAATTTGCCAAGCGATCGTGTCATTCCATTACAGACGAGTCGCTCTTCATTCCATTACAGGACGGTATGACCCAAACCACCCTCTAACGTCGCTCTATTTACTTGAATTGATATGGGAGCTATTAATTATATTTAATACAATATATTCTAACAGTTTTGAATGTTTCAATTATTTAATTGGCCAAGCGATATTGTCATTCCATTACAGACGAGTCGCTCTTCATCCCATTACAGGACGGTTTGACCCAAACCACCCTTTAACCACGCTCTATTTACTCGATTTGATATGGGAGCAATTAAATATATTTAATACAATATATTCAAACAGTTTTGAACATTTCAATTATTTAATTTGCCAAGCGATCGTGTCATTCCATTACAGACGAGTCGCTCTTCGTTCCATTACAGGACGGTATGACCAAAACCACCCTCTAACGTCGCTCTATTTACTTGAATTGACATGGGAGCTATTAAATATAATTATTAAAATATATTCAAACAGTTTTGAACATTTCAATTATTTAATTGGCCAAGCTATCTTGTCACTCCATTAGAGACAAGTCGCTCTTCATTCCATTACAGGACGGTATGACCAAAACCACCCTCTAACGTCGCTCTATTTACTTGAATTGATATGGGAGCCATTAAATATATTTAATACAATATATTCAAACAGTTTTGAACATTTCAATTATTTAATTGGCCAAGCGATCGTGTCATTCCATTACAGACGAGTCGCTCTTCATTCCATTACAGGACGGTATGACCAAAACCACCCTCTAACGTCGCTCTATTTACTTGAATTGACATGGGAGCTATTAAATATAATTATTAAAATATATTCAAACAGTTTTGAACATTTCAATTATTTAATTGGCCAAGCGATCGTGTCATTCCATTACAGACGAGTCGCTCTTCATTCCATTACAGGACGGTATGAACCAAACCACCCTTTAACCTCGCTCTGTTTACTTGCATTGATATGGGAGCTATTAAATATAATTAATAAAATATATTCAAATAGTTTTGAACATTTCAATTATTTAATTGGCCAAGCGATCGTGTCATTCCATTACAGACGAGTCGCTCTTCATTCCATTACAGGACGGTATTAACCAAACCACCCTTTCACCACGCTCTATTTACTTGAATTGACATGGGAGCTATTAAATATAATTATTAAAATATATTCAAACAGTTTTGAACATTTCAATTATTTAATTGGCCAAGCGATCGTGTCATTCCATTACAGACAAGTCGCTCTTCATTCCATTACAGGACGGTATGACCAAACCCACCCTCTAACGTCGCTCTATTTACTTGAATTGATATGGGAGCCATTAAATATATTTAATACAATATATTCAAACAGTTTTGAACATTTCAATTATTTAATTGGCCAAGCGATCGTGTCATTCCATTACAGACGAGTCGCTCTTCATTCCATTACAGGACGGTATGACCCAAACCACCCTCTAACGTCGCTCTATTTACTTAAATTGATATGGGAGCTATTAAATATATTTAATACAGTACAATATATTCAAACAGTTTTGAACATTTTAATTATTTCATTGGCCAAGCAATCGTGTCATTCCATTACAGACGAGTCGCTCTTCGTTCCATTACAGGACGGTTTGACCCAAACCACCCTTTAACCTCGCTCTATTTACTCGATTTGATATGGGAGCAATTAAATATATTTAATACAATATATTCAAACAGTTTTGAACATTTCAATTATTTAATTTGCCAAGCGATCGTGTCATTCCATTACAGACGAGTCGCTCTTCATTCCATTACAGGACGGTATGACACAAACCACCCTCTAACGTCGCTCTATTTACTTGAATTGACATGGGAGCTATTAAATATAATTATTAAAATATATTCAAACAGTTTTGAACATTTCAATTATTTAATTGGCCAAGCGATCGTGTCATTCCATTACAGACGAGTCGCTCTTCATTCCATTACAGGACGGTATGAACCAAACCACCCTTTCACCACGCTCTATTTACTTGCATTGATATGGGAGCTATTAAATATAATTAATAAAATATATTCAAATAGTTTTGAACATTTCAATTATTTAATTGGCCAAGCGATCGTGTCATTACATTACAGACGAGTCGCTCTTCATTCCATTACAGGACGGTATGACCCAAACCACCCTCTAACGTCGCTCTATTTACTTGAATTGATATGGGAGCTATTAAATATATTTAATACTATATGTTCAAACAGTTTTGAACATTTTAATTATTTAATTGGCCAAGCGATCGTGTCATTCCAATACAGACGAGTCGCTCTTCGTTCCATTACAGGACGGTTTGACCCAAATCACCCTTTAACCTCGCTCTATTTACTCGATTTGATATGGAAGCAATTAAATATATTTAATACAATAGATTCAAACAGTTTTGAACATTTCAATTATTTAATTTGCCAAGCGATCGTGTCATTCCATTACAGACGAGTCGCTCTTCATTCCATTACAAGACGGTATGACCAAAACCACCCTCTAACGTCGCTCTATTTACTTGAATTGACATGGGAGCTATTAAATATAATTATTAAAATATATTCAAACAGTTTTGAACATTTCAATTATTTAATTGGCCAAGCGATCGTGTCATTCCATTACAGACGAGTCGCTCATCATTCCATTACAGGACGGTATGAACCAAACCACCCTTTAACCTCGCTCTATTTACTTGCATTGATATGGGAGCTATTAAATATAATTAATAAAATATATTCAAATAGTTTTGAACATTTCAATTATTTAATTGGCCAAGCGATCGTGTCATTACATTACAGACGAGTCGCTCTTCGTTCCATTACAGGACGGTATGACCCAAACCACCCTCTAACGTCGCTCTATTTACTTGAATTGATATGGGAGCTATTAAATATATTTAATACAATATGTTCAAACAGTTTTGAACATTTTAATTATTTAATTGGCCAAGCGATCGTGTCATTCCATTACAGACGAGTCGCTCTTCGTTCCATTACAGGACGGTTTGACCCAAACCACCCTTTAACCTCGCTCTATTTGCTCGATTTGATATGGGAGCAATTAAATATATTTAATACAATATATTCAAACAGTTTTGAACATTTCAATTATTTAATTTGCCAAGCGATCGTGTCATTCCATTACAGACGAGTCGCTCTTCATTCCATTACAGGACGGTATGACCAAAACCACCCTCTAACGTCGCTCTATTTACTTGAATTGACATGGGAGCTATTAAATATAATTATTAAAATATATTCAAACAGTTTTGAACATTTCAATTATTTAATTGGCCAAGCTATCTTGTCACTCCATTAGAGACAAGTCGCTCTTCATTCCATTACAGGACGGTATGAACCAAACCACCCTTTCACCACGCTCTATTTACTTGCATTGATATGGGAGCTATTAAATATAATTAATAAAATATATTCAAATAGTTTTGAACATTTCAATTATTTAATTGGCCAAGCGATCGTGTCATTACATTACAGACGAGTCGCTCTTCATTCCATTACAGGACGGTATGACCCAAACCACCCTCTAACGTCGCTCTATTTACTTGAATTGATATGGGAGCTATTAAATATATTTAATACTATATGTTCAAACAGTTTTGAACATTTTAATTATTTAATTGGCCAAGCGATCGTGTCATTCCATTACAGACGAGTCGCTCTTCGTTCCATTACAGGACGGTTTGACCCAAATCACCCTTTAATCTCGCTCTATTTACTCGATTTGATATGGAAGCAATTAAATATATTTAATACAATAGATTCAAACAGTTTTGAACATTTCAATTATTTAATTTGCCAAGCGATCGTGTCATTCCATTACAGACGAGTCGCTCTTCATTCCATTACAGGACGGTATGACCAAAACCACCCTCTAACGTCGCTCTATTTACTTGAATTGACATGGGAGCTATTAAATATAATTATTAAAATATATTCAAACAGTTTTGAACATTTCAATTATTTAATTGGCCAAGCGATCGTGTCATTCCATTACAGACGAGTCGCTCTTCATTCCATTACAGGACGGTATGAACCAAACCACCCTTTAACCTCGCTCTATTTACTTGCATTGATATGGGAGCTATTAAATATAATTAATAAAATATATTCAAATAGTTTTGAACATTTCAATTATTTAATTGGCCAAGCTATCTTGTCACTCCATTAGAGACAAGTCGCTCTTCATTCCATTACAGGAGTGTATGACCCAAACCACCCTTTAACCTCGCTCTATTTACTTGCATTGATATGGGAGCTATTAAATATAATTATTAAAATATATTCAAATAGTTTTGAACATTTCAATTATTTAATTGGCCAAGCGATATTGTCATTCCATTACAGACGAGTCGCTCTTCATTCCATTACAGGACGGTTTGACCCAAACCACCCTTTAACCTCGCTCTATTTACTCGATTTGATATGGGAGCAATTAAATATATTTAATACAATATATTCAAACAG
Organism: Saccoglossus kowalevskii; assembly: GCF_978046115.1. Lineage (NCBI taxonomy): Eukaryota > Metazoa > Hemichordata > Enteropneusta > Harrimaniidae > Saccoglossus > Saccoglossus kowalevskii. The sequence continues at coordinate 26,138,007 of NC_140661.1, read as the reverse complement.
TTTTGAACATTTCAATTATTTATTTGGCCAAGCGATCGTGTCATTACATTACAGACGAGTCGCTCTTCGTTCCATTACAGGACGGTATGACCCAAACCACCCTCTAACGTCGCTCTATTTACTTGAATTGATATGGGAGCTATTAAATATATTTAATACAATATGTTCAAACAGTTTTGAACATTTTAATTATTTAATTGGCCAAGCGATCGTGTCATTCCATTACAGACGAGTCGCTCTTCGTTCCATTACAGGACGGTTTGACCCAAACCACCCTTTAACCTCGCTCTATTTACTCGATTTGATATGGGAGCAATTAAATATATTTAATACAATATATTCAAACAGTTTTGAACATTTCAATTATTTAATTTGCCAAGCGATCGTGTCATTCCATTACAGACGAGTCGCTCTTCATTCCATTACAGGACGGTATGACCAAAACCACCCTCTAACGTCGCTCTATTTACTTGAATTGACATGGGAGCTATTAAATATAATTATTAAAATATATTCAAACAGTTTTGAACATTTCAATTATTTAATTGGCCAAGCTATCTTGTCACTCCATTAGAGACAAGTCGCTCTTCATTCCATTACAGGACGGTATGACCCAAACCACCCTCTAACGTCGCTCTATTTACTTAAATTGATATGGGAGCTATTAAATATATTTAATACAGTACAATATATTCAAACAGTTTTGAACATTTTAATTATTTCATTGGCCAAGCAATCGTGTCATTCCATTACAGACGAGTCGCTCTTCGTTCCATTACAGGACGGTTTGACCCAAACCACCCTTTAACCTCGCTCTATTTACTCGATTTGATATGGGAGCAATTAAATATATTTAATACAATATATTCAAACAGTTTTGAACATTTCAATTATTTAATTTGCCAAGCGATCGTGTCATTCCATTACAGACGAGTCGCTCTTCATTCCATTACAGGACGGTATGACACAAACCACCCTCTAACGTCGCTCTATTTACTTGAATTGACATGGGAGCTATTAAATATAATTATTAAAATATATTCAAACAGTTTTGAACATTTCAATTATTTAATTGGCCAAGCGATCGTGTCATTCCATTACAGACGAGTCGCTCTTCATTCCATTACAGGACGGTATGAACCAAACCACCCTTTCACCACGCTCTATTTACTTGCATTGATATGGGAGCTATTAAATATAATTAATAAAATATATTCAAATAGTTTTGAACATTTCAATTATTTAATTGGCCAAGCGATCGTGTCATTACATTACAGACGAGTCGCTCTTCATTCCATTACAGGACGGTATGACCCAAACCACCCTCTAACGTCGCTCTATTTACTTGAATTGATATGGGAGCTATTAAATATATTTAATACTATATGTTCAAACAGTTTTGAACATTTTAATTATTTAATTGGCCAAGCGATCGTGTCATTCCAATACAGACGAGTCGCTCTTCGTTCCATTACAGGACGGTTTGACCCAAATCACCCTTTAACCTCGCTCTATTTACTCGATTTGATATGGAAGCAATTAAATATATTTAATACAATAGATTCAAACAGTTTTGAACATTTCAATTATTTAATTTGCCAAGCGATCGTGTCATTCCATTACAGACGAGTCGCTCTTCATTCCATTACAAGACGGTATGACCAAAACCACCCTCTAACGTCGCTCTATTTACTTGAATTGACATGGGAGCTATTAAATATAATTATTAAAATATATTCAAACAGTTTTGAACATTTCAATTATTTAATTGGCCAAGCGATCGTGTCATTCCATTACAGACGAGTCGCTCATCATTCCATTACAGGACGGTATGAACCAAACCACCCTTTAACCTCGCTCTATTTACTTGCATTGATATGGGAGCTATTAAATATAATTAATAAAATATATTCAAATAGTTTTGAACATTTCAATTATTTAATTGGCCAAGCGATCGTGTCATTACATTACAGACGAGTCGCTCTTCGTTCCATTACAGGACGGTATGACCCAAACCACCCTCTAACGTCGCTCTATTTACTTGAATTGATATGGGAGCTATTAAATATATTTAATACAATATGTTCAAACAGTTTTGAACATTTTAATTATTTAATTGGCCAAGCGATCGTGTCATTCCATTACAGACGAGTCGCTCTTCGTTCCATTACAGGACGGTTTGACCCAAACCACCCTTTAACCTCGCTCTATTTGCTCGATTTGATATGGGAGCAATTAAATATATTTAATACAATATATTCAAACAGTTTTGAACATTTCAATTATTTAATTTGCCAAGCGATCGTGTCATTCCATTACAGACGAGTCGCTCTTCATTCCATTACAGGACGGTATGACCAAAACCACCCTCTAACGTCGCTCTATTTACTTGAATTGACATGGGAGCTATTAAATATAATTATTAAAATATATTCAAACAGTTTTGAACATTTCAATTATTTAATTGGCCAAGCTATCTTGTCACTCCATTAGAGACAAGTCGCTCTTCATTCCATTACAGGACGGTATGAACCAAACCACCCTTTCACCACGCTCTATTTACTTGCATTGATATGGGAGCTATTAAATATAATTAATAAAATATATTCAAATAGTTTTGAACATTTCAATTATTTAATTGGCCAAGCGATCGTGTCATTACATTACAGACGAGTCGCTCTTCATTCCATTACAGGACGGTATGACCCAAACCACCCTCTAACGTCGCTCTATTTACTTGAATTGATATGGGAGCTATTAAATATATTTAATACTATATGTTCAAACAGTTTTGAACATTTCAATTATTTAATTTGCCAAGCGATCGTGTCATTCCATTACAGACGAGTCGCTCTTCATTCCATTACAAGACGGTATGACCAAAACCACCCTCTAACGTCGCTCTATTTACTTGAATTGACATGGGAGCTATTAAATATAATTATTAAAATATATTCAAACAGTTTTGAACATTTCAATTATTTAATTGGCCAAGCGATCGTGTCATTCCATTACAGACGAGTCGCTCATCATTCCATTACAGGACGGTATGAACCAAACCACCCTTTAACCTCGCTCTATTTACTTGCATTGATATGGGAGCTATTAAATATAATTAATAAAATATATTCAAATAGTTTTGAACATTTCAATTATTTAATTGGCCAAGCGATCGTGTCATTACATTACAGACGAGTCGCTCTTCGTTCCATTACAGGACGGTATGACCCAAACCACCCTCTAACGTCGCTCTATTTACTTGAATTGATATGGGAGCTATTAAATATATTTAATACAATATGTTCAAACAGTTTTGAACATTTTAATTATTTAATTGGCCAAGCGATCGTGTCATTCCATTACAGACGAGTCGCTCTTCGTTCCATTACAGGACGGTTTGACCCAAACCACCCTTTAACCTCGCTCTATTTGCTCGATTTGATATGGGAGCAATTAAATATATTTAATACAATATATTCAAACAGTTTTGAACATTTCAATTATTTAATTTGCCAAGCGATCGTGTCATTCCATTACAGACGAGTCGCTCTTCATTCCATTACAGGACGGTATGACCAAAACCACCCTCTAACGTCGCTCTATTTACTTGAATTGACATGGGAGCTATTAAATATAATTATTAAAATATATTCAAACAGTTTTGAACATTTCAATTATTTAATTGGCCAAGCTATCTTGTCACTCCATTAGAGACAAGTCGCTCTTCATTCCATTACAGGACGGTATGAACCAAACCACCCTTTCACCACGCTCTATTTACTTGCATTGATATGGGAGCTATTAAATATAATTAATAAAATATATTCAAATAGTTTTGAACATTTCAATTATTTAATTGGCCAAGCGATCGTGTCATTACATTACAGACGAGTCGCTCTTCATTCCATTACAGGACGGTATGACCCAAACCACCCTCTAACGTCGCTCTATTTACTTGAATTGATATGGGAGCTATTAAATATATTTAATACTATATGTTCAAACAGTTTTGAACATTTTAATTATTTAATTGGCCAAGCGATCGTGTCATTCCATTACAGACGAGTCGCTCTTCGTTCCATTACAGGACGGTTTGACCCAAATCACCCTTTAATCTCGCTCTATTTACTCGATTTGATATGGAAGCAATTAAATATATTTAATACAATAGATTCAAACAGTTTTGAACATTTCAATTATTTAATTTGCCAAGCGATCGTGTCATTCCATTACAGACGAGTCGCTCTTCATTCCATTACAGGACGGTATGACCAAAACCACCCTCTAACGTCGCTCTATTTACTTGAATTGACATGGGAGCTATTAAATATAATTATTAAAATATATTCAAACAGTTTTGAACATTTCAATTATTTAATTGGCCAAGCGATCGTGTCATACCATTACAGACGAGTCGCTCTTCATTCCATTACAGGACGGTATGAACCAAACCACCCTTTAACCTCGCTCTATTTACTTGCATTGATATGGGAGCTATTAAATATAATTAATAAAATATATTCAAATAGTTTTGAACATTTCAATTATTTAATTGGCCAAGCTATCTTGTCACTCCATTAGAGACAAGTCGCTCTTCATTCCATTACAGGAGTGTATGACCCAAACCACCCTTTAACCTCGCTCTATTTACTTGCATTGATATGGGAGCTATTAAATATAATTATTAAAATATATTCAAATAGTTTTGAACATTTCAATTATTTAATTGGCCAAGCGATATTGTCATTCCATTACAGACGAGTCGCTCTTCATTCCATTACAGGACGGTTTGACCCAAACCACCCTTTAACCTCGCTCTATTTACTCGATTTGATATGGGAGCAATTAAATATATTTAATACAATATATTCAAACAGTTTTGAACATTTCAATTATTTATTTGGCCAAGCGATCGTGTCATTACATTACAGACGAGTCGCTCTTCGTTCCATTACAGGACGGTATGACCCAAACCACCCTCTAACGTCGCTCTATTTACTTGAATTGATATGGGAGCTATTAAATATATTTAATACAATATGTTCAAACAGTTTTGAACATTTTAATTATTTAATTGGCCAAGCGATCGTGTCATTCCATTACAGACGAGTCGCTCTTCGTTCCATTACAGGACGGTTTGACCCAAACCACCCTTTAACCTCGCTCTATTTACTCGATTTGATATGGGAGCAATTAAATATATTTAATACAATATATTCAAACAGTTTTGAACATTTCAATTATTTAATTTGCCAAGCGATCGTGTCATTCCATTACAGACGAGTCGCTCTTCATTCCATTACAGGACGGTATGACCAAAACCACCCTCTAACGTCGCTCTATTTACTTGAATTGACATGGGAGCTATTAAATATAATTATTAAAATATATTCAAACAGTTTTGAACATTTCAATTATTTAATTGGCCAAGCTATCTTGTCACTCCATTAGAGACAAGTCGCTCTTCATTCCATTACAGAACGGTATGACCAAAACCACCCTCTAACGTCGCTCTATTTACTTGAATTGATATGGGAGCCATTAAATATATTTAATACAATATATTCAAACAGTTTTGAACATTTCAATTATTTAATTGGCCAAGCGATCGTGTCATTCCATTACAGACGAGTCGCTCTTCATTCCATTACAGGACGGTATGACCCAAACCACCCTCTAACGTCGCTCTATTTACTTAAATTGATATGGGAGCTATTAAATATATTTAATACAGTACAATATATTCAAACAGTTTTGAACATTTTAATTATTTCATTGGCCAAGCAATCGTGTCATTCCATTACAGACGAGTCGCTCTTCGTTCCATTACAGGACGGTTTGACCCAAACCACCCTTTAACCTCGCTCTATGTACTCGATTTGATATGGGAGCAATTAAATATATTTAATACAATATATTCAAACAGTTTTGAACATTTCAATTATTTAATTTGCCAAGCGATCGTGTCATTCCATTACAGACGAGTCGCTCTTCATTCCATTACAGGACGGTATGACCAAAACCACCCTCTAACGTCGCTCTATTTACTTGAATTGACTTGGGAGCTATTAAATATAATTATTAAAATATATTCAAACAGTTTTGAACATTTCAATTATTTAATTGGCCACGCGATCGTGTCATTCCATTACAGACGAGTCGCTCTTCATTCCATTACAGGACGGTATGAACCAAACCACCCTTTAACCTCGCTCTATTTACTTGCATTGATATGGGAGCTATTAAATATAATTAATAAAATATATTCAAATAGTTTTGAACATTTCAATTATTTAATTGGCCAAGCTATCTTGTCACTCCATTAGAGACAAGTCGCTCTTCATTCCATTACAGGAGTGTATGACCCAAACCACCCTTTAACCTCGCTCTATTTACTTGCATTGATATGGGAGCTATTAAATATAATTATTAAAATATATTCAAATAGTTTTGAACATTTCAATTATTTAATTGGCCAAGCGATATTGTCATTCCATTACAGACGAGTCGCTCTTCATTCCATTACAGGACGGTTTGACCCAAACCACCCTTTAACCTCGCTCTATTTACTCGATTTGATATGGGAGCAATTAAATATATTTAATACAATATATTCAAACAGTTTTGAACATTTCAATTATTTATTTGGCCAAGCGATCGTGTCATTACATTACAGACGAGTCGCTCTTCGTTCCATTACAGGACGGTATGACCCAAACCACCCTCTAACGTCGCTCTATTTACTTGAATTGATATGGGAGCTATTAAATATATTTAATACAATATGTTCAAACAGTTTTGAACATTTTAATTATTTAATTGGCCAAGCGATCGTGTCATTCCATTACAGACGAGTCGCTCTTCGTTCCATTACAGGACGGTTTGACCCAAACCACCCTTTAACCTCGCTCTATTTACACGATTTGATATGGGAGCAATTAAATATATTTAATACAATATATTCAAACAGTTTTGAACATTTCAATTATTTAATTTGCCAAGCGATCGTGTCATTCCATTACAGACGAGTCGCTCTTCATTCCATTACAGGACGGTATGACCAAAACCACCCTCTAACGTCGCTCTATTTACTTGAATTGACATGGGAGCTATTAAATATAATTATTAAAATATATTCAAACAGTTTTGAACATTTCAATTATTTAATTGGCCAAGCGATCGTGTCATTCCATTACAGACGAGTCGCTCTTCATTCCATTACAGGACGGTATGACCCAAACCACCCTCTAACGTCGCTCTATTTACTTGAATTGATATGGGAGCTATTAAATATATTTAATAAAATATATTCAAATAGTTTTGAACATTTCAATTATTTAATTGGCCAAGCTATCTTGTCACTCCATTAGAGACAAGTCGCTCTTCATTCCATTACAGGACGGTATGAACCAAATCACCCTTTAACCACGCTCTATTTACTTGCATTGATATGGGAGCTATTAAATATAATTAATAAAATATATTCAAATAGTTTTGAACATTTCAATTATTTAATTGGCCAAGCTATCTTGTCACTCCATTAAAGACGAGTCGCTCTTCATTCCATTACAGGACGGTTTGACCCAAATCACCCTTTAACCTCGCTCTATTTACTCGATTTGATATGGAAGCAATTAAATATATTTAATACAATAGATTCAAACAGTTTTGAACATTTCAATTATTTAATTTGCCAAGCGATCGTGTCATTCCATTACAGACGAGTCGCTCTTCGTTCCATTACAGGACGGTATGACCAAAACCACCCTCTAACGTCGCTCTATTTACTTGAATTGACATGGGAGCTATTAAATATAATTATTAAAATATATTCAAACAGTTTTGAACATTTCAATTATTTAATTGGCCAAGCTATCTTGTCACTCCATTAGAGACAAGTCGCTCTTCATTCCATTACAGGACGGTATGACCAAAACCACCCTCTAACGTCGCGCTATTTACTTGAATTGATATGGGAGCCATTAAATATATTTAATACAATATATTCAAACAGTTTTGAACATTTCAATTATTTAATTGGCCAAGCGATCGTGTCATTCCATTACAGACGAGTCGCTCTTCATTCCATTACAGGACGGTATGACCCAAACCACCCTCTAACGTCGATCTATTTACTTAAATTGATATGGGAGCTATTAAATATATTTAATACAGTACAATATATTCAAACAGTTTTGAACATTTTAATTATTTCATTGGCCAAGCAATCGTGTCATTCCATTACAAACGAGTCGCTCTTCGTTCCATTACAGGACGGTTTGACCCAAACCACCCTTTAACCTCGCTCTATGTACTCGATTTGATATGGGAGCAATTAAATATATTTAATACAATATATTCAAACAGTTTTGAACATTTCAATTATTTAATTTGCCAAGCGATCGTGTCATTCCATTACAGACGAGTCGCTCTTCATTCCATTACAGGACGGTATGACCAAAACCACCCTCTAACGTCGCTCTATTTACTTGAATTGACATGGGAGCTATTAAATATAATTATTAAAATATATTCAAACAGTTTTGAACATTTCAATTATTTAATTGGCCAAGCGATCGTGTCATTCCATTACAGACGAGTCGCTCTTCATTCCATTACAGGACGGTATGAACCAAATCACCCTTTAACCACGCTCTATTTACTTGCATTGATATGGGAGCTATTAAATATAATTAATAAAATATATTCAAATAGTTTTGAACATTTCAATTATTTAATTGGCCAAGCTATCTTGTCACTCCATTAAAGACAAGTCGCTCTTCATTCCATTACAGGACGGTATGACCAAAACCACCCTCTAACGTCGCTCTATTTACTTGAATTGATATGGGAGCTATTAAATATAATTAATAAAATATATTCAAATAGTTTTGAACATTTCAATTATTTAATTGGCAAAGCGATATTGTCATTCCATTACAGACGAGTCGCTCTTCATTCCATTACAGGACGGTATGACCCAAACCACCCTCTAACCTCGCTCTATTTACTTGAATTGATATGGGAGCTATTAAATATATTTAATACAATATATTCAAACAGTTTTGAACATTTTAATTATTTATTTGGCCAAGCGATCGTGTCATTACATTACAGACGAGTCGCTCTTCGTTCCATTACAGGACGGTATGACCCAAACCACCCTCTAACGTCGCTCTATTTACTTGAATTGATATGGGAGCTATTAAATATATTTAATACTATATGTTCAAACAGTTTTGAACATTTTAATTATTTAATTGGCCAAGCGATCATGTCATTCCATTACAGACGAGTCGCTCTTCATTCCATTACAGGACGGTATGACCCAAACCACCCTCTAACGTCGCTCTATTTACTTAAATTGATATGGGAGCTATTAAATATATTTAATACAGTACAATATATTCAAACAGTTTTGAACATTTTAATTATTTCATTGGCCAAGCAATCGTGTCATTCCATTACAGACGAGTCGCTCTTCATTCCATTACAGGACGGTTTGACCCAAACCACCCTTTAACCTCGCTCTATGTACTCGATTTGATATGGGAGCAATTAAATATATTTAATACAATATATTCAAACAGTTTTGAACATTTCAATTATTTAATTTGCCAAGCGATCGTGTCATTCCATTACAGACGAGTCGCTCTTCATTCCATTACAGGACGGTATGACCAAAACCACCCTCTAACGTCGCTCTATTTACTTGAATTGACATGAGAGCTATTAAATATAATTATTAAAACATATTCAAACAGTTTTGAACATTTCAATTATTTAATTGGCCAAGCGATCGTGTCATTCCATTACAGACGAGTCGCTCTTCATTCCATTACAGGACGGTATGAACCAAACCACCCTTTAACCACGCTCTATTTACTTGCATTGATATGGGAGCTATTAAATATAATTAATAAAATATATTCAAATAGTTTTGAACATTTCAATTATTTAATTGGCCAAGCTATCTTGTCACTCCATTAAAGACAAGTCGCTCTTCATTCCATTATAGGACGGTATGACCAAAACCACCCTCTAACGTCGCTCTATTTACTTGAATTGATATGGGAGCTATTAAATATAATTAATAAAATATATTCAAATAGTTTTGAACAGTTCAATTATTTAATTAGCAAAGCGATATTGTCATTCCATTACAGACGAGTCGCTCTTCATTCCATTACAGGACGGTATAACCCATACCACCCTCTAACCTCGCTCTATTTACTTGAATTGATATGGGAGCTATTAAATATATTTAATACAATATATTCAAACAGTTTTGAACATTTTAATTATTTATTTGGCCAAGCGATCGTGTCATTACATTACAGACGAGTCGCTCTTCGTTCCATTACAGGATGGTATGACCCAAACCACCCTCTAACGTCGCTCTATTTACTTGAATTGATATGGGAGCTATTAAATATATTTAATACTATATGTTCAAACAGTTTTGAACATTTTAATTATTTAATTGGCCAAGCGATCGTGTCATTCCATTACAGACGAGTCGCTCTTCGTTCCATTACAGGACGGTTTGACCCAAACCACCCTTTAACCTCGCTCTATTTACTCGATTTGATATGGAAGCAATTAAATATATTTAATACAATAGATTCAAACAGTTTTGAACATTTCAATTATTTAATTTGCCAAGCGATCGTGTCATTTCATTACAGACGAGTCGCTCTTCATTCCATTACAGGACGGTATGACCCAAACCACCCTCTAACGTCGCTCTATTTACTTGAATTGACATGGGAGCTGTTAATTATATTTAATACAATATATTCTAACAGTTTTGAATGTTTCAATTATTTAATTGGCCAAGCGATATTGTCATTCCATTACAGACGAGTCGCTCTTCATTCCATTACAGGACGGTTTGACCCAAACCACCCTTTAACCACGCTCTATTTACTCGATTTGATATGGGAGCAATTAAATATATTTAATACAATATATTCAAACAGTTTTGAACATTTCAATTATTTAATTTGCCAAGCGATCGTGTCATTCCATTACAGACGAGTCGCTCTTCATTCCATTACAGGATGGTATGACCAAAACCACCTTCTAACGTCGCTCTATATTTTTGAATTGACATGGGAGCTATTAAATATAATTATTAAAATATATTCAAACAATTTTGAACATTTCAATTATTTAATTGGCCAAGCGATCGTGTCATTCCATTAGAGACAAGTCGCTCTTCATTCCATTACAGGGCGGTATAACCCAAATCACCCTCTAACCTCGCTCTATTTACTCGATTTGACATGGGAGCTATTAAATATAATTAATACAATATATTCAAACAGTTTTGAACATTTCAATTATTTAATTGGCCAAGCGATATTGTCATTCCATTACAGACGAGTCGCTCTTCATTCCAGTACAGGACGGTTTGACCCAAACCACCCTTTAACCTCTCTCTATTTACTCGATTTGATATGGGAGCAATTAAATATATTTAATACAATATATTCAAACAGTTTTGAACATTTCAATTATTTAATTTGCCAAGCGATCGTGTCATTCCATTACAGACGAGTCGCTCTTCATTCCATTACAGGACGGTATGACCAAAACCACCCTCTAACGTCGCTCTATTTACTTGAATTGACATGGGAGCTATTAAATATAATTATTAAAATATATTCAAACAGTTTTGAACATTTCAATTATTTAATTGGCCAAGCGATCGTGTCATTCCATTACAGACGAGTCGCTCTTCATTCCATTACAGGACGGTATGAACCAAACCACCCTTTAACCTCGCTCTATTTACTTGCATTGATATGGGAGCTATTAAATATAATTAATAAAATATATTCAAATAGTTTTGAACATTTCAATTATTTAATTGGCCAAGCTATCTTGTCACTCCATTAGAGACAAGTCGCTCTTCATTCCATTACAGGAGTGTATGACCCAAACCACCCTTTAACCTCGCTCTATTTACTTGCATTGATATGGGAGCTATTAAATATAATTATTAAAATATATTCAAATAGTTTTGAACATTTCAATTATTTAATTGGCCAAGCGATATTGTCATTCCATTACAGACGAGTCGCTCTTCATTCCATTACAGGACGGTTTGACCCAAACCACCCTTTAACCTCGCTCTATTTACTCGATTTGATATGGGAGCAATTAAATATATTTAATACAATATATTCAAACAGTTTTGAACATTTCAATTATTTATTTGGCCAAGCGATCGTGTCATTACATTACAGACGAGTCGCTCTTCGTTCCATTACAGGACGGTATGACCCAAACCACCCTCTAACGTCGCTCTATTTACTTGAATTGATATGGGAGCTATTAAATATATTTAATACAATATGTTCAAACAGTTTTGAACATTTTAATTATTTAATTGGCCAAGCGATCGTGTCATTCCATTACAGACGAGTCGCTCTTTGTTCCATTACAGGACGGTATGACCCAAACCACCCTTTAACTTCGCTCTATTGATTTGAAATGTGAGCTATAGTATATATTTAATATAATGTATTCAAACAGTTTCCAACATTTCAATAATTTGATCAGCCATATTCACGTAATATGTGCTCATCCCGTTACCTATATTATTCCACAAACCATCGATTTAATTTGATAAGTATAAACAGAATATGGTAAACACATTGTTAATGCTTGAAAAAAACATGCCTATTTATCAGATAAAAAACATGTTATTTAATGAAGTCATGAAACACACAACGTCATAGTAATATTTCCTTTAATTCAAAGTTAGTTAAAGCGGGGGTCGTCACCTGCGCACGCGCGGGAATTGAGTCCAAAGCGAGGTACATAACACACTCTAAACACGCTAGACAACTGATTTCCGGAGGGTGTAAAAAGTGAATGCCTACTTAGGGTAGTTTGCTACCACTAAAAATACTCAGAAATCCAGCTAGAGGGATTGGGTTACTGTAATGTTAAAGATTCTGAAATAAAAATATAGGGTCACCGACTTTTTCTAAGAAAGGGCATCAAATATTGATGAAAAATGCATGTTAGAATAGTTTTGTTTTTGTTTTTTTGTTAGATTAGTTTACAATGTTGGAATGTTATAAGATGGCGGCTCTTTATATACATTTAGTAGATAACTATGTAGCATGTTATTATATAGTGGTTAGATAGCGAGAAATTTACTTCAAATGTGACTTAACGCAGCACTCTTACATTACTCTTAGTTGGCTTTATTTACTTAGAGGGCCAGTTATATAGTAGATATGATTTGTGCATGATATGTACTTTTAAGTCAAGCCAAACAATATAATGCTCCCTAAAGAAAGACCTCTTCAACTGTAGCAAGCAAGTTACAGTTTTTTATATCACTTTTCATTCTCTATATATTCAACTTTTCATCACTAGTATGTAGTCCGTCATATTGATTCTCCAGCAAAAAACTGTGGGTAAAGTGTGACATCATATCCACTGTTGTAAAAAATTGAGAAAATACTGAAGCGAATTTGTTCAAATTGTCAGTGTGCATATTACTCACGTGTATAATTGTAGTAATGGAAATTAGAATGTTACAAATAAACATAAAGTGAAGATATTGCCAAAAACGTGAAAACAATAACAATCATTATTTTAATCATTAAAAGTAGAATGACATTGTTTTGTTCCTTTTTGTTGCCAACAGGTTATATATCACCCGTATAACCTATTCACATTGATAAATTGTATACAATATAAGGACATTTGCGCATTTGGTAGAAAAACACACAAATGAATACTAGTATTTACATTTCCGTCCTGACAACTATTTTTATATGCTTGTTTGGCGCCGGTACATACATGCTACCACGTTCTACACTTTCAGCCAATTTGAAGTTCGAAGTTATAGATGAAATCATTTGTCAATTTCTGACAACAGAGAATATGATGTCATACTTTACCCATAATACTTTGCTGAAGAATCATGATGGTGTACTACATAAATTATTAAAAAGGTAAATATCTAGAGAATGAACTGTGATATGAAAAAACTGTAAATTGTATGTTTTTATGTTGTCAGACTTTTCTTTTAATATATAACATTCAAATTATTTGTGTATTTAGCTTGCTATTAGATTTGATGTGTGAATTCATCTTTAACTACATCTTCCTACAGGAACTTATTCAAGCAAAATATATTTCCCCATGTTTGACCGCATACATTGGTGTTGATGTGGTAGAATGAATTATATATCGTTGTTTCCTAAATTATTAAAAGTTGATGGTAATAAAGCTATATACTCATATAAACTAAATACATGTAACTAAATACATGTAAATATAAATCATGACAGCAACTTCAACTGTCATAAACGAAAACCACTCTGTGTATAACTCCCAGATAAAATATAATTACACGTTCATCTTTTCACTACGCGTAACTAGTCCCAAACCCTATGCGTTTTCAATCTTGTGTTAAACCGTTCTAAACTGTCAGAGATGCACAATTCGAAATGTGATCAACAGTAATGAAGTTAATAATTCTACCAAAGATACGATACAACAGAGTGAGGAAAATTGTTGTACCATACATATATAGTTCCAGAGTTTCAACTTTTACTCATGCTTGTTAAGTGGCAACTACTAATTGCTTATTAATATACGTAATTAAATTACTGACTTACATTAATAATTAATTAGTTCCACATTGCATTTATTGACCAACATTTCTTTGACAACCACCTAATAAATTTCGAATTAACTGTTAACTGAACTTCCAGCTACGGAAAACATAACACATTAAACAAAATAAAAAATCTATGTCACTCGTAACTCGAAGTTACAATACCTGTGTGGCACCAGTAGTTACTAAATTATAATAATGGTCATCATTATATAAGATATTGAATGCTCTTCCTAATAATGCATGTAATACAAATAAATTGATGAAACCTATATATTGTTTTACTATCATACCTGTACATGTTCATGTTACTGATACATCTCTAATAATCAGAAGATACATGCACTGTAATTTACATATCAAGTATAGTTCTCTGCATCATATATCTCATATTGCTGTCATCTCATTTTTACAGGCGCCTTGTGTGGCATCCAAATAATAACACATGGTAGTTTTGTATTTTCATGACTCGTTCATACAGGATCGCATTGAATACTTGGAGAAAGGGTAACACTATCGAGTATAGTATTTGCAACAAAGAAATAGCTATTGCATAACATAAACTAGTGTTGGTGTTCCATGTTCCCATACACGATCTTGCAATTCTGTTGCAGGTAATATTTCTGTTCATAAGATTTTGTAGCCTAGTGTGTTGCTATGATAGGTTCGAGCACATGGACATTGCTATGTTATGACATTGAATAGCATTCTTAAATGTGTTTTATGACGAACTTTCTTTAATTATAAAATAACAGCCAAATATGTCAAAGAGCATACACGGACAACACTTAGGTATTGTGCTATGTTGTGTATTTCTGGTGTTAATTACAGTTTATACATTAAGATGTGGCTCTCAATAGTGAAGTATGAGATGGATATATACATAGTACAGATGATAAGTATCAACTGCCTATACATTATACATGTACATCTATTTAACTTTGCATTCATCACTGCTTGTAGCGTAATGATTTAATATTTCTTTACATGAGAAGTTGAGATATGCTGATGCTGGATCACTTCTCCTTCATAACTTATCTCTTCATGGGTGTGCCTACATCCAATAATAACAAATTTGTGGTTATGTGTATAATATTGGAAGAATTTTCGATGAATCTACTGCGGAATATGTATAAATTACCTATCTTTAATTCACAAAAACTGATGCCCATATATGGTCCTTTAGGTTAGGTTAAGTTAAAGTTCGCAAACATAGCATGTCAACACAAAACGCTACTACCACCACAACTGAAAAAGAGAACGTTTTCACTTGCAAGCTCTTGTGATGAAACATGTATTTAAGTATGGTACACCGGCACTAGATATTATACTTCACTGTTGAATGTGTGATGAAATTACTAAGTCTTACTAATACTTGATGAGCGGTGCGTGTTCCAATATAGTATTTCATTTCATATAGCTATTCATGTGAGAGTATCCTGTACCAAACATGCATGATTGTATAAAGTAAAATGACTACCATGTATTATATGTGAATGTCACATAGAAGATTGTTACAAAAAGATCAGCTAGCTGTGCACTAGCATGTATTTAGTTTTTATTATTTGAACCAGTATATTTTGTTATTATAATATGTTATTGATTGCTTATTATATATTTATGCTAATAGTCATGATTTCTACAAAAAACATGCCTGTGACTGTGAAATGCCAAACCACACATTTACCGTTTTGTGTTTGTGTTCCACTGAAATAGACAATTATTTATTTTTTGGTTGAAAATGATTATTCGTATCCGAGAAAATTTGGGATATTTCTCTTGTTGTAGCCATGCCCACCGATCCTGAAACAGTCGACTGTTTTCGGCTTTCCGACTCTAGCCGAATTAAAAGTGCTCCATCAAACGCCAAAATATGAGAGGAAGCAATGCTCTTGTACTATACTTTTATAATACTGCGTCATTTAATAATAATATTAACGATATATATTTTTTGGTCTGCGTTTTTTTAAACGTTATATTTTTGGCGTAATGGTGTGAGAATTTACGCGTTTTCAAACGATCCGAAGTTGTAACATCAGTATACGCAAACCCTAAAATCAATGAGAAAAAGTTGGACATTCTCTTTATATTCTCGTCATACCATAGACTCCCACGCGAAACAATTGTTCCACTTGGACAAATGTTTTGGGATTCTGGATAACATTTTGAAGAGACCATATAGTCTGGAAGCTAAGGCCAAGAATTTGGAGTTTAACTGCACCACACGTCAAACATTGTGGAAACAGACTTTTCTTATGCAAGATATTCTGACTTTTTCAAAAACGCTAGTTTCCAGAACAAAGATTTTATTTTTTTCAAATCTGATTGCCATGTTCATAGTTGTATTGTTTTATTTATAACATGTTATAATTATAGAAAATAAAATGATAACCTTCAGAATAATATTGAGCAAAAATAGTGTTGTGAAGACTATATGTTCTGAAAAAACAAAACACGCAATATATACAATTTTCGTTGAAAAAACAGGTTTGTTGGTAATTTCTGAATATGCAAATTAGCTAATTAGCATATATGATGTCATAAATAATTTGGCCAATCCACGATCTACATTTTGGTACCAACTTTACTTCTATATCTTTATATGTATTGAAAATATAGATCTTTTAATGATTTCATAATATTTTCAGGTTGCCATAACAACATGTCAACTTTCACCACTTTTAGGGCATTTTCCGCCCTGGAAACAGGCATTTTTGAAAATGTCAGATCATTTTGCGTAAGAAAAGTCTGTTTCCACAATGTTTGACGTGGGGTGCAGCTAAAACCGTTTTTAGAAGGCTTTTGAGAAGTAGCTTCCAGACTAATATAGTTCGTGTTATGTAAGAGGTAGCAATGACGTGACGCGAAAACCGATGCGTCTACAGTAAATCACGCAGCATTCACATGCAATTGTTTTTAATTATGCTGTCTAAAATTTACTGAATTGTTTTGTGATTGGTGTTGATTTCACACTTCTGTGATCTTTTCTTGCAATTTGATCTGCGTAATAAGTGGACTCTCAATATTTTGCGTCCACGTATTCTTTAATGTGATGTCGTAATTATGACAATCGCGATAACTCGAGTCGACATATACATAACGATCGTTGAGAGTTCTACGGCAATAGTAGTCGGCACTTCAACCGACTTCATCGACCACAATGCAATTGACTGTGATTGTACATTACACGGTTGATCGCGGCGACCAGGCGCGTCAGAAAGGATATATTTTGTATCTAACTCAACCCTGTACGATAAACTTATAACGATAATATGTGGTCTGTATGGTCCACTCATTCTCGAGAAACAAATACCTGAGTAGCAATTCAGTCAAAGACAAGAAAATTGAATAATAAATGCGTCTTACATACATTAACGGCAATGTACGCTGACCAGCAAGTTATCCTTCATATGTCACAAAGGATATTTGAGTACTAGTATGCAAATGAGGAGTTAATGAAGAGCCTCGTTTTAAAATACATTAAAATAACATTTTAAACCTACATTTGAAACCCATTTTTTCACTTTGAAAATTTATTTTATACTTAATAACGTAAAAAATACTGATATTGATGCACCAATAAATGATTTTGGCCAAAAAATAGCAGGCATTTCACAATACGCATTATATGCGTATATTATAGCCATTCAAATATATAAAAATCACGCAGGAATTAAACATACCAATGATACAGATTCTTCCCGTATCCGACAAATGAACTAAACACAATTCTAATGGAGAAATCAATAGTATAATACTAAGGCGGTTATCTTGGAGTTATGCAAATAAGGAATGTTAAAATGATCACATGATTCGCTCAAGAGACATTCTAGTACCTTTTAACAAGAATGTCGCTTTTTAAATCAAAAACAAATATTAATTGGAGGTGTTGATATGCCGTGTTATGGTATCGTGATGACCATTTCGGATTTATGCAAAATTAGAAAAAAATACCCAAGGATGATGTCATGCCACCATACCGATTCATCAAGTCTATCGTCCCAGGAAACAAAATGCATCAAAATATTTTGTATTGACTCCAAATACAGGTCCAGCTCAAAAACCCATTTGCCTGCCGGGCGATATATGTCATTGAGTAAATTAGACGACCACCGAAGGTGACGCAATTCAACGCCAAATGAGATGGATTTAACGTCGCTATAATCAGGAAATAGTTTTATGTATATGATGTTCAGACATCATTCATTCAGTTAGCAACTGAATAGCAACTGAATCAGCAATAGCCTTTGTGCGTACTTCAAACAATACAAATCGATTGGCGAATAAATAATTGAAATTTACTACATATATTCTTCATCTCCTATGTAAAATAAAATAAATACAGTGACGCAGAGAGTGGTTTCTGCCATAGTGGCCTCTAAATAATAAGGAGAGACATGTCTATAATGCAATGACACGATCGCTTGGCCAATTAAATAATTGAAATGTTCAAAACTGTTTGAATATATTGTATTAAATATATTTAATTGCTCCCATATCAAATCAAGTAAATAGAGCGAGGTTAAAGGGTGGTTTTGGTCAAACCGTCCTGTAATGGAATGAAGAGCGACTCGTCTGTAATGGAATGACACGATCGCTTGGCCAATTAAATAATTGAAATGTTCAAAACTGTTTGAATATATTTTAATAATTATATTTAATAGCTCCCATATGTTTTCAAGTAAATAGAGCGAGGTTAAAGGGAGGTTTGGGTCAAACCGTCCTGTATTGGAACGAAGAGCGACTCGTCTGTAATGGAATGAAAATATCGCTTGGCCAATTAAATAATTGAAATGTTCAAAACTGTTTGAATATATTGTATTAATTATATTTAATAGCTCCCATATCAATTCAAGTAAATAGAGCGACGTTAGAGGGTGGTTTGGGTGATACCGTCCTGTAATGGAATGAAGAGCGACACGTCTGTAATGGAATGACACAATCGCTTGGCTAATTAAATAATTGAAATGTTCAAAACTGTTTGAATATATTTTATTAATTATATTTAATAGCTCCCATATCAATTCAAGTAAATAGAGCGACGTTAGAGGGTGGTTTGGGTCTTACCGTCCTGTAATGGAATGAAGAGCGACTCGTCTGTAATGGAATGACACGATCGCTTGGCCAATTAAATAATTAAAATGTTCAAAACTGTTTGAATATATTGTATTAAATATATTTAATAGCTCCCATATCAATTCAAGTAAATAGAGCGAGGTTAGAGGGTGGTTTGGGTCATACCATCCTGTAATGGAATGAAGAGCGACTCGTCTGTAATGGAATGACAATATCGCTTGGCCAATTAAATAATTGAAATGTTCAAAACTGTTTGAATATATTGTATTAAATATATTTAATAGTTCCCATATCAATTCAAGTAAATAGAGCGAGGTTAAAGGGTGGTTTGGCTCATACCGTCCTGTAATGGAACGAAGAGCGATTCGTCTGTAATGGAATGCCAATATCGCTTGGCCAATTAAATAATTGAAATGTTCAAAACTGTTTGAATATATTGTATTAAATATATTTAATCGCTCCCATATCAATTCAAGTAAATAGAGCGACGTTAGAGGGTGGTTTGGGTCATACCGTCCTGTAACGGAACGAAGAGCGACTCGTCTGTAATGGAATGACACAATCGCTTGGCTAATTAAATAATTGAAATGTTCAAAACTGTTTGAATATATATTATTAATTATATTTAATAGCTCCCATATCAATGCAAGTAAATAGCGCGAGTTTTGAGGGTGGTTTGGGTTATACCGCTCTGTAATGGAATGAAGAGCGACTTGTCTCTAATGGAATGACACGATCGCTTGGCCAATTAAATAATTGAAATGTTCAAAACTGTTTGAATATATTTTAATAATTATATTTAATATCTCCCATGTCAATTCAAGTAAATAGAGCGACGTTTGAGGGTGGTTTTGGTCATACTGTCCTGTAATGCAATGAAGAGCGGCTCGTCTGTAATGGAATGACACGATCGCTTGACAAATTAAATAATTGAAATGTTCAAAACTGTTTGAATATATTGTATTAAATATATTTAATTGCTCCCATATCAAATCGAGTAAATAGAGCGAGGTTAAAGGGTGGTTTGGGTCAAACCATCCTGTAATGGAATGATGAGCGACTCGTCTGTAATGGAATGACAATATCGCTTGGCCAATTAAATAATTGAAACATTCAAAACTGTTAGAATATATTGTATTAAATATATTTAATAGCTCCCATATCAATTCAAGTAAATAGAGCGACGTTAGAGGGTGGTTTGGGTCATACCGTCCTGTAATGGAACGAAGAGCGACTCGTCTGTAATGGAATGACACGATCGCTTGGCAAATTAAATAATTAAAATGTTTAAAACTGTTTGAATATATTTTATTAATTATATTTAATAGCTCCCATATCAATTCAAGTAAATAGAGCGACGTTAGAGGGTGGTTTGGGTCAAACCGTCCTGTAATGGAATGAAGAGCGACTCGTCTGTAATGGAATGACACAAACGCTTGGCTAATTAAATAATTGAAACATTCAAAACTGTTAGAATATATTGTATTAAATATATTTAATAGCTCCCATATCAATTCAAGTAAATAGAGCGACGTTAGAGGGTGGTTTGGGTCATACCGTCCTGTAATGGAACAAAGAGCGACTCGTCTGTAATGGAATGACACGATCGCTTGGCAAATTAAATAATTAAAATGTTCAAAACTGTTTGAATATATTTTATTAATTATATTTAATAGCTCCCATATCAATTCAAGTAAATAGAGCGACGTTAGAGGGTGGTTTGGGTGATACCGTCCTGTAATGGAATGAAGAGCGACTCGTCTGTAATGGAATGACACAATCGCTTGGCTAATTAAATAATTGAAATGTTCAAAACTGTTTGAATATATTTTATTAATTATATTTTTATAGCTCCCATATCAATTCAAGTAAATAGAGCGACGTTAGAGGGTGGTTTGGGTCTTACCGTCCTGTAATGGAATGAAGAGCGACTCGTCTGTAATGGAATGACACGATCGCTTGGCCAATTAAATAATTAAAATGTTCAAAACTGTTTGAATATATTGTATTAAATATATTTAATAGCTCCCATATCAATTCAAGTAAATAGAGCGAGGTTAGAGGGTGGTTTGGGTCATACCATCCTGTAATGGAATGAAGAGCGACTCGTCTGTAATGGAATGACAATATCGCTTGGCCAATTAAATAATTGAAATGTTCAAAACTGTTTGAATATATTGTATTAAATATATTTAATAGTTCCCATATCAATTCAAGTAAATAGAGCGAGGTTAAAGGGTGGTTTGGGTCATACCGTCCTGTAATGGAACGAAGAGCGATTCGTCTGTAATGGAATGCCAATATCGCTTGGCCAATTAAATAATTGAAATGTTCAAAACTGTTTGAATATATTGTATTAAATATATTTAATCGCTCCCATATCAGTTCAAGTAAATAGAGCGACGTTAGAGGGTGGTTTGGTCATACCGTCCTGTAATGGAACGAAGAGCGACTCGTCTGTAATGGAATGACACAATCGCTTGGCTAATTAAATAATTGAAATGTTCAAAACTGTTTGAATATATTTTATTAGTTATATTTAATAGCTCCCATATCAATGCAAGTAAATAGAGCGAGGTTAAAGGGTGGTTTGGGTCATACCGTCCTGTAATGGAATGAAGAGCGACTTGTCTCTAATGGAATGACAAGATAGCTTGGCCAATTAAATAATTGAAATGTTCAAAACTGTTTGAATATATTGTATTAATTATATTTAATAGCTCCCATGTCAAATCGAGTAAATAGCGCGAGTTTTGAGGGTGGTTTGGGTTATACCGCTCTGTAATGGAATGAAGAGCGACTTGTCTCTAATGGAATGACACGATCGCTTGGCCAATTAAATAATTGAAATGTTCAAAACTGTTTGAATATATTTTAATAATTATATTTAATATCTCCCATGTCAATTCAAGTAAATAGAGCGACGTTTGAGGGTGGTTTTGGTCATACCGTCCTGTAATGCAATGAAGAGCGGCTTGTCTGTAATGGAATGAAACGATCGCTTGACAAATTAAATAATTGAAATGTTCAAAACTGTTTGAATATATTGTATTAAATATATTTAATTGCTCCCATATCAAATCGAGTAAATAGAGCGAGGTTAAAGGGTGGTTTGGGTCAAACCGTCCTGTAATGGAATGAAGAGGGACTCGTCTGTAATGGAATGACAATATCGCTTGGCCAATTAAATAATTGAAACATTCAAAACTGTTAGAATATATTGTATTAAATATATTTAATAGCTCCCATATCAATTCAAGTAAATAGAGCGACGTTAGAGGGTGGTTTGGGTCATACCGTCCTGTAATGGAACAAAGTGCGACTCGTCTGTAATGGAATGACACGATCGCTTGGCAAATTAAATAATTAAAATGTTCAAAACTGTTTGAATATATTGTATTAAATATATTTAATAGCTCCCATTTCAATTCAAGTAAATAGAGAGACGTTAGAGGGTGGTTTGGGTCATACCATCCTGTAATGGAATGAAGAGCGACTCGTCTGTAATGGAATGACACGATCGCTTGGCCGATTAAATAATTGAAATGTTCAAAACTGTTTGAATATATTGTATTAAATATATTTAATGGCTCCCATATCAATTCAAGTAAATAGAGCGACGTTAGAGGGTGGTTTGGGTCATACCGTCCTGTAATGGAATGAAGAGCGACTCGTCTGTAATGGAATGACACGATCGCTTGGCCAATTAAATAATTAAAATGTTCAAAACTGTTTGAATATATTGTATTAAATATATTTAATAGCTCCCATATCAATTCAAGTAAATAGAGCGAGGTTAGAGGGTGGTTTGGGTCATACCGTCCTCTAAAGGAATGAAGAGCGACTCGTCTGTAATGGAATGACAATATCGCTTGGCCAATTAAATAATTGAAATGTTCAAAACTGTTTGAATATATTGTATTAAATATATTTAATAGTTCCCATATCAATTCAAGTAAATAGAGCGAGGTTAAAGGGTGGTTTGGGTCATACCGTCCTGTAATGAAACGAAGAGCGACTCGTCTGTAATGGAATGCCAATATCGCTTGGCCAATTAAATAATTGAAATGTTCAAAACTGTTTGAATATATTGTATTAAATATATTTAATCGCTCCCATATCAATTCAAGTAAATAGAGCGACGTTAGAGGGTGGTTTGGGTCATACCGTCCTGTAATGGAACGAAGAGCGACTCGTCTGTAATGGAATGACACGATCGCTTGGCCAATTAAATAATTGAAATGTTCAAAACTGTTTGAATATATTTTATTAATTATATTTAATAGCTCCCATATCAATGCAAGTAAATAGAGCGAGGTTAAAGGGTGGTTTGGGTCATACCGTCCTGTAATGGAATGAAGATCGACTTGTCTCTAATGGAATGACAAGATAGCTTGGCCAATTAAATAATTGAAAAGTTCAAAACTGTTTGAATATATTGTATTAATTATATTTAATAGCTCCCATGTCAAATCGAGTAAATAGCGCGAGTTTAGAGGGTGGTTTGGGTTATACCGCTCTGTAATGGAATGAAGAGCGACTTGTCTCTAATGGAATGACACGATCGATTGGCCAATTAAATAATTGAAATGTTAAAAACTGTTTGAATATATTTTAATAATTATATTTAATATCTCCCACGTCAATTCAAGTAAATAGAGCGACGTTTGAGGGTGGTTTGGTCTTACAGTCCTGTAATGCAATGAAGAGCGGCTCGTCTGTAATGGAATGACACGATCGCTTGGCAAATTAAATAATTGAAATGTTCAAAACTGTTTGAATATATTGTACTAAATATATTTAATTGCTCCCATATCAAATCGAGTAAATAGAGCGAGGTTAAAGGGTGGTTTGGGTCAAACCGTCCTGTAATGGAATGAAGAGCGACTCGTCTGTAATGGAATGACAATATCGCTTGGCCAATTAAATAATTGAAACATTCAAAACTGTTAGAATATATTGTATTAAATATATTTAATAGCTCCCATATCAATTCAAGTAAATATAGCGACGTTAGAGGGTGGTTTGGGTCATACCGTCCTGTAATGGAACGAAGAGCGACTCGTCTGTAATGGAATGACACGATCGCTTGGCAAATTAAATAATTAAAATGTTCAAAACTGTTTGAATATATTGTATTAAATATATTTAATAGCTCCCATATCAATTCAAGTAAATAGAGCGACGTTAGAGGGTGGTTTGGGTCATACCGTCCTGTAATGGAATGAAGAGCGACTCGTCTGTAATGGAATGACACGATCGCTTGGCCAATTAAATAACTGAAATGTTCAAAACTGTTTGAATATATTGTATTAAATATATTTAATAGCTCCCATATCAATTCAAGTAAATAGAGCGACGTTAGAGAGTGGTTTGGGTCATACCGTCCTGTAATGGAATGAAGAGCGACTCGTCTGTAATGGAATGACACAATCGCTTGGCCAATTAAATAACTGAAATGTTCAAAACTGTTTGAATATATTGTATTAAATATATTTAATAGCTCCCATATCAATTCAAGTAAATAGAGCGACGTTAGAGCGTGGTTTGGGTCATACCGTCCTGTAATGGAATGAAGAGCGACTCGTCTGTAATGGAATGACGCGATCGCTTGGCCAATTAAATAACTGAAATGTTCAAAACTGTTTGAATATATTGTATTAAATATATTTAATAGCTCCCATATCAATTCAAGTAAATAGAAATAGAGCGACGTTAGAGAGTGGTTTGGGTCATACCGTCCTGTAATGAAATGAAGAGCGACTCGTCTCCAATGGAATGAACAAAAAAAAAACGCTAGACTAATTAAATATTTGAAATGTTCAAACGATAGCAAGGCATTTTATTTTATATATTTTATAGCTTTCATGCCAAAGACATGAAATACATAGACGTCAATAATCGGTTAATGGCATGACATGGGCGCGTTTCACTCCGCCGCTAACAGTGTGAGTGCGTATGGTGCCAGGAAAGATTGTGTAAATGAACAGTGTATCGACCAAGGCTGTCGCTTTTACAAAAACGATCTTCGAACGAGCAAACTCTTTCGTAACGGTTCGTAAATTCGCTAAACCTAACGGTATTTTCCGTTAGAGCGTGTATCCAGCACTTATCAGGTGATCACACGTCACGTGACCGCTCTCTAATGGAACGCTCTGTAATGGAACGGACGCGCTCTAATGGAATGGCTCGAGCTAGGTCTCTCTCCTGTAATCAGTGCAAGTCGCGCCCTGAGGTCAAACTTCATACTTGAGATTTCAATTAGAAGAGTCCATTGGATTATGGGAGAATCAATGTTACCATATTTGAGGACTGGTTTACGTCGGTTTTGACGTTTTGAGGAATTCATATTTAACATGATGTTTGTACTTAACTAACTGAGCGTCATTCCATGTCGGTGTTCAATGAGAGCATTCAATTCGAGTATCCAATGAGTTCATCCAATGAGGGCTACATCCCACCCGTGCCGTAGCCACCGAATGGGGTCATCCAACGAGGATGAACATTATGCAGAACGTTCTAAAAACAAGTGCACTTTTCATGATAATTTGGGAGCTTTTTTATGTTTTACTCGTTACTCGTTAATGTGTGAAGCCAAAACCGCCTAAATATAAATTACAGCTGCGAGTGCCCACTACTTTACGGTAGGAATCAGGGGGCACCGAATGAGACGAATCAACATCTAATGGGGCCATCCCATAAAGTCATTGGATGGGAAAAGGAGCGCTTCAAGAGAAAAACACAGAAAAAATACACATGTTTTTTAAAAGCACACTGTGTTCACTTAAATTGTTTTTATTTATTTCACATATGTTTTTTTTTATGTAACAATGAATGTTATTGTCGATGTTTCCATGAAATAAAGGAGTTAAAGGGGCACCTTCCAGTTAAGATTAATTTCACAACAAATTTACTTTCTGGATTAAAATAACAATGGATAACAAAAGATAGATTAACATTGTAAACAACATAAACAATAGTGTCCCATGATTCTTTGGTGCAATCCATGGGATTGAGCGGTTCCCCTTTAACTGAAGCTGTTTACCAAGCCATGTCCATGTCAAAACAATTCAACTAAATACCGTCAAAACTAAACCAAAACTAATCCCCTAATAATTACTGGCTTATTCACACAGTAATATATACAGTATAAACACGTTGCTGTCCAATGTTGCTGTGTTTAGACAGCGGTCTCACAGTATACACCGC
Source organism: Saccoglossus kowalevskii (assembly GCF_978046115.1). Taxonomy (NCBI): domain Eukaryota; kingdom Metazoa; phylum Hemichordata; class Enteropneusta; family Harrimaniidae; genus Saccoglossus; species Saccoglossus kowalevskii. The sequence continues at coordinate 26,111,072 of NC_140661.1, read as the reverse complement.
TGAATCCATCGTTGCACACGCAAATAAATGAATCTGAGTCAACTAGGCAAGTTCCACCATTCACACATGTATTGGAAGCACAGCCGTCAGTTCCCAATAAAATATCTTATAGAAAATAAAAAAAAAAATGGGAAAAAGTAATACTTCAGAACTATTTTGTGTACAGATAATAAATATATGTACTCATAATTATTTTTTTTTATAAATATCCATAATCATACAATTAACACCCGCTTCCCAAATCACGCGTAACTTACTTGTAAACCCGAGTATGTCTTCGTCTAATAATATTATAGCTACGAAAACACCCGATGCAAACAAAGCGGCTAGGATGACTATACACCATCGAATATTCTGTATCTTCTCTTCTTCCTAAAAATAATAACATTAGGAGATAAAATATATTTAACAATACAATCAATAATCAATTTGCAAGTGGACCCCGTTGTAAGGACAATTCACAGTTTTATGTACAATATATCTGACCACGCGTTTGCAATTTAATAGATTGTAATTTAGTTCCCTGAAACAACCATGTTTAAAACTCAGACTAGTAATATAAAATGTATTACTAGTCTGAGTTTAAAACTATGACAGGTTATTGTTATTATGTTTATGACTGTAGCAAGTAAATCCTCTTGAACCTGATCAAGCAATATGTCCAAATCTCTCACAACACTAGCACTGATTAACAACCACGGTGAACTGTTCAGAGAAATTCAATTGAATAAACACATTGCTGAACTGAGCAGCTACTTCTGTAGATACTTTATACACACCTTCCAACGGTTGCTCTCGCTCGATATCTTTGAATTAGTTGAATCCATTCTACCAGATAGGCAAGTAATGCTAAAGCGTGGTACCACCGAGACTTTTCCCACAATCACTTCGTCTACGGTGTTTATACGTTTTAAAGTTGGTAATCAATATGCTTTAAGTACAAGTGGTCCAGTAATACCCTCGAGGTCTACAACACAGTGAGCAAAGTATAATCACGCTTGAGAATTCCGCATTTTGGATTACAATGAATTGAATTGAATGTATTATTGCTACACGTAGCTACACGTATTCAATAGCGCCAGAATTAAATACCTTTTACGTATGCATATATTTATAACGATTCAAAAGATAACTAAACTAAATCACCAGTTCTTGCTAAGTTGGTAGATTACAAGGTATTCAATCTACTAATCGTTCATATACTGCTTAAAATAGTGGTCTCACGAAAATAATTTTGGTTGTTAATACTGTATTCCGGTTTTATAAATGTCGCCCTCTAACGACACAACGTTTAAGTGGCGTATATCGGTGGTTCATACCGTCCACATTAATAAGAAATAACTTTTTTGAAAGAATTAATATACTGTATCCGAAATTACGAACGACAAGGCAACCAATCAGTTACCCCTCAACACAATTTTGACGTCACGGCAAGGTAACCAATCAGTTACCTCTCTACACCATTTTGACGTCACAAAATCGCTTTGCCACTAGAGGGCACGACTTAAACAATACAAATACATTTACCCCGGTGTATTGAAAGAAAAACCGAATTATTTAATCAATATATGCACGTGCTCAAAGTACATTTAGTTTGACAATGTTTATAGCTTGCAGGTAAAACACTTTTAATACATTTACTTTCTTGTTGAATATAATCCTACTCACCTGGTACTTTCCCAAGACAATTGGTTGAACCTATGGGTTCACAGAGCTTAACGTTTGGCTTGAAACACGGCAAATATAGATGCAAACTCGCCAATTGAAACTTAGTAAAATAGAGATAAATAAGTGAATGAGATTCCTCTGTTTGGTTCTCAGATTATCTAAAACAAAATAAAGGTTGCACAATAAAACATGTCGGTCGGTCAAAGAATGGGGTCTTTTATTGAATTTGCTCGAGCAAGGGTGCACTTATCGAGTTTACAGGAAGGTTTAGTATTAATTATACTTCTCATGGTCACGTGCACCATTGTTCCAAACTTTCACCTATTACTGTAATAACTTATTTGTTAATATGCAAATTAGTAAACTTTCACGGTTACAATAATGTTCAAATTAGCAAACCTCACAGGTTATGTTTACACGTAATTAGCATATGCATAACTTGAGAGATTAAAAGGTATCAGTGTAATTGTTTCATCACTGAACAGAATTTAAAGTAGGATACTGCATTTGTGCGTACATACGAAAATTGTGGAGGACGTGGTTGCAGCCTTTCTAGTGATTTTCATTAAGTTTGTGAATATGTGTAATAACAGCACACCATTGCATCGCTTTGACGTTTGCAGGTGTATGAACGTTATTTTTCACTCACGGTGTGGAATATCCGGGCTGTTCACGGCCGCAGGATACACCTCATCAGTTCCATGTCCGACAAACGTCAGTGTAACGTCATAGGGTGCTGCTGTGAGAAAAAAAAAACACACTACATAATTATATTTTTATCTTAAATACTGCATATTTGGAATTACCATTACACACATCCGACATAGCATAGCTAAAGGGCGGTGGTCTGCGCGCTGCGCATGTGCGACATTGATTGACATTGATAAACATTGATTTTCCCACAATACAGTGCACTATGAAGTTTGAACTGGGTGCGACTTGCACTCATGGTAGCCGGTTGTAGTATTAGGTAGTACGGGAGTTGGACAACAAATTAGATTCAACATGTGGTTTATCCAAGATGGTGATCTCATTAACATAAGCTTATAGACAAGTGAAATTTGATAGCTTACTACAAGAGGGCGCCATACACATATATTACTCGTATTATGTATATCTAATGCTTGATCCTACACCTCTCTTAATGTATTGGAGGGAGTTTTAAGACTAGTGTCTCTGTATTAGTGAGTATCTTACTATTGTTTATGAGTCCACGGTTTTCTCTGAATACAACATCAGTAAAATTGAACAGTAAATATAAGAATAAGGTAACAGTTTCTCAGAACTGAACTAACTAAATTATTTGTACGTCCATTTCTGTGAAAGATTACAAACCTAAACGTTCTGGCATTCTAACGATTCTTCCATATCGGGTCTGCACGACACCAGGTACACAAGGATTGTTTGAATTGTTCTTTGTTGGATCAGGTGTGGTTGGTTTAGACTTAATAGTAGACTCTGGTGTACATTTATCTGGATATAATTGAGGTTTAAGTGAGATTCTGTCTTCTTTGCTTGATAAATCAGTGCTTTCCTGTTTTGTCTTACAGTGCTTTTTCAGTTTTAATAATGTAAGATCGCGGATGTTGTGTTTTGTTGAGTATTTCCTTATGGCGTTCTTGATCGGATTTATCACTGAGTTTAGGTAGGGGAAGTTCATGTGTTCTGTGTCGCTGGTCGAAATTGCGTTACTGATTTGATCTATAGGTTTCTTCTTTCTTTCTGCTGTGTCAACTTTTTCAACAATTTTACTCAAATTTAAGTGTTGCATGTACTGAGCAGATGAGCCATGCGTATTATCGTAGTGAAAATCCTAATTGATACAATGGCAAAACTAAAGGTATAAACAACATCCCAGATGTTCAAGTACTCATATAAACACAATAAGGACTTGAAAATGGTGTCCTAGGTAGTTTTTCCGAAGTTGAGATGGAAATTGCATTACATTTTGCATCCCAAATTAAGATTGCAAATTTGGCTATAAAAATTGAGGGTTTCATCAATCTCATATTTCATTAAGTTATCTATATATTACACAATACCCCTGAATATAACATGTAGTATAGGAATCAGATAATACTTTGATCTAAAAAAAAACATTTCAAAAACAACGAAAACTTTAATATATCTTTTTGATGTAATAACGAATACAATAGATTTATGCAACCAACTTATTATAATATTGCAATATATTTTTTTAATTAATAGAAATGTTGTTGTCGCAAATTCCTTACACCAATTAGATCTCCAGTAATAAATGGCTTTGTTTAATATCTGTTCGAGTTGGTTTCATACGATGTGTTTGTTTTGAAAGGCTTCGGAATGCGGTGATGTCAAACTGTTGCTATCATAAAATAATACAGAGTCCGTATACAAAGTTGAAACTTAAACTCTGTGTTTAGCAAGTATGCTAGACAAATAATCACAAGTAACAACAATATTTCAATTTTCTTTATTTAATCCTGCTTTTATTGGTGATTTCTTTTTGAACAATAATTTATTGAAGCAACACTATTTTTGTTGAAAAACACACAATTATACTTTGTATTCGAAAAAGATAAAAGACGCAGTCTGATATAGTGGAATGAGTGGAATATAAATATTGTGTTCCAGTATAGTACCATGACAATTTTTTTATGTATAATATATTGGAAGCAAAATTGTATATAAATAAGTAATGAACTAATTTTTATTATATACAAATAAGTTCAATAATTTATTTCATTTTGTACAAACAATTTGTACCACAATCGTATTATGTACATATATTGACAAATCGTGTAATTATTACATATAATTTACATATAATGTCAATAAATACACAAAATATTTTCATACAAATATACTGGGTTAACTGGATTTTGTGCGCATATACAGATATTGTTAATCACGTGGCTACAAATGTTCTATTACGTATGTGAACATATGTAATAATAATATAACCCCATGACAATTTTGCACACATGGTGTAGAGATTCCGTGCTGCTCCAGGCCGCAGGTTCACCTCTATACCTGACAAACGTAAATGTGAGACCAAAGGGTGCTATCATACTACGTCATTTGTGTAAACAAACACTACAAAATTATAATTTGTAATTACCATTTCACACATTATATTTTATAATAATGTGCTCTTTAAGAATATGCAGATTAGAAATACTCATTATTATTATATTCCTGATCCATGTAACATAATTAGTTAGGTAATCTGTGACACACATATCATATTTATACCTTGGACGTCCTGTCAGCGTGTTTATTCCAACCCACCAATTCTAATATAAAAATAAAAACAGAATAAACGTGCTAGTCATAAACAGAGAGGGCTTGAGTTTTTATTTCAGGCCACAAAATGGTTGTTCACGACACGACATGACACGACACAGAAGGCTGGAATATCTAAATATATATATGTATACTGGTATTCTGAATTAATCCTGACAGCCGTACACATTAATTTCACAGTATTGCAAATCATTGTAAACACCTGAAATTGATCACTTAGTGACAAGCTATTCAATGTTGTTTACTGCTAAAACTGTCTTTACAGTGGCATACAGAATTATTGTCAGAAACATTAGTTTTACTCAGTCAACTGGCGTACAAATTATAAAAAATAAACGCGAATTATTTACCTATATTTACACCTCGAATTCGAAGTGGCGCTTCATACAATAATTATCGATTAATTATTTGCCAACATTAATTAATTATGTACGCCTACAGACGTGTATTTTTCTAGTTAATTTTATTTTTGCACATTTAAATTTAATAGATAATAATTTAGTGAACATGTAGAAAAGCGGATTACATTTTCTAAAAATAAAGGATAAATTCATTGCATTTGGGTTTCATATTTGTTGTGACTTGAAGCCAGTTTTCGACTTTGTTTCTCTAGACTCTCGCACCCGTTACTAAAAGAAGCTGAGTGGCGTCACACACAAAAGGTAAATTTCGACTCCATGTTCATGTAGAACAACTTTTTGTATTCGTATTTGTACTGAATGTTTATGTAGATGGTTGTCTCGTTATATGATACTAGCTATATATGGGATCGGAGGGCCATATCGTTCTTAGTATAATAAGAGACCTGGGCTGATATGTCCGGATTCGTGAAATCCTATGACTTTGTGTTGTACTAACGTAAAATATATCAGTGCAATTTGTATATTGATATATCGGTTATATAGCTGGTATTCCACGAGTAATACTACAATATCTAATTTAGTGAAAAAATAATTAAATATGTGGATATTGGCGTTGTTTTGTGACAGTCAGCCACGCTATATGCTTACATGAACCAATCAAATGAACAGGATTGTTAACTTAGTATGACGATATAGACAATTATTTCCCTACATTATATACACAACTGCTATTAGACAATTGGATACATTGCGTATATTACATTTGACGTCATTGAATAATTAAAAGCCTGAAGGAAATATACATGATGAAAACATTGTGTAAACTCGTTCATACAATGCCTTCTTTGATGGGAGTATGGCGATACTGCTAACAGCTAATCTTTTATCATTTTTATCACCACAATCAAATAGGTCACTTTGTCAATGTCAAAACTTGACAAAAAATAAAGTACAATAGGTACAATAATAACCCCGAACGAGTGTTTCTGTAAATTGGCTGCCCTTACACATGTAGACATTGCATCATTTTAATTGACGAACAATATAATGTTGAACATATCGTAGTGAAAGATTATTGAATATTATATATCTAGCTACATCCGTCCTGATAACAACACACGCTAAAAATGCAAAAGCTCATGGGTAGGCGCTTGTTTGGAAACATATACACGCTATGGCCTTCTGACGCATGGGCAGGTGACGACTCCCCGGCTTTAACACAGTATCTAACGTTATATTTTATCCATACAACCGCATCACAACAAGTTACCTAATTGTTCATTTACCAAACAACCGCGTCAAATGCGGGCATCGTTGTGTTTTAAAGTGGGAATTCTGCCAAAGTGTAATGGTAGGAGGAGTAATCATGAGCTGTCGCATATGAACCATGAGTAGCTACTACAATATGAGTGTGTCTACGAACATGTAACCTATCAGTGTCTACGAACACGCAAAACAACATATCAGTGTTTCTACTAATATACAACACAATATATCAGTGTGTCTAATAATATACAACATAATATATCAGTGTGTATACTAACACAAAACATAATATCTCAGTATGTCTACTAACACACAAGACAATATATCAGTGTGTATACTAACAAACAATAAAATATATCAGTGTGTATACTAACAAACAATAAAATATATCAGTGTGTATACTAACAAACAATAAAATATATCAGTGTGTATACTAACAAACAATAAAATATATCAGTGTGTATACTAACAAACAATAAAATATATCAGTGTGTATACTAACAAACAATAAAATATATCAGTGTGTATACTAACAAACAATAAAATATATCAGTGTGTATACTAACAAACAATAAAATATATCAGTATGTCTACTAACACACAACACAATATATCAGTGTGTATACTAACAAACAATAAAATATATCAGTGTGTATACTAACAAACAATAAAATATAACAGTGTGTCTACTAACAAACAATAAAATATATCAGTGGGTATACTAACACACAACTCAATATATCAGTGTGTCTACAAGCACTGTGTAACTAGCATGAGTATTTTAATGTACCACACAATATACACGTGTGCCTGCTATGATACAACACAATGGAACACACTTTACTGTATTCGGAATATCATAGGTTGGTACCGATTTGCTGAAATAATATTATAGGCGTGTAAAAATAAAAAAAGTGTAATATTTCTCACACTGGGAAGCGGAACGCAACTATGGTATGTGAATGACGTCGTATTGATTTCATGTAATCAGAAGACTTTGGTTTTAATACGGCGTTATATAACAATTATTTTTTTATCTATATGTATGTCACTCACCACCACCACTACTACAACTAACATACTCAAATAATGCAACTTTATTCACAGTTATACCTTCCCATTTTTGGGCTTTACACAAAGCTGATTTTAGTGTATACTAATTTAACTATTTGTGAAAGACAACAAATTGGGAAACTTAGCAAACGTATATCCTATATATTTTTAAATATTTTCCCTGTTTTTTTCCATATAACTCGTATAGATGGCGGACGTTGAATCAATGAGTGTCATTAAAGATTTTGGACGATTCCAGAAGATCCAATTTTTTTTATTCTGTCTTGGAATCTTTCCGCATCCATTTTTCAGTATTGGAAACACATTTTACAGTGCATCCGTTGAGCATTACTGCCGTGTGACTGATAACCAAACATATTATATTAACTCACAGCTGAAGAATTGTACTATACCTCGTCACTATGTAAATGGTAGGTTGGAATGGGATTCTTGTAGAATGTATGCTACAGATTTCAGAAATAAAAGTGTACCACCAAACAATAATGGGTTATCACATACATGCCAACCATCCAACGGTACACATATGTGTGATCGAGGCTGGGTTTACGATAGACAATACCTGCACAGCACTGTTGTCACAGAGGTAAGAAGTAATACACGCCAAATAATGTAACCACTTAGAGTGTGAATTTTATTATTCATAGTTTATTTTTTATTTGTATATCGTGAATGAATGTACCCAGTATTGACACTAGCTAAATATACGAATAGGTCGTTCAGATGGCTGGTGACAAAGAACGGCAGTAAGTCTGTCATGAAAGCCCTCGTTATTATAATTGTTCATTAAACTTTGTTTCTTCTTAAAGCGGGGAAGTAGCAACCTGCACATGCGTCTTTGCGTTTTAGCATCGTTTGGGACTCGATTCCCGCGCATGCGCAGGTGACGCCCCCTGCTTTAACTATCCCTTTATTATTCAGAAAATTTCCTCTAGCCTTGTTAGAAATATCCCTCTATACTGACGAAGTCTATAATTTGCTGGATATTCAATCCATACATTTGCACTGTTTTTAATGACTTGGTAGATGTGGGGAAAATCAGAAAGTCTAATTACTAGACAAATGTTCCCATGTAAACATCTCTTTTTACTAAGGTTTAAATTAGATCATCACGCTATTTCACAGACGTTCGAGGTAAGTTGGTGTATATATTGCCTGAATCATATTGCACATTTATAATACTATATTGTCTATTTTCAGTTTGATTTGGTTTGTAAAAATGATTTTATGAAACAACTATCAAAGTCTCTAAGCGCTCTCGGAGAACTTATTGGTAGCCTATTATTTGGGCAGTTTGCTGACGTGTAAGTTCATGTATAGGCTTACGCAATGAAAACACACAATTTGGGAAAGGAACATAATATGCATATATTTTTAAATCAAATATGAATATCTTCTAATAATTGCTTATATGCGACGGATGTCATGGTATTAGGTAAAGAAATCGTCTGTGTTTTGTGTCTGATATTTCATATGGATATTGAGGATCCATTCCGCTAGCATTTCCTTTAAAATCCCTTTTGTGTATCTGTGTGATTTCCAATTTTTTCATGTATTAATTATTCTCTGCTATTTTGGCAGGCAGGACACACCTTAACTATAGTTAGGTGGTAAAATCTGAAAGAAATTCCTGGTCAACCTTTACCATGGCAACAGCCCAAAAAAAAGATTTTTGAATAGTTTCACCCGTAACGGCTTTCAACTCTTCTGTAATATTTTAGATCGGGCCGATTTTGTTCATATCTTGCAGGCAGGTAACACCGTCACTCTAGTTGGATGGTAAAATCGGAAAAAAAAATCCTGGCCCACCGTTACCATGGCTACAAAAAAAATACAAAAAAAGATTTTTGAATACTTTTGCCCCAAATATATTACCAGTGTTGTAATAGAAATGTTCAAATGATCATGCTTTATATTTTGGCTAAGTTGCGCACCAACGAGAGAGTGAACTGTAAATAACACTAAATGTAGTGTAATTATGAAAAATACGTGCTAGTAATAAAGTGAAGTGACTTCTGAAGTGACTTTGTATACGGGGCTCCGGTTTCAGTCATAAATCGACGTTAGCTTTACGCTCATATTCTACCATAGCGACAGCCAAAAACATTTTTTTTGAGCGGAGCGGATCGCTAGCTAACCTAATGGCTTTTTCACTTGTATGTTTATAATCATTTACTGTTAACTACAGGTACGGCAGGAAACCAGCAGTGCATATTGCAAGCACCTGTTCCCTTATATTCGGAATTGCGACAGCTTTTGTCCCGTCATTCTCAACGTTTCTTATAGGAACATTTTTATCAGCAATGTCAGCGTCAGCATTTTATTTAGTATTGTATGTTCTAGGTCAGTATCGATTTTATCAACTTTAAAGAGGGAGGGTCGTCACCTGCGCACGCGCGGGAATTGAGTATCAAGCGACGATAACAACACACGCTAATGACGCAAAGCCTCATGGGTTGACGCTTGTTTATAACAATGACACGCTATGGCCATCTGACGCATACGCAGGTGACGACACCCCCAACATTAACATTATCAAAAGTATTAAACAACACTTTATAAACAAAATATAATAACGACTGCTGCTCTTGTTACTAAACATAACTGTATATGTTCTGTTATAAGGGAAAATATTTAAATTGTGTATAACATAACCCGGAGCAAATATATTTAGCAAATCTGGCCACACAATAATTTGAAAATTTATCCAACATATTCAAAATAAACATAAAATTATTGATGAATAATATATCGCCACTTAACCGTGTAGACCGAATTTACTGCTTATTAATCAATAAACTATGGTGTATCTTTGCTGTTCACCGGAATATAACAACTCGTAAAATATTCTTCATTGATAGACCCCAACAAATTAGAAAAAAACAACATTTCTTTAACTCAGTTAACCTTGATAAAAACAGTTTCAAGAATTAGCTTAGACACAACCACTTCACATGAGCATGTTAAATTTGCATGTTTGCTTGGGATATTTGGAATATCGGGATAATAGGAACATATTTGTCTAGCTATGTGACTTGAAAATGTCAAAAACAGAGAGTGCGTATACATTGTAGTTACGCATATATAAGTCCATGTTCTATATTTACTCTCTGAAAACCCCTTTAATAGACCATTTTCCGTTCACTGCGAGAATCACGCGTTATGCGTGAAATCGAACGTAAAACAGGACAAACAAAGGTCATAGCGTCGTAGTCGCGTCAAACATCGCGTGGGATTCGACAAACATGAAAGTATTTCGGGGACATTTCCAAGCTTAATAATGTGCTGTTCACATTTAATGATAGGTAATTTCGGTTAAGTAAGGGTATTCGGAAGCAATATTCCTCTGTCGAAGATCGGCCGGTCAATGTAAGCTGCGAAATAAAGAAATTCTAGTTCAAAATCAAATCGTTCGATTTTTGCGGCAGACGTTCGACGCGCGTCTTTCATGCATCTCGCGAGATCTCGCAGTTGTACGGAAAATCACCTATTGAAGCCTACAATTTGAAATGTAATCATAAGTAATTCATCTACACTGAGGAAACGCCACTATTATTAATTAAAATTGCTAAAGCTTGTCGACTAACATATACAATTATCTGTATGTATAGTTAGTTAACAAAAATGAAGATTTTAAAAAAAACATATCTTTCTAACGAGCAGTCTTACAACTGTGGGATATGTATTGACATTCTTATACATTTTTTTTTATAGAAAGTCGTTTGTGAGCTCAAATGAACTATTTGATTATGAATTGTTATAACGCACACATAATATTTTTCACACTTAGCGATGGAAGCTACACCATCATCACGAAGACCATTCGTTGCCACAGGATGTTCACTGTCTTATGGTGCAGGGTATTTGTTCCTTGGAATAACAGCATATATAGTGCAAGGAAACTGGAGAGTACTTCAACTAATAAATGGTTTATTATGTTTGCTGTACATACCGTATTTCTGGTAGGCTACAGATTCATATCAAACAATTGAATAATATATATAGGGGAATAATGTAAATGTTCTTTTTTGAATGAATAGTGTGTAATAGAACGACAGTTGTAGAAAAGGCTGAGTATGTCAGTAAAGTTACGTCACAGAACATTGATTCCAGAAAGCGACTAAACCAATAATCGCCTGTGATGTAATTACCTGTCTACCTCCACCAAAGCTTAATAATTTCACAGGTTTCTGGAAGAATCAGTAAGATGGCTTTTGCAGGGTGGTGAACATAAAAAAGTGAAATGTATTTTAAATAGAGCTGCTATGATGAATGGGGAGACAATAAACGAAGACTTGGATGATTTTGCTTTCGAGGATTCAGCAGCAGAGGTACGTAAATATCTGTACATGGTAGAATAAATTTATAATATGACCTTTTCTATGGATATTTGCACATTTATATTGTTTATTAAAATCGCTGTACTGTGTGTATTATCACCACATAAAATGTAACGATAGAGCAATTTATTTGGCACATCAGTTGTTCTTCCCTGATCTTGTCCTGTAACAAAATTGATATTTTGGGCCGCTCTCTTCTTTGCACTGGGAATGTCTGGAATGTGAATAAACAAGCAGTGATACCTAAATCAATTCATTCAAGCAAGTTATAATTAACAATCACCTCATTATTTGGTATTACCAACCTATCTACTATAATTAATTAATACACGGCCCAATAACAAGTCATTTATGGTTGCTTCAACTTTCACCTCACATTTAGTCTATACAATTCCCATACACCAATGCTCTTGGTCAGCCAGTGCTTCCCTAGCAAATTGCATTGCTAGTATTCCCTGTCCAGACTCCCTGATAACTGAAGGCATGTACACTTATACTTTCATGACTATATAGAAGTAAAACTAGGCTCTTTTCCTAACCGAGTTGTACATTGCTGTAGGACGCAAACAAAAAGGCTAATGATCGGTCCCTTGTTGGATTATTGGGAGTTGTCAATGCGCTCTCCAAAAATATAAGAAACAAATGTCCGAACATGAACTTGACACTTTATTCCTTTCCACCACTGAGAAACGATTGACTGAAAGGTATACAGAGAAATAAAGCACATAAGTAAACAATACATTTCACATAATCGATTGATATGCATAGTATACATGTACATTTTGTACAGTAATATTACTATCATCACAGTTAGCGACTACCTCACAAAAGGTAAAGATATCACAACACATCTTAGAAATACATGGAATTACACGCAGTAGATCGTAAAGCGTAAAGACTAGCGTGATCGGTAAACACGAGTCACATGTATACGAAGCAATGACCTCAAACAAACATCGAAAAAGTCAGCAGTTCGGCTCACCGTAATATTAGACCCCAACAACCAACAACCTAAACTTCGCTTAGTGTAGTTCACTCGACTGCTGCAATTCATGCAAATGCGTCAAAACACTAGCAAGACATGCTGCGATCCGCCATTTCTCTCTGCTTTTTCCCGGTGCTATAAATAGCCACCTTACCAAATCTCAACTACAGAGGGCGACACACTGTACAATAGCAAATTAGTATAACGTTATTTGGCCATAACAATTGCGTTATTGTTCGTGGCTACAGCTTTACTGACTTCATGTCTAAAGAATCTATGAAACTGCCATATTGTGCCGATGTCAAGCAAGGCCAATTTGACATTTGACAACTGGGTACGCTGGCAACAATGCATCCTAGCCATCAACATTGTGTACTTGGTAAATAATAATAACAAATGGTATCTATTATATTGCGTGATTTAATTACTACAAAGCCCTATTATATATACACGTTTAAGAGTGAACTAATTTCACTCAAAATTCCCCTACCTTGTTGAAAGACAGTCACGTCCTTATAAAAACGGCATGGGTAAAACACGTTACAATAAGTATTAGTGGAATTGATATATGTGTTCATAAACAAACCTATGTGTAGCAATATATACAGCTGCATCCACATTCTGAAATCAATACAAATACAGTATAAGTCACATCTGAACAATGTTCTATCATAAGTAACTATAGCTCTCTGAATAACATAACAATAATACAAAAGTGTATTCCAATTCAGAAACAGCCTGAACGCAAGTCAATATTTACACTTTTCAAGACACCTGTTATCCGAAAAAGAATTATAAATATATCATTTTGTTGGTGAGTGTATTTCAAAAGAAGGTCATGCACGCATAATTATATAATTTTATTTCACATCATATATAGGTTAATATATATTCAAGTGGACCCCACTGATATACTTGTAGTATCATGTAATTAAAACATGTAATGCTTTTTCTAAGATCAAATAAGTACTTAACATTTCATCTTTAAAAAATGCACAGCAAACTATGCATTTAACATACTAAAAAGTAATATATTAATTTGCTCTATCGTCCATACAGTCAAATGTATTTGATATGTAGTAGTATGATTTCCAAACTTGCCTACATTTTTAAATGCTATGAACACAATGTCTAATACTTTATTTTGAGCGGATATCCAACTATTAAAAAAGTAATTTAACAACTGTTTTATAAAACAAGTAATTATGTCAATGCTGATATACCTTACACACATCGTATACTATTTCGACAAAGTGACAGTGTAAGTTTTTCTTTTTTTTATTTGACATTGCTGATAACTGATTTTATAAGTTTTACGTTGACATAAATATAGTTGATATGTTCTTCTTTTCAGGTTTGCAATTGGATTAATGTATTTTGGAATATCTGTTAACTCCAACTTGTTTGCCAAGAATCCCTACATTATTTTCGTGTTAACTGCTGCAGTTGAAATTCCCGCTGCACTTCTGAACTGTTGGCTACTTAACAATTATCAACGACGGTTAACACAAAGTATATCATTAATACTGTCTGGATCAGTTCTGCTGATTGGTGGTATCTCTGGTAAATTCATATTTATCAACGAATTCACACAAAATCATATGTACAATGACTTCGTTTACCAGTACAATATACATTATCATACTCTCTGTCTTTCCAGGTATTGATGGATTGCTATTCGTATCAGTAGTGCTTGCTAAGTTCTTTATAAAAATCAGTATTGGTACAGTTTATATTTATACGTCCGAGCTTTTCCCAACCCCGGTCAGGTGTGTATCCATAACAGAATAAACAATATAGATTCGAAAATATTATTCAGCACTGTATCATTCCTCTGTCTCGTGGTAATTCTAAGACGCTAATTAGTGTGACTATTCTGATAACAACTTACCTTTAATTTCATTAATATTTGAAAAACTAAAACTAATTATGACTTTTTCTGCCACGTTGTTGAGTATGTTCCATGAAAACCATATGATGTAACTCGTATAACTTAGCGCTAAAAATAAAATATAGCTACAGAAAAATAAGGAGTTCTGACTCATCCATAAATCCGAAGACAATTCATTATCATATTAATTTCTTGTGTTTCACTTGTAGATTTGATTTACTTGCGAGTTGTTTTTTTCCATTATTTGAAAGTTGTGTACTTGTCGAGAGTTTGTTAGACTTCTGATGGAAAATTTGGATTTCATTGCTGTTTTGCTGGATTACATTGCTGAATTACATTGCTGTTTTGTATAGACTTAAACTTGTAATTTCATTTATGCATTATTTATGGATATTGACTATGTATGGTGTTATATCTGACTGTAAATCCTTAACTCACTAATTATCCAGTTGTATCTCGCATACATCAGATCACGTGATATTCCAGCATTTGAGGTGTTAAACATATATAAAACTCTTGAATCATTCAAATTTCACCTTACACATAATTATAGACACAAAATGCTGTATTTATTATTTCAATCATCTCTATTTTTCTCGAAAGGAATGCTGCTGTTGGGGTTGGACATGTATTCAATTTTCTTGGTGATATTATTGCACCATTTCTCTTGCTGTTAGACTATGTGTGGTACCTTGCTCCAATCGCATCATTGAGTGTCCCATGTATTATATCCGGACTGTTCATCCTTCTTCTCCCTGATACAATGAACAAGCCAGCGCCCGATACTATCGAAGAAGTAGAAAATTCCCAGAAGTAAATTGATTAAATATTATGCATGGTGTTGTACATCTAGACAATGATTCAATAAGTTCAACACGTTTATTGATGTTTTATTGTTGTTTTCAAATTTTATCCATAATATACATACGCATTTAAGCTATCATGTCGAGCAAAGGGTTTATAAGCCAAAGAAATAAATTAACCCTGGACGTGCGATATGTGAGGTATATTGAGTACTAATACATGTCTTAGCTATTGTTACAAGTTGTTATTGTTACAAGTGTTGTTGCCTTATACATATTGGAAGAATGACCTAGAATAATCTACTCTCTATTATTTTCCAGGATACTTGAATCGAATAAAAATAATGAAGAGCACATACAGCTTGTCTTGAGCACACATACATCCCATGAATACAACTCTGCAAGAATAGAACCTGCAATACTTATACAATCATCATAGATTATCTGCTGAGATATAGATTTATTTAATGTAATACATATTTGACATTTGCATATTTGATAGTGAAGATAGATTTGCATTGCCTAGTTCATGCTATCGAACATCAAATGAATATTCCTTGGAACAAAGAAAACTTGGGACAATAAAATGTAAAGTACAACTCAATGCTATGATTGTATTATAATCTGCCTCGCAGTTTATCGTGATTCAATTTGAAAGTGTTCATGAGCGACTCAAATCAGAATTCATTGTGGCAACAATAAAAATAGTACTCCTGGATTCTCCTTAAAGTCATTTAAACTGAGCATGATCATGTTTAAGACAGCCAACAGTTGAATCATCCCTTCTGTATATATTGTTACTACATTGTATGCAGATTAACAATAAACCAATAACCAACAAAAATCCAAAACCTGATATATTCCTGAACAGCTTCGGGGAGTATTCAATAACAAATTAATAACTGAAAGGAACGCTCGTTCAACCAAACCATTGGGGTAGTATTTATAATTGTTTTCAGTTAAAAGTATAATGAGACGTCGGCTTTTAACTTGCTTTGCAGGCTAGACTTTCACTTTATTAATAACTTCATCTCTACCGTCGGGTCACCCACTCAAGTCACCTACTCGGCGTCTCCGGTCTCTGGAACTGAATCTCACACTTTTACACTGTTATTAAAAGTACATAAAAAGCAGTACTGTACTGCACGCATTGCTGTGATGACATGTTTTGCCTCAACTCGTATTGTTTTGCACCCTGCCCATACTCGCGAGTTTTAGAAAACGTACGTCGACCGCGTAAAAACCATGGCGAACAGTTCGATACGCATTATTTTAATGTCCTTCCCATATGTAATTGCGCTTTACGCAATAGTACAATAGCAATAGTTGCCAAAACAACCGCTAATGGTGTGGTCAATTACCTCATTACGCACGGTCATGTTTTCGCAGTTGTTTAACCTGAAAATATACTACCTGTACCAATTTACTTGCTAGATTCAGTGATGTAATTTGGTATATCTCTTAACACCTACTTGTTACTGCAGCGTTATTAGTGACAAATAATACAGTGTGGATCAATAATCCTGCCGAGAGCGGTTCCTGTGGTGCTATATCTTGCACATCTGTATCTAGTTAACTTTCTAAAGATACAAGAATTGTTGCTATTGGATGTACCTCTTGATCCGATATTCGAATTCGTTTACAAAAGTTAAATACCAGTTTCCTAGTTTATGTTATTACTTACAGATTGAAAAATGAAATAAATGTTGAGTACAATGTATTACGCGAGATCAAGAATATTGTTCAATTTCGTCGTGTATGCATGTGTGCTCTATGCATTAAACACTCTAAAAAATATGTCTTATATAGTTAGGTAATATTGTTTAAAATAATTACAATTCCTCGTATCAGTATAATAATAATAATAATAATAATAATAATAATAATAATAATAATATTAGTAATATTAGTAATAATGATATGAGGTTATTACGAGGATGCCTCAAAGTATACACGAAAACAGTACAGCGGAAGTATCGACCGACGCGCAGTGAAGGTCGATGCGACGGCATACTGTTTGAATATATATATATATATATCGGTTATTCGCAAACCATGGATTCTGAATATCATAAACATTCACAAACACGCAAGACAAGATTCAAACTCACACACACAGTCTAGCGCCTCGACACTACAGGCGAAATGGGTTAACCATACCATACTAACTGACATAGATTAAGTCAGCTCAAAATAGTATATATTGCGTGTCAGTGAAGAAGACAATACGCAAGCTGCACTAAAACCCAAAACCAAACAAACAAAACAGTTCAAAATAGCATGTAGTGAGTACCTCCCTACAGTAATTAGATGGTAATACATTCATAAAACATAAAAATATGTCTTCTTGGTTAGAAATAAACCTACTCGGTTCCAGTTGCTTTCGAACAAAAAAATTGCCCACCAGCAGAGTTAACTACATAGTTTTATTTATGTACATGAAAACGCTATTTTACAATTTGAAATATGGAATTCGAATTAGAGAGCGAGAGAGCCGGTATGTATCGGAAACATTAGTCGCGATAGTGGCCTATAGCACGCTACTGGGGCGCGACCATTAGCGAATAGGGTCTATTGTCAATGCCATCAAATACACATAAGCGGCATGAAAAATTGAGAATATTTGTTTGAATTTGTTATTTACCGGTCTTTATTGTCTACTTACATTGGAACAGTCGCCTATTCAACCACCGTCATACGTTTTCATTGCATTTCAGCAGGAAAAATGTCTTTTAATAAAGATCATTTTGAATAAAAAATAGCATGAACATACTACCCGTAACAACTGAACAGTGAGAAACGACAACTCGGCGTAGTCACCAAGCAATGACGGTTACAGTGAGTGTAAAGCAATAATTGTTGATAATCACAACAAGAATCGCACTGTGCTTATTGACGAAAGGATCTCGTAATACTTTTTTTACCTGCACTGTAATTGTCTATAGTGACTATACTGAGTTGTAATTTCGCTCCGCTCAGATTTTACCGGCAATATATATCATAACGCATGACTGACGTCAGTTTATGAATACATTAATGTAATACAGTACAGTCATGCACAGCTTCCGGGAAACATTTTGATGACGTAGACTAAGTGTACATCAAATGAATTGCCCCAACATAACAGCATCACGGCACGGACCATGTGAGTTTGAGCATGAATCTTGTTTGTGAATTGAGAGCACGGTATCAGGAACGGAGTAACATGATGTGGCGTACCACTCTATTGGGTGGTTATTTTCGTTCTCATTGTTTTAAGGCATGATAATGGTTTTGTTCAGTTGAATAATGATAAAAAGGTAAGTACAGCAGTGCTTACTCGACTGGACGATGGCGGTCAGGATATATGTGTAGCAATAGAGAGTTAAATGGTTAACGTATTTGTTCAAACACGCTGTTACAATACATCATTATAATATGTAAACATCACATGCAGGGATTAGTTCGCAAATCATCATCTTCGATAAGTTTAATATATCATATTAACACATCGTATTAATTCATTTCTATTCTTCATTATCAGAAAACGTGTCAGTTCGCCAATTCTGATTGGAACTGGACTAAAAGTGTTAAAATAACACACATACATTTATTTATTCGATCAGCAGCATTGTTGTTAATGCAGATTTACTATTTTAAGCCATCTGATGTGAATACATAAATAGAATGAACGTTCACTAAATCTCTGCACTAAATTATGTTGTGATGTGCCAGAATTCTATATAATATTCACTGGGTTGTACTCATTTGTATTTGTGGCTCCTTCGCTCTCATCTTGGCGGCGGATAAGTATATTTAAACCTTCCAGAGTTGTGAATCATAGGGGCCCATTTCCGAATATTTTTTTATCTAAGTGTATAACTACACTTTATCTAAGTGTAAGTAAATTTCTGGACATAAGAAGAAGCATTTATGCTTAAATGTTGCCAATTAATTATATTTCGTGATGGAATTTCATTTGTTCGGTCTGACTCATTACGTGCTTTCTAATCTTACATATATACTATGTATGTTATTTTTTTTATTTTGTAATACGTATAGATGGCGGTCGTTGAATCTCTAAGTGTCATCAAAGATTTTGGAAGATTCCAGAAGTCCCAGTTTTTTTTGTTCTGCCTTGGAATATTCCCACATGCATGGTTCAGTATTGGAAACACATTTTACAGTGCATCCGTTGATCATTACTGCCGTGTGGCTGACAACCAAACATATTCCGAAAACTCACAGCTGAAAAAATGTTTCATACCTTCTTACTATGTGAAAGGTAGGCTGGAATGGGATTCATGTATAATGTATGATCCAGGTACCAATTTAACAAATACAAACATTTCAGCACATGATGGATTTTCACGCACATGCCAGTCCTCCAACATTACACGTAAATGTGATCAAGGATGGATTTATGATAAGCGGTACTTGGCCAGCACTGTTGTCACAGAGGTAAGGACAACAGAAATCGCATTCTTTAGAGGAAGGCATTGTAATATCATTATACTGTGACACATATCAAGCATTAGCTTGCTAATTGGCTAATCTGACATTTCGTTTATTCAAGCTAAAATGTATATTCTCACAGTAAGGTTGTTGGCACTTTAGCTAAATTCAGATTCTGTTACTTCGTACATTGAGCCAACTTCGCTAAAATGTCATGTAGCTATTTTAAAGTATTTGCAATACCTCCTTTGACATGGAAAAGATAATACAACGTACATTGGTAATGTAACAAAAGTGTAAATGAAGTAATAAATACACTCACCATTTAACAATGAGAAAAACATTTTTGGAGAAAATTATGTAGATTATGTTAATGTAATGTAAGCAATATATGTTTAATATAATCATCAATTATAGTTTTGATTTGAAATAACCATTCTCAGATAGGTTTATTTCCTATTCACTTAAAACGACCAATCACTCAAATGACAAACAGGGGCCTGAGACTGACAATGAAAGTTTTGCGCATGCAATTAATAGAGGGCCTTTGTTAATCCTACCTTTCTAGTACTATTGACAAGAAAGGTCCTTTGTAAGTTCAATTTTTTAAACACCTTAATTTTAGATATGATAATCTCAAGTCTGTACTAATTTACAATGTTTTATTCAAAACACATACACTAGATATGTCAAATTATATTCTGGTTGGGGGGGGGGGGGGGGGGCTCATTCAAATCCAATTTTACTAGTGCCAATACCAATACCAATAACACCATTGACGTTATTTTGGTGCACATACGCGGATATTTCCTAATATATATATATATATATATATATATTATATATTATATATTTATATTATATATATATATATATATATATTGCAGTTTGATTTAGTTTGTAAGAAGGATTTTATGAAACAAATATCGAAATCTGTAAGCGCATTTGGAGAACTTATTGGTTGCTTAATATTCGGACAGTTTGCTGACGTGTAAGTATACAGTATGATTAGACATAATATTAAAACACATATTAAGCATGCATAATCACACTTAATCGTACCCATTTTTTATTGATATTGAGAAATACCAGAATCAAATCTTTATATCAAGAAGACGTCTATCAAAATACTCGACGATTCTGCAGCTCCAGAATCTTGTAGTCATGTACCATCTTATTTTCTGAAGGTATGGGAGGAAGCCAACAGTGCTTATTGCAGGCACACTGTCTTTTATATTCGGTATTTCTACGGCGTTTGTCCCTTCTTTCATCCTATTCATCACAGGAACGTTTTTGTCAGCAATGTCAATATCAGCTATTTTTATGATAATGTATGTACTTGGTAAGTATTTATTTCAGTATATTTGGCATTGACATATATGGTATTTCAATAGTAAAACGTGACGCAAAACGAAAACAAGGATAATGTATTTATTTTTACAAATGTTAAATTCATTTTGAAGGAAATATGAGGATCAATACTCAGTTCTAAAACGGAAATTATGCGATCACACGATATTCAATATCTATGGACAAATATCAGATATCAATTCAATATTAGTAATCTTGTAGCTCACACTTAACTGATTACCTGCTGATTGCCTGTTTGAGAAGATCAAAGAAACAAGTAACAAATGTATTTTTTCAAAAATTGTTTTCATTCCAGCTTCGACGATTTAAACACTGATAATGTTTTCAATTGTATAATGTCCCGATTAGCAAAGTCTGGAATTCTTCTAAAATAATAAAACATTTTATTAAATAAATGCAGTTAATGTTACAAACAAAGTCAGAATGCATTGTAAAATTCAACCCCATTTCAGCAATGGAAGCCACACCCTCAATACGAAGACCTCTTGTATCCAGTGGCTGCACATTGTCTTACTCAACAGGATATGTGTTTCTTGGAATAACAGCATATATTGTTCATGGGAACTGGAGAGTACTTCAATTCATAAGTGGTGTAGTTTGTCTACTATACATACCGTATATTTGGTGAGTTATACAGAAATGTAATTATTATAGAATAATGAATAGTTTAATTAAGTCTAATTTAAATTAAGTGCAATAGCACAACGCTTTGCTAAGTAGTTGAGTATTACTTGCTGTTGTTTGCTGGGAATTGATTATAACAACCTGCTTATGTTCAATAGTTGAAACTTTTGTATTCATTTGTTTTATAAAATTTGCCAACGAATAATTGTGCAGGGTTATGGAAGAATCTGTTAGATGGCTTTTGCAAGCCGGTGAAATAACCAAAGCCAGAAACATTATAAAAAGAGCTACAAACATAAATGGAGAACCAATGAACGAAGAGATGATGGATACTGTTTTCTTATGCTCGATGGTGGTAGGTCATACATTGTACCGTATTTTGGAATATAACTATCGTCATATGCTTATCTAGCTGTGTACAACTTTTTATCCGGCTGTCACGGGTGTTTTTTAAACCTAACACGAACTTCTTACTTCAAACACAGAAGCAGCCTGAACGCAAGTCACTATTATCACTGCTCAAGACACCCGTTATCAGAAAACGAATTCTAAATATATCATTATGTTGGTGAGTTCGTTTAACAAATACATAAACGTTATCGTGTTTCTACATATAACACACCACAAACATTAAATGCAATTTTAATCATTTACATCTGTATACACTGCAACACTAATTTAAAGGTATATATTTGAATCGAGTTTCAATAAATAACCTTTGTTTTCGTATTCTGTAAAAATGTTCTATGAATTTTGATATAATAAACAAATTAGAGGGATATTTTAAACACTAAAAGTAATGTCATTTTCCCCATTGCGTCTGTTATATGTCTCTTCCAAAGCTTACGATGGCAAATTGTATTGGTAACATATTTGTAAATAGCATATCAATATTATGTACATGACATAGATTGTTTTATCAATGTTAATAATTGTAAAATAAATGCGACATACAAAGCAACATAAAATTCATATTCAAAGATCACCTGACACATCGAACAACACAAACGTGGTAACGGATATATAAACACATGGATACTTTTCATCTCAGAGAATGTGTGATTAACACAAAAATACTAAAATTTGTAACTTTCATGCCATTTTATGTAAAGTTTAAGTGAGAGCGGATGTTGTTGTTATATTCATTATACTTTCCAGGTTCGCAACTGGAATGATGTATTTTGGTATTTCTATGAACGCCAACTTTTTTGCAAAGAAGAATCCTTATGCCATTTTCATATTCACTGCTGCAGTTGAAATACCGGCTGTGTTTTTGAACTTGTGGTTACTTCAAAGATATCAGCGACGATTAGTACAATGCATATCATTGATACTCACTGGAGCCGTTTTGTTGTTTGGTGGTATTTCTGGTAAATTGCAACCTTCAATATACAACTTGTAGGTAGAAAATAATTATTCAAACATTTGTCTGAATATAAATGCCGCCATTTGGCCACTCGTAATTCAAAATTGTATTGAATACATTTTAATTATCGTCTCGTATAATTTATCATATTTGTTGCCAGGTACATACGAGTTGTTATTTGTAGCTGTAGTTCTTGCTAAGCTGCTTGTGAAAATTAGTATGGGAACAATTGTTATATATACCGCAGAACTTTTCCCCACATCGGTGAGGTATGTATCCATAACAACATACAACATATGACATTGTGCGCTAATCAGGCATAAATATCCATTTCAAAATGATATTAAGAACTTTTGAACGACTTATTAATATTATAAAATTTGGAAGAGATTACTTAGTGAGTCTGATACTCGCAATACTGCGATAAGTGTTCTGGAATTCTATCGTACGGAGTTATAAACGCACAAGGAGAAATAACATCATATCCAATCAAAAACATTGAAAGATTTTCATTTAGAGACCATAGTCTAAAAAACAAAGCAGAAAAAAGTCAGTACTACTTCCGATGCATCAGCATTAACATACATAAGACGTTATAAACAGTGTGAATGCTTCACAAGACAGCGAAGCCCCGATCTGTGGAGAGTGTATACAGCGCGTTTCAAGTTACAGTTTTGATACACCGCATCACGGGTAAAAAGTAACATACTTTATAAAACGCCAGAGCGAGGCTACGGCCTTCTGTTATACACGTTTCCGGAAAATTGTCGAAATTATAGTGCATTTCATCATAGATTTGAACCGCGTGTTGTATGAAATGTACTAACATCATTGGAAATGTTCAATACGTTTATTTCAAAAACTTTAGCATCTGGCACCTGTATTGTAATCTACCCGAAACGCGCAGTACTAAGACATGAATGCAGTTATATCATAACAAACATTTACACCAATAGTTGAAGTATAGTAGGTGAATCTGAATGTACTTATGTTACCACTACTTTGATAGTGCTTGCAAATTCATAGATTCTTTTCAATTTTCTTCAAGCCCAAATTTAGACAAAGATTGAGTATAGCAGTTTGCTTAGTAAGTTTGCTTAAGTTTGCTTAGTTTCAGACTATTCACAACATTACTGACCACAGACCAATACTCAAAGCCAATAGAAATATTTCGCATTCAACCAATGCAGATAAACCATGTTGGCGAATATTTTGTTTTTCTTGAAAGCAAATGTTATGACTTAACTGTTAATCATGTCTTTGAATATGCACCGCTCATCTGAGAGTAGTTTACATTATATATCGGCGGGTGCTTTTTGAAACAGGTCTATTGATGAATTCCAGTGATGTTAATGCATTTCATGCAGCACACGCATCAAATCTACATGAATGCAATATAAAATTACGTTCCATTTTATTCATAAGCAAATACAGACAGACGTGCGCTCGTTACAGTATAATTTTCATGATTACTAACTATGAAAAACACCAAAGTGAAAATAATTTAACTAACAACTCAGAGGAGATGCAAACATGCGCTATATTTCATCAATATTCATATCAACACTCGATATGTCATATGTCTATATATATATATATATATATATATATATATCAGTAATTTTAATGAAAAAAAAGTACATTTATCTTAGTAATAGTGACACCTGTTGTTTAGTGTGATGAACCCCCACGGTTGGGTACAGGAGCATAGAAGTTTTTAATTAAAATTGTTTTCCATAAGAAAAATGAAACCATCATACATGGCCTTATAAACAGCCTTTTACTTCATATTGGGGTGGGTGGAGTAAAGCTGTGATTATTTTTATTACTTTCTGACCATCTAGTTTGCCATTTACCATGTCCATATAAACTAAAGCTCCAGCCAATATCAGATTTGACTACTTGTTTCAAGCTATGGCACTTGGAAATGAGTGTTGTGACATGTGGCAAATGTCCAACTGTCTTGGTTAATAAGATTGGCTATATTTCAACTAGAAACAGGTAAACCAGTATACCTGTATGTACGAAGCCAGTGATCGTTATTCAAGCCAAAGAAACTGCATCTATTTATATAAATACACATGGACAGAGAATATTTTCTTGGAGCACTAAATGTGACAATTGCCCTACTGTCTGTGATAAATATACCACACCAGCTACATAGTGCCCGACGAGGAGTTGGGTAGGTAGTGAAGAAAAACATTGACTGAAGCCTGGCAGAGGACTGAATTGTTGTCAACAGCAACAAACATACTGGGAAAGTCAAAGACAGTGAAAAAACAAACAAACAAAAAACACACAGGCATATAAATACTAACTTTCTAGGATCTTTATTGACTCCAAGTAATCCAGAGTAGAACGAGATGAATCAACGCTATACTCCGCCATCTTTATTTTAATATTAGATGCAACCATTATTCTGTAGGGGACAACGGGTCATAACTTGAGGGGAGTTAACACCCATGATTTTTAAAATGCCTTGATCAATAAGAGTCTAAGTTACAGGGAACATTATTTTCATTTTTCAGTGGACCAATAAATGCATTTGACAGGAAAATAGAAAAACTCTACCACAACAGCAATTAGAACAGCTTGCTGCATTATAAGTATCACTTCCCTGTCAAATTAGTGGTTCATGCTTATTTGAATCTGAACATAACAGGCCAATTCTATCACACCTTGCTAGGCTTGAACTTCCATCCAATCAGAGCATTCCAAATGAACATGATTCTCCACAAAACTAGAGGGCGCTCTGACCAAAAAATTGCCATGATCTAAATAAAAAGAACTGAATGTCCACAGTTATGTCTGTAGGTGTACCTTACCTGCATGCAAAATAAAGTCCAAGATTGGTCGGTTATGTACGTACTTATCCAAAATGAATTCATAACCATTTTAACACGTAGCCAGGGTAATGAAATTAAACGGTACCCACCGAAAAATACACAGGGTCAGAACCCTGACCAACATATTGAAATAAAGTCCAAGATTGGTCGGTTATGTACGTACTTATCCAAAATGAATTCATAACCATTTTAACACGTAGCCAGGGTAATGAAATTAAACGGTACCCACCGAAAAATACACAGGGTCAGAACCCTGACCAACACATTGAAATATAAAGTCCAAGATTGGTCGGTTATGTACGTACTTATCCAGAGTGAATTCATAACCATTTTAACACGTAGCCAGGGTAATGAAATTAAACGGTACCCACCGAAAAATACACAGGGTCTGAACCCTGACCAACATATTGAAATAAAGTCCAAGATTGGTCGGTTATGTACGTACTTATCCAGAGTGAATTCATAACCATTTTAACACGTAGCCAGGGTAATGAAATTAAACGGTACCCACCGAAAAATACACAGGGTCTGAACCCTGACCAACATATTGAAATAAAGTCCAAGATTGGTCGGTTATGTACGTACTTATCCAGAGTGAATTCATAACCATTTTAACACGTAGCCAGGGTAATGAAATTAAACGGTACCCACCGAAAAATACACAGGGTCAGAACCCTGACCAACATATTGAAATAAAGTCCAAGATTGGTCGGTTATGTACGTACTTATCCAAAATGAATTCATACCCATTTTAACACGTAGCCAGGGTGGTGAAATTAAACGGTACCCACCGAAAAATACACAGGGTCAGAACCCTGACCAACATATTGAAATAAAGTCCAAGATTGGTCGGTTATGTACGTACTTATCCAAAATGAATTCATAACCATTTTAACACGTAGCCAGGGTAATGAACCAATGCATTGCCTGATATTAAATGTTAACTAACGTTTTAGTACATATGTATAAGCATTCAGTAATTTTAATGAAAAAAAAGTACATTTATCTTAGTAATAGTGACACCTGTTGTTTAGTGTGATGAACCCCCACGGTTGGGTACAGGAGCATAGAAGTTTTTAATTAAAATTGTTTTCCATAAGAAAAATGAAACCATCATACATGGCCTTATAAACAGCCTTTTACTTCATATTGGGGTGGGTGGAGTAAAGCTGTGATTATTTTTATTACTTTCTGACCATCTAGTTTGCCATTTACCATGTCCATATAAACTAAAGCTCCAGCCAATATCAGATTTGACTACTTGTTTCAAGCTATGGCACTTGGAAATGAGTGTTGTGACATGTGGCAAATGTCCAACTGTCTTGGTTAATAAGATTGGCTATATTTCAACTAGAAACAGGTAAACCAGTATACCTGTATGTACGAAGCCAGTGATCGTTATTCAAGCCAAAGAAACTGCATCTATTTATATAAATACACATGGACAGAGAATATTTTCTTGGAGCACTAAATGTGACAATTGCCCTACTGTCTGTGATAAATATACCACACCAGCTACATAGTGCCCGACGAGGAGTTGGGTAGGTAGTGAAGAAAAACATTGACTGAAGCCTGGCAGAGGACTGAATTGTTGTCAACAGCAACAAACATACTGGGAAAGTCAAAGACAGTGAAAAAACAAACAAACAAAAAACACACAGGCATATAAATACTAACTTTCTAGGATCTTTATTGACTCCAAGTAATCCAGAGTAGAACGAGATGAATCAACGCTATACTCCGCCATCTTTATTTTAATATTAGATGCAACCATTATTCTGTAGGGGACAACGGGTCATAACTTGAGGGGAGTTAACACCCATGATTTTTAAAATGCCTTGATCAATAAGAGTCTAAGTTACAGGGAACATTATTTTCATTTTTCAGTGGACCAATAAATGCATTTGACAGGAAAATAGAAAAACTCTACCACAACAGCAATTAGAACAGCTTGCTGCATTATAAGTATCACTTCCCTGTCAAATTAGTGGTTCATGCTTATTTGAATCTGAACATAACAGGCCAATTCTATCACACCTTGCTAGGCTTGAACTTCCATCCAATCAGAGCATTCCAAATGAACATGATTCTCCACAAAACTAGAGGGCGCTCTGACCAAAAAATTGCCATGATCTAAATAAAAAGAACTGAATGTCCACAGTTATGTCTGTAGGTGTACCTTACCTGCATGCAAAATAAAGTCCAAGATTGGTCGGTTATGTACGTACTTATCCAAAATGAATTCATAACCATTTTAACACGTAGCCAGGGTAATGAAATTAAACGGTACCCACCGAAAAATACACAGGGTCAGAACCCTGACCAACATATTGAAATAAAGTCCAAGATTGGTCGGTTATGTACGTACTTATCCAAAATGAATTCATACCCATTTTAACACGTAGCCAGGGTGGTGAAATTAAACGGTACCCACCGAAAAATACACAGGGTCAGAACCCTGACCAACATATTGAAATAAAGTCCAAGATTGGTCGGTTATGTACGTACTTATCCAAAATGAATTCATAACCATTTTAACACGTAGCCAGGGTAATGAACCAATGCATTGCCTGATATTAAATGTTAACTAACGTTTTAGTACATATGTATAAGCATTCAGTAATTTTAATGAAAAAAAAGTACATTTATCTTAGTAATAGTGACACCTGTTGTTTAGTGTGATGAACCCCCACGGTTGGGTACAGGAGCATAGAAGTTTTTAATTAAAATTGTTTTCCATAAGAAAAATGAAACCATCATACATGGCCTTATAAACAGCCTTTTACTTCATATTGGGGTGGGTGGAGTAAAGCTGTGATTATTTTTATTACTTTCTGACCATCTAGTTTGCCATTTACCATGTCCATATAAACTAAAGCTCCAGCCAATATCAGATTTGACTACTTGTTTCAAGCTATGGCACTTGGAAATGAGTGTTGTGACATGTGGCAAATGTCCAACTGTCTTGGTTAATAAGATTGGCTATATTTCAACTAGAAACAGGTAAACCAGTATACCTGTATGTACGAAGCCAGTGATCGTTATTCAAGCCAAAGAAACTGCATCTATTTATATAAATACACATGGACAGAGAATATTTTCTTGGAGCACTAAATGTGACAATTGCCCTACTGTCTGTGATAAATATACCACACCAGCTACATAGTGCCCGACGAGGAGTTGGGTAGGTAGTGAAGAAAAACATTGACTGAAGCCTGGCAGAGGACTGAATTGTTGTCAACAGCAACAAACATACTGGGAAAGTCAAAGACAGTGAAAAAACAAACAAACAAAAAACACACAGGCATATAAATACTAACTTTCTAGGATCTTTATTGACTCCAAGTAATCCAGAGTAGAACGAGATGAATCAACGCTATACTCCGCCATCTTTATTTTAATATTAGATGCAACCATTATTCTGTAGGGGACAACGGGTCATAACTTGAGGGGAGTTAACACCCATGATTTTTAAAATGCCTTGATCAATAAGAGTCTAAGTTACAGGGAACATTATTTTCATTTTTCAGTGGACCAATAAATGCATTTGACAGGAAAATAGAAAAACTCTACCACAACAGCAATTAGAACAGCTTGCTGCATTATAAGTATCACTTCCCTGTCAAATTAGTGGTTCATGCTTATTTGAATCTGAACATAACAGGCCAATTCTATCACACCTTGCTAGGCTTGAACTTCCATCCAATCAGAGCATTCCAAATGAACATGATTCTCCACAAAACTAGAGGGCGCTCTGACCAAAAAATTGCCATGATCTAAATAAAAAGAACTGAATGTCCACAGTTATGTCTGTAGGTGTACCTTACCTGCATGCAAAATAAAGTCCAAGATTGGTCGGTTATGTACGTACTTATCCAAAATGAATTCATAACCATTTTAACACGTAGCCAGGGTAATGAAATTAAACGGTACCCACCGAAAAATACACAGGGTCAGAACCCTGACCAACATATTGAAATAAAGTCCAAGATTGGTCGGTTATGTACGTACTTATCCAAAATGAATTCATAACCATTTTAACACGTAGCCAGGGTAATGAAATTAAACGGTACCCACCGAAAAATACACAGGGTCAGAACCCTGACCAACACATTGAAATATAAAGTCCAAGATTGGTCGGTTATGTACGTACTTATCCAGAGTGAATTCATAACCATTTTAACACGTAGCCAGGGTAATGAAATTAAACGGTACCCACCGAAAAATACACAGGGTCTGAACCCTGACCAACATATTGAAATAAAGTCCAAGATTGGTCGGTTATGTACGTACTTATCCAGAGTGAATTCATAACCATTTTAACACGTAGCCAGGGTAATGAAATTAAACGGTACCCACCGAAAAATACACAGGGTCTGAACCCTGACCAACATATTGAAATAAAGTCCAAGATTGGTCGGTTATGTACGTACTTATCCAGAGTGAATTCATAACCATTTTAACACGTAGCCAGGGTAATGAAATTAAACGGTACCCACCGAAAAATACACAGGGTCAGAACCCTGACCAACATATTGAAATAAAGTCCAAGATTGGTCGGTTATGTACGTACTTATCCAAAATGAATTCATACCCATTTTAACACGTAGCCAGGGTGGTGAAATTAAACGGTACCCACCGAAAAATACACAGGGTCAGAACCCTGACCAACATATTGAAATAAAGTCCAAGATTGGTCGGTTATGTACGTACTTATCCAAAATGAATTCATAACCATTTTAACACGTAGCCAGGGTAATGAACCAATGCATTGCCTGATATTAAATGTTAACTAACGTTTTAGTACATATGTATAAGCATTCAGTAATTTTAATGAAAAAAAAGTACATTTATCTTAGTAATAGTGACACCTGTTGTTTAGTGTGATGAACCCCCACGGTTGGGTACAGGAGCATAGAAGTTTTTAATTAAAATTGTTTTCCATAAGAAAAATGAAACCATCATACATGGCCTTATAAACAGCCTTTTACTTCATATTGGGGTGGGTGGAGTAAAGCTGTGATTATTTTTATTACTTTCTGACCATCTAGTTTGCCATTTACCATGTCCATATAAACTAAAGCTCCAGCCAATATCAGATTTGACTACTTGTTTCAAGCTATGGCACTTGGAAATGAGTGTTGTGACATGTGGCAAATGTCCAACTGTCTTGGTTAATAAGATTGGCTATATTTCAACTAGAAACAGGTAAACCAGTATACCTGTATGTACGAAGCCAGTGATCGTTATTCAAGCCAAAGAAACTGCATCTATTTATATAAATACACATGGACAGAGAATATTTTCTTGGAGCACTAAATGTGACAATTGCCCTACTGTCTGTGATAAATATACCACACCAGCTACATAGTGCCCGACGAGGAGTTGGGTAGGTAGTGAAGAAAAACATTGACTGAAGCCTGGCAGAGGACTGAATTGTTGTCAACAGCAACAAACATACTGGGAAAGTCAAAGACAGTGAAAAAACAAACAAACAAAAAACACACAGGCATATAAATACTAACTTTCTAGGATCTTTATTGACTCCAAGTAATCCAGAGTAGAACGAGATGAATCAACGCTATACTCCGCCATCTTTATTTTAATATTAGATGCAACCATTATTCTGTAGGGGACAACGGGTCATAACTTGAGGGGAGTTAACACCCATGATTTTTAAAATGCCTTGATCAATAAGAGTCTAAGTTACAGGGAACATTATTTTCATTTTTCAGTGGACCAATAAATGCATTTGACAGGAAAATAGAAAAACTCTACCACAACAGCAATTAGAACAGCTTGCTGCATTATAAGTATCACTTCCCTGTCAAATTAGTGGTTCATGCTTATTTGAATCTGAACATAACAGGCCAATTCTATCACACCTTGCTAGGCATGAACTTCCATCCAATCAGAGCATTCCAAATGAACATGATTCTCCACAAAACTAGAGGGCGCTCTGACCAAAAAATTGCCATGATCTAAATAAAAAGAACTGAATGTCCACAGTTATGTCTGTAGGTGTACCTTACCTGCATGCAAAATAAAGTCCAAGATTGGTCGGTTATGTACGTACTTATCCAAAATGAATTCATAACCATTTTAACACGTAGCCAGGGTAATGAAATTAAACGGTACCCACCGAAAAATACACAGGGTCAGAACCCTGACCAACACATTGAAATAAAGTCCAAGATTGGTCGGTTATGTACGTACTTATCCAGAGTGAATTCATAACCATTTTAACACGTAGCCAGGGTAATGAAATTAAACGGTACCCACCGAAAAATACACAAGGTCTGAACCCTGACCAACATATTGAAATAAAGTCCAAGATTGGTCGGTTATGTACGTACTTATCCAGAGTGAATTCATAACCATTTTAACACGTAGCCAGGGTAATGAAATTAAACGGTACCCACCGAAAAATACACAGGGTCTGAACCCTGACCAACATATTGAAATAAAGTCCAAGATTGGTCGGTTATGTACGTACTTATCCAGAGTGAATTCATAACCATTTTAACACGTAGCCAGGGTAATGAAATTAAACGGTACCCACCGAAAAATACACAGGGTCAGAACCCTGACCAACATATTGAAATAAAGTCCAAGATTGGTCGGTTATGTACGTACTTATCCAGAGTGAATTCATAACCATTTTAACACGTAGCCAGGGTAATGAAATTAAACGGTACCCACCGAAAAATACACAGGGTCTGAACCCTGACCAACATATTGAAATAAAGTCCAAGATTGGTCGGTTATGTACGTACTTATCCAGAGTGAATTCATAACCATTTTAACACGTAGCCAGGGTAATGAAATTAAACGGTACCCACCGAAAAATACACAGGGTCAGAACCCTGACCAACATATTGAAATAAAGTCCAAGATTGGTCGGTTATGTACGTACTTATCCAAAATGAATTCATACCCATTTTAACACGTAGCCAGGGTGGTGAAATTAAACGGTACCCACCGAAAAATACACAGGGTCAGAACCCTGACCAACATATTGAAATAAAGTCCAAGATTGGTCGGTTATGTACGTACTTATCCAAAATGAATTCATAACCATTTTAACACGTAGCCAGGGTAATGAACCAATGCATTGCCTGATATTAAATGTTAACTAACGTTTTAGTACATATGTATAAGCATTCAGTAATTTTAATGAAAAAAAAGTACATTTATCTTAGTAATAGTGACACCTGTTGTTTAGTGTGATGAACCCCCACGGTTGGGTACAGGAGCATAGAAGTTTTTAATTAAAATTGTTTTCCATAAGAAAAATGAAACCATCATACATGGCCTTATAAACAGCCTTTTACTTCATATTGGGGTGGGTGGAGTAAAGCTGTGATTATTTTTATTACTTTCTGACCATCTAGTTTGCCATTTACCATGTCCATATAAACTAAAGCTCCAGCCAATATCAGATTTGACTACTTGTTTCAAGCTATGGCACTTGGAAATGAGTGTTGTGACATGTGGCAAATGTCCAACTGTCTTGGTTAATAAGATTGGCTATATTTCAACTAGAAACAGGTAAACCAGTATACCTGTATGTACGAAGCCAGTGATCGTTATTCAAGCCAAAGAAACTGCATCTATTTATATAAATACACATGGACAGAGAATATTTTCTTGGAGCACTAAATGTGACAATTGCCCTACTGTCTGTGATAAATATACCACACCAGCTACATAGTGCCCGACGAGGAGTTGGGTAGGTAGTGAAGAAAAACATTGACTGAAGCCTGGCAGAGGACTGAATTGTTGTCAACAGCAACAAACATACTGGGAAAGTCAAAGACAGTGAAAAAACAAACAAACAAAAAACACACAGGCATATAAATACTAACTTTCTAGGATCTTTATTGACTCCAAGTAATCCAGAGTAGAACGAGATGAATCAACGCTATACTCCGCCATCTTTATTTTAATATTAGATGCAACCATTATTCTGTAGGGGACAACGGGTCATAACTTGAGGGGAGTTAACACCCATGATTTTTAAAATGCCTTGATCAATAAGAGTCTAAGTTACAGGGAACATTATTTTCATTTTTCAGTGGACCAATAAATGCATTTGACAGGAAAATAGAAAAACTCTACCACAACAGCAATTAGAACAGCTTGCTGCATTATAAGTATCACTTCCCTGTCAAATTAGTGGTTCATGCTTATTTGAATCTGAACATAACAGGCCAATTCTATCACACCTTGCTAGGCTTGAACTTCCATCCAATCAGAGCATTCCAAATGAACATGATTCTCCACAAAACTAGAGGGCGCTCTGACCAAAAAATTGCCATGATCTAAATAAAAAGAACTGAATGTCCACAGTTATGTCTGTAGGTGTACCTTACCTGCATGCAAAATAAAGTCCAAGATTGGTCGGTTATGTACGTACTTATCCAAAATGAATTCATAACCATTTTAACACGTAGCCAGGGTAATGAAATTAAACGGTACCCACCGAAAAATACACAGGGTCAGAACCCTGACCAACATATTGAAATAAAGTCCAAGATTGGTCGGTTATGTACGTACTTATCCAAAATGAATTCATAACCATTTTAACACGTAGCCAGGGTAATGAAATTAAACGGTACCCACCGAAAAATACACAGGGTCAGAACCCTGACCAACACATTGAAATATAAAGTCCAAGATTGGTCGGTTATGTACGTACTTATCCAGAGTGAATTCATAACCATTTTAACACGTAGCCAGGGTAATGAAATTAAACGGTACCCACCGAAAAATACACAGGGTCTGAACCCTGACCAACATATTGAAATAAAGTCCAAGATTGGTCGGTTATGTACGTACTTATCCAGAGTGAATTCATAACCATTTTAACACGTAGCCAGGGTAATGAAATTAAACGGTACCCACCGAAAAATACACAGGGTCTGAACCCTGACCAACATATTGAAATAAAGTCCAAGATTGGTCGGTTATGTACGTACTTATCCAGAGTGAATTCATAACCATTTTAACACGTAGCCAGGGTAATGAAATTAAACGGTACCCACCGAAAAATACACAGGGTCAGAACCCTGACCAACATATTGAAATAAAGTCCAAGATTGGTCGGTTATGTACGTACTTATCCAGAGTGAATTCATAACCATTTTAACACGTAGCCAGGGTAATGAAATTAAACGGTACCCACCGAAAAATACACAGGGTCTGAACCCTGACCAACATATTGAAATAAAGTCCAAGATTGGTCGGTTATGTACGTACTTATCCAGAGTGAATTCATAACCATTTTAACACGTAGCCAGGGTAATGAAATTAAACGGTACCCACCGAAAAATA
The DNA here is from genome assembly GCF_978046115.1 of Saccoglossus kowalevskii. Taxonomy (NCBI): domain Eukaryota; kingdom Metazoa; phylum Hemichordata; class Enteropneusta; family Harrimaniidae; genus Saccoglossus; species Saccoglossus kowalevskii. The sequence continues at coordinate 26,075,424 of NC_140661.1, read as the reverse complement.
CACAGGGTCAGAACCCTGACCAACATATTGAAATAAAGTCCAAGATTGGTCGGTTATGTACGTACTTATCCAAAATGAATTCATAACCATTTTAACACGTAGCCAGGGTAATGAACCAATGCATTGCCTGATATTAAATGTTAACTAACGTTTTAGTACATATGTATAAGCATTCAGTAATTTTAATGAAAAAAAAGTACATTTATCTTAGTAATAGTGACACCTGTTGTTTAGTGTGATGAACCCCCACGGTTGGGTACAGGAGCATAGAAGTTTTTAATTAAAATTGTTTTCCATAAGAAAAATGAAACCATCATACATGGCCTTATAAACAGCCTTTTACTTCATATTGGGGTGGGTGGAGTAAAGCTGTGATTATTTTTATTACTTTCTGACCATCTAGTTTGCCATTTACCATGTCCATATAAACTAAAGCTCCAGCCAATATCAGATTTGACTACTTGTTTCAAGCTATGGCACTTGGAAATGAGTGTTGTGACATGTGGCAAATGTCCAACTGTCTTGGTTAATAAGATTGGCTATATTTCAACTAGAAACAGGTAAACCAGTATACCTGTATGTACGAAGCCAGTGATCGTTATTCAAGCCAAAGAAACTGCATCTATTTATATAAATACACATGGACAGAGAATATTTTCTTGGAGCACTAAATGTGACAATTGCCCTACTGTCTGTGATAAATATACCACACCAGCTACATAGTGCCCGACGAGGAGTTGGGTAGGTAGTGAAGAAAAACATTGACTGAAGCCTGGCAGAGGACTGAATTGTTGTCAACAGCAACAAACATACTGGGAAAGTCAAAGACAGTGAAAAAACAAACAAACAAAAAACACACAGGCATATAAATACTAACTTTCTAGGATCTTTATTGACTCCAAGTAATCCAGAGTAGAACGAGATGAATCAACGCTATACTCCGCCATCTTTATTTTAATATTAGATGCAACCATTATTCTGTAGGGGACAACGGGTCATAACTTGAGGGGAGTTAACACCCATGATTTTTAAAATGCCTTGATCAATAAGAGTCTAAGTTACAGGGAACATTATTTTCATTTTTCAGTGGACCAATAAATGCATTTGACAGGAAAATAGAAAAACTCTACCACAACAGCAATTAGAACAGCTTGCTGCATTATAAGTATCACTTCCCTGTCAAATTAGTGGTTCATGCTTATTTGAATCTGAACATAACAGGCCAATTCTATCACACCTTGCTAGGCTTGAACTTCCATCCAATCAGAGCATTCCAAATGAACATGATTCTCCACAAAACTAGAGGGCGCTCTGACCAAAAAATTGCCATGATCTAAATAAAAAGAACTGAATGTCCACAGTTATGTCTGTAGGTGTACCTTACCTGCATGCAAAATAAAGTCCAAGATTGGTCGGTTATGTACGTACTTATCCAAAATGAATTCATAACCATTTTAACACGTAGCCAGGGTAATGAAATTAAACGGTACCCACCGAAAAATACACAGGGTCAGAACCCTGACCAACATATTGAAATAAAGTCCAAGATTGGTCGGTTATGTACGTACTTATCCAAAATGAATTCATAACCATTTTAACACGTAGCCAGGGTAATGAAATTAAACGGTACCCACCGAAAAATACACAGGGTCAGAACCCTGACCAACACATTGAAATATAAAGTCCAAGATTGGTCGGTTATGTACGTACTTATCCAGAGTGAATTCATAACCATTTTAACACGTAGCCAGGGTAATGAAATTAAACGGTACCCACCGAAAAATACACAGGGTCTGAACCCTGACCAACATATTGAAATAAAGTCCAAGATTGGTCGGTTATGTACGTACTTATCCAGAGTGAATTCATAACCATTTTAACACGTAGCCAGGGTAATGAAATTAAACGGTACCCACCGAAAAATACACAGGGTCTGAACCCTGACCAACATATTGAAATAAAGTCCAAGATTGGTCGGTTATGTACGTACTTATCCAGAGTGAATTCATAACCATTTTAACACGTAGCCAGGGTAATGAAATTAAACGGTACCCACCGAAAAATACACAGGGTCAGAACCCTGACCAACATATTGAAATAAAGTCCAAGATTGGTCGGTTATGTACGTACTTATCCAAAATGAATTCATACCCATTTTAACACGTAGCCAGGGTGGTGAAATTAAACGGTACCCACCGAAAAATACACAGGGTCAGAACCCTGACCAACATATTGAAATAAAGTCCAAGATTGGTCGGTTATGTACGTACTTATCCAAAATGAATTCATAACCATTTTAACACGTAGCCAGGGTAATGAACCAATGCATTGCCTGATATTAAATGTTAACTAACGTTTTAGTACATATGTATAAGCATTCAGTAATTTTAATGAAAAAAAAGTACATTTATCTTAGTAATAGTGACACCTGTTGTTTAGTGTGATGAACCCCCACGGTTGGGTACAGGAGCATAGAAGTTTTTAATTAAAATTGTTTTCCATAAGAAAAATGAAACCATCATACATGGCCTTATAAACAGCCTTTTACTTCATATTGGGGTGGGTGGAGTAAAGCTGTGATTATTTTTATTACTTTCTGACCATCTAGTTTGCCATTTACCATGTCCATATAAACTAAAGCTCCAGCCAATATCAGATTTGACTACTTGTTTCAAGCTATGGCACTTGGAAATGAGTGTTGTGACATGTGGCAAATGTCCAACTGTCTTGGTTAATAAGATTGGCTATATTTCAACTAGAAACAGGTAAACCAGTATACCTGTATGTACGAAGCCAGTGATCGTTATTCAAGCCAAAGAAACTGCATCTATTTATATAAATACACATGGACAGAGAATATTTTCTTGGAGCACTAAATGTGACAATTGCCCTACTGTCTGTGATAAATATACCACACCAGCTACATAGTGCCCGACGAGGAGTTGGGTAGGTAGTGAAGAAAAACATTGACTGAAGCCTGGCAGAGGACTGAATTGTTGTCAACAGCAACAAACATACTGGGAAAGTCAAAGACAGTGAAAAAACAAACAAACAAAAAACACACAGGCATATAAATACTAACTTTCTAGGATCTTTATTGACTCCAAGTAATCCAGAGTAGAACGAGATGAATCAACGCTATACTCCGCCATCTTTATTTTAATATTAGATGCAACCATTATTCTGTAGGGGACAACGGGTCATAACTTGAGGGGAGTTAACACCCATGATTTTTAAAATGCCTTGATCAATAAGAGTCTAAGTTACAGGGAACATTATTTTCATTTTTCAGTGGACCAATAAATGCATTTGACAGGAAAATAGAAAAACTCTACCACAACAGCAATTAGAACAGCTTGCTGCATTATAAGTATCACTTCCCTGTCAAATTAGTGGTTCATGCTTATTTGAATCTGAACATAACAGGCCAATTCTATCACACCTTGCTAGGCTTGAACTTCCATCCAATCAGAGCATTCCAAATGAACATGATTCTCCACAAAACTAGAGGGCGCTCTGACCAAAAAATTGCCATGATCTAAATAAAAAGAACTGAATGTCCACAGTTATGTCTGTAGGTGTACCTTACCTGCATGCAAAATAAAGTCCAAGATTGGTCGGTTATGTACGTACTTATCCAAAATGAATTCATAACCATTTTAACACGTAGCCAGGGTAATGAAATTAAACGGTACCCACCGAAAAATACACAGGGTCAGAACCCTGACCAACACATTGAAATAAAGTCCAAGATTGGTCGGTTATGTACGTACTTATCCAGAGTGAATTCATAACCATTTTAACACGTAGCCAGGGTAATGAAATTAAACGGTACCCACCGAAAAATACACAGGGTCTGAACCCTGACCAACATATTGAAATAAAGTCCAAGATTGGTCGGTTATGTACGTACTTATCCAGAGTGAATTCATAACCATTTTAACACGTAGCCAGGGTAATGAAATTAAACGGTACCCACCGAAAAATACACAGGGTCTGAACCCTGACCAACATATTGAAATAAAGTCCAAGATTGGTCGGTTATGTACGTACTTATCCAAAATGAATTCATAACCATTTTAACACGTAGCCAGGGTAATGAAATTAAACGGTACCCACCGAAAAATACACAGGGTCTGAACCCTGACCAACATATTGAAATAAAGTCCAAGATTGGTCGGTTATGTACGTACTTATCCAGAGTGAATTCATAACCATTTTAACACGTAGCCAGGGTAATGAAATTAAACGGTACCCACCGAAAAATACACAGGGTCAGAACCCTGACCAACATATTGAAATAAAGTCCAAGATTGGTCGGTTATGTACGTACTTATCCAAAATGAATTCATACCCATTTTAACACGTAGCCAGGGTGTTGAAATTAAACGGTACCCACCGAAAAATACACAGGGTCAGAACCCTGACCAACATATTGAAATAAAGTCCAAGATTGGTCGGTTATGTACGTACTTATCCAAAATGAATTCATAACCATTTTAACACGTAGCCAGGGTAATGAACCAATGCATTGCCTGATATTAAATGTTAACTAACGTTTTAGTACATATGTATAAGCATTCAGTAATTTTAATGAAAAAAAAGTACATTTATCTTAGTAATAGTGACACCTGTTGTTTAGTGTGATGAACCCCCACGGTTGGGTACAGGAGCATAGAAGTTTTTAATTAAAATTGTTTTCCATAAGAAAAATGAAACCATCATACATGGCCTTATAAACAGCCTTTTACTTCATATTGGGGTGGGTGGAGTAAAGCTGTGATTATTTTTATTACTTTCTGACCATCTAGTTTGCCATTTACCATGTCCATATAAACTAAAGCTCCAGCCAATATCAGATTTGACTACTTGTTTCAAGCTATGGCACTTGGAAATGAGTGTTGTGACATGTGGCAAATGTCCAACTGTCTTGGTTAATAAGATTGGCTATATTTCAACTAGAAACAGGTAAACCAGTATACCTGTATGTACGAAGCCAGTGATCGTTATTCAAGCCAAAGAAACTGCATCTATTTATATAAATACACATGGACAGAGAATATTTTCTTGGAGCACTAAATGTGACAATTGCCCTACTGTCTGTGATAAATATACCACACCAGCTACATAGTGCCCGACGAGGAGTTGGGTAGGTAGTGAAGAAAAACATTGACTGAAGCCTGGCAGAGGACTGAATTGTTGTCAACAGCAACAAACATACTGGGAAAGTCAAAGACAGTGAAAAAACAAACAAACAAAAAACACACAGGCATATAAATACTAACTTTCTAGGATCTTTATTGACTCCAAGTAATCCAGAGTAGAACGAGATGAATCAACGCTATACTCCGCCATCTTTATTTTAATATTAGATGCAACCATTATTCTGTAGGGGACAACGGGTCATAACTTGAGGGGAGTTAACACCCATGATTTTTAAAATGCCTTGATCAATAAGAGTCTAAGTTACAGGGAACATTATTTTCATTTTTCAGTGGACCAATAAATGCATTTGACAGGAAAATAGAAAAACTCTACCACAACAGCAATTAGAACAGCTTGCTGCATTATAAGTATCACTTCCCTGTCAAATTAGTGGTTCATGCTTATTTGAATCTGAACATAACAGGCCAATTCTATCACACCTTGCTAGGCTTGAACTTCCATCCAATCAGAGCATTCCAAATGAACATGATTCTCCACAAAACTAGAGGGCGCTCTGACCAAAAAATTGCCATGATCTAAATAAAAAGAACTGAATGTCCACAGTTATGTCTGTAGGTGTACCTTACCTGCATGCAAAATAAAGTCCAAGATTGGTCGGTTATGTACGTACTTATCCAAAATGAATTCATAACCATTTTAACACGTAGCCAGGGTAATGAAATTAAACGGTACCCACCGAAAAATACACAGGGTCAGAACCCTGACCAACACATTGAAATAAAGTCCAAGATTGGTCGGTTATGTACGTACTTATCCAGAGTGAATTCATAACCATTTTAACACGTAGCCAGGGTAATGAAATTAAACGGTACCCACCGAAAAATACACAGGGTCTGAACCCTGACCAACATATTGAAATAAAGTCCAAGATTGGTCGGTTATGTACGTACTTATCCAGAGTGAATTCATAACCATTTTAACACGTAGCCAGGGTAATGAAATTAAACGGTACCCACCGAAAAATACACAGGGTCTGAACCCTGACCAACATATTGAAATAAAGTCCAAGATTGGTCGGTTATGTACGTACTTATCCAAAATGAATTCATAACCATTTTAACACGTAGCCAGGGTAATGAAATTAAACGGTACCCACCGAAAAATACACAGGGTCTGAACCCTGACCAACATATTGAAATAAAGTCCAAGATTGGTCGGTTATGTACGTACTTATCCAGAGTGAATTCATAACCATTTTAACACGTAGCCAGGGTAATGAAATTAAACGGTACCCACCGAAAAATACACAGGGTCAGAACCCTGACCAACATATTGAAATAAAGTCCAAGATTGGTCGGTTATGTACGTACTTATCCAAAATGAATTCATACCCATTTTAACACGTAGCCAGGGTGGTGAAATTAAACGGTACCCACCGAAAAATACACAGGGTCAGAACCCTGACCAACATATTGAAATAAAGTCCAAGATTGGTCGGTTATGTACGTACTTATCCAAAATGAATTCATAACCATTTTAACACGTAGCCAGGGTAATGAACCAATGCATTGCCTGATATTAAATGTTAACTAACGTTTTAGTACATATGTATAAGCATTCAGTAATTTTAATGAAAAAAAAGTACATTTATCTTAGTAATAGTGACACCTGTTGTTTAGTGTGATGAACCCCCACGGTTGGGTACAGGAGCATAGAAGTTTTTAATTAAAATTGTTTTCCATAAGAAAAATGAAACCATCATACATGGCCTTATAAACAGCCTTTTACTTCATATTGGGGTGGGTGGAGTAAAGCTGTGATTATTTTTATTACTTTCTGACCATCTAGTTTGCCATTTACCATGTCCATATAAACTAAAGCTCCAGCCAATATCAGATTTGACTACTTGTTTCAAGCTATGGCACTTGGAAATGAGTGTTGTGACATGTGGCAAATGTCCAACTGTCTTGGTTAATAAGATTGGCTATATTTCAACTAGAAACAGGTAAACCAGTATACCTGTATGTACGAAGCCAGTGATCGTTATTCAAGCCAAAGAAACTGCATCTATTTATATAAATACACATGGACAGAGAATATTTTCTTGGAGCACTAAATGTGACAATTGCCCTACTGTCTGTGATAAATATACCACACCAGCTACATAGTGCCCGACGAGGAGTTGGGTAGGTAGTGAAGAAAAACATTGACTGAAGCCTGGCAGAGGACTGAATTGTTGTCAACAGCAACAAACATACTGGGAAAGTCAAAGACAGTGAAAAAACAAACAAACAAAAAACACACAGGCATATAAATACTAACTTTCTAGGATCTTTATTGACTCCAAGTAATCCAGAGTAGAACGAGATGAATCAACGCTATACTCCGCCATCTTTATTTTAATATTAGATGCAACCATTATTCTGTAGGGGACAACGGGTCATAACTTGAGGGGAGTTAACACCCATGATTTTTAAAATGCCTTGATCAATAAGAGTCTAAGTTACAGGGAACATTATTTTCATTTTTCAGTGGACCAATAAATGCATTTGACAGGAAAATAGAAAAACTCTACCACAACAGCAATTAGAACAGCTTGCTGCATTATAAGTATCACTTCCCTGTCAAATTAGTGGTTCATGCTTATTTGAATCTGAACATAACAGGCCAATTCTATCACACCTTGCTAGGCTTGAACTTCCATCCAATCAGAGCATTCCAAATGAACATGATTCTCCACAAAACTAGAGGGCGCTCTGACCAAAAAATTGCCATGATCTAAATAAAAAGAACTGAATGTCCACAGTTATGTCTGTAGGTGTACCTTACCTGCATGCAAAATAAAGTCCAAGATTGGTCGGTTATGTACGTACTTATCCAAAATGAATTCATAACCATTTTAACACGTAGCCAGGGTAATGAAATTAAACGGTACCCACCGAAAAATACACAGGGTCAGAACCCTGACCAACATATTGAAATAAAGTCCAAGATTGGTCGGTTATGTACGTACTTATCCAAAATGAATTCATAACCATTTTAACACGTAGCCAGGGTAATGAAATTAAACGGTACCCACCGAAAAATACACAGGGTCAGAACCCTGACCAACACATTGAAATATAAAGTCCAAGATTGGTCGGTTATGTACGTACTTATCCAGAGTGAATTCATAACCATTTTAACACGTAGCCAGGGTAATGAAATTAAACGGTACCCACCGAAAAATACACAGGGTCTGAACCCTGACCAACATATTGAAATAAAGTCCAAGATTGGTCGGTTATGTACGTACTTATCCAGAGTGAATTCATAACCATTTTAACACGTAGCCAGGGTAATGAAATTAAACGGTACCCACCGAAAAATACACAGGGTCTGAACCCTGACCAACATATTGAAATAAAGTCCAAGATTGGTCGGTTATGTACGTACTTATCCAGAGTGAATTCATAACCATTTTAACACGTAGCCAGGGTAATGAAATTAAACGGTACCCACCGAAAAATACACAGGGTCAGAACCCTGACCAACATATTGAAATAAAGTCCAAGATTGGTCGGTTATGTACGTACTTATCCAAAATGAATTCATACCCATTTTAACACGTAGCCAGGGTGGTGAAATTAAACGGTACCCACCGAAAAATACACAGGGTCAGAACCCTGACCAACATATTGAAATAAAGTCCAAGATTGGTCGGTTATGTACGTACTTATCCAAAATGAATTCATAACCATTTTAACACGTAGCCAGGGTAATGAACCAATGCATTGCCTGATATTAAATGTTAACTAACGTTTTAGTACATATGTATAAGCATTCAGTAATTTTAATGAAAAAAAAGTACATTTATCTTAGTAATAGTGACACCTGTTGTTTAGTGTGATGAACCCCCACGGTTGGGTACAGGAGCATAGAAGTTTTTAATTAAAATTGTTTTCCATAAGAAAAATGAAACCATCATACATGGCCTTATAAACAGCCTTTTACTTCATATTGGGGTGGGTGGAGTAAAGCTGTGATTATTTTTATTACTTTCTGACCATCTAGTTTGCCATTTACCATGTCCATATAAACTAAAGCTCCAGCCAATATCAGATTTGACTACTTGTTTCAAGCTATGGCACTTGGAAATGAGTGTTGTGACATGTGGCAAATGTCCAACTGTCTTGGTTAATAAGATTGGCTATATTTCAACTAGAAACAGGTAAACCAGTATACCTGTATGTACGAAGCCAGTGATCGTTATTCAAGCCAAAGAAACTGCATCTATTTATATAAATACACATGGACAGAGAATATTTTCTTGGAGCACTAAATGTGACAATTGCCCTACTGTCTGTGATAAATATACCACACCAGCTACATAGTGCCCGACGAGGAGTTGGGTAGGTAGTGAAGAAAAACATTGACTGAAGCCTGGCAGAGGACTGAATTGTTGTCAACAGCAACAAACATACTGGGAAAGTCAAAGACAGTGAAAAAACAAACAAACAAAAAACACACAGGCATATAAATACTAACTTTCTAGGATCTTTATTGACTCCAAGTAATCCAGAGTAGAACGAGATGAATCAACGCTATACTCCGCCATCTTTATTTTAATATTAGATGCAACCATTATTCTGTAGGGGACAACGGGTCATAACTTGAGGGGAGTTAACACCCATGATTTTTAAAATGCCTTGATCAATAAGAGTCTAAGTTACAGGGAACATTATTTTCATTTTTCAGTGGACCAATAAATGCATTTGACAGGAAAATAGAAAAACTCTACCACAACAGCAATTAGAACAGCTTGCTGCATTATAAGTATCACTTCCCTGTCAAATTAGTGGTTCATGCTTATTTGAATCTGAACATAACAGGCCAATTCTATCACACCTTGCTAGGCTTGAACTTCCATCCAATCAGAGCATTCCAAATGAACATGATTCTCCACAAAACTAGAGGGCGCTCTGACCAAAAAATTGCCATGATCTAAATAAAAAGAACTGAATGTCCACAGTTATGTCTGTAGGTGTACCTTACCTGCATGCAAAATAAAGTCCAAGATTGGTCGGTTATGTACGTACTTATCCAAAATGAATTCATAACCATTTTAACACGTAGCCAGGGTAATGAAATTAAACGGTACCCACCGAAAAATACACAGGGTCAGAACCCTGACCAACATATTGAAATAAAGTCCAAGATTGGTCGGTTATGTACGTACTTATCCAAAATGAATTCATAACCATTTTAACACGTAGCCAGGGTAATGAAATTAAACGGTACCCACCGAAAAATACACAGGGTCAGAACCCTGACCAACACATTGAAATATAAAGTCCAAGATTGGTCGGTTATGTACGTACTTATCCAGAGTGAATTCATAACCATTTTAACACGTAGCCAGGGTAATGAACCAATGCATTGCCTGATATTAAATGTTAACTAACGTTTTAGTACATATGTATAAGCATTCAGTAATTTTAATGAAAAAAAAGTACATTTATCTTAGTAATAGTGACACCTGTTGTTTAGTGTGATGAACCCCCACGGTTGGGTACAGGAGCATAGAAGTTTTTAATTAAAATTGTTTTCCATAAGAAAAATGAAACCATCATACATGGCCTTATAAACAGCCTTTTACTTCATATTGGGGTGGGTGGAGTAAAGCTGTGATTATTTTTATTACTTTCTGACCATCTAGTTTGCCATTTACCATGTCCATATAAACTAAAGCTCCAGCCAATATCAGATTTGACTACTTGTTTCAAGCTATGGCACTTGGAAATGAGTGTTGTGACATGTGGCAAATGTCCAACTGTCTTGGTTAATAAGATTGGCTATATTTCAACTAGAAACAGGTAAACCAGTATACCTGTATGTACGAAGCCAGTGATCGTTATTCAAGCCAAAGAAACTGCATCTATTTATATAAATACACATGGACAGAGAATATTTTCTTGGAGCACTAAATGTGACAATTGCCCTACTGTCTGTGATAAATATACCACACCAGCTACATAGTGCCCGACGAGGAGTTGGGTAGGTAGTGAAGAAAAACATTGACTGAAGCCTGGCAGAGGACTGAATTGTTGTCAACAGCAACAAACATACTGGGAAAGTCAAAGACAGTGAAAAAACAAACAAACAAAAAACACACAGGCATATAAATACTAACTTTCTAGGATCTTTATTGACTCCAAGTAATCCAGAGTAGAACGAGATGAATCAACGCTATACTCCGCCATCTTTATTTTAATATTAGATGCAACCATTATTCTGTAGGGGACAACGGGTCATAACTTGAGGGGAGTTAACACCCATGATTTTTAAAATGCCTTGATCAATAAGAGTCTAAGTTACAGGGAACATTATTTTCATTTTTCAGTGGACCAATAAATGCATTTGACAGGAAAATAGAAAAACTCTACCACAACAGCAATTAGAACAGCTTGCTGCATTATAAGTATCACTTCCCTGTCAAATTAGTGGTTCATGCTTATTTGAATCTGAACATAACAGGCCAATTCTATCACACCTTGCTAGGCTTGAACTTCCATCCAATCAGAGCATTCCAAATGAACATGATTCTCCACAAAACTAGAGGGCGCTCTGACCAAAAAATTGCCATGATCTAAATAAAAAGAACTGAATGTCCACAGTTATGTCTGTAGGTGTACCTTACCTGCATGCAAAATAAAGTCCAAGATTGGTCGGTTATGTACGTACTTATCCAAAATGAATTCATAACCATTTTAACACGTAGCCAGGGTAATGAAATTAAACGGTACCCACCGAAAAATACACAGGGTCAGAACCCTGACCAACACATTGAAATAAAGTCCAAGATTGGTCGGTTATGTACGTACTTATCCAGAGTGAATTCATAACCATTTTAACACGTAGCCAGGGTAATGAAATTAAACGGTACCCACCGAAAAATACACAGGGTCTGAACCCTGACCAACATATTGAAATAAAGTCCAAGATTGGTCGGTTATGTACGTACTTATCCAGAGTGAATTCATAACCATTTTAACACGTAGCCAGGGTAATGAAATTAAACGGTACCCACCGAAAAATACACAGGGTCTGAACCCTGACCAACATATTGAAATAAAGTCCAAGATTGGTCGGTTATGTACGTACTTATCCAGAGTGAATTCATAACCATTTTAACACGTAGCCAGGGTAATGAAATTAAACGGTACCCACCGAAAAATACACAGGGTCAGAACCCTGACCAACATATTGAAATAAAGTCCAAGATTGGTCGGTTATGTACGTACTTATCCAGAGTGAATTCATAACCATTTTAACACGTAGCCAGGGTAATGAAATTAAACGGTACCCACCGAAAAATACACAGGGTCTGAACCCTGACCAACATATTGAAATAAAGTCCAAGATTGGTCGGTTATGTACGTACTTATCCAGAGTGAATTCATAACCATTTTAACACGTAGCCAGGGTAATGAAATTAAACGGTACCCACCGAAAAATACACAGGGTCAGAACCCTGACCAACATATTGAAATAAAGTCCAAGATTGGTCGGTTATGTACGTACTTATCCAAAATGAATTCATACCCATTTTAACACGTAGCCAGGGTGGTGAAATTAAACGGTACCCACCGAAAAATACACAGGGTCAGAACCCTGACCAACATATTGAAATAAAGTCCAAGATTGGTCGGTTATGTACGTACTTATCCAAAATGAATTCATAACCATTTTAACACGTAGCCAGGGTAATGAACCAATGCATTGCCTGATATTAAATGTTAACTAACGTTTTAGTACATATGTATAAGCATTCAGTAATTTTAATGAAAAAAAAGTACATTTATCTTAGTAATAGTGACACCTGTTGTTTAGTGTGATGAACCCCCACGGTTGGGTACAGGAGCATAGAAGTTTTTAATTAAAATTGTTTTCCATAAGAAAAATGAAACCATCATACATGGCCTTATAAACAGCCTTTTACTTCATATTGGGGTGGGTGGAGTAAAGCTGTGATTATTTTTATTACTTTCTGACCATCTAGTTTGCCATTTACCATGTCCATATAAACTAAAGCTCCAGCCAATATCAGATTTGACTACTTGTTTCAAGCTATGGCACTTGGAAATGAGTGTTGTGACATGTGGCAAATGTCCAACTGTCTTGGTTAATAAGATTGGCTATATTTCAACTAGAAACAGGTAAACCAGTATACCTGTATGTACGAAGCCAGTGATCGTTATTCAAGCCAAAGAAACTGCATCTATTTATATAAATACACATGGACAGAGAATATTTTCTTGGAGCACTAAATGTGACAATTGCCCTACTGTCTGTGATAAATATACCACACCAGCTACATAGTGCCCGACGAGGAGTTGGGTAGGTAGTGAAGAAAAACATTGACTGAAGCCTGGCAGAGGACTGAATTGTTGTCAACAGCAACAAACATACTGGGAAAGTCAAAGACAGTGAAAAAACAAACAAACAAAAAACACACAGGCATATAAATACTAACTTTCTAGGATCTTTATTGACTCCAAGTAATCCAGAGTAGAACGAGATGAATCAACGCTATACTCCGCCATCTTTATTTTAATATTAGATGCAACCATTATTCTGTAGGGGACAACGGGTCATAACTTGAGGGGAGTTAACACCCATGATTTTTAAAATGCCTTGATCAATAAGAGTCTAAGTTACAGGGAACATTATTTTCATTTTTCAGTGGACCAATAAATGCATTTGACAGGAAAATAGAAAAACTCTACCACAACAGCAATTAGAACAGCTTGCTGCATTATAAGTATCACTTCCCTGTCAAATTAGTGGTTCATGCTTATTTGAATCTGAACATAACAGGCCAATTCTATCACACCTTGCTAGGCTTGAACTTCCATCCAATCAGAGCATTCCAAATGAACATGATTCTCCACAAAACTAGAGGGCGCTCTGACCAAAAAATTGCCATGATCTAAATAAAAAGAACTGATATATATATATATATATATATATATATATACATATACTGTTACTTTGACCTCTGACGTTAAATGTTGCAAATGTCAAATGTCAACTCGAATATGCGCCTTGTTTTAAAGACAATGGTAATTTTTCCATGACAGACATACACATATATACTATCACAATGACATTTGTCCTTAAAAATACCCTGTGTAACAAGTTTGAAGTTCTTAGCTATTACTCCTTGTAGTCCAATACTGAACATACATAAACACATACTGTGTCTATGACCCTTCACCTGAAGTTATTTAACAATCATACATAAATTCATACTGTGAATTTGATCTGAAGATGTAGCAAGGTCTTGTGAATCTCACACGGAACATGTGTGCAAATAATAATGCCACTGGCTATTTTCCCAATGTAGTTTTATTACATAGCACAAATACACATAATTACACACTGTGACCCTGACCTTTTGTCTTTGAAGTGTTCACAGCTATTTCCCTTGTAGCTTAATGCTGCACATACATAAATAATGTAAATCGCCATTATGTTTACAGTTACATTACAGCAATACCCCTTTTCACCAGATAACCACAGTAATGGGCTTTTCTCAGAGAAATGTGGGATATTATTTACGATAGTCTTGTTGAAAAAAAACGTTTCTCTAAAACCTATTGTCAAAATGGCAATAACAATTTCTAGAAACATTTTAATTTGTTTCGAGTTGTGTGCAAATGAGCAGAGTGGCATTGCAAATTTCTTTTGTAAACCCTATTATGTATACTGTTAAATGTAATTGCGACCAATCTCAGACATGAGCATTCTTGACATCCCAGAGAAGAATGTCAGTTTGGCCGAGTTTACCTTTACCCTTTAATTACTAGACTATGATGGTGATGACAACGAGACTGATACCAGACCAACCACAGGGAGCAGTGTACCATACTGGAAACGAATACATACTGAAAGTGTATATTAATGGTTTGTTACAATTAGCTAACAATCACATTCTAGCAATCTGTATATAACCCAACCCGGTTGCAAACAAATTAAACAAATCAGTTAAAATGGATGGCATGTATGTTTTATTTTCTAGGAATAGTGCTGTTGGTGTTGGACATGCATTCATGTTTCTTGGCGATATTATTGCACCGTTTATCATGCTGTTGGAAAATCTGTGGTACCTTGCTCCGATCTCAGCTTTAAGCATTCCCTGTATAATATCCGCACTATTAATTCTTCTTCTTCCCGATACCATGAACAAACCAGTACCTGATTCTATTGATGAACTAGAGAATTCACAAAGGTACGTTGATAATATTCATTTATTTTCTTGTACATACGTATTCAATAAATATATATATATATTTGCGCAATAATAAATAAGTTGATAAATACAATAAGAAGCAACACTAAAAGCATTGCTAATTTGGGTAAAGAAATTGAAGTGTACAATTACGACAAATGAAAATCAGTAAGATGTATTTGACATTCATGAATAACATATGCTCTTAATATAAATAAAAAATAAGAAGAACATATTCAAAATTATCTTAAAATGTATGTTATAAATATCAACAATATGAAATAACCTTGTCAGGTATTAATTAAACATTACACTCTTTGCACATGCTTCAGAATTAACCAGCTACTTGAAATATTGCTGTATTTGTGTATTTATGTGAAAAATATATTTCAACACCCAAATGCTGTAATTGTTCATAACACAATTGAGGTGCACTTATTTCGTGGTTGATATGGTAGTGGCTGAGTATTATCAGTTTTCAATAAAATATGTGTCGATTCCAGACACACATATTTCATTTGTGTAACTATTTTGCGGAGCAGTGCCGTGAATTCAATCCAATTGGATAATATATAATTATTATATTATAATATATTATAATATTATATTATCCACATTATACAATTGTCAGCTATTTTGTGGGATGTCAGAGTTGACATTCGAAATACACAGTCTAGATATTGGTCTAAGTTTGCAGATTACCATTATATATCTTACATTTTTTTCTAATGTAGAATACTTGAATCGACAACAGATGGCGGCGAGCATATGCAACTTGTCGTAAAAGACATGCATATACCTTGAATAAAAACAGCGAGTCACATCAACGCTGAGATGAAACACGTAGTGTTCCGAGATTACGTCATCATGGGATGATTAGATAATAATAACATGTATGAAAGATTGAATATATAAATGCATATATCCTAGTTAAAAGTTTATACTTGTTATATTGTTTTAATGTATGTCAGAACAACTGTTTTTTTTAAGACGGAAAACCAATAATAGTGATTTGGTAGTTTAAGAAACCCGGTCCCATGGGTCTCTCGTCCACAACCAGATGTCGGTTGCAATTTGCGTCGAAAACGTAACCTATGCAGTTTAATGATCCCATTATTTGGACGAAGGAGTAACATAACTGATACTTTCTAAATTAATTAGCTGGCAATATATCTATGACACGTATTTGTTTGCTTTTGGTGTTGAAACATGTTTATACACTCGACATAGGAATGTGTTAAATTGAACTGTCTACAACGAATTTTACTGTGAGATATAACCTTATTCAAAGTTGTTTATCATCATGGTGAAATTGAACATGTTCTTGGTAAGATTGTCAAAAGAAAATGACTGCATTGTATAACTATAGTATTGTTCATTTTCTAAAATTATGCACAGTGAAATGTTCGAGTGGTAAATGCCTCCGTCTACATTAGCAAGATTCACCCATAATTTTGTGGCCAATGTGAAAGGATAACTCCCTTTCAATTATTCATTGATAAAAACTATAGTCAAGCAATTGAGGTCAAACCATTCTAGTACTAATATTTTTAAAATCTGATCATGTTCAGTACTAGTGTCATTTGACCAGTCAAAGTACGTTGACTTTACTGCATTATCCGTTATTATCCCTATTATCAAGCATACAATTTGAATGAATACAAAAATCGAATGTAAATTTGCTAAATTTGTTTTCAAACGGGAAATTGCTGGTACAATGGGACATAGATGTGACAGCAACTGTGCTTTGATGTATTGTTGACAATGTTTTCACATATTTTATAGCTAAACAATTAACTCTTCACTATGTTGTTGATCGTTAAGATAGTATACAACATATTTTTCTAAACCAGTGTTTCTTGGTCTCTAAAAAAGCCCCGTCCAATGAATAGAGAATTACGTGTTGATTACTTATAAACCGATTAACATTTCTACTTCATTCCAATTATGCATTGAATGAAAGTTAGTCTTTTAGTTTTATAGTAGGGCTAAGATTATATATTGATTTTAGATTAATTAGATGTAATGTCGGCGTTACCATGAATTAAACAAATTATAATGCCACATATGCGCTGGTCAGGCATATTCTTGACAATATTACAACATGAACTGATGACTCTTCTACTTAGTAGAATGTTTTTTGGGTTACACCCGACCACCCAACCGTAAGTCGGTCGTCATTTATTTTAGACGCCTGGACAGATTTTCTTCAAGCTGTACAAAGACAGGTCACAATAAGAAACATGTGCTCATCGATTTGACCCACTTTGACTTTGACCCACTGGCGGCCATTTTTGTCCTGAAAACACCAAAATCAACATTTGGACACATCATCAATCTTTTCTCGGACATGTCTTGACCGATTGAATTCGAAGTGTAGGCCATTATGCTTTTTACAGGTGTACTGCTCATATTACAGAGATGATTGTACAAATTTAGTGAATTGGCGGCCATTTTGATGAAAAACGAACTGTTTTGTCATCAACTATTTTTTAGATACGCCTAATGGCACAACAGTGTGCATGTTGATTATTGATCAAGCATTCTGTTCTATGGATCTAAATTAACTGTCACAGAGTAAGACTTGCTTATCGCAATTGAGAGAGCTTGCAGAGGAGCGCTGGTATTCTGAAGGGCACCGCTGAAAGCAGGAGAATGATGGTTGTAGCCTGTATCACTTGTCACATAATATCATAGCAGCATACACATGATACCAAGTTGAAATGATGGACCCAAACTGTTCTGTCCAATTTATAGACATGATTCAGTGACACCACCTGGGTTTCCACATGAGCCAATCACAATGTGATCTTGCTAGCAGCTGTGTCACGTAGGTAACTCAGTAAATCATGAACATCTTTTGTTATTCAAATAACAGCACACCTGATAGATTCCAATTCTTCTTCCAAAGTTGTAAACACCATTTGTTATATAAATCACAAGCACACCTGGTAGATTCGAACTGTCCTTCCAGAGTTGAAAACAAGTATGACCTTTCAATCACCCTTATGACAGTTAACACACGGCAATGCACACCGTTTCTTCCCATGATTCTATGCAAACTTCCATGTGCAGGGTTTGAGGTAATATGACAAAAACATAAAATAAAGGATGCTGACATTAATCAATCGGTGGAAATAATGTGAACTTGCTGGCACCACAGTGTACATCCTGATGGTTGATCAGGCATCATGCTCTATGAATCCTAATTAACCAATCAGTGAAATTAATGTGAACTTGATGGCTCCACAGTGTGCATGATCGGTAAACATAATCTGACTATGCTTGTCATTGTTTGACAATGTCACTATAACATGACGGGGACTATGTCATTGACAATGACTTGTTCTTTGCAAGGTACATGACCGATTAGATGCTTTATGCTGTAGAATTTCTTTCATCATTAGTTTGCCTATATTTCTAAAAATGCATGTTATTTTTGTTGTATATATCCTCGTGAGTGTTATTAAAGAATATGGAGGATTCCATAAAGGCTTTTTTTATTCTGATGTTTTCATATCTGTGGTTCCTTATTGGAAATTTTGTTAGTGTAATGTGGCCAATAATCAAACTCTCTGTAGTAACTCAATTATACCATTCTACGTTACTATGTGAATAGTGAGCTGGAATGTATTCTTGGAGGTGACTTCAATTGTACAGTGGACGCGTTAAACGACAACCGTAGTCGTACCGAACCAGACATTCTCAGTTCAAATTTGTTTTCTGCGATCGTAAAGCAACAAAAACGTATCGACACATGGGCTCGTCTCCATGCCGACGATACAACCCACAAAACATACTTCTCGGAAAACAATAACAAGGCTGCTCGTATTGATCATATTTACATTTCAAAGAACCATGCCACAAAAATAGTTTCCGCTATCAATTAACAAATCAGGTATTGATTCTGACCACTCCCCTGTCAACAAAAATGACACATGACGCTCTCACCGCTCACATAGTCCGATATGGTGTCTCAAGACACAATTATTACAAGAACAGAATTATTGTGATTTCATTGAACTCTTATATAGGCAGTGGCGCTTAGAAAAAGATAAGTTCGCGTCTATTCAAAATTAGTGGGGAGTAGGCAAACTGAAAATTAAATTGCTTTCACAACTGTACAGCAAAGCCAAAACACAGACTCAAAGTCGCTAAACAATCTCGTGAAAACGAGCTACTTACGCTTGAAAATAATGACGCCACTTGTAATAACGTTCAATCGGTTATTACTGAAATGAAATCCTTGCTCAATAAACTTATTAAATCCCAACCTTGAACATTACAAGGTGTGAACAAGTCCACGTCACAGCTGGTAATGCGTGATGGATCGACAACTGATGACCCTGCGGAGATCAGAAAAATAAGTAAAAATTGTATTCACAGCTGTATAGCCCCGATGACACATGTGATGCATCACAACACGAACTGCTCAGAGACTTACTACAAATAAACAGTGATAGCAAAAACACCCTTGATTTGTCTATCAGTTATGGTGAACTAGGATCGGCTGTTAATAAACTAAACAATACATCGCCTGGCAATGACAGTCTGCCAACCGAATTGTTTAACCAATTCTGGCCAATCATATGGCCCGACTACTTTGATGTATTTACTGACTCTATCAACAAAAGCACATTGCCTTTATCATGCCATCGGGCTCTATTAACCCTTATACCAAAGAAGGGCAACAGCAATTTAATTACAAACTGGCGTCCTGTGTCTTTACTTTGCACAGACTACAAAATTCTTACCAAAACATTATCTATCCGTTTACGCTCTGATCTCGCCGAAATCATACATATTGATCAAAGTTATTCTATTCCAGAAAGAAACATTTTTGACAATATTAATTTGTTACGTGCGTGACGTTCCGTTAGAAATAGTCTCAATTGATCAAGAAAAAGTGGTTGATCGTGTTCATCACCAGTATCTCTTCAATACTCTACGTGCGTTTGGTTTTGAAGAAGCTTTCATTAATTATATTAGTGCAATATACACTGACTCTGTAAGTCTCATTGAAAGTAACCAAACTCGTAAATCTCCACTTAATTTTAATCATGGTATACGACAAGGGTGCTCTCTCTTGGGACAACTTTATGCAGTATGTATCGAACCCCTATTACAGAAAATTCGCACCAAAAGTGGCATTAGTGGGTTGACTTTACCAGGCTGCAATGAAAGAAAATGACACCTCTCAACCTACGCAGATGACGTGGATTTCATCATAACTCATCAAATGCAAAAGTTTACGTTAATAAATCTGAAGGACTGTGGTCGGGTGTGGTCGGTCGGATAAACTGGTCGGACAATCCTCTGGGTCTGAAATGGGATATTAAAGGTCTTAAAAACCTTGGAACAGTTATTGAGAGAAACAAGACATTCAGCCAGAAAAATTGGAATGATGTTTTAACCAAAATTGACAACAAACTACAGCAGGGTCAATTTGCGAAAGCACTTTTTACCGTGGTCGGGTACTGGTCATCAACCAGCTCTGTGCATCCAAACTGTGACATCGCCTTATTTCTATTCTATGTCGCCCGAAGATCTGATCGAATCGCTACAAACAACATTCAACAAATTTATGTGGCAAGGTAAACACTGTGTGGCTCATATCTACCAACCTCAGATAGAGGGCGGGCACGGCCTTATTCACATTGAATCCAGGATTCTAAGCTTCTGTTTAACTGATTAATTTTTTAGGGAATCACGGAAAGCTAAACTACAATAAAAAACTCTTCCGTTACCTTACATTTTTTGAAAACTCGCTAACATTTTGAACGTTCCAGTATTCTATAACGAACGTCTTGCCGTATGCAGCTCAATTAGAGTTAAACGAACTTCTAAACCTTCTAAATTCATGAATTCTTTAACGAGCCTATTCATAATACTAGTAACCCGCCGATTCTGAACCCCTCTACCATCCAACCATTTTTGTACAGATCACTTCGTTTGTGCTGGAGTGACCAGAATTATTGATATGATGAATCTGAAGTACCGTTGCTGGAAAACTCGAATTCCCATTCTTAAGCGCAAAATCGTACTATTACACACCTACCTCTCAAAACAATTACAAGAAACAAAGCACAACATAAATACAATGAATAAATTCACTAAAATAGGGCATTGCCTAGGGAAGTGTGCATTGGTGATAACTCACAGTTCCAGGATGTGTAAATTGATGACAGTCATTGACTTCTGCAACACAACAACGAAGAGATAAAGTCTTGCGTGCTAAGGAACGCTGTTATTATGGAGGCACCACTGGTGGCAGGAGATCATAGAGCAGTTCATAAAAGTCTCACAGAATAATGATTGAAGCATGTATCACTTGTCTCACAGTATCACAGCAGCAACACACACAGTACTCAGTGGAAATGGTAGACCACAACTGTTCTCGGTCTAGCCAATTTATAGGCATAATTGGTCCAGATTAAGGTCCACACCTTGGTTTCCACATGAGCCAATCAGAATGTGGTCTTGCTAGCAGCTGTCTCACGTAGGCAAGTCAGTAGAATTGTAAACATCCTTTGTTATGTAAATCATAAGTACATCTGGTAGATTTTCCTTCCAAGAGTATAAACATCTTCAATTGTTATGATAGTCAAAAATTAGTTTCTGTAAAAACTCAATAAAACGTTTCTTCAAATTTAGCCACTTATAAACAGCTATTTAATTACCAAATGTCCAACATTTCGACCATACTTCATAAATATGCACGTATCTGATCTGCGAGGACTGTTATATTGTGTGGAAATGGTTGGCTGTTGGCTGTCTTAAAAATTGACAAAACTTAGCAGTTTCATCGAAAGTGGGTGCTAACTTGAACAAGATGGCGTACCGTGCAATTAATTTATTCAAGTCCAATTGTTATGTTGAACAGCATCAACAGTACAATCGGTTCTCTAAACACGGGGCGGGCCATCATGATAGCATATATTTTCTTATGGGATGTACATGCCTTTATGTACAGATATGTTTGCATTACTTTCTGCCTATGGAGAGAATACCGTTAATATGCCGAGTGAAATGAAATTTGAACAACAGTAATGGTACTTTTGGGCTGTCACTTATTTAGACTAAAACTAATTTGCATATCACCCATGCAATAATGTTTTCGGTATTTTCACGATCGATATGCAAATGAACATGGTATTTCCATTGGCTACCGAACTATTTTCACTTTGTAAACACATTTTCGACTGCTATTTTTATTCGGTTCAAATCGTTCAGCAACATTTTAGGCATATTAGGTGTACATCTCATGGAATACTACGATTGGGAAAAATTAATGTATGTTGACCACCTGGAAACTGAGTTTTATATACCTTGAAGCTGCCTTCGAGGGCTTTCGGAAAATCCACCCACAGTAACACCAGAGAATAATATGGAGCCGCAACCATCACATTTGATATAGCATGCGGTTTCTGTTGGCAACGTTACGGCGTTACTCAGTTCCAAATAATGATTATTAACGCCAAATGAGCAAAATTTTAACCGGCAACAAGACTCATTCAATCCACGACCAGCAAGCAAAATCACAAACGAAGTTGTAGCGTGCAGCTCAGCGATGACTGCTGTCGACGTCAGTGAAGTACCGCAGTTGCACGGCATGTTTGCCAATGCACAATTCTTTGGAGTAACTTTTAATTTCAACATAAACTGTGTATCATAGTTATTTATTCGGATTAGACGTCTTATTATTTCATTTTATTTCACACAGACAATGACACGCGTTTTACACTGACACGCGTTGCTAGACTGTAACCCTATCTTGGAACATATTAATGGGCAATGGGGTTCCCCGACCTAAATCCCACTCCGGTTTGTTGCACGTGTTTTTCTTTAATATGAAATAATAAAATATGGAACACGGGGAGGGTTGGAGTTCTGTCATACTACTCATTTTAAAAGTTTTACTAATGTGACACATAGTGACATTTGTATGGAAGAATCAAGAAACGCATTTTACTTGAATTTGAATACGCACAACTGTGTCCTAAACTGGACACATTCGTTATAGTTTGGTGTACAAATAAAGTATTATGTAAACTGGAGAACAATTAATTGCTGTTTATTTCGTAGACAGCGGGCACTGCTAATTTCATATCTATACTGTGTGTATATTTGTAAAGAAGGCGTCTGTAATTACGCCAAAAACTTGACCTCGGGAATAAGTCACTGTTTATACAACTATCAATTATACTATTGTAACTATGAAAACTGCTCCACCTCTCTATGTTAAAAATCAACCGAGGTGCATTGTTTTACAGTAACGTTACATGCAGAGCACGCAACTGCTTAACAGTATAATTCCTCCATACATTTAAGCAAGTATAGTTACTATATAAAATGTCGAAAATTTAACATGTTCCGAACACTTCCCAAAGTTCTTCAAAATAAGTTTTGCCCTTGCATAAATTGATCTGAGTTGTCTCCACCATCATCTCCAGTGGCAGACACCATATATCACGAACACAATATAACAAATTGTTATACAAATATACAGAAGAAACTCCGGCTTGTTTCCAATATTTTGGGAAAAAGCAGTACATTTTGTTTTTATTGGAAATATAATGAAATATTATATCATGGCATATATCATATTTCTCACATATGTCAACACTTTACGAAGCGCCTTCATCGACGGAGACATTAATATCAAGCCATCGGCGTAAAGTAAATGATTTATATGCACGCCTAATAAATGGAATCCCATTTTTGCCAAACAAAGTTTATCACTAGTAAGCTCGTCTACATACATTGCAAATAACAGTATACTACCCTTGCGGACACATTAGTCACAATAAAACTACTTGTAACCTCCGTACCCCAGCGTACACAGAAAAGCTAGCTTCTATACCAAACCATTAAAAACGCACAATAAACGATGGAATACCTCTATTAATTAACTTACTAAACGATGTCCAGTGATTCACCCGATCGAATACTTTAGACACGCCCATAAAACAAGCGAATACCGGCGACTGGCGGCACTTATAAAATTCTGCTCTTGAAGCCAAATTTGTAGTCACTGGTATAAATATACTACTTAAGACGCGCGAAAGCAAACAAGATTCCAAAACCTTTAATAAAACAGACACAATTGTCACTGGTCTATAATTTTCTTTTGACGACACATTTTTAGATTTATCTTTGACGATAGGAACAATATGTGCTTTCGTCAAACTACCAGGCAGTTTCCCGTACACAAGATATGCAGTAAAACACTTACTAATAATTGAGTAAAGGCTTAAATCGGCATATATCACGTTTTCAAGACTATATCTTCCATACCCATGGCTTTACCTTTCTCTAACCTGTTCATCTCCTGCACGATTTCTTGTGACGTGACTTCCTAGTTTTTGATTTAGGTATACAATGCTGGGTCGATTGGTGCGACGATGCCACTCTATTAGTATATACACGTAATTTACACAACTCCTCAGTATGGTTGTTATTAATACAATTCGGATTACAACTGCTTAGCGCATCCTTAGAGAGTTCGAGATTACTAAATAGATGGCCTGAGTTTAAACGATATTGGTTCAGATCCTTTGCGATCGCTTTCTTCCAATTAAGAAAAGAATCACGTGTTCACTGATCATTTGGTCGTTATTTCTAAAATGAACTAGACCTGTCAACTCGACTGTCACGCCCATCGGAAAATGGTCCGCAGACAAAGCATCGTGCATAATATTGATACTTGATATAACATTAGGCACCGAATACAATGGTCCAACCAAGCGGTACTACCATGGGCTTCACTATAAAACGTGAATGTGAAATAAATAAGCTGCTTTCACTGGAAAATCGCTTAAGCTCCTGTTCAAATGTTGTCCCTATTCCAGCGTTGAAACAATGAAATGTGCCAAAGCACATTCTTGAATAATACAATTATTTTTTCCTAATCATTGCAAAGTTCCACTGCAGTAGTCTACAGTCATTTAAATATTTGATTTTAACCATATTACCCACGGACTGTCGCCACATTATTACTACTCCACCATATAGCCTCCCCATACGGATGCCTAATTCGTCGTTCATAGCGGAAACTCTACATGATGAAAACCCTTTATATATTTTTGACATTTAATGGAAGTTCATGTTTACAGAGCCAATGCTCCTGAACTAAAACAATGTCATGAGTCACAAAGTGTTCGAATATCATTAATATATGATTTTGCACATCTATAATTATATGTGACCAGTCTGACTGCCATGTCCAGTATTAGTAATACCTTCGAATTAATATCCCATTTGCCTTTGAAGCAGGACTTAATAGTCGAGACAGACACTTTCTTGGTTAGAGTCTACTACAAACGAGGAATACGTATGAAACTTCGATTTAAGTTTTTCACATTTTACTTCCAGGTTGATCGACTTCTTCAGGTAACTGCAAATGCCCTCTGACTTTGCGGTCGGTGCTAATGTAGATACGAATAATTTAAAAAGAGAATTAGAGCGAACCGCTGTGATAGCGCACTATTCATCCATAGCTGCTGCTCCAACTGTAAGCTGAGGGCGCCTTTGTCGCCGGCTCTGAACCATTGTGAAGCCACTATCATCACGCACAGGTGCCACATACATATGGCTACCATGGCAACATGCGCTTCACGATTTTGAAACCACCATCATTATTAAATGTTGATACATTCCTGCTTACATCAGGTACACGCGACTTCACTTTTGTTGCATAAGAGTTCGTATTGCCCTCTTTCATCAGATAGTGTTTTTCATCATAGCCAGTATACTTCCAGGCCCGGCTCGTATATCTTTATTTTCAAAACATCTTTTCATGAAATTCAATTCATTGCGCAGGTTTTTAAATTTTAATGTATCAAGTCGTCATTTAGAGACCACCAGCAGAATGTAGAAAATGCCTAACAAATTTGTTTCGGCATGCTTTGTTACAAGCAGGCATCTATGCTAAATCAAGTCCTTATATAGTTCTTATTTTGCCCCTCCGTTTCGTCACAATGACCGAAAATGTCGACATGACAACACACTTTTCGTGGAGGGTCAAATTCATAAAATCTGTTATATAATGGTCCCATTTTGACAATTTTTATGTCTAATTATATGTTTTCTTGCACGAATAAGACAAATTTCATAGACCATTATGCCAGTCTTAGCTATGAAAATACAATTATAGATAAGATAGTTTCTGAAATGGGTAAGTCATCATAATTATTCATACATATTAACTGGCCTAGTTTATATCGAGCACCTTTATTGTAAAAATCTCTTAATACTGAAGTGTATTTTGGTGAATATAAAGGAACAAAATATTAATAATAACAATTTTATTTATTTTCTGAAGATATTTTGCCAAATACAGTTGATTTGTTAAATCGAAATTGGATCAGCAGATATAACATTTCGAGCTGGAAACCTGGTCATGCTTAAGACTGATATATACAAAATATCTGACAATCAGAAGTTTGCCTACCTCCGTAGTTTTGTGGACGGCGAGGCTAAAAGATAAATAGATGGCTTTTCTACATCCGCTGACAATTACAAACTAGCATTCGACCTGTTGAACCCCAGGATATTATTTAAGCCCACATGTCATCCCTGTGGTCACGAGTACCTCCAGATTATAATGCAGCCAGCCTGAGAGAATACCACGACGAAATCGATTTTCCCTTAAAAGGTCCTGGTCATAAGTTGAACAACAGGACGAGAAACTATTGATTCCAGTATTGTTATCAAAACTTCACACGTTCAAAAGATGACCAAAACTGGACACTATATACTCTCAACAAAGTCATGCTACAAGGAATACATGTATTGAGTGTCGGACATGATAACTACACTTTCCACTCTGTTGCTATTTTAATACTTGGACAAACGCTCGCCCAAGCAACGCAGTTTTACGATTCAACACATTGTAAACCCGCCCCCGAACCGGTCCAAAAAAACCTGTATATACCGCTATTCATAGATTGAATTACTGACTCCAACTCACTGAAATGCTGAATCGCCAAAAGAATCTACCCATCAATGGACCAACTCAAGATTCACTCAACGAGCTTATGTATAGTGCAAAGAACGACATTCATCGATGAACTGCCAAACTATACCATCCCGTGAAGCCCGCCCGGTCTATGTGAAGCGGAATGGCTCCCCTTGTACGGGTGCTACTAGTGGTAGGAGATAACAGTACAGTGCAGTTGCCGATACTCCCTGGTTCCAGTAGCTGTCATGATTTATTTTCCATGTGTTTAGATGAGGCCGTTTTTTGTAGTCATATTCACTGGTGACCCCTTGATAATCCACACCTGCTCGTAACTTCTCATGATCAGGTTCATTCGTATGTTAAAAGGAGATTAGTGTTGGAATAACTGGCTGATATAATTGTCAACTATGAAGTGTTGTTCTAATACTTGTGGCGCCAAACTAACAGGTTCATGTAGAAGTTATGTCCCGACATCAGGGGCGATTAATCTGACATTATGGCGTGTTAAATACTTTGTGTGATTGACTATATGTGTGGAGGCCACGCCTCGAGCTCTTAAACTTCTCTGTAATTGGTTGACAGTTGGAATGTGAATAAAGCTGATCTCAGTTAGTTGTGGCAAGCTCACCCCGAGGCAAGCAGTCCTGGGGCAGCCTTGATGCAGTGTTGACGCGGTCTTGGAAGAGTTCGAGGTGGCGCTGAGATGAGAGGTTGAAACAATTCGATTCTCTGTGTGTCTTTGTTCGATAGAAAGGTGGTACCTCAGACGTGAAGGTTTAATAACACTCGAATTAATCTTTCACATAGCACCCTGTACTGAAGACCTGTATTGAATACTAGCTCCCAGCTCCTGAATGCGGAGTAGCCTCACAAAAGTCGAACAACGTCACCAACGTAGAAATACACGCCTTCTCAGATGCCTCGGAAAAGGCTTAAGGTGGTGTGATTTATTTAGTATCAGTCGATCATCAAACTGCTCTTGTTATCGCAAAATCGCACCAATTAACCGTAAAACATAAACGCGACCTCGTGCTGTCATCGCCACACCACTATGCCAATTTGTAATGAAATCACTGTTGAATAAATAAACGATGATCATCACTAACTAATTATGTAAACAAATAAAACTACGTACCTATATGTTACTAGTATGTGGAGCTCCTCACATGCGGTCGCCGCCATTATTAAAACACTAGGACTACTTGAGTTCTCTGAAGTCCGTAATAATAGTATAATGGCCGCTGGTGGCGCTATACCAAATTGCCAGTGTCTGACTCAGTGTATCGCTTACTCCGGTCAGACTCACAAATTATTCAACTTTGGGTGCATGGACGGGGTAAGCAATATGCATTTACAAAGAACCTAGTAAGAGAAATTAATATAAATATATTCCTACTACGCAAAACCCTGTGGACTTACCTACTCATGGTATATATTCAAAAGAATTGGACGAGCCGTATCTATGATGACATGGACCGAAGTGAATAACCAACGGCGATATTATTTGATATGGCAAGTTCTGTTTAATTTGTTTAAAAGATTTCTCTCATTAGAAAATAGCGTCCTCACTCAACAATATTTAGAATGAGTGGTTGGTCAAAAGTTTGATGAGTCAGGTGCATCTATTGGCTAAGCTTGTTGTACATAGATGCAAATGAGTATAGGAACCATTAATGCTGTAGGATGTACTGGGAGGGGTGAAGGATTTCATGTTTGTAATGGCTGGTTGTCATGCGGTATCTCGTTGTTTTCAAGATGCAGCCTGATATTTTTTTTCTTTCTTAGTTGTTCAACTGTGGCTAAAATTTGTGTGGTGGATGGAAGATGTGTTTATTGTTTGTTGAGTCATTGTTTAGACACCCTGCAGCTTGAAATGGTATGGTCCAAATCCAAATTCGATATGGCGGTGTTGAGTATCTGTGCGATATGGCAGTGTCGTCTAAAAACATGGCATCAAAATGATTTATGTTTATTTATTTACTGTTGTAGATCCTGAGAACTAGCCATTGAATATTATGTCGGGAATAAATGGTTTTCTGAACAAGCTTTAATAATTATTGCTGGCAATATTCCAGTATGAATTGGGAGCAAACTGCGACACCAAATCTAGTCGTTGTATTGTTATGCTTCTAAAATATTTTTTTTTAAATAAAATAAATTAAATAGAAATATTATGTGTATTTTTGTATGTGGAAACATGGCTGGCCCATATAAAGAAGTGAGGTCTGCAGTTTTTTTTTTATTTTTTTTTTTATTTGTGGCGACCTAGATTTATGTCCTGACTGCAAGCAAAAACGGTTTGGTCGGCATGCCCGAATGGATGATGGCATTGACAATGACAATGGCTACGTAGGCTCTACGTACCATAACCGTAAGTCACAAAATAATGAAGCATCTCCCACATCTGCTCCAATCATTAGCGAAATGCTGTGTTTTATTGTAAACAAGATGGATGTTCTTGCTATGGATATTATTACTAAACTGTGCACTGATTTCTATACGGACTTGGAAATAGAGTACGCTAAGGTGTTATTGTTGATCTGTGTGGTGATCATAACTCAAAACGTCTGATTCGCAGACAAGGGCATACAAAATCTATGAATAATGTACAAGTTATTTTGGTTCTGTTGCAAGAGATCGACCCGGATTATATTCCGTGTTTTGTAGCTAAAGACCTGTAGCGGCTACCACCTGTAGATTATAATCATGTTGATCTATCATTACTATTAACAAATAACACTCAATCTAAACATGACATTGAAGCATTGAAAGAAGGTTTGAATTCCATGTCTAAATTGCATATATTTGACGAACTTCGTGCAATCAAAGAAAAACTATTGGTTAAAGCTGACACAACTATGTTAATTAATGCATGCGACGACACTGAATTACCTGTCGCGAATTCTCAAATTAATGAGGTATGTAGCCAAAGTAGTGGTGTGCAAGTGACCAATAATGAAAGTGAATGTGTCAAAATCACAGATGTTGATGGTGCTGTCGCTAAGGAAGCTACAGGCGTAACAAATGTGGATGGTTTCACTACGGTACGAAATAAACGTCGTGAAAAACGTAGACACCAAAGTTATGCGGACGTGGTTGAATTTGGAACTAATGGTTGCTATGAGTCCGATTTGTTACGAAAACAAACTCCTAGTGAAAATCGTGAAAGTGTTACCAAGAACCCCAGTCATCCACGTAATCGCTATGCTGTTAAAGGTTTTCAGAACTCGCGTAATTTTCTCATTGGCAGACGTAAGACCGATCATGGTATACCAGTTGTACAGAGGCGTATGAGCGCCTTTATAAGCAGACTAGGTCCTGACACTACTGCTGATATGCTGAAAAGCTATATTAAGAATTCTTTGAATATTACCGATATCTGTTGTGAACGCCTCGATACAAGGTATAATACGTACTCGTCATTTTGTGTGTCAACAACTGAAACACACTTTCTATCACTCATGAATGCTGACTCTTGGCCAGAAGGAGTACTTGTACGAAATTTTTTTCAAAGTCGTAATTAATATAATACAATGTCCACGATTAATATTGTATCCTATAATTGTAGATCAATTAAATCTACTGCGCCTACTGTTAATACATTATGTGAAAGTCATGACATTTGTCTCTTACATATGGCGGAACTGCTATCTTATGGAGGAAATCGCTTGAGGACTCGATTAAAATAAAGTCTTTTAATGATTCTAGACTTCTCGGTGCTGAGCTTGTACTTGGATGTGTTCAGCTTTTCATTCTATGTGTATACCTTCCAATTAACTGCAGTGACAATTTTGACGAGTTCACTGGCTACCTTGGACAAATTAATGCCATTGTCCAGGAACAAAACGCATCCAATGTATTTATTATGGGAGACTGGAATGCGGACATGAATTCCCAATTTGGCAAGGAGCTTAAGGAACAGTGTATAAATACTAACTTAATTTTTCAGATATTGAATTCATTGGTCAATCTGATAATAATGTTACATATATTAGTGATGCACATCAAACTACATCATGGCTGGACCATTGTGTCTCAACAATTAATGAGCATCGCTCTATTGTAGATATAAATATTTTATATGATCATATTGCTTCGGACCATTTACCATTATCTGTGACTTGCCAAATCGATAAGTTGGTCGCCACTGAGGGAGAACCCTCCTACGATCCAAATTCCACTACGCATGCGCCAATTAATTGGTCGAAAGTACCAACGGCGAAGCTTACAAAATTTTCTGAGCTCACTGTTAGGTATTTAACAAATATAGTTATTCCTGTTGACGCTATTATTTGTGAATCACAAAACTGTACACACGACGAACATAATACTATGATAAGTCAATATTATGACGAAATCGTTGATGCACTTACAAATGCTTCAGGTGCAGCATTCGGAGTTCAAACCCGTCAGCAATACAATATGATTCCGGGATGAAATGAGCTAGTCAAGGATGCTCATGACGTTGCCCGTGGGTACTTTTTGGAGTGGCGTAACTTGGGCAGTCCAAGACAAGGTGTGTCATATCACTTGATGCGTACTTCTAGAATGAAATTTAAGCATGTCCTACGGATATGCAAAAATAATCAGGCTAAGATTAAAGCTGACAAACTCGCTGAAGCATTGCTAAATAAAAATCATTGTATGTTTTGGAAAAAAGCTACTGCGTCCACCAAGTCTCCACTTTCAGCTACTGTTAATGGCTCGTCGGGCAACATTGCTAATATGTGGGCTAATCATTTTGACGCCGTTCTTAACTCTGTTTCTGATGTTAAACTTTGCAGTAAAGTGTACGATTATGTTAATGGTTCTACAGAAAGTACACCACGTGTCTCGATGCAGGAAATTTCTAGTATCGTGCGCAACTTAGATTTGGGTAAATCATGTGGTTCGGATTGTCTTCGTGCCGAGCATTTTAAATTTGCTGGTCCTGCACTTAATCTGCACCTAGCCATGTGTATTTCTGCAATGTTTTGTCATGGATCTGTTCCGGATAACATGATAAAAGTTGTTATTATGCCACTAATTAAGAATACAGCTGGTGATGTAACTAGTTTAGATAATTATCGCCCGATTGCGATAACCACCGTCATCTCCAAAATTGTTGAGCTTATAATGATGTCTAGATGCCAGGAGTTTATTGTCCTAATTGACAATCAGTTTGGATTTAGGAAAAAACATTCAACGGATCTGTGTGTATTTCTGTTAAAAGAAGCAGTACGTCATTATAATTCGCTCGGTAGTCATGTGTTTGTCTGTTTCCTTGACGCTTCAAAGGCATTTGACAGAGTCAATCACTAGACGCTATTTTACAAATTGACTGAACGTAATGTACCTATATATATAGTTCGCTTTTTAATGAATTGGTATCAACATCAAAAATATTGTGTTAAATGGGGGAATGCTATATCCCGTTTATTATGTGTATCTAACGGAGTACGCCAAGGCGGTGTTATGTCGCCTATGTTATTTAATGTATATATTAATAATCTGAATATCCAACTGAATGATACTCCGAGTGGGTGTCTAGTTGGTGATAAGTTGCTCAACAATCTCAGTTATGCTGATGATATGTGTGTGCTATCGCTCTCTATTAAGGGGTTAAGACGACTTTTGGAAATATGTGGTCGTTTTGCGCATGACCATGATATCATATATAATGTCACTAAATGTAAATGTATGTGTTTTTATAGTCGACACAGTGTTTTCGAAATACCACCAGTATATTTGTCGGGACAGCCAATGGAATTCGTTGACCAATTTACATACCTTGGCCACAAGCTTACTAGTGATTTGAAGGATAACACTGATATAGATCATCAGAAACGTCTATTTTGCATCAGGGCTAATCTTCTATTACGGAAATTTTCAAAATGTAGCTATGAGGTCAAATTTTTGTTATTTAAAACTTTTTGTTATAACTTTTTCTGCTGTCAACTATGGTGCTCCTTTCGGAAGTCGAACATTAATGCTTTGCGTGTATTTTACAATAACTTGTTTCGCCGGTTTTTTCATTACCCATTATAGTGTAAATCATATGTTTGTATACAATCATGTCAAGTCTTTTTACGAAATTTTTAGAAATCTTGTATTTAAATTTAGAGAGCGTATATACAACTCTGATAACAGTCTGTTGGTGAGCTTATGTAACTCTGATGTCCGTTGGAAGTCTGCCTTGTTCCAGCATTGGAATAATACTTTGTACTATTAATGTTGCCATAAGTACACTGACCTATATACATATATTTTTTGTTCATTTATTTATTTATTTATTTTTCATACTAGTTTTATATGGACTTTCAAATGATTGACAATCTGAAATAAAGATAAATAATAATAATAATATTATTTATAACAAAATTAGCATTCATAAATGAAACCCAATTTTTAAATAATATATATGCAGTGTTCAATGACGTTAGTTTATGTGCGGATTGTTGTATTTAACAGTAAGGGTCATAGTGCACATGTACCGGTATATTTCCAGGTAATCACATGTTGATGCGCGACAACGTTTTCTTTATGTGAACTGTCTATACAGTGTAATTGTAGTACGAGGTATCTTTGTATTTATATGATGTATAATGCTTGAAAATTCGGTACACAACTGGAACATTGTGATCTCGGGTAGCATACTGGTACATTTGGTTCTATTCTACTTTTTTAGTGTGAGTACGAAGGATCCACAGGAAGGATAAAGTGGTGAGTATTGTGTTGACTTTAATAGCAACATAATGATAGTTACCATGTAACTATTATTGTGTTAATGCAAATACATTTCGGTTCTGCATATTAATTGAAAGTATGTCTCTGTTTAGTTTTAGTTGTGTACATTTAGTTTTGCAAAATAGGGTTATTATAGACGCAAAACTATGATAGCAATGCATGGGAACAGACAAGCGGCGCTCATTTGATCAAGCATTGGGATAAACATATATTTGTAGAAATTACAGTATGCTAACCTTTATTTTGTTCAAAAGACTACACATATTAACATCATACTGTTGTTCTATGTCAACCACATATCTTCATTTTCAGTATGGAATTTTTAAATTAGATTATAGTCGATAGAATTACAATTGAAGGGCATCTCCTAATAAATCATTTTGATCTGATTATCAGGAAATATCAACCGGTTTGACATATAATCTTTACGTTGGTATATTATATGTAACTGGTGTGTGGTAGTCTGGCAATACGAGTGTATATAAAAATAGAATGCAGTGCTAGTGTTCTTTACATTAACATAATCCCTATAATGCACTGACCGTTAAAAACGTTTTAAAATGTATTGTATTGAATACAACATTACATTGTTAATATTATTTGAAATTTTGTGATCATATACATAGTGAAAAACATAAACGTTCATATGATGGCATAGTGGCCGACATATTGTACCATTGCATCATATATTTCAAAATATTTCGGTCTATCAATATTACAATATATTGGTGTGTTACAAGTTGAGAATATTCAGAATATTAAAACAATGGTATATCAACAATTTAAAACGCTCTAATATATCTCTCATTTCAAATTAGCTGGTGACTTTTGTTTTGTTTTGTTTTGTTTTTATAAATATTGTGAATAGATAGATTGGTGGTATGGCGCGTGCACATGTATGTGAGTGTCACAATATATGGCCTACTTATTGTTATTGAGAGTGCCACCGACAGAACTCACACAAGACAGGAAGTTCTTTCACTGCTGAAAAGTGGTAGACAAGACAATAGTACTGAAAATGAAATACATATACACCAAAATATCAAGTTAAAACTTCTGGCCCACTTCTCAAAATAATTACAAAAAAATAAAGCACAACAAATACAATGAATAAATTCAGTAAACTAGGGGATTGCCTGGGGAAGTGTGCATTGGATGTGGAAACTGATGACAGTCCATGGCTTCTGCAACATAACGACAAAGAAATACAAGAGTCTTTCTTGCAGAGAAATGCTGTTATTCTGGAGGCACCGCTGATAGCAGGGTGTCGCAGAGCAGTTCATATCAGTTTCACAGGATAATGATTGAAGCCTGTGTCACTTGTCTCACAATATTCCAGCAACAATACACATAATATTCAGCTGACATGGTGGACCACATCTGTTCTCAGTTTAGCCAATTTATAGACATATATGGCCCAGATTCGGGTACACCCCTGGGTTTCTACATGAGCCAATCAAAATGTGGTCTTGCTAGCAGCTGTTTCACGTAGGTCAGTAGAATTGTAAACATCCTTTGTTATGTAAATCACAAGTACACCTGGTAGATTCCAATTGTCCTTCCAGAGTTGTAAAGAAGTATGACCTGTCAATCATCTTTATGACAGTTATCACATGGCAATTCACACCATTTCTTCCCATGACTCCATGCACACTTCTATTTGCAGGGTTTGAGGTAATATGACAAAAACATAGACTTGTGTACACACACAACACTACGGGACCCAGTTACAAATCATGACAACACGTAAAAGGCCAGGATTACGGTATACGTACATATGTACATATATTTGTTGGCAATATAATGTCAGGCAAAAAACAAACAAAAAAACAGTACCCTGAACACTTGGGGTAACCAATGAGATTTAACATTTTAAACCTATTGTTCCGTTATAGGACACTCATAAATGGCAGACGTTGAATCAATGAGTGTCATTAAAGATTTTGGACGATTCCAGAAGAGGCAGTTTCTGTTATTCTGTCTCGCAATATTTGTACATCCGTGGTTCAGTATTGGAAACACATTTTACAGCGCTTCAGTCGAACACTACTGTCGTGTGACTGACAATCAAATGTGACAATGTGAGACCAAAGGGTGCTATCATACTACGTCATTTGTGTAAACAAACACTACAAAATTATAATTTGTAATTACCATTTCACACATTATATTTTATAATAATGTGCTCTTTAAGAATATGCAGATTAGAAATACTCATTATTATTATATTCCTGATCCATGTAACATAATTAGTTAGGTAATCTGTGACACACATATCATATTTATACCTTGGACGTCCTGTCAGCGTGTTTATTCCAACCCACCAATTCTAATATAAAAATAAAAACAGAATAAACGTGCTAGTCATAAACAGAGAGGGCTTGAGTTTTTATTTCAGGCCACAAAATGGTTGTTCACGACACGACATGACACGACACAGAAGGCTGGAATATCTAAATATATATATGTATACTGGTATTCTGAATTAATCCTGACAGCCGTACACATTAATTTCACAGTATCGCAAATCATTGTAAACACCTGAAATTGATCACTTAGTGACAAGCTATTCAATGTTGTTTACTGCTAAAACTGTCTTTACAGTGGCATACAGAATTATTGTCAGAAACATTAGTTTTACTCAGTCAACTGGCGTACAAATTATAAAAAAATAAACGCGAATTATTTACCTATATTTACACCTCGAATTCGAAGTGGCGCTTCATACAATAATTATCGATTAATTATTTGCCAACATTAATTAATTATGTACGCCAACAGACGTGTATTTTTCTAGTTAATTTTATTTTTGCACATTTAAATTTAATAGATAATAATTTAGTGAACATGTAGAAAAGCGGATTACATTTTCTAAAAATAAAGGATAAATTCATTGCATTTGGATTTCATATTCGTTGTGACTTGAAGCCAGTTTTCGACTTTGTTTCTCTAGACTCTCGCACCCGTTACTAAAAGAAGCTGAGTGGCGTGACACACAAAAGGTAAATTTCGACTCCATGTTCATGTAGAACAACTTTTTGTATTCGTATTTGTACTGAATGTTTATGTAGATGGTTGTCTCGTTATATGATACTAGCTATATATGGGATCGGAGGGCCATATCGTTCTTAGTATAATAAGAGACCTGGGCTGATATGTCCGGATTCGTGAAATCCTATGACTTTGTGTTGTACTAACGTAAAATATATCAGTGCAATTTGTATATTGATATATCGGTTATATAGCTGGTATTCCACGAGTAATACTACAATATCTAATTTAGTGAAAAAATAATTAAATATGTGGATATTGGCGTTGTTTTGTGACAGTCAGCCACGCTATATGCTTACAGGAACCAATCAAATGAACAGGATTGTTAACTTAGTATGACAATATAGACAATTATTTCCCTACATTATATACACAACTGCTATTAGACAATTGGATACATTGCGTATATTACATTTCACGTCATTGAATAATTAAAAGCCTGAAGGAAATATACATGATGAAAACATTGTGTAAACTCGTTCATACAATGCCTTCTTTGATGGGAGTATGGCGATGCTGCTAACAGTTAATCTTTTATCATTTTTATCACCACAATCAAATAGGTCACTTTGTCAATGTCAAAACTTGACAAAAAATAAAGTACAATAGGTACAATAATAACCCCGAACGAGTGTTTCTGTAAATTGGCTGCCCTTAAACATGTAGACATTGCATCATTTTAATTGACGAACAATATAATGTTGAACATATCGTAGTGAAAGATTATTGAATATTATATATCTAGCTACATCCGTCCTGATAACAACACACGCTAAAAATGCAAAAGCTCATGGGTAGGCGCTTGTTTGGAAACATATACACGCTATGGCCTTCTGACGCATGGGCAGGTGACGACTCCCCGGCTTTAACACAGTATCTAACGTTATATTTTATCCATACAACCGAATCACAACAAGTTACCTAATTGTTCATTTACCAAACAACCGCGTCAAATGCGGGCATCGTTGTGTTTTAAAGTGGGAATTCTGCCAAAGTGTAATGGTAGGAGGAGTAATCATGAGCTGTCGCATATGAACCATGAGTAGCTACTACAATATGAGTGTGTCTACGAACATGTAACCTATCAGTGTCTACGAACACGCAAAACAACATATCAGTGTTTTTACTAATATACAACACAATATATCACTGTGTCTAATAATATACAACATAATATATCAGTGTGTATACTAACACAAAACATAATATATCAGTATGTCTACTAACACACAAGACAATATATCAGTGTGTATACTAACAAACAATAAAATATATCAGTATGTCTACTAACACACAACACAATATATCAGTGTGTATATTAACAAACAATAAAATATATCAGTGTGTATACTAACAAACAATAAAATATAACAGTGTGTCTACTAACAAACAATAAAATATATCAGTGGGTATACTAACACACAACTCAATATATCAGTGTGTCTACAAGCACTGTGTAACTAGCATGAGTATTTTAATGTACCACACAATATACACGTGTGCATGCTATGATACAACACAATGGAACACACTTTACTGTATTCGGAATATCATAGGTTGGTACCGATTTGCTGAAATAATATTATAGGCGTGTAAAAATAAAAAAAAAGTGTAATATTTTTCACACTGGGAAGCGGAACGCAACTATGGTATGTGAATGACGTCGTATTGATTTCATGTAATCAGAAGACTTTATTATTTTTTTTATCTATATGTATGTCACTCACCACCACCACTACTACAACTAACATACTCAAATAATGCAACTTTATTCACAGTTATACCTTCCCATTTTTGGGCTTTACACAAAGCTGATTTTAGTGTATACTAATTTAACTATTTGTGAACGACAACAAATTGGGAAACTCAGCATACGTATATCCTATATATTTTTAAATATTTTCCCTGTTTTTTTCCATATAACTCGTATAGATGGCGGACGTTGAATCAATGAGTGTCATTAAAGATTTTGGACGATTCCAGAAGATCCAATTTTTTTTATTCTGTCTTGGAATCTTTCCGCATCCATTTTTCAGTATTGGAAACACATTTTACAGTGCATCCGTTGAGCATTACTGCCGTGTGACTGATAACCAAACATATTATATAAACTCACAGCTGAAGAATTGTACTATACCTCGTCACTATGTAAATGGTAGGTTGGAATGGGATTCTTGTAGAATGTATGCTACAGATTTCAGAAATAAAAGTGTACCACCAAACAATAATGGGTTATCACATACATGCCAACCATCCAACGGTACACATATGTGTGATCGAGGCTGGGTTTACGATAGACAATACCTGCACAGCACTGTTGTCACAGAGGTAAGAAGTAATACACGCCAAATAATGTAACCACTTAGAGTGTGAATTTTATTATTCATAGTTTATTTTTTATTTGTATATCGTGAATGAATGTACCCAGTATTGACACTAGCTAAATATACGAATAGGTCGTTCAGATGGCTGGTGACAAAGAACGGCAGTAAGTCTGTCATGAAAGCCCTCGTTATTATAATTGTTCATTAAACTTTGTTTCTTCTTAAAGCGGGGAAGTAGCAACCTGCACATGCGTCTTTGCGTTTTAGAGTCGTTTGGGACTCGATTCCCGCGCATGCGCAGGTGACGCCCCCTGCTTTAACTATCCCTTTATTATTCAGAAAATTTCCTCTAGCCTTGTTAGAAATATCCCTCTATACTGACGAAGTCTATAATTTGCTGGATATTCAATCCATACATTTGCACTGTTTTTAATGACTTGGTAGATGTGGGGAAAATCAGAAAGTCTAAATACTAGACAAATGTTCCCATGTAAACATCTCTTTTTACTAAGGTTTAAATTAGATCATCACGCCATTTCACAGACGTTCGAGGTAAGTTGGTGTATATATTGCCTGAATCATATTGCACATTTATAATACTATATTGTTTATTTTCAGTTTGATTTGGTTTGTAAAAATGATTATATGAAACAACTATCAAAGTCTCTAAGCGCTCTCGGAGAACTTATTGGTAGCCTATTATTTGGGCAGTTTGCTGACGTGTAAGTTCATGTATAGGCTTACGCAATGAAAACACACAATTTGGGAAAGGAACATAATATGCATGTATTTTTAAATCAAATATGAATATCTTCTAATAATTGCTTATATGCGACGGATGTCATGGTATTAGGTAAAGAAATCGTCTGTGTTTTGTGTCTGATATTTCATATGGATATTGAGGATCCATTCCGCTAGCATTTCCTTTAAAATCCCTTTTGTGTATCTGTGTGATTTCCAATTTTTTCATGTATTAATTATTCTCTGCTATTTTGGCAGGCAGGACACACCTTAACTATAGTTAGGTGGTAAAATCTGAAAGAAATTCCTGGTCAACCTTTACCATGGCAACAGCCAAAAAAAAAGATTTTTGAATAGTTTCACCCGTAACGGCTTTCAACTCTTCTGTAATGTTTTAGATCGGGCCGATTTTTTTCATATCTTGCAGGCAGGTAACACCGTCACTCTAGTTGGATGGTAAAATCGGAAAAAAAAAAATCCTGGCCCACCGTTATCATGGCTACAAAAAAAGTTGCGCACCAACGAGAGAGTGAACTGTAAATAACACTAAATGTAGTGTAATTATGAAAAATACGTGCTAGTAATAAAGTGAAGTGACTTCTGAAGTGACTTTGTATACGGGGCTCCGGTTTCAGTTATAAATCGACGTTAGCTTTACGCTCATATTCTACCATAGCGACAGCCAAAAACATTTTTTTTGAGCGGAGCGGATCGCTAGCTAACCTAATGGCTTTTTCACTTGTATGTTTATAATCATTTACTGTTAACTACAGGTACGGCAGGAAACCAGCAGTGCATATTGCAAGCACCTGTTCCCTTATATTCGGAATTGCGACAGCTTTTGTCCCGTCATTCTCAACGTTTCTTATAGGAACATTTTTATCAGCAATGTCAGCGTCAGCATTTTATTTAGTATTGTATGTTCTAGGTCAGTATCGATTTTATCAACTTTAAAGAGGGAGGGTCGTCACCTGCGCACGCGCGGGAATTGAGTATCAAGCGACAATAACAACACACGCTAATGACGCAAAGCCTCATGGGCAGACGCTTGTTTATAAACAATGACACGCTATGGCCATCTGACGCATACGCAGGTGACGACACCCCCAACATTAACATTATCAAAAGTATTAAACAACACTTTATAAACAAAATATAATAACGACTGCTGCTCTTGTTACTAAACATAACTGTATATGTTCTGTTATAAGGGAAAATATTTAAATTGTGTATAACATAACCCGGAGCAAATATATTTAGCAAATCTGGCCACACAATAATTTGAAAATTTATCCAACATATTCAAAATAAACATAAAATTATTGATGAATAATATATCGCCACTTAACCGTGTAGACCGAATTTACTGCTTATTAATCAATAAACTATGGTGTATCTTTGCTGTTCACCGGAATATAACAACTCGTAAAATATTCTTCATTGATAGACCCCAACAAATTAGAAAAACAACAACATTTCTTTAACTCAGTTAACCTTGATAAAAACAGTTTCAAGAATTAGCTTAGACACAACCACTTCACATGAGCATGTTAAATTTGCATGTTTGCTTGGGATATTTGGAATATCGGGATAATAGGAACATATTTGTCTAGCTATGTGACTTGAAAATGTCAAAAACAGAGAGTGCGTATACATTGTAGTTACGCATATATAAGTCCATGTTCTATATTTACTCTCTGAAAACCCCTTTAATAGACCATTTTCCGTTCACTGCGAGAATCACGCGTTATGCGTGAAATCGAACGTAAAAACAGGACAAACAAAGGTCATAGCGTCGTAGTCGCGTCAAACATCGCGTGGGATTCGACAAACGCGAAAGTATTTCGGGGACATTTCCAAGCTTAATAATGTGCTGTCCACATTTAATGATAGGTAATTTCGGTTAAGTAAGGTCATTCGGAAGCAATATTCCTCTGTCGAAGATCGGCCGGTCAATGTAAGCTGCGAAATAAAGAAATTCTAGTTCAAAATCAAATCGTTCGATTTTTGCGGCAGACGTTCGACGCGCGTCTTTCATGCATCTCGCGAGATCTCGCAGTTGTACGGAAAATCACCTATTGAAGCCTACAATTTGAAATGTAATCATAAGTAATTCATCTACACTGAGGAAACGCCACTATTATTAATTAAAATTGCTAAAGCTTGTCGACTAACATATACAATTATCTGTATGTATAGTTAGTTAACAAAAATGAAGATTTAAAAAAAACATATCTTTCTAACGAGCAGTCTTACAACTGTGGGATATGTATTGACATTCTTATACATTTTTTTTTTATAGAAAGTCGTTTGTGAGCTCAAATGAACTATTTGATTATGAATTGTTATAACGCACACATAATATTTTTCACACTTAGCGATGGAAGCTACACCATCATCACGAAGACCATTCGTTGCCACAGGATGTTCACTGTCTTATGGTGCAGGGTATTTGTTCCTTGGAATAACAGCATATATAGTGCAAGGAAACTGGAGAGTACTTCAACTAATAAATGGTTTATTATGTTTGCTGTACATACCGTATTTCTGGTAGGCTACAGATTCATATCAAACAATTGAATAATATATATAGGGGAATAATGTAAATGTTCTTTTTTGAATGAATAATGTGTAATAAATAGAACGGCAGTTGTAGAAAAGGCTGAGTATGTCAGTAAAGTTACGTCACAGAACATTGATTCCAGAAAGCGACTAAACCAATAATCGCCTGTGATGTAATTACCTGTCTACCTCCACCAAAGCTTAATAATTTCGCAGGTTTCTGGAAGAATCAGTAAGATGGCTTTTGCAGGGTGGTGAACATAAAAAAGTGAAATGTATTTTAAATAGAGCTGCTATGATGAATGGGGAGACAATAAACGAAGACTTGGATGATTTTGCTTTCGAGGGTTCAGCAGCAGAGGTACGTAAATATCTGTACATGGTAGAATAAATTTATAATATGACCTTTTCTATGGATATTTGCACATTTATATTGTTTATTAAAATCACTGTACTGTGTGTATTATCACCACATAAAATGTAACGATAGAGCAATTTATTTGGCACATCAGTTGTTCTTCCCTGATCTTGTTCTGTAACAAAATTGATATTTTGGGCCGCTCTCTTCTTTGCACTGGGAATGTCTGGAATGTGAATAAACAAGCAGTGATACCTAAATCAATTCATCCAAGCAAGCTATAATTAACAATCACCTCATTATTTGGTATTACCATTAGCCCCAACCTATCTACTATAATTAATTAATACACGGCCCAATAACAAGTCATTTATGGTTGCTTCAACTTTCACCTCACATTTAGCCTATACAATTCCCATACACCAATGCTCTTGGTCAGCCAGTGCTTCCCTAGCAAATTGCATTGCTAGTATTCCCTGTCCAGACTTCCTGAGAACTGAAGGCATGTACACTTATACTTTCATGACTATATAGAAGTAAAACTAGGCTCTTTTCCTAACCGAGTTGTACATTGCTGTAGGACGCAAACAAAAAGGCTAATGATCGGTCCCTTGTTGGATTATTGGGAGTTGTCAATGCGCTCTCCAAAAATATAAGAAACAAATGTCCGAACATGAACTTGACACTTTATTCCTTTCCACCACTGAGAAACGATTGACTGAAAGGTATACAGAGAAATAAAGCTCATAAGTAAACAATACATTTCACTAGCTGTGGAATCATAGCCCTATGTTGCCGACCGCATTATTTACGTGACTGACTCTGGCCGGCCCATAGGGCTATGGGGCCTTGTGCGACTGAATACCGGTTAAAATCCACATGCCAAATTTGGTCGTCGCGAAAATCACATTTTAAGACGTTCAAAAGTACTCACTATGTTTATTTACTTCCAAACAATGACCAGAACCTATTTGCGCTGTGAAATGATGACGGTGGTCATAAAAAATTGACTTTATTTACCGTACACCGAGTCGCAGAAAAATAACAAGACGAAAGACGCCATTTTGTATTCCAGAGTTTATAGCAAATTACGCGAGACCTATAATTTTGTACCACGTGACCGAAATCAGTAGATAAATTGCGTTTATGCAACTAGTTTCCATTATTAAACAAAAATCATACAATTATAAATACTGTATGTGATTGCTTTCTTGGAACAATTAGAATAACGGGAAGAGTGAGTTTTATTCTTCCACCACTGTATCACATGACCGCCAAACGAGATTACATTTATTCTGTGCTAGGGAGTGTGGGATGTCAATGGCTGCCGTTTTCTCGTAATTTGCTTGGTTTCCGCGGTAATTGTAAAATATCACAAATTATTGCTTATTTATAAACACAAATTGCAAACAAAAGTTTGTATGTTATTCATCCAGCAATCAATTCACAATAAAGGTACGTCACACCATAGTAATCGAAAGCAAAAGCGATTTAATTTACGTATGCCAGATTTCTGTTTTTAAA
This sequence comes from Saccoglossus kowalevskii, assembly GCF_978046115.1. NCBI lineage: Eukaryota > Metazoa > Hemichordata > Enteropneusta > Harrimaniidae > Saccoglossus > Saccoglossus kowalevskii. Next base: position 26,030,737 of record NC_140661.1, on the reverse strand, counting down.
CTGTGATAGATCCCGTAGCTCTATGTTCGACGTACAACTACAAAATTAAAAAAAAGACGTCCAAATGAAATTGTTAGAGCGAAATTCGATTGTAGGTCGCACCAAAGAGCTACGGAACCGCAGCTATACATTTCACGTAATCGATTGATATGCATAGTATACATGTACATTTTGTACAGTAATATTACTATCATCACAGTTAGCGACTACCTCACAAAAGGTAAAGATATTACAACACATCTTAGAAATACATGGAATTACACGCAGTAGATCGTAAAGCGTAAAGACTAGCGTGATCGGTAAACACGAGTCACATGTATACGAAGCAATGACCTCAAACAAACATCGCAAAAGTCAGCAGTTCGGCTCACCGTAATATTAGACCCCAACAACCAACAACATAAACTTCGCTTAGTGTAGTTCACTCGACTGCTGCAATTCATGCAAATGCGTCAAAACACCAGCAAGACATGCTGCGATCCGCCATTTCTCTCTGCTTTTCCCCGGTGCTATAAATAGCCACCTTACCAAATCTCAACTACAGAGGGCGACATACTGTACAATAGCAAATTAGTATAACGTTATTTGGCCTTAACAATTGCGTTCTTGTTCGTGGCTACAGCTTTACTGACTTCATGTCTAAAGAATCTATGAAACTGCCATATTGTGCAGATGTCAAGCAAGGCCAATTTGACATTTGACAACTGGGTACGCTGGCAACAATGCATCCTAGCCATCAACATTGTGTACTTGGTAAATAATAATAACAAATGGTATCTATTATATTGCATGATTTAATTACTACAAAGCCCCATTATATATACACGTTTAAGAGTGAACTATTTTCACTCAAAATCCCCCTACCTTGTTGAAAGACAGTCACGTCCTTATAAAAACGGCATGGGTAAAACACGTTACAATAAGTATTAGTGGAATTGATATATGTGTTCATAAACAAACCTATGTGTAGCAATATATACAGCTGCATCCACATTCTGAAATCAATACAAATACAGTATAAGTCACATCTGAACAGTTACAATGTTCTATCATAAGTAACTATAGCTCTCTGAATAACATAACAATAATACAAAAGTGTATTCCAATTCAGAAACAGCCTGAACGCAAGTCAATATTTACACTTTTCAAGACACCTGTTATCCGAAAAAGAATTATAAATATATCATTTTGTTGGTGAGTGCATTTCAAAAGAAGGTCATGCACGCATAATTATATAATTTTATTTCACATCATATATAAGTTAATATATATTCAAGTGGACCCCACTGATATACTTGTAGTATCATGTAATTAAAACATGTAATGCTTTTACTAAGATCAAATAAGTACTTAACATTTCATCTTTAAAAAATGCACAGCAAACTATTCATTTAACATACTAAAAAGTAATATATTAATTTGCTCTATCGTCCATACAGTCAAATGTATTTGATATGTAGTAGTATGATTTCCAAACTTGCCTACATTTTTAAATGTTATGAACACAATGTCTAATACTTTATTTTGAGCGGATATCCAACTATTAAAAAAGTAATTTAACAACTGTTTTATAAAACAAGTAATTATGTCAATGCTGCTATACCTTACACACATCGTATACTATTTCGACAAAGTGACAGTGTAAGTTTTTCTTTCTTTTATTTGACATTGCTGATAACTGATTTTATAAGTTTTACGTTGACATAAATATAGTTGATATGTTCTTCTTTTCAGGTTTGCAATTGGATTAATGTATTTTGGAATATCTGTTAACTCCAACTTGTTTGCCAAGAATCCCTACATTATTTTCGTGTTAACTGCTGCAGTTGAAATTCCCGCTGCACTTCTGAACTGTTGGCTACTTAACAATTATCAACGACGGTTAACACAAAGTATATCATTAATACTGTCTGGATCAGTTCTGCTGATTGGTGGTATCTCTGGTAAATTCATATTTATCAACGAATTCACACACAATCATATGTACAATGACTTCGTTTACCAGTACAATATACATTATCATACTCTCTGTCTTTCCAGGTATTGATGGATTGCTATTCGTATCAGTAGTGCTTGCTAAGTTCTTCATAAAAATCAGTATTGGTACAGTTTATATTTATACGTCAGAGCTTTTCCCAACCCCGGTCAGGTGTGTATCCATAACAGAATAAACAATATAGATTCGAAAATATTATTCAGCACTGTATCATTCCTCTGTCTCGTGGTAATTCTAAGACGCTAATTAGTGTGACTATTCTGATAACAACTTACCTTTAATTTCATTAATATTTGAAAAACTAAAACTAATTATGACTTTTTCTGCCACGTTGTTGAGTATGTTCCATGAAAACCATATGATGTAACTCGTATAACTTAGCGCTAAAAATAAAATATAGCTACAGAAAAATAAAGGAGTTCTGACTCATCCATAAATCCGAAGACAATTCATTATCATATTAATTTCTTGTGTTTCACTTGTAGATTTGATTTACTTGTGAGTTGTTTTTTTCCATTATTTGAAAGTTGTGTACTTGTCGAGAGTTTGTTAGACTTCTGATGGAAAATTTGGATTTCATTGCTGTTTTGCTGGATTACATTGCTGAATTACATTGCTGTTTTGTATAGACTTAAACTTGTAATTTCATTTATGCATTATTTATGGATATTGACTATGTATGGTGTTATATCTGACTGTAAATCCTTAACTCACTAATTATCTAATTGTATCTCGCATACATCAGATCACGTGATATTCCAGCATTTGAGGTGTTAAACATATATAAAACTCTTGAATCATTCAAATTTCACCTTACACATAATTATAGACACAAATGCTGTATTTATTATTTCAATCATCTCTATTTTTCTCGAAAGGAATGCTGCTGTTGGGGTTGGACATGTATTCAATTTTCTTGGTGATATTATTGCACCATTTCTCTTGCTGTTAGACTATGTGTGGTACCTTGCTCCAATCGCATCATTGAGTGTCCCATGTATTATATCCGGACTGTTCATCCTTCTTCTCCCTGATACAATGAACAAACCAGCGCCCGATACTATCGAAGAAGTAGAAAATTTCCAGAAGTAAATTGATTAAATATTATGCATGGTGTTGTACATCTAGACAATGATTCAATAAGTTCAACACGTTTATTGATGTTTTATTGTTGTTTTCAAATTTAATCCATAATATACATACGCATTTAAGCTATCATGTCGAGCAAAGGGTTTATAAGCCAAAGAAATAAATTAACCCTGGACGTGCGATATGTGAGGTATATTGAGTACTAATACATGTCTTAGCTATTGTTACATGTTGTTATTGTTACAAGTGTTGTTGCCTTATACATATTGGGAGAATGACCTAGAATAATCTACTCTCTATTATTTTTCAGGATACTTGAATCGAATAAAAATAATGAAGAGCACATACAGCTTGTCTTGAGCACACATACATCCCATGAATACAACTCAGCAAGAATAGAACCTGCAATACTTATACAATCATCATAGATTATCTGCTGAGATATAGATTTATTTAATGTAATACATATTTGACATTTGCATATTTGATAGTGAAGATAGATTTGCATTGCCTAGTTCATGCTATCGAACATCAAATGAATATTCCTTGGAACAAAGAAAACTTGGGACAATAAAATGTAAAGTACAACTCAATGCTATGATTGTATTATAATCTGCCTCGCAGTTTATCGTGATTCAATTTGAAAGTGTTCATGAGCGACTCAAATCAGAATTCATTGTGGCAACAATAAAAATAGTACTCCTGGATTCTCCTTAAAGTCATTTAAACTGAGCATGATCATGTTTAAGACAGCCAACAGTTGAATCATCCCTTCTGTATATATTGTTACTACATTGTATGCAGATTAACAATAAACCAATAACCAACAAAAATCCAAAACCTGATACATTGCTGAACAGCTTCGGGGAGTATTCAATAACAAATTAATAACTGAAAGGAACGCTCGTTCAACCAAACCATTGGGGTAGTATTTATAATTGTTTTCAGTTAAAAGTATAATGAGACGTCGGCTTTTAACTTGCTTTGCAGGCTAGACTTTCACTTTATTAATAACTTCATCTCTACCGTCGGGTCACCCACTCAAGTCACCTACTCGGCGTCTCCGGTCTCTGGAACTGAATCTCACACTTTTACACTGTTATTAAAAGTACATAAAAAGCAGTACTGTACTGCACGCATTGCTGTGATGACATGTTTTGCCTCAACTCGTATTGTTTTGCACCCTGCCCATACTCGCGAGTTTTAGAAAACGTACGTCGACCGCGTAAAAACCATGGCGAACAGTTCGATACGCATTATTTTAATGTCCTTCCCATATGTAATTGCGCTTTACGCAATAGTACAATAGCAATAGTTGCCAAAACAACCGCTAATGGTGTGGTCAATTACCTCATTACGCACGGTCATGTTTTCGCAGTTGTTTAACCTGAAAATATACTACCTGTACCAATTTACTTGCTAGATTCAGTGATGTAATTTGGTATATCTCTTAACACCTACTTGTTACTGCAGCGTTATTAGTGACAAATAATACAGTGTGGATCAATTATTCTGCCGAGAGCGGTTCCTGTGGTGCTATATCTTGCACATCTGTATCTAGTTAACTTTCTAAAGATACAAGAATTGTTGCTATTGGATGTACCTCTTGATCCGATATTCGAATTCGTTTACAAAAGTTAAATACCAGTTTCCTAGTTTATGTTATTACTTACAGATTGAAAAATGAAATAAATGTTGAGTACAATGTATTACGCGAGATCAAGAATATTGTTCAATTTCGTCGTGTATGCATGTGTGCTCTATGCATTAAATTTCACTCTAAAAAATATGTCTTATATAGTTAGGTAATATTGTTTAAAATAATTACAATTCCTCGTATAATAATAATAATAATAATAATAATAATAATAATAATAATAATAATATTAGTAATATTAGTAATAATGATATGAGGTTATTACGAGGATGCCTCAAAGTATACACGAAAACAGTACAGCGGAAGTATCGACCGACGCGCAGTGAAGGTCGATGCGACGGCGTACTGTTTGAATATATATATATATATATATCGGTTATTCGCAAACCATGGATTCTGAATATCATAAACATTCACAAACACGCAAGACAAGATTCAAACTCACACACACAGTCTAGCGCCTCGACACTACAGGCGAAATGGGTTAACCATACCATACTAACTGACATAGATTAAGTCAGCTCAAAATAGTATATATTGCGTGTCAGTGAAGAAGACAATACGCAAGCTGCACTAAAACCCAAAACCAAACAAACAAAACAGTTCAAAATAGCATGTAGTGAGTACCTCCCTACAGTAATTAGATGGTAATACATTCATAAAACATAAAAATATGTCTTCTTGGTTAGAAATAAACCTACTCGGTTCCAGTTGCCTTCGAACAAAAAATTTGCCCACCAGCAGAGTTAACTACATAGCTTTATTTATGTACATGTAAACGCTATTTTACAATTTGAAATATGGAATTCGAATTAGAGAGCGAGAGAGCCGGTATGTATCGGAAACATTAGTCGCGATAGTGGCCTATAGCACGCTACTGGGGCGCGACCATTAGCGAATAGGGTCTATTGTCAATGCCATCAAATACACATAATCGGCATGAAAAATTGAGAATATTTGTTTGAATTTGTTATTTACCGGTCTTTATTGTCTACTTACATTGGAACAGTCGCCTATTCAACCACCGTCATACGTTTTCATTGCATTTCAGCAGGAAAAATGTCTTTTAATAAAGATCATTTTGAATAAAAAATAGCATGAACATACTACCCGTAACAACTGAACAGTGAGAAACGACAACTCGGCGTAGTCACCAAGCAATGACGGTTACAGTGAGTGTAAAGCAATAATTGTTGATAATCACAAGAATCGCACTGTGCTTATTGACGAAAGGATCTCGTAATACTTTTTTTACCTGCACTGTAATTGTCTATAGTGACTATACTGAGTTGTAATTTCGCTCCGCTCAGATTTTACCGGCAATATATATCATAACGCATGACTGACGTCAGTTTATGAATACATTAATGTAATACAGTACAGTCATGCACAGCTTCCGGGAAACATTTTGATGACGTAGACTAAGTGTACATCAAATGAATTGCCCCAACATAACAGCATCACGGCACGGACCATGTGAGTTTGAGCATGAATCTTGTTTGTGAATTGAGAGCACGGTATCAGGAACGGAGTAACATGATGTGGCGTACCACTCTATTGGGTGGTTATTTTCGTTCTCATTGTTTTAAGGCATGATAATGGTTTTGTTCAGTTGAATAATGATAAAAAGGTAAGTACAGCAGTGCTTACTCGACTGGACGATGGCGGTCAGGATATATGTGTAGCAATAGAGAGTTAAATGGTTAACGTATTTGTTCAAACACGCTGTTACAATACATCATTATAATATGTAAAACATCACATGCAGGGATTAGTTCGCAAATCATCATCTTCGATAAGTTTAATATATCATATTAACACATCGTATTAATTCATTTCGATTCTTCATTATCAGAAAACGTGTCAGTTCGCCAATTCTGATTGGAACTGGACTAAAAGTGTTAAAATATTCACATACATTTATTTATTCGATCAGCAGCATTGTTGTTAATGCAGATTTACTATTTTAAGCCATCTGATGTGAATACATAAATAGAATGAACGTTCACTAAATCTCTGCACTAAATTATGTTGTGATGTGCCAGAATTCTATATAATATTCACTGGGTTGTACTCATTTGTATTTGTGGCTCCTTCGCTCTCATCTTGGCGGCGGATAAGTATATTTAAACCTTCCAGAGTTGTGAATCATAGGGGCCCATTTCCGAATATTTGTTTATCTAAGTGTATAACTACACTTTATCTAAGTGTAAGTAAATTTCTGGACATAAGAAGAAGCATTTATGCTTAAATGTTGCCAATTAATTATATTTCGTGATGGAATTTCATTTGTTCGGTCTGACTCATTACGTGCTTTCTAATCTTACATATATACTATGTATGTTATTTTTTTTATTTTGTAATACGTATAGATGGCGGTCGTTGAATCTCTAAGTGTCATCAAAGATTTTGGAAGATTCCAGAAGTCCCAGTTTTTTTTGTTCTGCCTTGGAATATTCCCACATGCATGGTTCAGTATTGGAAACACATTTTACAGTGCATCCGTTGATCATTACTGCCGTGTGGCTGACAACCAAACATATTCCGAAAACTCACAGCTGAAAAAATGTTTCATACCTTCTTACTATGTGAAAGGTAGGCTGGAATGGGATTCATGTATAATGTATGATCCAGGTACCAATTTAACAAATACAAACATTTCAGCACATGATGGATTTTCACGCACATGCCAGTCCTCCAACATTACACGTAAATGTGATCAAGGATGGATTTATGATAAGCGGTACTTGGCCAGCACTGTTGTCACAGAGGTAAGGACAACAGAAATCGCATTCTTTAGAGGAAGGCATTGTAATATCATTATACTGTGACACATATCTAGCATTAGCTTGCTAATTGGCTAATCTGACATTTCGTTTATTCAAGCTAAAATGTATATTCTCACAGTAAGGTTGTTGGCACTTTAGCTAAATTCAGATTCTGTTACTTCGTACAATGAGCCAACTTCGCTAAAATGTCATGTAGCTATTTTAAAGTATTTGCAATACCTCCTTTGACATGGAAAAGATAATACAACGTACATTGGTAATGTAACAAAAGTGTAAATGAAGTAATAAATACACTCACCATTTAACAATGAGAAAAACATTTTTGGAGAAAATTATGTAGATTATGTTAATGTAATGTAAGCAATATATGTTTAATATAATCATCAATTATAGTTTTGATTTGAAATAACCATTCTCAGATAGGTTTATTTCCTATTCACTTAAAACGACCAATCACTCAAATGACAAACAGGGGCCTGAGACTGACAATGACAGTTTTGCGCATGCAATTAATAGAGGGCCTTTGTTAATCCTACCTTTCTAGTACTATTGACAAGAAAGGTCCTTTGTAAGTTCAATTTTTTAAACAACTTAATTTTAGATATGATAATCTCAAGTCTGTACTAATTTACAATGTTTTATTCAAAACACATACACTAGATATGTCGAATTATATTCTGGTTGGGGGGGGGGGGGGGCTCATTCAAATCCAATTTTACTAGTGCTAATATTTTTTCCCAAAACATTGTTTATTTTCTATTCAATACCAATAACACCATTGACGTTATTTTGGTGCACATAAGCGGATATTTCCTAATATATATATATATATATATTGCAGTTTGATTTAGTTTGTAAGAAGGATTTCATGAAACAAATATCGAAATCTGTAAGCGCATTTGGAGAACTTATTGGTTGCTTAATATTCGGACAGTTTGCTGACGTGTAAGTATACAGTATGATTAGACATAATATTAAAACACATATTAAGCATGCATAATCACACTTAATCGTACCCATTTTTTATTGATATTGAGAAATACCAGAATCAAATCTTTACATCAAGAAGACGTCTATCAAAATACTCGACGATTCTGCAGCTCCAGAATCTTGTAGTCATGTACCATCTTATTTTCTGAAGGTATGGGAGGAAGCCAACAGTGCTTATTGCAAGCACACTGTCTTTTATATTCGGTATTTCTACGGCGTTTGTCCCTTCTTTCATCCTATTCATCACAGGAACGTTTTTGTCAGCAATGTCAATATCAGCTATTTTTATGATAATGTATGTACTTGGTAAGTATTTATTTCAGTATATTTGGCATTGACATATATGGTATTTCAATAGTAAAACGTGACGCAAAACGAAAATAAGGATAATGTATTTATTTTTACAAATGTTAAATTCATTTTGAAGGAAATATGAGGATCAATACTCAGTTCTAAAACGGAAATTATGCGATCACACGATATTCAATATCTATGGACAAATATCAGATATCAATTCAATATTAGTAATCTTGTAGCTCACACTTAACTGATTACCTGCTGATTGCCTGGTTGAGAAGATCAAAGAAACAAGTAACAAATGTATTTTTTCAAAAATTGTTTTCATTCCAGCTTCGACGATTTAAACACTGATAATGTTTTCAATTGTATAATGTCCCGATTAGCAAAGTCTGGAATGTTACAAACAAAGTCAGAATGCATTGTAAAATTCAACCCCATTTCAGCAATGGAAGCCACACCCTCAATACGAAGACCTCTTGTATCCAGTGGCTGCACATTGTCTTACTCAACAGGATATGTGTTTCTTGGAATAACAGCATATATTGTTCATGGGAACTGGAGAGTACTTCAATTCATAAGTGGTGTAGTTTGTCTACTATACATACCGTATATTTGGTGAGTTATACAGAAATGTAATTATTATAGAATAATGAATAGTTTAATTAAGTCGAATTTAAATTAAGTGCAATAGCACAACGCTTTGCTAAGTAGTTGAGTATTACTTGCTGTTGCTGTTGTTTGCTGGGAATTGATTATAACAACCTGCTTATGTTCAATAGTTGAAACTTTTGTATTCATTTGTTTTATAAAATTTGCCAACGAATAATTGTGCAGGGTTATGGAAGAATCTGTTAGATGGCTTTTGCAAGCCGGTGAAATAACCAAAGCCAGAAACATTATAAAAAGAGCTACAAACATGAATGGAGAACCAATGAACGAAGAGATGATGGATACTGTTTTCTTATGCTCGATGGTGGTAGGTCATACATTGTACCGTATTTTTGAATATAACTATCGCCATATGCTTATCTAGCTGTGTACAACTTTTTATCCGGTTGTCACGGGTGTTTTTTAAACCTAACACGAACTTCTTACTTCAAACACAGAAGCAGCCTGAACGCAAGTCACTATTATCACTGCTCAAGACACCCGTTATCAGAAAACGAATTCTAAATATATCATTATGTTGGTGAGTTCGTTTAACAAATACATAAACGTTATCGTGTTTCTACATATAACACACCACAAACATTAAATGCAATTTTAATCATTTACATCTGTATACACTGCAACACTAATTTAAAGGTATATATTTGAATCGTGTTTCAATAAATAACCTTTGTTTTCGTATTCTGTAAAAATGTTCTATGCATTTTGATATAATAAACAAATTAGAGGGATATTTTAAACATTAAAAGTAATGTCATTTTCCCCATTGCGTCTGTTATATGTCTCTTCCAAAGCTTACGATAGCAAATTGTATTGGTAACATATTTGTAAATAGCAGATCAATATTATGTACATGACATAGATTGTTTTATCAATGTTAATAATTGTAAAATAAATGCGACATACAAAGCAACATAAAATTCATATTCAAAGATCACCTGACACATCGAACAACACAAACGTGGTAACGGATATATAAACACATGGATACCGCCATTTGGCCACTCGTAATTCAAAATTGTATTGAATACATTTTAATTATCGTCTCGTATAATTTATCATATTTGTTGCCAGGTACATACGAGTTGTTATTTGTAGCTGTAGTTCTTGCTAAGCTGCTTGTGAAAATTAGTATGGGAACAATTGTTATATACACCGCAGAACTTTTCCCCACATCGGTGAGGTATGTATCCATAACAACATACAACATATGACATTGTGCGCTAATCAGGCATAAATATCCATTTCAAAATGATATTAAGAACTTTTCAACGACTTATTAATATTATAAAATTTGGAAGAGATTACTTAGTGAGTCTGATACTCGCAATACTGCGATAAGTGTTCTGGAATTCCATCGTACGGAATTATAAACGCACAAGGAGAAATAACATCATATCCAATCAAAAACATTGAAAGATTTTCATTTAGAGACCGTAGTCTAAAAAACAAAGCAGAAAAAAAGTCAGTACTACTTCCGATGCATCAACATTAACATACATAAGACGTTATAAACAGTGTGAATGCTTCACAAGACAGCGAAGCCCCGATCTGTGGAGAGTGTATACAGCGCGTTTCAAGTTACAGTTTTGATACACCGCATCACGGGTAAAAAGTAACATACTTTATAAAACGCCAGAGCGAGGCTACGGCCTTCTGTTATACACGTTTCCAGAAAATTATCGAAATTATAGTGCATTTCATCATAGAATTGAACCGCGTGTTTTATGAAATGTACTAACATCATTGGAAATGTTCAATACGTTTATTTCAAAAACTTTAGCATCTGGCACCTGTATTGTAATCTACCCGAAACGCGCAGTAGAAAGACATGAATGCAGTTATATCATAACAAACATTTACACCAATAGTTGAAGTATAGTAGGTGAATCTGAATGTACTTATGTTACCACTACTTTGATAGTGCTTGCAAATTCATAGATTCTTTTCAATTTTCTTCAAGCCCAAATTTAGACAAAGATTGGGTATAGCAGTTTGCTTAGAAAGTTTGCTTAAGTTTGCTTAGTTTCAGACTATTCACAACATTACTGACCACAGACCAATACTCAAAGCCAATAGAAATATTTCGCATTCAACCAATGCAGATAAACCATGTTGGCGAATATTTTGTTTTTCTTGAAAGCAAATGTTATGACTTAACTGTTAATCATGTCTTTGAATATGCACCGCTCATCTGAGAGTAGTTTACATTATATATCGGCGGGTGCTTTTTGAAACAGGTCTATTGATGAATTCCAGTGATGTTAATGCATTTCATGCAGCACAAGCATCAAATCTACATGAATGCAATATAAAATTACGTTCCATTTTATTCATAAGCAAATACAGACAGACGTGCGCTCGTTACAGTATAATTTTCATGATTACTAACTATGAAAAACACCAAAGTGAAAATAATTTAACTAACAACTCAGAGGAGATGCAAACATGCGCTATATTTCATCAATATTCATATCAACACTCGATATGTCATATGTATATATATATATATATATATATACTGTTACTTTGACCTCTGACGTTAAATGTTGCAAATGTCAAATGTCAACTCGAATATGCGCCTTGTTTTAAAGACAATGGTAATTTTTCCATGACAGACATACACATATATACTATCACAATGACATTTGTCCTTAAAAATACCCCGTGTAACAAGTTTGAAGTTCCTAGCTATTACTCCTTGTAGTCCAATACTGAACATACATAAACACATACTGTGTCTATGACCCTTCACCTGAAGTTATTTAACAATCATACATAAATTCATACTGTGAATTTGATCTGAAGATGTAGCAAGGTCTTGTGAATCTCACACGGAACATGTGTGCAAATAATAATGCCACTGGCTATTTTCCCAATGTAGTTTTATTACATAGCACAAATACACATAATTACACACTGTGACCCTGACCTTTTGTCTTTGAAGTGTTCACAGCTATTTCCCTTGTAGCTTAATGCTGCACATACATAAATAATGTAAATCGCCATTATGTTTACAGTTACATTACAGCAATACCCCTTTTCACCAGATAATCACAGTAATGGGCTTTTCTCAGAGAAATGTGGGATATTATTTACGATAGTCTTGTTGAAAAAAAACGTTTCTCTAAAACCTATTATCAAAATGGCAATAACAATTTCTAGAAACATTTTAATTTGTTTCGAGTTGTGTGCAAATGAGCAGAGTGGCATTGCAAATTTCTTTTGTAAACCCTATTATGTATACTGTTAAATGTAATTGCGACCAATCTCAGACATGAGCATTCTTGACATCCCAGAGAAGAATGTCAGTTTGGCCGAGTTTACCTTTACCCTTTAATTACTAGACTATGATGGTGATGACAACGAGACTGATACCAGACCAACCACAGGGAGCATTGTACCATACTGGAAACGAATACATACTGAAAGTGTATATTAATGGTTTGTTACAATTAGCTAACAATCACATTCTAACAATCTGTATATAACCCAACCCGGTTGCAAACAAATTAAACAAATCAGTTAAAATGGATGGCATGTATGTTTTATTTTCTAGGAATAGTGCTGTTGGTGTTGGACATGCATTCATGTTTCTTGGCGATATTATTGCACCGTTTATCATGCTGTTGGAAAATCTGTGGTACCTTGCTCCGATCTCAGCTTTAAGCATTCCCTGTATAATATCCGCACTATTAATTCTTCTTCTTCCCGATACCATGAACAAACCAGTACCTGATTCTATTGATGAACTAGAGAATTCACAAAGGTACGTTGATAATATTCATTTATTTTCTTGTACATACGTATTCAATAAATATATATATATATATTTGCGCAATAATAAATAAGTTGATAAATACAATAAGAAGCAACACTAAAAGCATTGCTAATTTGGGTAAAGAAATTGAAGTGTACAATTACGACAAATGAAAATCAGTAAGATGTATTTGACATTCATGAATAACATATGCTGTTAATATATATAAAAAATAAGAAGAACATATTCAAAATTATCTTAAAATGTATGTTATAAATATCAATAATATGAAATAACCTTGTCAGGTATTAATTAAACATTACACTCTTTGCACATGCTTCAGAATTAACCAGCTACTTGAAATATTGCTGTATTTGTGTATTTATGTGAAAAATATATTTCAACACCCAAATGCTGTAATTGTTCATAACACAATTGAGGTGCACTTATTTCGTGGTTGATATGGTAGTGGCTGAGTATTATCAGTTTTCAATAAAATATGTGTCGATTCCAGACACAAATATTTCATTTGTGTAACTATTTTGCGGAGCAGTGCCGTGAATTCAATCCAATTGGATAATATATAATTATTATATTATAATATATTATAATATTATATTATCCACATTGTACAATTGTCAGCTATTTTGTGGGATGTCAGAGTTGACATTCGAAATACACAGTCTAGATATTGGTCTAAGTTTGCAGATTACCATTATATATCTTACATTTTTTTCTAATGTAGAATACTTGAATCGACAACAGATGGCGGCGAGCATATGCAACTTGTCGTAAAAGACATGCATATACCTTGAATAAAAACAGCGAGTCACATCAACGCTGAGATGAAACACGTAGTGTTCCGAGATTACGTCATCATGGGATGATTAGATAATAATAACATGTATGAAAGATTGAATATATAAATGCATATATCCTAGTTAAAAGTTTATACTTGTTATATTGTTTTAATGTATGTCAGAACAACTGTTTTTCTAAGACATAAAACGAATAATAGTGATTTGGTAGTTTAAGAAACCCGGTCCCATGGGTCTCTCGTCCACAACCAGATGTCGGTTGCAATTTGCGTCGAAAACGTAACCTATGCAGTTTAATGATCCCATTATTTGGACGAAGGAGTAACATAACTGATACTTTCTAAATTAATTAGCTGGCAATATATCTATGACACGTATTTTTTTGCTTTTGGTGTTGAAACATGTTTATACACTCGACATAGGAATGTGTTAAATTGAACTGTCTACAACGAATTTTACTGTGAGATATAACCTTATTCAAAGTTGTTTATCATCATGGTGAAATTGAACATGTTCTTGGTAAGATTGTCAAAAGAAAATGACTTCATTGTATAACTATAACTATAATATTGTTCATTTTCTAAAATTATGCACAGTGAAATGTTCGAGTGGTAAATGCCTCCGTCTACATTAGCAAGATTCACCCATAATTTTGTGGCCAATGTGAAAGGATAACTCCCTTTCAATTATTCATTGATGAAAACTATAGTCAAGCAATTGAGGTCAAACCATTCTAGTACTAATATTTTTAAAATCTGATCATGTTCAGTACTAGTGTCATTTGACCAGTCAAAGTACGTTGACTTTACTGCATTATCCGTTATTATCCCTATTATCAAGCATACAATTTTAATGAATACAAAAATCTAATGTAAATTTGCTAAATTTGTTTTCAAACGGGAAATTGCTGGTACAATGGGACATAGATGTGACAGCAACTGTGCTTTGATGTATTGTTGACAATGTTTTCACATATTTTATAGCTAAACACTTAACTCTTCACTATGTTGTTGATCGTTAAGATAGTATACAACATATTTTTCTAAACCAGTGTTTCTTGGTCTCTAAAAAAGCCCCGTCCAATGAATAGAGAATTACGTGTTGATTACTTATAAACCGATTAACATTTCTACTTCATTCCAATTATGCATTGAATGAAAGTTAGTCTTTTAGTTTTATAGTAGGGCTAAGATTATATATTGATTTTAGATTAATTAGATGTAATGTCAGCGTTACCATGAATTAAACAAATTATAATGCCACATATGCGCTGGTCAGGCATATTCTTGACAATATTACAACATGAACTGATGACTCTTCTACTTAGTAGAATGTTTTTTGGGTTATACCCGACCACCCAACCGTACGTCGGTCGTCATTTATTTTAGACGCCTGGACAGATTTTCTTCAAGCTGTACAAAGACAGGTCACAATAAGAAACATGTGCTCATCGATTTGACCCACTTTGACTTTGACCCACTGGCGGCCATTTTTGTCCTGAAAACACCAAAATCAACATTTGGACACATCATCAATCTTTACTCGGACATGTCTTGACCGATTGAATTCGAACTGGAGGCCATTATGCTTTTTACAGGTGTACTGCTCATATTACAGAGATGATTGTACAAATTTAGTGAAATGGCGGCCATTTTGATGAAAAACGAACTGTTTTGTCATCAACTATTTTTTAGATACGCCTAATGGCACAACAGTGTGCATGTTGATTATTGATCAAGCATTCTGTTCTATGGATCTAAATTAACTGTCACAGAGTAAGACTTGCTTATCGCAATTGAGAGAGCTTGCAGAGGAGCGCTGGTATTCTGGAGGGCACCGCTGAAAGCAGGAGAATGATGGTTGTAGCCTGTATCACTTGTCACATAATATCATAGCAGCATACACATGATACCAAGTTGAAATGATGGACCCAAACTGTTCTGTCCAATTTATAGGCACGATTCAGTGACACCACCTGGGTTTCCACATGAGCCAATCAGAATGTGATCTTGCTAGCAGCTGTGTCACGTAGGTAACTCAGTAAATCATGAACATCTTTTGTTTTTCAAATAACAGCACACCTGATAGATTCCAATTCTTCTTCCAAAGTTGTAAACACCATTTGTTATATAAATCACAAGCACACCTGGTAGGTTCGAACTGTCCTTCCAGAGTTGAAAACAAGTATGACCTTTCAATCACCCTTATGACAGTTAACACATGGCAATGCACACAGTTTCTTCCCATGATTCTATGCAAACTTCATGTGCAGGGTTTGAGGTAATATGACAAAAACATAAAATAAAGGATGCTGACATTAATCAATCGGTGGAAATAATGTGAACTTGCTGGCACCACAGTGTACATCCTGATGGTTGATCGGGCATCATGCTCTATGAATCCTAATTAACCAATCAGTGAAATTAATGTGAACTTGATGGCTCCACAGTGTGCATGATCGGTAAACATAATCTGACTATGCTTGTCATTGTTTGACAATGTCACTAAAACATGACGGGGACTATGTCATTGACAATGACTTGTTCTTTGCAAGGTACATGACCGATTAGATGCTTTATGCTGTAGAATTTCTTTCATCATTAGTTTGCCTATATTTCTAAAAATGCATGTTATTTTTGTTGTATATATCCTCGTGAGTGTTATTAAAGAATATGGAGGATTCCATAAAGGCTTTTTCTATTCTGATGTTTTCACATCTGTGGTTCCTTATTGGAAATTTTGTTAGTGTAATGTGGCCAATAATCAAACTCTCTGTAGTAACTCAATTATACCATTCTACGTTACTATGTGAATAGTGAGCTGGAATGTATTCTTGGAGGTGACTTCAATTGTACAGTGGACGCGTTAAACGACAACCGTAGTCGTACCGAACCAGACATTCTCAGTTCAAATTTGTTTTCTGCGATCGTAAAGCAACAAAAACGTATCGACACATGGGCTCGTCTGCATGCCGACGATACAACCCACAAAACATACTTCTCGGAAAACAATAACAAGGCTGCTCGTATTGATCATATTTACATTTCAAAGAACCATGCCACAAAAATAGTTTCCGCTATCAATTAACAAATCAGGTATTGATTCTGACCACTCCCCTGTCAACAAAAATTACACATGACGCTCTCACCGCTCACATAGTCCGATATGGTGTCTCAAGACACAATTATTACAAGAACAGTATTATTGTGATTTCATTGAACTCTTATATAGGCAGTGGCGCTTAGAAAAAGATAAGTTCGCGTCTATTCAAAATTAGTGGGGAGTAGGCAAACTGAAAATTAAATTGCTTTCACAACTGTACAGCAAAGCCAAAACACAGACTCAAAGTCGCTAAAGAATCTCGTGAAAACGAGCTACTTACGCTTGAAAATAATGACGCCACTTGTAATAACGTTCAATCGGTTATTACTGAAATGAAATCCTTGCTCAATAAACTTATTAAATCCCAACCTTGAACATTACAAAGGTGTGAACAAGTCCACGTCACAGCTGGTAATGCGTGATGGATCAACAACTGATGATCCTGCGGAGATCAGAAAAATAAGTAAAATTTTTATTTACAGCTGTATAGCCCCGATGACACATGTGACGCATCACAACACGAACTGCTCAGAGACTTACTACAAATAAACAGTGATAGCAAAAACAATTGATCAAGAAAAAGTGGTTGATCGTGTTCATCACCAGTATCTCTTCAATAATCTACGTGCGTTTGGTTTTGAAGAAACTTTCATTAATTATATTAGTGCAATATACACTGACTCTGTAAGTCTCATTGAAAGTAACCAAACTCGTAAATCTCCACTTAATTTTAATCATGGTATACGACAAGGGTGCTCTCTCTTGGGACAACTTTATGCAGTATGTATCGAACCCCTATTACAGAAAATTCGCACCAAAAGTGGTATTAGTGGGTTGACTTTACCAGGCTGCAATGAAAGAAAATGACACCTCTCAGCCTACGCAGATGACGTGAATTTCATCATAACTCATCAAATGCAAAAGTTTACGTTAATAAATCTGAAGGAATGTGGTCGGGTGCTTGGATAAATTGGTCGGACAATCCTCTGGGTCTGAAATGGAATACTAAAGGTCTTAAAAACCTTGGACCATTTATTGAGAGAAACAAGACATTCAGCCAGAAAAATTGGAATGATGTTTTAACCAAAATTGACAACAAACTACAGCAGGGTCAATTTGCGAAAGCACTTTTTACCGTGGTCGGGTACTGGTCATCAACCAGCTTTGTGCATCCAAACTGTGACATCGCCTTATTTCTATTCTATGTCGCCCGAAGATCTGATCGAATCGCTACAAACAACATTTAACAAATTTATGTGGCAAGGTAAACACTGTGTTGCTCATATCTACCAACCTCAGATAGAGGGCGGGCACGGCCTTATTCACATTGAATCCAGGATTCTAAGCTTCTGTTTAACTGATTAATTTTTTAGGGAATCACGGAAACCTAAACTACGATAAAAAACTCTTCCGTTACCTTACATTTTTTGAAAACTCGCTAACATTTTGAACGTTCCAGTATTCTATATCGAACCTCTTGCCATATGCAGCTCATTTAGAGTTAAACGAACTTCTAAACCTTCTAAATTCATGAATTCTTTAACGAGCCTATTCATAATACTAGTAACCCGCCGATTCTGAACCCCTCTACCAACCAACCATTTTTGTACAGATCACTTCGTTTGTGCTGGAGTGACCAGAATTATTGATATGATGAATCTGAAGTACCGTTGCTGGAAAACTTGAATTCCCATTCTTAAGCCCAAAATCGTACTATTACACGCCTACCTCTCAAAACAATTACAAGAAACAAAGCACAATGAATAAATTCACTAAAATAGGGCATTGCCTAGGGAAGTGTGCATTGGTGATAACTCACAGTTCCAGGATGTGTAAATTGATGACAGTCATTGACTTCTGCAACACAACAACGAAGAGATAAAGTCTTGCGTGCTAAGGAACGCTGTTATTATGGAGGCACCACTGGTGGCAGGAGATCATAGAGCAGTTCATAAAAGTCTCACAGAATAATGATTGAAGCATGTATCACTTGTCTCACAGTATCACAGCAGCAACACACACACAGTACTCAGTGGAAATGGTAGACCACAACTGTTCTCGGTCTAGCCAATTTATAGGCATAATTGGTCCAGATTAATGTCCACACCTTGGTTTCCACATGAGCCAATCAGAATGTGGTCTTGCTAGCAGCTGTCTCACGTAGGCAAGTCAATAGAATTGTAAACATCCTTTGTTATGTAAATCACAAGTACACCTGGTAGATTTTCCTTCCAAGAGTATAAACATCTTCAATTGTTATGATAGTCAAAAATTAGTTTCTGTAAAAACTCAATAAAACGTTTCTTCAAATTTAGCCACTTATAAACAGCTAATTAATTACCAAATGTCTAACATTTCGACCATACTTCATAAATATGCACGTATCTGATCTGCGAGGACTGTTATATTGTGTGGAAATGGTTGGCTGTTGGCTGTCTTAAAAATTGACAAAACTTAGCAGTTTCATCGAAAGTGGGTGCTAACTTGAACAAGATGGCGTACCGTGCAATTAATTTATTCAAGTCCAATTGTTATGTTGAACAGCATCAACAGTACAATCGGTTCTCTAAACACAGTGCGGGCCATCATGACAACATATATTTTTTTATGGAATGTACATGCCTTCAAGTACAGATATGTTTGCATTACTTTCTGCCTATGGAGAGAATACCGTTAACATACTTGCCGAGTGAAATGAAATTTGAACAACAGTAATGGTACTTTTGGGCTGTCACTTTTTTAGACTAAAACTAATTTGCATATCACCCATGCAATAATGTTTTCGGTATTTTCACGATCGATATGCACATGAACATGGTATTTCCATTGGCTACCGAACAATTTTCACTTTGTAAACACATTTTCGACTGCTATTTTTATTCGGTTCAAATCGTTCAGCAACATTTTAGGCATATTAGGTGTACATCTCATGGAATACTACGATTGGGAAAACTTAATGTATGTTGACCACCTGGAAACTGAGTTTTATAAACCTTGAAGCTGCCTTCGAGGGCTTTCGGAAAATCCACCCACAGTAACATCAGAGAATAATATGGAGCCGCAACCATCAAATTTGATATAGCATGCGGTTTCTGTTGGCAACGTTACGGCGTTATTCAGTTCCAAATAATGATTATTAACGCCAAATGAGCAAAATTTTAACCGGCAACAAGACTCATTCAATCCACGACCAGCAAGCAAAATCACAAACGAAGTTGTAGCGTGCAGCTCAGCGATGACTGCTGTCGACGGCAGTGGAGTACCGCAGTTGCACGGCATGTTTGCCAATGCACAATTCTTTGGAGTAACTTTTAACTTCAACATAAACTGTGTATCATAGTTATTTATTCGGATTAGACGTCTTATTATTTAATTTTCACACAGACAATGACACGCGTCCTACACTGACACGCGTTGCTAGACTGTAACCCTATCTTGGAACATATTAATGGGCAATGGGGTTCCCCGACCTAAATCCCACCCCGGTTTGTTGCACGTTTTTTTCTTTAATATGAAATAATAAAATATGGAACACGGGGAGGGTTGGAGTTCTGTCATACTACTCATTTTAAAAGTTTGACTAATGTGACACATTGTGACATTTGTATGGAAAAATCAGGAAACGCATTTTACTTGAATTTGAATACGCAAAGCTGTGTCCTAAACTGGACACATTCGTTATATTTTGGTGTACAAATAAAGTATTATGTAAACTGGCGAACAATTAATTGCTGTGTATTTCGTAGACAGCGGGCACTGCTAATTTTATATCTATACTGTGTGTATATTTGTAAAGAAGGCGTCTGTAATTACGCCAAAAACTTGACCTCGGGAATAAGTTACTGTTTATACAACTATCAATTATACTATTGTAACTATGAAAACTGCTCCACCTCTCTATGTTAAAAATAAGCCGAGGTGCATTGTTTTACAGTAACGTTACATGCAGAGCACGCAACTGCTTAACAGTATAATTCCTCCATACATTTAAGCAAGTATAGTTACTATATAACATGTCGAAAATTTAACATGTTCCGAACACTTCCCAAAGTTCTTCAAAATAAGTTCTGCCCTTGCATAAATTGATCTGAGTTGTCTCCACCATCATTTCTAGTGGCAGACACCATATATCACGAACACAATATAACGATTTGTTATACAAATATACAGAAGAAACTCCGGATTGTTTCCAATATTTTGGGAAAAAAGCAGTACATGTTGTTTTTATTGGAAATATAATGAAATATTGTATCATGGCGTATACCATATTTCTCACATATGTCAACACTTTACGAAGCGCCTTCATCGACGGAGACATTAATATCAAGCAATCGGCGTAAAGTAAATGATTTATATGCACGCCTGATAAATGGAATCCCAAACAAAGTTTATCACTAGTAAGCTCGTCTATATACATTGCAAATAACAGTATACTACTCTTGCGGACACATTAGTCACATTAAAACTACTTGTAACTTCCGTACCCCAGCGTACACAGAAAAGCTGCTGCTATACCAAACCATTAAAAACGCACAATAAACAATGGAATACCTCTATTAATTAACTTACTAAACGAGGTCCAGTGATTCACCCGATCGAATACTTTATACGCGTCCATAAAACAAGCGAATACCGGCGACTGGTGGCACTTATAAAATTCTATAATTCTATAAAATTCTGCTCTTGATGCCAAATTGGTAGTCACTGGTATAAATATACTACTTAAGACGCGCGAAAGCAAACAAGATTCTAAAACCTTTAATAAAACAGACACAATTGTCACTGGTCTATAATTTTCTTTTGACGACACATTTTTAGATTTATCTTTGACAATAGGAACAACAATATGTGCTTTCGTCAAACTACCAGGCAGTTTCCCGGGCACAAGATATGCAGTAAAACACTTACTAATAATTGAATAAAGGCTTAAATCGGCATATATCACGTTTTCAGAGACTATATCTTCCATACCCATGGCTTTACCTTTCTCTAACCTGTTCATCTCCTGCGCGATTTCTTGTGACGTGACTTCCTAGTTTTTGATTTAGGTATACAATGCTGGGTCGATTGGTGCGACGATGCCACTCTATTAGTATATACACGTAATTTACACAACTCCTCAGTATGGTTGTTATTAATACAATTCAATTACAACTGCTTAGCGCATCCTTAGAGAGTTCGGGATTACTAAATAGATGGCCTGAGTTTAAACGATATTGGTTCAGATCCTTTGCGATCGCTTTGTTCCAATTAAGAAAAGAATCACGTGTTCACTGATCATTTGGTCGTTATTTCTAAAATGAACTAGACCTGTCAACTCGACTGTCACGCCCATCGGAAAATGGTCCGCAGACAAAGCATCGTGCATAGTATTGATACTTGATAGGCACCGAATACAATGGTCCAACCAAGCGGTACTACCATGGGCTTCACTATAAAACGTGAATGTGAAATAAATAAGCTGCTTTCACTGGAAAATCGCTTAAGCTCCTGTTCAAATGTTGTCCCTATTCCAGCGTTGAAACAATGAAATGTGCCAAAACACATTCTTGAATAATACAATTATTTTTTCCTAATCATTGCAAAGTTCCACTGCAGTAGTCTACAGTCATTTAAATATTTGATTTTAACCATATTACCCACGGACTGTCGCCACATTATTACTACTCCACCATATAGCCTCCCCATATGGATGCCTAATTCGTCGTTCATAGCGGAAACTCTACATGATGAAAACCCTTTATATATTTTTGACATTTAATGGAAGTTCATGTTTACAGAGCCAATGCTCCTGAACTAAAACAATGTTATGAGTCACAAAGTGTTCGAATATCATTAATATATGATTTTGCACATCTATAATTATATGTGACCAGTCTGACTGCCATGTCCAGTATTAGTAATACCTTCGAATTAACATCCCATTTGTCTTTGAAGCAGGACTTAATAGTCGAGACAGACACTTTCTTGGTTAGAGTCTACTACAAACGAGGAATACGTATGAAACTTCGATTTAAGTTTTTCACATTTTACTTCCAGGTTGATCGACTTCTTCAGGTAACTGCAAATGCCATCTGACTTTGCGGTCGGTGCTAATGTAGATACGAATAATTTAAAAAGAGAATTAGAGCTAACCGCTGTGATAGCGCACAATTCATCCATAGCTGCTGCTCCAACTGTAAGCTGAGGGCGCCTTCGTCGCCGGCTCTTGACCATTGTGAAGCCACTATCATCACGCACAGGTGCCACATACATATGATTACCATGGCAACACGCGCTTCACGATTTTGAAACCACCATCATTATTAAATGTTGATACATTCCTGCTTACATCAGGTACACGCGACTTCACTTTTGTTGCATAAGAGTTCGTAATTGCCCTTTTTCATCAGATAGTGTTTTTCATCATAGCCAGTATACTTCCAGGCCCGGCTCGTATATCTTTATTTTCAAAACATCTTTTCATGAAATTCAATTCATTGCGCAGGTTTTTAAATTTTAATGTATCAATTCGTCATTTACAGACCGCCAGCAGAATGTAGAAAATGCCTAACAAATTTGTTTCGGCATGCTTTGTTACAAGCAGGCATCTATGCTAAATCAAGTCCTTATATAGTTCTTATTTTGACCCTCCGTTTCGTCACAATGACCGAAAATGTCGAAATGACAACACACTTTTCGTGGAGGGTCAAATTTATAAAATCTGTTATATAATGGTCCCATTTTGAAAATTTTTATGCCTAATTATATGTTTCTTGCACGAATAAGACAAATTTCATAGACCATTATGCCAGTCTTAGCTATGAAAATACAATTTTAGATAAGATAGTTTCTGAAATGGGTAAGTCATCATAATTATTCATACATATTAACTGGCCTAGTTTATATCGAGCACCTTTATTGTAAAAATCTCTTAATACTGAAATGTATTTTGGTGAATATAAAGGAACAAAATATTAATAATAACAATTTTATTTATTTTCTGAAGATATTTTGCCAAATACAGTTGATTTGTTAAATCGAAATTGGATCAGCAGATATATCATTTCGAGCTGGAAACCTGGTCATGCTTAAGACTGATATACACAAAATATCTGACAATCAGAAGTTTGCCTACCTCCGTAGTTTTGTGGACGGCGAGGCTAAAAGATAAATAGATGGCTTTTCTACATCCGCTGACAATTACAAACTAGCATTCGACCTGTTCAACCCCAGGATATTATTTAAGCCCACATGTCATCCCTGTGGTCACGAGTACCTCCAGATTATAATGCAGCCAGCCTGAGAGAATACCACGACGAAGTCGATTTTCCCTTAAAAGGTCCTGGTCATAAGTTGAACAACAGGACGAGAAACTATTGATTCCAGTATTGTTATCAAAACTTCACACGTTTAAAAGATGACCAAAACTGGACACTATATACTCTCAACAAAGTCATGCTACAAGGAATACATGTATTGAGTGTCGGACATGATAACTACACTTTCCACTCTGTTGCTATTTTAATACTTGGACAAACGCTCGCCCAAGCAACGCAGTTTTACGATTCAACACATTGTAAACCTGCCCCCGAACCGGTCCAAAAAAACTGTATATACCGCTATTCATAGATTGAATTACTGACTCCAACTCACTGAAATGCTGAATCGCCAAAAGAATCTACCCATCGATGGACCAACTCAAGATTCACTCAACGAGCTTATGTATAGTGCAAAGAACGACATTCATCGATGAACTGCCAAACTATACCATCCCGTGAAGCCCGCCCGGTCTATGTGAAGCGGAATGGCTCCCCTTGTACGGGTGCTACTAGTGGTAGCAGATAACAGTACAGTGCAGTTGCCGATACTCCCTGGTTCCAGTAGCTGTCATGATTTATTTTCCATGTGTTTAGATGAGGCCGTTTTTTGTAGTCATATTCACTGGTGACCCCTTGATAATCCACACCTGCTCGTAACTTCTCATGATCAGGTTCATTCGTATGTTAAAAGGAGATTAGTGTTGGAATAACTGGCTGATATAATTGTCAACTATGAAGTGTTGTTCTAATACTTGTGGCGCCAAACTAACAGGTTCATGTAGAAGTTATGTCCCGACATCAGGGGCGATTAATCTGACATTATGGCGTGTTAAATACTTTGTGTGCTTGACTATATGTGTGGAGGCCACGCCTCGAGCTCTTAAACTTCTCTGTAATTGGTTGACAGTTATAATGTGAATAAAGCTGATCTCAGTTAGTTGTGGCAAGCTCACCCCGAGGCAAGCAGTCCTGGGGCAGCCTTGATGCAGTGTTGACGCGGTCTTGGAAGAGTTCGAGGTGGCGCTGAGATGAGAGGTTGAAACAATTCGATTCTCTGTGTGTCTTTGTTCGATAGAAAGGTGGTACCTCTGACGTGAAGGTTTAATAACACTCGAATTAATCTTTCACATAGCACCCTGTACTGAAAACCTGTATTGAATACTAGCTCCCAGCTCCTGAATGCGGAGTAGCCTCACAAAAGTCGAGCAACGTCACCAACGTAGAAATACACGCCTTCTCAGATGCCTCGGAAAAGGCTTAAGGTGGTGTGATTTATTTAGTATCAGTCGATCATCAAACTGCTCTTGTTATCGCAAAATCGCACCAATTAACCGTAAAACATAAACGCGACCTCGTGCTGTCATCGCCACACCACTATGCCAATTTGTAATGAAATTACTGTTGAATAAATAAACGATGATCATCACTAACTAATTATGTAAACAAATAAAACTACGTACCTATATGTTACTAGTATGTGGAGCTCCTCACATGCGGTCGCCGCCATTATTAAAACACTAGGACTACTTGAGTTCTCTGAAGTCCGTAATAATAGTATAATGGCCGCTGGTGGCGCTATACCAAATTGCCAGTGTCTGACTCAGTGTATCGCTTACTCCGGTCAGACTCACAAATTATTCAACTTTGGGTGCATGGACGGGGTAAGCAATATGCATTTACAAAGAACCTAGTAAGAGAAATTAATATAAATATATTCCTACTACGCAAAACCCTGTGGACTTACCTAGTCATGGTATATATTCAAAAGAATTGGACGAACCTATCTATGATGACATGGACCGACGTGAATAACCAACGGCGATATTATTTGATATGGCAAGTTCTGTTTAATTTGTTTAAAAGATTCCTCTCATTAGAAAATAGCGTCCTCACTCAACAATATTTAGAATGAGTGGCTGGTCAAAAGTTTGATGAGTCAGGTGCATCTATTGGCTAAGCTTGTTGTACATAGATGCAAATGAGTATAGGAACCATTAATGCTGTAGGATGTACTGGGAGGGGTGGAGGATTTCATGTTTGTAATGGCTGGTTGTACTGCGGCATCTCGTTGTTTTCAAGATGCAGCCTGATATTTTTTTCTTTCTTGGTTGTTCAATTGTGGCTAAAATTTGTGTGGTGGATGGAAGATGTGTTTATTGTTTGTTGAGTCATTGTTTAGACACCCTGCAGCTTGAAATGGTATGGTCCAAATCCAAATTCGATATGGCGGTGTTGAGTATCTGTGCGATATGGCAGTGTCGTCTAAAAACATGGTATCAAAATAATTTATGTTTATTTATTTACTGTTGTAGATCCTGAGAACTAGCCATTGAATATTATGTCGGGAATAAATGGTTTTCTGAACAAGCTTTAATAATTATTGCTGGCAATATTCCAGTATGAATTGGGAGCAAACTGTGACAAAATAATAAAATAAATAAAATAAATTAAATAGAAATATTATGTGTATTTTTGTATGTGGAAACATGGCTGGCCCATATAAAGAAGTGAGGTCTGCAGTTCTTTTTTTTTAATTTTTTTTTATTTGTGGCGACCTAGATTTATGTCCTGACTGCAAGCAAAAACGGTTTGGTCGGCATGCACGAATGGATGATGGCATTGACAATGACAATGGCTACGTAGGCTCTACGTACCATAACCGTAAGTCACAAAATAATGAAGCATCTCCCACATCTGCTCCAATCATTAGCGAAATGCTGTGTTTTATTGTAAACAAGATGGATGTTCTTGCTATGGATATTATTACTAAACTGTGCACTGATTTCTATACGGACTTGGAAATAGAGTACGCTAAGGTGTTATTGTTGATCTGTGTGGTGATCATAGCTCAAAACGTCTGATTCGCAGACAAGGGCATAAAAAATCTATGAATAATGTACAAGTTATTTTGGTTCTGTTGCAAGTCCGATTTGTTACGAAAACAAACTTCTAGTGAAAATCGTGAAAGTGTTACCAAGAACCCCAGTCATCCACGTAATCGCTATGCTGTTAATGGTTTTCAGAAATCGCGTAATTTTCTCATTGGCAGACGTAAGACCGATCATGGTATACCAGTTGTACAGAGGCGTATGAGTGCCTTATAAGCAGACTAGGTCCTGACACTACTGCTGATATGCTGAAAAGCTATATTAAGAATTCTTTGAATATTACCGATATCTGTTGTGAACGCCTCGATACAAGGTATAATACGTACTCGTCATTTTGTGTGTCAACAACTGAAACACACTTTCTATCACTCATGAATGCTGACTCTTGGCCAGAAGGAGTACTTGTACGAAAATTTTTTCAAAGTCGTAATTAATATAATACAATGTCCACGATTAATATTGTATCCTATAATTGTAGATCAATTAAATCTACTGCGCCTACTGTTAATACATTATGTGAAAGTCATGACATTTGTCTCTTACAAGAACACTGGCTATTACATGAAGATTTGGCTTATTTATCATCAATTCATACAGATTTCCATGCTTATGGTGTGTTGGCAGTAGATACTGGGTCTGGACTACTTTCCGGCTGCCCATTTGGCGGAACTGCTATCTTATGGAGGAAATCGCTTGAGGACTCGATTAAAATAAAGTCTTTTAATGATTCTAGACTTCTCGGTGCTGAGCTTGTACTTGGATGTGTTCAGCTTTTCATTCTATGTGTATACCTTCCAATTAACTGCAGTGACAATTTTGACGAGTTCACTGGCTACCTTGGACAAATTAATGCCATTGTCCAGGAACAAAACGCATCCAATGTATTTATTATGGGAGACTGGAATGCGGACATGAATTCCCAATTTGGCAAGGAGCTTAAGGAACAGTATATAAATACTAACTTAATTTTTCAGATATTGAATTCATTGGTCAATCTGATAATAATTTTACATATATTAGTGATGCACATCAAACTACATCATGGCTGGACCATTGTGTCTCAACGATTAATGAGCATCGCTCTATTGTAGATATACATATTTTATATGATTATATTGCTTCGGACCATTTACCATTATCTGTGACTTGCCAAATCGATAAGTTGGTCGCCACTGAGGGAGAACCCTCCTACGATCCAAATTCCACTACGCATGCGCCAATTAATTGGTCGAAAGTACCAACGGCGAAGCTTACTAAATTTTCTGAGCTCACTGTTAGGTATTTAACAAATATAGTTATTCCTGTTGACGCTATTATTTGTGAATCACAAAACTGTACACACGACGAACATAATACTATGATAAGTCAATATTATGACGAAATCGTTGATGCACTTACAAATGCTTCAGGTGCAGCATTCGGAGTTCAAACCCGTCAGCAATACAATATGATTCCGGGATGAAATGAGCTAGTCAAGGATGCTCATGACGTTGCCCGTGGTTACTTTTTGGAGTGGCGTAACTTGGGCAGTCCAAGACAAGGTGTGTCATATCACTTGATGCGTACTTCTAGAATGAAATTTAAGCATGTCCTACGGATATGCAAAAATAATCAGGCTAAGATTAAAGCTGACAAACTCGCTGAAGCATTGCTAAATAAAAATCATTGTATGTTTTGGAAAAAAGCTACTGCGTCCACCAAGTCTCCACTTTCAGCTACTGTTAATGGTTCGTCAGGCAACATTGCTAATATGTGGGCTAATCATTTGACGCCGTTCTTAACTCTGTTTCTGATGTTAAACTTTGCAGTAAAGTGTACGATTATGTTAATGGTTCTACAGAAAGTACACCACGTGTCTCGATGCAGGAAATTTCTAATATCGTGCGCAACTTAGATTTGGGTAAATCATGTGGTTCGGATTGTCTTCGTGCCGAGCATTTTAAATTTGCTGGTCCTGCACTTAATCTGCACCTAGCCATGTGTATTTCTGCAATGTTTTGTCATGGATCTGTTCCGGATAACATGATAAAAGTTGTTATTATGCCACTAATTAAGAATACAGCTGGTGATGTAACTAGTTTAGATAATTATCGCCCGATTGCGATAACCACCGTCATCTCCAAAATTGTTGAGCTTATAATGATGTCTAGATGCCAGGAGTTTATTGTCCTAATTGACAATCAGTTTGGATTTAGGAAAAAACATTCAACGGATCTGTGTGTATTTCTGTTAAAAGAAGCAGTACGTCATTATAATTCTCTCGGTAGTCATGTGTTTGTCTGTTTCCTTGACGCTTCAAAGGCATTTGACAGAGTCAATCACTGGACGCTATTTTACAAATTGACTGAACGTAATGTACCTATATATATAGTTCGCTTTTTAATGAATTGGTATCAACATCAAAAATATTGTGTTAAATGGGGGAATGCTATATCCCGTTTATTGTGTGTATCTAACGGAGTACGCCAAGGCGGTGTTATGTCGCCTATGTTATTTAATGTATATATTAATAATCTGAATATCCAACTGAATGATACTCCAAGTGGGTGTCTAGTTGGTGATAAGTTGCTCAACAATCTCAGTTATGCTGATGATATGTGTGTGCTATCGCTCTCTATTAAGGGGTTAAGACGACTTTTGGAAATATGTGGTCGTTTTGCGCATGACCATGATATCATATATAATGTCACTAAATCTAAATGTATGTGTTTTTATAGTCGACACAGTGTTTTCGAAATACCACCAGTATATTTGTCGGGACAGCCAATGGAACTTGTTGACCAATTTACATACCTTGGCCACAAGC
Organism: Saccoglossus kowalevskii; assembly: GCF_978046115.1. NCBI lineage: Eukaryota > Metazoa > Hemichordata > Enteropneusta > Harrimaniidae > Saccoglossus > Saccoglossus kowalevskii. The sequence goes on along the minus strand of NC_140661.1, from coordinate 26,000,572 downwards.
TTACTAGTGATTTGAAAGATATCACTGATATGGATCATCAGAAACGTCTATTTTGCATCAGGGCTAATCTTCTATTACGGAAATTTTCAAAATGTTGCTATGAGGTCAAACTTTTGTTATTTAAAACTTTTTGTTATAACTTTTTCTGCTGTCAACTATGGTGCTCCTTTCGGAAGTCGAACATTAATGCTTTGCGTGTATTTTACAATAACTTGTTTCGCCGGTTTTTTCATTACCCATTATAGTGTAAATCATATGTTTGTATACAATCATGTCAAGTCTTTTTACGAAATTTTTAGAAATCTTGTATTTAAATTTAGAGAGCGTATATACAACTCTGATAACAGTCTGTTGGTGAGCTTATGTAACTCTGATGTCCGTTGGAAGTCTGCCTTGTTCCAGCATTGGAATAATACTTTGTACTATTAATGTTTCCATAAGTACACTGACCTATATACATATATTTTTTGTTCATTTATTTATTTATTTTTCATACTAGTTTTATATGGACTTTCAAATGATTGACAATCTGAAATAAAGATAAATAATAATAATAATATTATTTATAACAAAATTAGCATTCATAAATGAAACCCAATTTTTAAATAATATATATGCAGTGTTCAATGACGTTAGTTTATGTGCGGATTGTTGTATTTAACAGTAAGGGTCATAGTGCACATGTACCGGTATATTTCCAGGTAATCACATGTTGATGCGCGACAACGTTTTCTTTATGTGAACTGTCTATACAGTGTAATTGTAGTACGAGGTATCTTTGTATTTATATGATGTATAATGCTTGAAAATTCGGTACACAACTGGAACATTGTGATCTCGCGTAGCATACTGGTACATTTGGTTCTATTCTACTTTTTTAGTGTGAGTACGAAGGATCCACAGGAAGGATAAAGTGGTGAGTATTGTGTTGACTTTAATAGCAACATAATGATAGTTACCATGTAACTATTATTGTGTTAATGCAAATACATTTCGGTTCTGCATATTAATTGAAAGTATGTCTCTGTTTAGTTTTAGTTGTGTGCATTTAGTTTTGCAAAATAGGGTTATTATAGACGCAAAACTATGATAGCAATGCATGGGAACAGACAAGCGGCGCTCATTTGATCAAGCATTGGGATAAACATATATTTGTAGAAATTGCAGTATGCTAACCTTTATTTTGTTCAAAAGACTACACATATTAACATCATACTGTTGTTCTATGTCAACCACATATCTTCATATTCAGTATGGAATTTTTAAATTAGATTATAGTCGATAGAATTACAATTGAAGGGCATCTCCTAATAAATCATTTTGATCTGATTATCAGGAAATATCAACCGGTTTGACATATAGTCTTTACGTTGGTATACTATATGTAACTCGTGTGTGGTAGTCTGGCAATACGAGTGTATATAAAAATAGAATGCAGTGCTAGTGTTCTTTACATTAACATAATCCCTATAATGCTATGCACTGACCGTTAAAAACGTTTTAAAATGTATTGTATTGAATGTTTGAATACAACATTACATTGTTAATATTATTTGAAATTTTGTGATTATATACATAGTGAAAAACATAAACTTTCATATGATGGCATAGTGGCCGACATATTGTACCATTGCATCATATATTTCAAAATATTCCGGTCTATCAATATTACAATATATTGGTGTGTTACAAGTTGAGATTATTCAGAATATTAAAACAATGGTATATCAACAATTTAAAACGCTCTAATATATCTCTCATTTCAAATTAGCTGGTGACTTTTGTTTTGTTTTTATAAATATTGTGAATAGATAGATTGGTGGTATGGCGCGTGCACATGTATGTGAGTGTCACAGTATATGGCCTACTTATTGTTATTGAGAGTGCCACCGACAGAACTCACACAAGACAGGAAGTTCTTTCACTGCTGAAAAGTGGTAGACAAGACAATAGTACTGAAAATGAAATACATATACACCAAAATATCAAGTTAAAACTTCTGGCCCACTTCTCAAAATAATTACAAAAAAATAAAGCACAACAAATACAATGAATAAATTCAGTAAACTAGGGGATTGCCTGGGGAAGTGTGCATTGGATGTGGAAATTGATGACAGTCCATGGCTTCTGCAACATAACGACAAAGAAATACAAGAGTCTTTCTTGCAGAAAAATGCTGTTATTCTGGAGGCACCGCTGATAGCAGGGTGTCGCAGAGCAGTTCATATAAGTTTCACAGGATAATGATTGAAGCCTCTGTCACTTGTCTCACAATATTCCAGCAACAATACACATAATATTCAGTTGACAAGGTGGACCACAGCTGTTCTCAGTTTAGCCAATTTATAGACATATATGGCCCAGATTCGGGTACACCCCCTGGGTTTCTACATGAGCCAATCAAAATGTGGTCTTGCTAGCAGCTGTCTCACGTAGGCAAGTCAGTAGAATTGTAAACAACCTTTGTTATGTAAATCACAAGTACACCTGGTAGATTCCAATTGTCCTTCCAGAGTTGTAAAGAAGTATGACCTGTCAATCATCTTTATGACAGTTATTACATGGCAATTCACACCATTTCTTCCCATGACTCCATGCACACTTCTATTTGCAGGGTTTCAGGTAATATGACAAAAACATAGACTTGTGTACACACACAACACTACGGGACCCAGTTACAAATCATGACAACACGTAAAAGGCCAGGATTACGGTATACGTACATATGTACATATATTTGTTGGCAATATAATGTCAGCCAAAAAACAAACAAAAAAACAGTACCCTGAACACTTGGGGTAACCAATGAGATTTAACATTTTAAAGCTATTGTTCCGTTATAGGACACTCATAAATGGCAGACGTTGAATCAATGAGTGTCATTAAAGATTTTGGACGATTCCAGAAGAGGCAGTTTCTGTTATTCTGTCTCGCAATATTTGTACATCCGTGGTTCAGTATTGGAAACACATTTTACAGCGCTTCAGTCGAACACTACTGTCGTGTGACTGACAATCAAACATTCTCTGACAGTTCACATATGAAGAAATGTACCATACCATATAGGTATGTGAATGGTGATTTGAAATGGGATTCGTGTAGAATGTATGCTAACAATTTAACAAATCAAAACGAATCAATACATTTTGATACATACTCCCAGACATGCCGACCATCCAACGTTACCCGTTTATGTGATCGAGGCTGGATTTACGACAGACGGGATTTACACAGTACTGTTGTCACGGAGGTAAGTATAATAATAAATAAAATAAAATGCATCGTTTAAAATGAAAAATGGTTATCAGTCAGTGCTGTCTCTCCTAATAGAAAAAAACAAATACTCTCCAATCTGTCTGACCACGTTGTCTCCAGTTGTACTCATTAGATAAATAAATTTCTGCTCTTTTTTTTTGTTCAACACCTGGAAACTCTTGTTTGTGTTTTCTATATTTTGTTTCCTTTCCTTTTTTAGGACAACATTTACATGTTCACATTTCTAGAGGTGTTTGGGTTGGATATGTAGCCTTTTCTTTAATTCCTATGTATAGTTACTTATTATAAAACGTGTCACTGTATTTATTACGAAGTTTTCTATTTTCATTTTTAATGTTTAACCTCCAGAGTTCAATTTATTTCTTTTTAATGCTGTGCGTGATAAATTTTAATTCTGCATCTAAATATTCATTTTCTCTAATCATTTTTTCACCATTTTTTAGCCGAAACCAATTTTTTACAAGAGCTTCTTTAATACCCACCATTAATGCGTATTCGCCGAGTTTTGATCTGCAAGCTAGATATCAAATATTTCTAGCGTATATATAATGGTGATGACAATGAATAATTAAAGAGAACCTCAATGCGTCCTGAATTTATAGTGGTGTATGTTCCAAAATGTATTTCAAATAAAATTGCAGTGGTTTAATTTTGTTTTAATTATAACTGTAGCTTGGAGAGGCATTTGAAATGCTTACAATTAAACGCCATGGAGGCCATTATATTCATGGAGAGGGGTAAATAACGAACGAACATATTGAACGTACGGGTACTTTTCAAAGCTATGACGTTTTAGTATCTGATTCGTATATGCCATCGTACATATGCCATTCGTATACGCCATTGTACATTGCCATTCCTCCTTCCAGCATTGTGTACTACTAGTATAAACTCGACTTTTATATGCACAATGTGCTTTTTGAACTTGGGTTAGAACAGTAAACGTTTGAACCACAGTAATCTGACAGAGGAAGCCCAATTGCGTTAAAGTGCCGTACTTCCCCATCATAGGCCCCTCTGCGAGTATAAGTCCATCCCTCTATTTTTAGACATTTATCGAGTTGAGGGCATTCGCGATTATAAGCCCAAAGTGTTTTTACCGGACGTCGACGATATTTTTTAAAATATGCGTGTAAAAAGTGTGTTTCACTTCATAATAATCGTGTTTGGTTCGTGCTTTTATGAGGAAACATACACAACGTGGTTCGCATCCCTTCTATTCAGTCATTTACTTCAGTCATTTAACTCAAGGTTGCATACTCCAACATCCAGACTTTGAAATAATGTTTGCATGTTGATACGCTTGTAAATGACATTAACGTCTAAAGTCAAAATTCTCTTGGGATTTAATTCACCAATCCAGCCAACCATGGTTTCCTAAGTTGTTTATATATAATCAGATAGTATTTCGTCATCATGCTTTGCTGCCTCTCTTGTTTATACCCCCTGCGGGTGTTTTATGGCGAACGGAAGTCCTTCACAGTGTTATGGTTTCTCATATTTAAATCATCATAACTCATCATTTTTTAAAAATTTATAATCAATATACATAACCCAGGAATACAAACATCAAATTAGGCTCTATTTAGTTCCCCTTTAAGAATATTATTTCCAAATCTAAGATTTCCCATCATAACTGGTCTAATTGTAAGTATTCATTTAGCGTGGTTTTACTGGATATATTCGCTGATACGTATATACCATTTACATTTGGCTGTCACATATTATGATTTTATATTTCCCTCAATAATTGTTTCATCACGTTTGTTTGAAATAATTAGGCTGTACTCAAGCGGGCACGGCGGGACAATGTTGCAACCGATTAATAACAAATATATTTTGCAGTTTGATTTGGTTTGTGGGAAGGATTTCATGAAACAACTATCTAAGTCAGTAAGCGCATCTGGGGAACTTATTGGCAGCCTCATTTTCGGCCAAGTTGCTGACGTGTAAGTATATATTGTAGCACATGAACTATATTAAATTAAATCGGAATAAATCGCCTCAAAGTGAATAGAACTATTTTCTTCCCTATAATTGGAATATTACTGTCATGATACTATAACATAAATTACCGGATTTTTGTTATTTCCCAACAACCTGAAATACGCAAAGTGAAGGATGATATTAAATCCAAATATTCACATGCTCCATTTCGATCTACTATATTCGACATTTATATACTATAATGTTATTACGAGAATATCTCAAAGTATGCACGAAGACAGTAAATCTGGTGTAACGACCGACGCGTAGGAAGGTCGATGTGCCGCGTACTGTCTGAGTGCATACTTTCCAACGATACACCATGGGAATGTCAAAATTCAAAATGTTTAGAACATATTCAGCGAACTTATTTGTGTTGAATCCGATCAAACTCTTGTGGTAGCCATGTTTTTATTAAGAGAGGACGCTTACACGCGTAATAATGCCATATTTGGAATTCGCATTTCCTAATATGGTAGAATAAAAATACCCCGTAAAATATCGCAAAATTACGGCACGCTGTAACTTATAGATTTACTGTGAAAGATATATAATAATATATATACACTTACATTTGTTTCCTCTAGATATGGAAGGAAACCAACAGTGCTTGTAGCAGGCATACTTTGTCTTATATTCGGCATTTGTACTGCGTTTGCACCGTCATTTGTCACTTTCATCATAGGAACTTTCTTGTCAGCTTTTTCTGCGTCAGCTATTTGTTTGGTCATATTTGTACTTGGTAAGTATATAATTCATTGTTATCAACATTTACTCAGTGATAATTATTTTCGAATGAAAAACCTACTCAAATACCAAACCACTATATTTCTTTCTTCATGTGTACACATATTACATATTTTGCTACGAGTGGAAAATATGTTCGAACAAAACTAATGTACATATCGGACTGACACAAACATATGATTCGTTATTTTGCAGACATTTCATTTTCAAGTGACAATAGTATCTGACATTAGTTTGTATTGATTTTGCCGTTACCCTGTAGAACTTTATGAAACATCGACAAATAGCCGTCAAGTATTCGTAGCTGAAATTTAACCATGTTCCAGAAATTACGCTTTCTGTTCAGGATTCTATCGTGGGATTTCTTAGCGCTATTTGTGAGGGCGACCGAATGCTAGAATGTCTGAATAGATGGAATGGTAGAAATAACAATAATAGCCGATATAAATGAAACACAAGTAGTTTGAAACAAATGTATTTATTTTGGTGTATAATGTTTTTGCTTCCGACTGGCTGCAGTTGTCAAGTGACATGATTCATAAATAACAATTAAGGTAGCGGGACTATTATTTGCATACTTGTTTTCATCCTCTAATTGTGACTAAATGACTACAAATAGACCCGGGAAAGTATATATTTTTAGAATCGCCAAACTTCAAGCTTTTCACAAGTGTATTTTGCATGCCCGTATCTGCATTCTATGACGCGTTACTCAATCAAAGGTGAAAAATTACTTTTTCTGTAAAAAAAAAAATTACGCATTTATGCTGGCAATAAGAAGTATTTTTTTTTCACTTTTCCTAGTTGTTCAATAGTCTGGTAAATTGAATGTGTCTGGTTAGTTTTATTCAAGCAACGCGTTTTAAAAAATAGTGTCCTGAATTTCAATTACTGTTTTAGTCGCATTGCCCCCAACTCAAACCACAACTCGTTGGTAAATAATCGATGAAATAGTTTGTCTGGACACATTCAAGTTCCTCTCATTGTCACCTTAAAGCTGTTAAAATTTGGTGTTAATCCGACGACAATAAGTATACGTTATTTTTTGTTAAAGACCTTGTATTTTGAAAAACATAAATTCCTAGAAAACGTCCATGAAGTAACAGCAAAGATTTTCAAGCTTGTTTATCGGCACAATCAATTTGTTTTCCCATCAAGGTCTGTTTTACCATGTGTAGGGACATCCAAATGTGCAAGGCTATTGGAAACCAAAAAATAAAGGAATGGGATAGCTATAATTGGATAAATTCGGCATATGAAAACACCAAAATCAATTATTTTTTTTCAGTGGCTGTGTGACCTTGTGTCTGACACATTCATATGCAAATGACTAATCTGTGAAACAAACAGGGGCGGATACAAACCACTCAAATGTTTGGAAACACTCATTGTGTGTCAGATAGCTACTGATAACACATCCTAACATTGCTTTGTCTTGAGTTTATCTTTGAAACTTATAGGCACACAGATTAAACCTGTGTTGTTGATTTTGGAAAACACTACTGAGGCTGCCTTGCTTCCCTTCAGAAAATCTACATTTTAACCAACTTACATGACATTCTATGTTATATTGACTTTATCATATGAAAGTTTATGGTGCATTTCATCAATTAATAAATAAATGTGAAAATCGTAATTTTCAACACAAATAATAGTCTCGCTACCTTAAGGTAACTTTGGAGATTAAACCAAATATAAGGTAAATCAATTTTAATCTGCGAAGTTTTACTGTTTCCCTGAAATTAAAATGAAAATGAGTTATTGTGTTGTTATAGCAACGGAAGCCACGCCTACATCACGAAGACCGCTAATATCCAGCGGCTGCTCCTTATCTTATTCGGTAGGTTATCTGTTCCTTGGAATAACAGCATATATTGTGCATGGTAACTGGAGATTACTTCAATTTATAAGTGGGGCAGTATGTCTGCTATTCATACCATATTTCTGGTAAGTTAAACACATTGTATAACTTTTAATGTACGTTCCTGATGATTTACGTCACATCCGGACATTTCTTTTGTTTACATAAGCCGTGACATAAACATAACAGTTTATGGAAATAGAATCACGATGAAATGAGGTCAATTTGGAAAACTCCTATCTGACAGATAGCCATGCACGTACATTGATCCTTATACAATCAGTAACCTTTTATTGAATATATATAGTTTGCCAATTCTGTTACAATAAGGAAACAATGGACTTTTTATGGTAGACAACCTTTTCTTTCGACAAAGCAGTACACTTTTTGGCCAAAGTTATAATTTGTAAACCCTTCATCCGGAATAGCTTTCCAAATTATGGTGACAATGCTCTTTAATTAGCAATATGTAGTACATGTCAGTACGAATATTTGAGTCAATTAAAGGCATTGTGTAATTATAAATTTGAACTGTACTATTGCCTTTCGACTACCTCGATGAAGTTTAAATAAATATTATCCTAATTTGTTTTAATTGTGTTGACAGATGAAAAATTTAGCAAAATATGATTTTACAGGATCTTAGAAGAATCAATTAGATGGCATTTGCAGGCTGGTGAAAATAGAAAAGCTAGAATAATTATAAACAGAGCTTCAAATATGAATGGAGATACAATGAACGAAGAGTTGTTTGATGTTGGATCCATGTGCTCGGTGGTAGAGGTAGGTCAAAAACTGTATGCTTTGTATTGTATCTACAATGTGGGTATGTTTTGTAAAATAATGATTTTCTTTCTGAAATTCAGCAGCAGAGTGAGCGCAAGTCAATGTTTACACTTTTCAAGACACCTGTTATCCGGAAAAGAATTCTAATTACATCATTCTGTTGGTGAGTTTATTTTAAGGTAGTTTATTTGCAAGGGAAATGCTGATCTACAATTTGAAAGAAAGGCGTACGTGAAAACATCAAACCTATACATGTATATATTTAGGAAGACCCTGGTTTAAAGATTCGATTAAACACCGATGACTGGTAGCATAGTGGCTGTCGCATCAGACTCATGATCGATAGACCTATGGTTCAAATGCTTGGGGAAACCTTGGTTAAGGTCCGCAGGTGCTTGTGTTCGACCGAGCCGGGTTGACGACGGGTTAGTGCATTAAATTGCCATTTGATAGGAAGTTGGCCGCACAGCCCTGTCGTGTAGTCCAAAATATGAATATGACTTCCTCTGCTGACTTATGTGTCAGCACTAGCACATGCAATTTGCACTTACAAAGACAAGTCAGGAGAGACAACAGTCAATGTCCAAAACTGTCGCCCGGCAAAATAAAACAAAGTTTCGATTAATATTGTTTTTTTCAATATTGTGTTTATTTTATGGCCACATGACCTCCAAAATCAATTCGTCTGGTAAATTTGTAACATGGATAACATTGAACATGGCGGCACCACTAATGATGACAGTGACCCCGGAAGTCTCGTTATCATTAAAGGAGGTCTTGAAATTCGATCCTGTATTTCTAATTTTTCCATTTGTTTTATTTTTTTTCCTGAACAAAAGATTCATTTCGTGTAGTGTAGATGTAGTCCGTTTTTGCGCAACAATAGTGAAAAAGTGCCGCATGAGTCAGTTGAAACTAAAATACGAAAATGAAGCTTACGTCCTATAGAATCCATGCGTTCAATCCACAACTTAGTGGCGGTGACCGGAACAACGACATTCACATCGATGTGCTCCGGAAACAAACACTGGGAAAACGAGACAATTGTGAATTCTTACTTTTTTGTTTAGCACATTTGTTTAGCCTAACAACTTCAAATTCAGTTATTTTGAACATCGACATAAAAACAGGACATCGGTCGCTGTTTCGTTACTGTTACAACTCGATTTATTGAGTTTTCTATAATCATGTTTTTCAACTGCCCTCTTGAAAACGCATAGTGATGTAACTAATTATAACCCGCGATTATGCAAAGTGGGCGGTATTGTTGTCACATATCGCAAACAAACCTTATCTCCCACTTGAGGTTGAGTGTTATCATTTTTTTTCGTCCGTTTTATTTGAGGCTCAGTTTACTTCAGTCCCGGACTTTAGTATGTCGCGAGTTGCAAAAACATTCAATGGCAAAATGCAGTGACAACATTACGAGTCGTCGTTAATTTCTCCAGGGTTCTTACTAGCCCTGCTTTCTGAGATTAAAGCCATGTCTAAATTTTCAGCGACCTGTTGTATTTCCTGTTCGCCCTGGTCCCAGACAAAGAGTTGTTTACAAAACAGACCATCAGTTGAAAGCTCCGGCTTTTTATCGTAGACGGTCACCGTTCGGTGATAATACTGCCAAACGAAAAGTTATATGTTTTTGAACATGATTAAAAATATAACATTTGGCCTAGAATGTGTAGTACCGTACCCATATTTTTACTGTCAAGGTTACGTTAAATATATAAAGTCGATATCGGTAAAACATTCGTCAAAACATAAGGTCCATGGGTAAAACCAAGTTTACGCCGTCACCTGTAGCGGCAACAACGTCCCCGTCGAGCAAAGGCAGCCCTATGAATAGAGTAAAATAGAGCAAAAAGTATAAAATACTGACCAACATTGTGGAAGGAAAATAGTGTGTCAATACATAATGAAAATACTACTACTAAATAATATCTAAGTAACCTATCTTAGGGACTATATTCCTGACATATGGCTTTCTCTTCACTCATTCCATGTTTTACAATGATTTATTTTAGCCACATGTAAACCTTTATCTTCAAAATGCATCTCAATCTATCATAGTAACAGTATGCATGAAAAAATGAGCTGATTTCATTGACTTCTGATAGTTTGGTATTCAATCACAATTATAAATGAGAGCCAATGTTGTTGTGTTTTATTTTTCCAGGTTCGCGATTGGATTGATGTATTTCGGTATTTCTTTAAACGTCAACTTTTTTGCTAAGAATCCTTATGTTATTTTTGTGTTTACTGCGGCAGTTGAAATACCTGCTGCTTTGCTGAACTGCTGGTTACTGCAAAGATATCAACGGCGAATAATACAATGTATGACGTTGATATCGTCGGCAGTAGTTTTGATGATTGGCGGAATCTCCGGTAAGTTGTAACCTCTTGCGCACAGCATGAAAGCATTTTTAATGAATAGTTGTTGACTGTACAGATTTGTTAATACTCTTGTAAGTTCGACCCCTAATTCAAATAGTATATGGTTTTGAATACAGGTTGTTCACGGACTTGTTATTAGGCAAGATCAATAATGATAATTTTGTATTTATGTATTATGTATGTGTGAAGGATTCTCCCAACATTCTCTAACATTTCAATGTATTGGCGATCCGCTCCGCTAGGATTGCCCTTATAATCACTTTTGTCGTTTTGTGTGTGTGTGTGTCTGTGTGTGTACATTTCCAGTGTTCCAGTGTTCACGTATTATTTCTTCTGTGATTTTTTTGGCTTGGCCGATTTCGTTCAAACTTGGCAGGTAGGTCACACCTTCACCCTAGTTATTAGGAAAAATCTGCAAAAAATTTTGGCCCACCGTTGCCATAGCAACAGCCAAAAAACTGATTTTTGGATAGCTTCGCGCCAAATGTATCTCCTCCTACAAATTTGGGATAAAACATTTCAGACATAGCTCATTTTACTCAGCTTGAGTGTGGGCACAAAGTTACCATTTGAATTTTTGATATCTGTTTTCATTACCGAGAAATTTGACCCTAAAGTTGGGGTAACTTTTCCCCAGCAACGGCTTTTAACTCCTCTGTGATTGTTTTGGCTCGGCCGGTTTTGTTCATACTTCACAGGTAGGTCGTGCCGTCACTAATTGGAAAACAATTCTGGCCCACCATTGCCATTGCAACATCCAAAAACTGATTTTTGAATACTTTCGCCTGAAATGTATTACCTCCTACCAGTTTTATCAGTGTCGCTGGGTGTATATGATAAAGGGAAGTTGTGCAACCAAATTTGCCGAGTTCGCAGTTTTTCGCCAATAAAAAAATAACTAAGGCAACAACTCACGGTTTTTCAGCATTTTTGTAATAAAAACATTATTCTCCATCAATAATCCGCCCAAAACAGGAACATTTCTACTAATTCTTGTGTTTTTTCGACGTTTTTCGAAAAACCTCCGATTAGGCTGTGAAAGTAGAACATTCCGGAGGGGGCGAAATGGAAGAGCCATATTTAACGCGTAAAAATAGAACGCGTATTTTGACCTCTATGCGGTCGTCGCCAAAGAGCCCCGCGTCCATCGCCTGGCAATGCTCTTCCGTTTCACCAGTTACGTTTTTTTGACTAAAATTTGGGCAGTACTGTCAGTCACGAAAATTGATGAATAAATTAATACACATAAAATATGAATCACGGGCTAATTCAATGGTCACCGAACACTCCACTGTGGCAAGATAGTAGCGTACTGTATATTTGACCCAGATTTGACAAGCCTGGTACAGTTTTTTGCACGTGTCCGTAATAACGCGCACAAAGGATTGTGGGACAGAGTCCTTTATTTGCTGGCATTCTTGATTTTTGACTGCAGTTCTTTTTTATATTTTAGAGTAAATGCTTTTGATATGCTCTTAGGTTTCTTAATATCCGTCTGAAATTCTGGACTGTGGTCATATTTTTCGATTAGGAGTCATATATTTAAATAACTCACCGTGACTAATGTTTTGCATTATGAAGTATATTATTATGAAGGTCAACACACTGTACTTTAGGTAAATATTTACCATCTCGTTATTTCATTATTTCGCTTTCCAGCATTTACAGGAAACGTTTCATTCTAGAAAATGCTATCGCAAAACGGTTGGAAATAATAAATGTAACAGCAGAATACGTCCTAGCACAGTCACTCGACTAGGAGAGTGATTGTGGTCCTAGTAATAAACTAAGTGACTTCCAAAAACTGAATGGTGTTTGCGAACTTCGTATTAGTTATAAACCGACGTTAGCTTCACGTTTATGTCACACCATGGATACAGCCAAAAACATGGTGCTTGTTTTTGAGCGGAGCGGATCGCCAACCAGCCTACCGGCTTGTTACGTTATTAGTTAATCTGCTATATAGTTGAATATACAGTATCATGTTTATTTTCAGGCACGGATTGGTTGCTGTTCATATCAGTTATTCTGGTTAAGTTGTTTGTAACACTTGGTCTCAATACGGCAACTTTATATACAGCCGAGCTTTTCCCAACACCAGTCAGGTATGTATATATAGCAGCATACTTCATATGTCACTTTACGTAGATTCAGATATAAGTATATAATTCAAAAGAATCGCTGCATCTTGCTAAAGACTTGGTAACAATGGCAAGTCTGTATTCCCTTACTATGTATTTCTACCTGACGTTTGCGAAATCCAGTTGCACCATACCAAACCCATATCGTTTTACCCTATCACAATTCACAGCATATTGAAAATTGCAGACTAGCGTCCCAATATGAAAACAAGTATAAGCATCACTATTAGCATTACAAGCGAATCTTACACAAAAGTTTGTTTTTCTGCCTCCTAAAATTTTCACTTGACAGTGAATATATTTCATTTAGGCAAAGAAAAAAGTGTAACTTGGACATGATCAATATGACTGTAGTATATACGGCTCGGCGTTAAAAATCGATCTGAATTTGTTTGTGATGAACTTATTAAAGCAAACAAATTGTAAATGTGTTTCAATTATGATATGCTCTTCCATATTTTGTCTCTCATAAACTTATTTCTAAGTATCAAGTGTGATGTAGATTGAGTGCGCATCTAATGTGTCAAGTTCATTTGCAGTCAACACAAAACTTAGCGTTGGATGTTCTTAGTTGTCGAAATATTAAATGACCCGCATACATGACACTCGCGTCAGACTAAATCATACTAAAACTCGACGAATCTTCAGCTGACTTAGATTGAGATTAGTCAACAAGATTGAGGAAAGTATACAAACACACGGAAAGTATAGGATTAACTTTATGGTATGTTTTAACAAGCCGTTAACACATAACGCATCGGCGATCCCACGTCATGTTGAAATTAAAAACAAAATACAGGTTCTCCTAAACGGCTCTGTCTTTGCGCTTTTAAATGTCAAAACAAGTGCACAAGTTAATTCAGGTCACGGCAAGTTGAAATCACGTAGAACGATTCACATCACATCATGTGAAAGCAAAAGGTGATGAAAGTTATAGTTATCATCCGCTATTGTCACCAACGCTGAATTAATCACTTGGAGTGTTTTCCTGTTGGTTAACTAGACAAATTCATACAGCTCACACGCAAATAATTGACATATCCTGCGATCGACACCCAAGACGACTCTTATCAACAGCATAAATGCGTAATTATTTTGTTTTACATTTGAGTTAGTAACGCATCACAAAATGCAATTATTGTCACATTTTTTAAAAACTTGAAGTCTGGCGATTCCAGGATTATATACTATCTGTGGCCATTTAGTAAAAAATAGAAGAAGTAGGCAAATAATAGTTTCGCAATCTTAATGCCGCCATTATTTATATTTGTTTTCTTGTTCGTCCGTGTCACATACAATTATGCCTGAAGAAGTTAGCGATCACAAAAATACGCCCATATACAATAACAGATATTCAAATGAATTTTTACTATATGCTGTTTTTGTGATGGATGTGCACAAATAAGTGAATTTTGTTTCTTTAAGGAATGCGGCTTCCGGGCTTACACACGTGTTCATGTTTCTTGGCGATATTATTGCACCATTCATTATGCTTTTGGATTCCGTATGGTACCTAGCCCCATTGACAGTTTTCAGCGTTCCATGTATTATATCAGGACTGTTAATCCTGCTTCTCCCCGATACAATGAACGGACCAGCTCCTGATTCTATTGAAGAACTAGAGAATCCATACATGTAGGTTTTATAATATATGTATTTGCTTTGCTAACAAGTATTATTTTTCAATAAAATATACAGTAATTCATCAAAAGTTCATGAACAATTCACGTGGATTCCATGCATGGCAGATTTGGTAAAATATCCCCAAAAAAACATTCATATCAGTAAAATTGTTATTGCCCAAGCAAGATATGAATTCGAAATTTAAAATAAAAAGTCTCGAAATATAGAAATTTGCACTATGTATCCTTATATTTTATTTGAATTTTTTCTCCAATATAGAATTTTGGAATCAAATAAAAATGAGCAAGATCGTACACAACTCGTCGTGAAGAACTACGAATAAGACTAAGCAGTTAACGATGCATGTACCTTCAGAGATTGTCATTTGAGCTAAAAACGTGTAATGTATATAAACACTGTACTGCAAAATTAGTAGGATTATATAATATTATTTCTGATAATGTAGTCATTTAAATATTATTTCTAAATAAATATATATTCACACCTTCTGGCTTAATGTAGACATCATAAAACTGCTGTGGCGTGTTTGTATCCTTCCTTTCACTTTAACGTTTATAGTTTTGAACGAATCCCGGTTATCTGCCTGATGAACATCAATAGAAAGCATTTTTTGATATGCATCATATATCACCATCCAGTACGTGCAGAGCTTTCTTACGAAGTTCAAGACTGCTTCATCTGTCATAAAATGTATGACTAGATCTGTCTTTCCATTTATCTGCTTATATAATAACTATGCCTTCATACCTCAATAAAGTATGCCTTTCTTTTCTCAGTTGGGTTTCAAGTCATGTTATCTATGTCATAGACATGTGCTGTGATGTGATATCTTGTATGTACATTACTCCGTGTTGTTAGCAGTACCCGATAGCTCCTCGACATAGTCCTCGACTGAAATACCTTCATAACTAGCACACCTGAATGCTTTCGCGTGTGTGTGACAGGAGGTTGGACAGTGCGGGTCGCCATCTTGGCAGTGTCCGTAACTGAACCAAACCTAAAAAAACAAAGAAGACCAAAAACCAACAGAAATCGCAGCGAAGGTACTTGCTAATATACGGTGTAACAAACACAGGACCAATAAGTTGAGAGAATACGGGGAAATAGTCAAAGTTTGAAGAGCACTTCTTCTAAACGTCTTTACAGTGCAAGAAGAATAAATAGACAAAACAGTCGAATCCAACAAACCTGGATCCTAAAAGAAGTTAAAACACAACATAGGTACAAGCTTTGCTTGTCAATTAGCCACATTGGAATAATGTTAACAGACTTAATCTAAATATGTTCTCATTATTGCACGCATTGATTCCACAGTTTCTTACCAGGGGCCCAACATGTAAGGCTGCACCTTATTGTTGTTGTTTTTCATTTATCCTTCTTTCTTCTTGTTTTAATCGAGGCGTTTGATAATATGACTAAAGCTAGTAGCATGAAACCTAATGTGCTGATGTGGAACCCCAATGGGAACTGGTGCACCTGACTTCGAAATGGCGTACGGTCAAATTTGTTATCTTGTTTTGAAATTTTGTATTCCTTCTCACTCCGACAGTTTTGATTCTAAATACTAGAGATTGTCAAACTAGTTACGCAATGTGATGTACTATGCACATTTTAACTAATTTCGTTCAGCAGTCCTTGTGAAAAAGTCGAATAAAAATCCAATTATACTGCATTGTGGGTATTTTTTAGAATTTTTATTTAGAAGTCTGAAATAGGTGAGCTCGTGAACAGTAGTTTAACCTTCAGAAATCTGCTCTCATCATTCAAAACATAATTCTGGCCGCCATTTTGAATTTAGCCAAAACCGGTAGTTTACTGTTTGACATAAACAACATCTCATGTTCTACAACAATACTCATCATTGTCTTTAGCGTTGATGCAATATTAGCCGCAATGAAGGCCTCTAAAACGGAAAAAGGGCATGAAACTTCACTTTTAATGTTTGGTCAGAACATTTTAAAATGAAATTAAGTTGAAGTATCATGTAGTTTGTTCAAAAGTATGTATTTTTTTAAACCAAATAAATTATTTCGTTGAGTCAGTGGTTTTAAAAATTAGTTTCTCATAGGCGCTTCAATCAATCAACTTGATATTTTATGTATAACATGTATAGTCGTTGCACATTATTGAAAAATATTTAAAAAAAAATATTTGCCCTCTTTGTGTTTGTAGAAAAATTGTGCATTTATATTTGCGTATTGATGCGATTGATCTGGAAGGGTAGTTAACTCTAAATATGTGTTTTTTTCTTTTGAATATTAATATCGGTAGGTCAGGTGGTTCGAAACCCATGGGATGGGGATCATCTGACCTCATCAATATGTATGACTGCAATCTGAGCTATTATGAACACATTAGATAAGTGAAATTTATAAAGAAGAACCGACTGCATTTTGATCTTATATTACTGATGATTTAAACTAAACTAAGGGTAATAACGTGAACTAATTTATTATAGAAGAGATGTATTATAGCTTTGCCCCCCCCCCCCTGACTTGCAGCATTAGTATTGTGTTCTATTTTGGTATTTGGACACGCCATCCCATTTTACAACTTGTTTAGTCTATCTCTCATTCACTATTATTGTATTTTATTAAAAACTACTGGTATTACAAGCTTATTACTCATACGTTTTCCATAGAGATTGAACAATGAAAAGATGAAATGATTTATTGACAAGCAGCTCGTTAGATAATAAAATAACATAGATAGCTAGAAAGTATAGAATAGATTATTATTTTTTCTTGAATCTCCATCATTTCTAACAATTTGTTACATTTTGTAAAATTGTGAGTCGCAGCCATTTTTCTGACGACTTTTAAATATATTTAAATATGCACTGGTATAATCGTCAAATCTGTTTTCATATAGTTGAAATTGGTGTATATTAAGTATCTGAATCCCTGCAGGCTGTTTCAGTGATATACTCATTTTTTACGCATTTTTACGTGCCTAAGAGTACTGAAATACTCGGCAAACCTTGGTCTGAAAGTGGTGAGGTTAAGTTAGATAAAACAGTTGCCTATCGGATATGGTAAACAATAATGCTTCAGTCGGGGAAGTCGGTAATCAAAATCACGTCAAGAGCAGCAAACAAACCAACCGACCAACCAACCGACCGACCGACCAGATAATAACATTATAGTAAACAAACAGTTAATGTTATGCCTAGGCAATAACCGCCCCACCTGGTGTTTTATTGAAGAAACATGGTTTTTGAATGGGTCTGAACCATGATTTTGTTTTCAGGCCATTAATTATTGGTACGACATTTTGCATTATGTCTTCCATCGAGACGAGACTAGCCGACATGCACGTTGACCTGCTAATTGATGTAAGTCACTGAGAGGTGTAAACTAAATGGCAGCGTAATATCAAATCAAAATGTACAAGGTTTCAAAGACATGTTGAAGATGTCTTTGTTATAATCAAATATTCATTTGCCTTTTCACCACCTAGCACCTAGATACGTACACTCCATGTTTCAGCGTAGCAAATATCAATTCAACGTTTGGGTCTTGAGATTGAAATAATTAATAAATGTTGAAATAACTAATACATAAACACATAAACAATACTATCATTTTCCAGTATGTTATATCGATTAATCATTGAACTTCTCAATATTAGCAAAATTAGCTACACTAGAATAAGGATTAGATTCTTGTCCTAAGTGTAGAACAAGACAATAAAAATTACTATGTTGCTATTATTACATTATTGATTTATGTGATGTAATATCCAATAATAATGTAATGTCAATGTCAAACCCCAATCAATTGTTTCCTGGGTAATACATGTGCTCGATATCAACATCATTGGTGCTTACAGTAATAGTTTGCCATGGCTAACTGTCTGTTAATGATCATAATATGTCCATTTCCTTCTTTGTCTTGTTCTGTTTAAATATGGCATTCATTTTGCAAGTTATGACTCTATATTCAAAGGCGTATATGGGATATTGTTGACACTTGGTTACAGAGGCTTCTTGATTACTGGTATGTACATACGTAGGTACTTTTCTTCCTTCTCGGGCACCCTACTAGCCTAGCAAAAATTCAGTTGGTGTAACCTGTTTCAGCCCTAAACTTTGTGCTTCTAGCAAATATTGTTTTTGTATCTGGATTGCGTCCTACACATTTCTGCAAAAAGTATGTCTTAGTGAATACATCCAGCTGAGATTCCATACAGTTATAATTTATTCATGTTTGTAAACGAATTTCATACTGATTCTATGAATCACAGGTTCCTATCCACATTTTGCTGTCTAATTGCATATATCACCGCTCCTTCTTTCGATTGGTCAGCAGCTGGCACCCACCATGTACATCAACACTTGACAGAATAAATAACAATCACCAACTGTGTGTTTTCGCCTCTGGTATGAATACCACACACAAAACCTGCTATGATTGGCAAGTGTCACACCTGAGGTTTTGGTGACATAAGTGATTTATTCAGATATATTTGCATCTGTATTTTATTAATGAGAGGTGTCGCATGCGCTGTGTGTGAGAATGCTGTGTGAGTGCAGTATGCAATACACCGATCTAATTATGGCTATAGTTCGTTGACCTTGGCATAGCAACGGCCGATACGCGGGAACTAGAATCTGTAGTTACAAGGAACAGTACTAGACGAACCTGAGAGGAAACACACCCAAACTAAGGTCACGCTCGATAAGGCTTGTAGGTCAGCAGTGACTACTCTTGATTGGCTAGCAGGTTGCCTAGCAGAGATTTCTAAAAATAGGAGGAAAAGTACCGTTGCGTTGGAAGATGGCGACGAGTGTAATGTAGCTGAAGTTCTCTCGAAAACATACTGGACATGCTATCGTTTGAACATTGGTTGCTGTAAGTGAGATCGGACTTTGATGATCAGTCGTCGGAAGGTGCGGTACTGCTGATGTTGACAGCGTTGGAGAAGAATTGTCGTCGGGACGTGTGTCAACATTGAAGTGGAATTGTCATCAGGACGTGTGATATTGTCTACGTTGAATTGCGTGCATTGGTTGCAACGGCAGGGCTATCGACATTCGCAAATACGTCGAGTTGCACCAGTTCATTGAAGGTCGGGTAAGCGTGGCATTTATCGCAGTTCGTGAGTTCGGGAATTGACTCTTAAAGTACGAAACATTTTATTGACTCTTAAAGTTGTTTTCCCTTACCTCACGGCTTGAACTATCAGTATTTCGGCTTACACATATGTGATAGAGTTTGTGCGAGTGCGAATTGACATGTGCCATCACTTGTTCTGATTTGCGGCCGACTAAATTTTAGTTAGGGCATTTCGTTTGTGCTTGTCTGTTGACTTGTCATTTTATTAGTGTTAGGGCGATTTGTGTTCTGTAAAGTTGGATACTTTGTGGCGACCTATTTGGCAGCTTTTCGTGGAGCATTGCCATAGTAACCTATGATAGCCGAGTGAACGCATGGCAATTATTGAATGGTAAGATTGTTTGTTGTGACATATCTCATTATCTACACGGTTGTAGGTTTTGTTTGTGTAGATTTATACTTTGTAGCTTTTTGATGTACTTGCGTTGTGGATGTACTTTTACTGTACAGAGTATATAGTGATAGACATTTCTCAGTTTTCGATAGCAGTGTATTTCTTTCATGGAATTTGTGCTTCAACTAGTCTACGAATTTGTTGTTAGAATACCAGGCTTGGAGTTTATAGATTGTTTCTACAAATATTGTGATGCAATGTTTATGTTGTTTTTCATTTTAATATAATACTTGTCTTCATGATTGTGTCCTGAGCTATACAGTAGTTGACTTGTGTGATTGATAGCTGTTGTAGTTTGTATAGCGAGATAACAGTGGTCAGAGCATAATACTGCTCAGTTAGTTAGTAAGAGTTGATGTTGTATTTTGCCTAGGGAGATGACAACCCGTTAGTGTGGCTGGTAGCTGGTCAGTCAGCATGTCTTGTAACAGTAGAGATGAGGAAAGCACGACACTTGAGGGTGAGCAGGAATACAGACTTGAGATAGACCATATTGGGAGTAGTGGTCATGGTAATGGTAATGATGAGATACCTGCACTGGGTGGTGGACATGATGGGATCTCTGGTAAGAAATCGCGTATAGTTACTCTTGATAGACTATCTGAGAGAGGCGAAGAGTCTGAAGAAGTCTGCTTTGAAGCTGTGAGCCGTGTGGGAGCGCTTGAGTCGCAATTGGCTAACATGAAGGTGAAGGAGGATGAGAGATCAGCCAAAGGCAATGTTAGTGAGGAAAAGACAAAGTCTGTGAAGAGGGGGGCCTGCTTCAATTGCAAAGAGCTTGGCCACATATCGAAAAATTGTCCTCACAAAAAGAGAGAGATTCAGTGCTACTGTTGTGATGGCTATGGACATGTGATGCGTGATTTCCCGGAGAAGAAGTCCAAGGATAACAACAAAGGCATGAACAGTGTCGGGGCAAATTGTAGACCACATTGTAAGAAATGGGCACGAAGGAATGGAAGAATCGGACATGATAAGAAGAATAGCAGGTTGAGGTGCGATCACGGCTTGCAAGGTGCACCAGATGCTAAGCCACTTTTTGTGCAGACACAGGTTAGAAAACGTATTGTAGGGTCATCACCTGTAGAGGCTGTTTACGTGAATGGAGTGAGAGCACGCTCCTTATTGGACACTGGTTCTCAGGTGACGACTGTTGGTGAAGGCTTCTACCGAAAGTTTCTGCATGACTATTCTATTCAACAGATGAGTGAGACTTTAGAGGTGACAGGAGCTGGTGGTCAAGATGTACCCTTCCTGGGGTATATCCAGGCGGGTATAATGATACCTGCCAGGATCTTTGGTGGTCGAGACAAGCATGATGCACTGGTGCTTGTTGTACCTGATAGTGAATATACTAAAAGGGTGCCACTGACTCTTGGTACTAATGTGCTAGATCTGTGTAAGCGTTTTCAGATGGTTGGGAGAACCGGGTATAAGGTCCAGAGTGCAAGAGTGTCAGTAGCTGGTAGAAAGGTCTTGCACACTGTGGAAGTCCGGGACCGTTTTGTGGGTCCTCATGGTCAGCTAAGTGATGTGCATATTACGACAAATAGACCATTGATGGTGAGACCCGAGCAAGCCAAGGTAGTCTGGGGCAACATAAAAGGTGGCACGAAAGGAGATATGTATGTTGTTGCTGTAGAACCAACACCAAGTTTGAGTTGTGCAGTACTTGCGGGACCCCTAGTGACAGTGATGGAGTGCAAGAGTGAGTCATCACGTCTACCAGTGCGATTGTATAATGCAACAGCGAAAACAGTGGCTGTCAGACCGGGAAGTGTTATTGGCAAAGCTAGCGCAGTGATCAGGGTTGGAGATGTCTGCCAGAGTACCAGAGGTGATGAATCTCAAGTTAGTGAAGGACCTGTATTCACAGTGGGCGGCGTCAGGTTTGACTTGTCCAGGTCACCTATTGATAAACCTCAGTTACACAGAGTTAAGGAATTGTTCAGTGACAAAATTGAGTCATTCTCCAAGCATGACAATGATCTGGGTGAGTGTGATTTGATTCGTCATATAATTCATCTGACTGATGAGACGCCCATAAGAGAATGGCACCGGTGGGTCCCTCCTGCGATGTATGAGGAGCTGCGTAATGTTATAAAAGGCATGAGGGAGTGTGGAGTGATAAGGGAATCAGACAGTCCCTGGGCAGCGCCATTGGTGATGGTGGCTAAGAAGATGGTACGACAAGGTTGTGTATCGACTATAGAAAGATTAATGCGAAAACTATCCGAGATGCATATGCGTTGCCATGGATAGAAGAGAGCCTTGATGCACTGAAGGGGCCAAATAGTTTTCTACCATCAACTTAAAGAGTGGTTATTGGCAGGTCTTGATGGATGAGCGAGACAGGGAGAAAACTGCTTTTGTTACACCTGTTGGCCATTATGAGTGTAACCGCCTGCCCATTTGTTTGTGTGGGAGTGCAAGTTCATTTCAGAAAGCAATGGAGAAGTGCTTGGGTGATTTGATCAACAAAACGTGCATTGTATATCTTGATGATGTGGTGATTTTTTCGCAGTCATTCACAAGCCATTGTGAACATCTGAAGGAGATCCTAGGGAGACTGAAGAGTAACAACTTGAAGGTCAAAGCAAAGGTATGTGAGTTCTTTTGTAAAGAATTTCATTACTTGGGACACATAGTTTCAGAGGAAGGGGTAAGAACTGATCCGGCCAAGACAGAAGCCCTGAGAAATTGGCCAGTGCCAAAGAATGGTAAGGAGGTGAAGACCTTCCTTGGTATAGCTGGGTACTACCGTCGTTATGTGGAAGGCTTTTCCAAGATTGCTAAGCCACTGAATGCTTTGACTGTGGGACTGTACACTTGGAAAGGGAAGAAGGGTGGTAAACCATGTAAAGTGAAGATGCCAGACTGTGTATGGACCCCTGAGTGTCAACACGCATTTGAGACTCTAATCGATAGGTTGATGACCGGATTATGATATACCTTTCGAGCTGCATACAGATGCCAGTCTTTTAAGTCTGGGGCAGCTTTATACCAAGAGCATGATGGGATACAGCACGTGGTAGGATATGCGAGTAGAGGATTTTCTAAAAGTGAGCGAAACTACCCCACTCATAAATTAGAATTCTTAGCGCTTAAGTGGGCTGTGACTGAGGGTACACAACAGACAGAGACAGAAAGCCACATTGGTTGGATTGGTTACCGCCAGAGGAACGTGAGCGTCGCTCACTTAAATCTGATGCAGTAACTGCAGTATGTCAGAGTGGGTTACTGGGCACTGTTCCAGCAATTGAGGTGATTAGTGCATCAGTAACTGCTGTTATGCCTGAAGCTATAGAGAGCTGTAAATCACTACCTACTGTGACAATGGAAAAGTGGAAGGAACTGCAATTAGCAGATCCAGTGGTTGGTAAGGTGTACGAGTACATTTTACGTGGACATAGACCTACTGCGAGAGAGAAGGACATAGAAACTCCACCAGTGTTGACGGCGTTGAAGGAATGTTATGTATTCGTAATGGAGTTTTGCACCAGCGAGGGACGGATATAGATGGACGAGTGGTTTATCAGCTGTTTTTGCCTACCCTTTACAAAGGAACAGCTCTAGAGGCCACCCACGATGATGTAGGACATTTGGGGCAGGACAGAACCATGGAGCTATTGAGAGGCCGTTTCTACTGGCCTAAAATGGCTGAAGATTTTGTCAGTAAAATCAAGGCTTGTGAGCGTTGCAGTCGGAGGAAATTATCGGCTGAAGGGAAGACTCAGGCACCGCTGGTGTACATCAGAACTACATATCCATTGGAGTTGGTCTGTATGGATTATCTGACCCTTGAACCATCAAAGGGGGGTCACAAAGATATACTGGTTGTGACAGACCACTTTACGCAATATACTCTGGGATTGTAAAGTCGCGTACTACTCCCTACCATCGGCAGGGCAATGGTCAGTGTGAACGCTTCAATCAGACCCTAATAAATATGTTAGGTACATTATCCGATGAACAGAAGGCTGATTGGAAGCAGCATGTAGGTGCAGTAGTTCATGCCTACAACTGCACGAGGAATGAGGCAACCAGTTATTCGCCGTATTACTTGATGTACAGGGGACACCCCAGGTTACCAGTTGATATCTATTTAGGAGTGGAGCCAGAGGATGAGGAGGCAGACAATGTTGAAGAGTATGTAGCTAATCTTAAGGAAAGGCTGAAGTCGTCGTATAAACTAGCATCTGAAAAGGCGTTGAAGAAGGCTCAGTATCATAAGAATCGTTATGACCGGTAAACCTGTGAAGCCTTGTTGGAGCCTGGTGATAGATTGCTGGTTAGAAATGTCTCAGTTCAGGGTAAGCATAAAATAGCTGATGGATGGAGAACAGAGCCATATGTTGTGATTAGAAAAGTTAGTTCAGATATTCCTGTGTATGTAGTTGAACCTGAAGGCGAAGGGAAACGCTGTACCTTGCACCGAAACTTGCTATTACCTTGTTTTGCCTTGCCTTCACCATACGTTGCAAGGCCGATGAAAAGTGCTAAACAGATGCGATCTCCCAGAGAAAGAAGAATGAGAACCAGATCAAGGAGGCCATTAGTTGAGTCGAGTTCTGACACAGAAACTGGCCCAATTGAGTCTGAGTCTGATGAGTGGATCATGGTGCGGCGTACCCATGAATCAGATTTTGATGGCTTGCGGCGTTCCAGTAGGGATGGTAGCCGAAGTCACTATGATGTTCCAGATATGCAATGTGATATAGTCAACGATGTTGAAGTGAACGATAAGGGTGAGAATCAGCTCTCAGAGAAGGCAGCCTCTGTAGATGTACCACTAGTAGCAGATAGTGTGGTTGGTGAAACTGATGTAGCAACAGTTGTACCCCGAAGATCTACACGAGTGAGAAGACCCCCAGTACGATATGGTTTTGACATGTCACATCGAGTAGCTGACAGTGCGCTAATAGGGAGAATGATACAGTTAGAGGGAGTAGTTGACAGGGAGAACGTAGTTGAGAACTCTATTGGGTGCTATGAGAAGATGAGAGAGATGGAAAGACTCACCAGGCAAGATAATCATTTTCATCTATTTGGAGGTAACACCCATGTGAGTAGACTTGAGGTTTACTAGGGAATAGAGAACCTTGTGCTGAGGGAATGCTGGTTGTGTAGCGATGGTAAAGCCATGCCATCCAGCATTTTGGGTGATGGTAAATCCATGATGTGAGATGCTCTGAAGGTGCAGTTAGTTTGACAGTAAGATGTTGTTAAACTGTGCATGTATCTTAATTTTTCATTAGATGGTAGAAGCTATTACTTAATGGATTTATGAAGTGTTGAAGGTTATACAATGAGGTAGGCTTTTGTTTGGTAGGGATAGATATTGTAAATTAGGAGATTAGAGTAGTGACAGTGATTCAAATTGGAGAAGACTGAAGATCGACTGAAGTCGGCATAGAAGACTAAGAAGACTTGAAGATAAAACTGAAGTTACCTTGAGCGTTGTCGACAGACAATTCTGGGCCTTCCAATATATATGACCAATTTAAGTATCAGCTATGTACATTTATACATGACCTACAATTTCACAGATTGCCACGTGACCTTAATTAGTATTTCACTTTCCATACACACCATTATCACACTAGGTTAAGGGATAATTCAAACTTTCTTCTACCAATGAAAAAGATAAATTTGGGTCAGTTTTCAGTCGATTACCAGGGAACTAAAATTTGGAACAGCTTACTCTCGAATATCCAATTGATTCGTATTCGAGCAAATTTTAATAAAGAAGTGAAAGAATATTTAATCCACTGTAATCATCTATAGTTACATTCCAATATATATATAGAGGTATACAAACATGTATCTGTGTGTAAGCAAACCATTGTAAATAAGTTTTTTCTGTCTACTTGATTGCCCTTTTTAATAAATAGCTATTTAAAAATATATTTTGATGGGAAACAGACTAGACTAGCTCTGCATGAGCTAATTTCTGTTTCCCAGCCATAGATTAATATTATTATTATTTATCAATATTTATTAGTTATTATTTATTGTTGTATTGTTATTCTTTTATGTGATCTATGGCAAATAAACATTATTATTATTACTTGTGCGATTGATAGCTGTTGTAGTTTTTATGGCGAGATAACAGTGGTCAGAGCATACATAATGCTCAGTTAGTTAGTAAAAGTTGATGTTGTATTTTGCCTAGGAAGATGACAACCCGTTAGCGTGGCTGGTAGTACAAATTACTGTTAGTGAGGGTATACGCTAGTTTTTATATTGTTAAGCTAATTACAGTGAGTGTGTACGCTGATGTCGTATAGCAGCATACTTGTTAGTGTTTTATTTCCATGTTATGTAATATTGGTATATGCAGATAACCATTGATGTAATTAAATTGTTTGTGAGATTGATTTATGATTATAATTGTTTTACTACATGCCTGTGGATATCTCCTTTGTGAAGCGGCTGTGCTGTCTGGTTACCATAGAAACCAACAAAGATACACATACGGACACCCCTGAGGTTAAAACGGTTTTAACAAATTTCTGTTAGCCCCCTCCCCTTGCCAGTCTCTTTCAGGTGGCTAGCCAGGTCTTGTGTGTGGTGCGGACGAGGGAAGGGTGACACAAGGATACAGACAAATCAGAAGCCATGCTGCTCATTGAGAGTCGCAACAGTCGTCCAACACAAATATGGCCAGAAAAATACTGAACGTAATAATGTTTATAATTTTCATTCATTGCATACCACATGCATTATAATTATGTATAATTGTCAGTGTCAAGGAATTGATCTTTCCAAGAATATATTAAACACATTTTAATTACTGAAATCATTTTGAACCCATTAATTCACGCTAGTGATATAGTATTACAATACATTTATTATAATTTACAGATTTCACATTTTTATGAGCCGCCACCCAAAGTATCGCAAGCGTATCATGCCCCCTCAGTGGTCTGATAAAACGAATTACCAAGCTGTACACGTGACTCTCTCATTCCACTTCTGTAAAAGGATAAATACCAGTCCATGGTTTCTAAAAACAGACACTAAAGTATCGTCGGTATGTGCTTACAACTGTTACTATACGGCATTGTTTTACTTATAGAAATGTTCTTTCATTTCAGCTTTTACCTCACCCGTATCATCAAAGATAGAAGGGAAATGTGTATTAGGGGAATAAATAGGACATTTTGAATACTATTAAAATGTGTTGCTTATAATGAACACGAATGCATAAATTTACAAATGTACCGTATATTCGGCAATGCTTGTAAAACCAAATGTCAATATGACTAGTGTGAATTCAGCATTACGTACATATGTAAATAGCACTTGTGAACGTAGATGACCATAACATTACCAATATTTTGATTTATCACAATTGTTAGAGGACAGTAAGGAGCTACCATTAAAACAGTTGAGAACTTTTGTCAACATTCTCTAAATAAGTACGTTACGTTTATTAGGCTCTTTGTGTTTCAAATGGTCGTGTTAAACAATATAGCGATGCTAGAGTACACTAGAAAGCTATGAAAAACATGAATGCTATTGTTAGTTTCCATTTGACTGGTTTCGTTTTTATATGGTCACAGACAATTTACTTCTAACCCTTGCCATGTTTATGTTTTTTTAACTAATCTCCATTTGTATACATCAGTGCTTATAATAAAGTCAGTCAACTGTCTTTTACGTGTTATCAACGATGAGGTGAACAATAATTTGAAACAGGATACTGGAATCTTTCAGCCTTTTCTGTTTTCACTACATATCTGTCTGTTCTGAGGTTGCATGTTACATGATGCAGTAGATATTCATGAGCTTCTCTACATTGAATCTCTCATGTCTCTGTGGCACCCGTAGTAGTTGCATGGTTAAAATTTGATTCTGTTCATATCTTTTTCCCTGTAGCCCCTGTCGTAACTATACTTTTCTCAATAGGGGAAGGTGTACCTGAATTGTAGCATAGTCCGTCACGGTCTGCAATGTAAAATTGATAATATATTGTTTATTGAACCGATATATTTAGTTACATATCTCTCATTCTGTCCCTTGTGTCGCCTGCATCCTTGGGAGTATGACTAATATCGCATAAGCCACATCCAAATATTGTGCCTTTTCCTGATTTTCCATGTCATTGTGGATTTCCTGATATACAACAGCATTGATCATTGATTGTAGCATTGATCTTCATATGCAAACGAGTTAAATCGTAAGAGGTCAAATTCATTTGGTTTTTCCTCAAGGGAATTATCTCTTTCCTCTTCAAAATACTTGTTGCGGTTTGTTTCACACTTGCCGGTCGATTGACGACAGATGTAATCTGCATTGAAAAGAAAGCATTTTACAATGATCTGAATGGCATCTAGATGGAAGTGAACATTTGTTTTGCCAAAGTGGGACCTAAGGACAAGCAGAGCAAGTTTTCTGATATACTTGTTTTCGACAGTCACAGTGATATCCACCCAATGGTTGATTAAGTTTTTGTTGGCAAGATGTTTACGGATTTGATACGGAATTGACTGGACTTACACAAAGAAGTTCGCCAAATCTGTTCTAAACTGTTTGGCATTCACATGACGTATCCTCAGAGGAAAATGTGTATAACAATAATGTTATAAAGAGGATACTACAAAGTATGAACCTAGGCAGTACGCTATCGCTTCGACCTCCGCTGTGCGTTGGTCGATACTCCCGTTGTACTGTCTTTTTGCAAACTTTGTCGGTATCCTTGTAATAACCTTATATTATTAAATTTGTATTCTTCTGTTCTAGAAAAAGTTTAAAAAAATGTGATTTATTCAATATTGTTGACAACCATTTTGAAAATGAAAATTAGGTACAGCTCTATCAATGTTGTGGTCTTCAACTAAAACCTAACGACTTCAACAACACTATTTTTGAGAGTACTGACAAGGATATAAAATTGTTTCAAAGTATCATTGCAAATGTTCTTAATACAATCTTACTAAATGAAATAGACAAGCTTAGTATACCACTACTTCCTTGTTGGCTTCATAATACGATGTAATTCAGGATCTGCTGTTTGAAGATGTCAACATTGTATGGATTCCATATGCAGATTCACATTTACATTCTATCAACTATTGTGATTTTTGTTGTCCGTTGTTTAAGAATGCTTGTCAAAGTGATAATAAATATTTACTTTGATGAAGGACGTCAATGTATTAGTGACTCGTCTTATAAAATTAAATGAAGGGAGTTATTTGCAACATATGTGCGGAAGTGAATCTCAAGCAATATATTCAGATGGGTACAACTGTTTATCAATCTAAGTTCCAATTTCCTATATTACCTATGCACTATATAACGTGACTCTTTTCCCATGATGTATTGTAATATGAAACAAAAAGGCGTTTACATTACCCCATTGTAGTCGGCACGAGTTCATACACAAAATAAATACAGTTTCCAAACTGGGTTCGAGGAATTCGTGGTTGGTCTACCTATGAAGTACAAGTAATAGTCTTAGGGGAGAACAACAAACACACTGGCACAGGTATATGTTTAAAGACAACATGAACTTCTATTCAATACCCAATAAGTGAAGTTACAATCCTCTCATTAAGTGTCATAACTTGATAGATCCAAAATAATATAGAAATATTAAACTCCCTAACTAATGCACGTATGAATCATTGATACGCACTAATAATCCCTAGCTAACAAGTGCACTATATTACTGATCATTACAGGGAAAGTGAATCAGTATGTCAAACAAAAAAAGCCAACAATTATGTAGTTCCCTACAATGTATAACAATCTCTGACTATAGAATGTTAAAATTTCGCACCATTATGAATAGTGGAACACACTCAAAAGACGATTTTAAAATTTAGAAAACAGATACACACATTCTCTCTTTTGAATGCTTAGCAAGGCTGTACATAAATAATAAAAAAGAAACATGGTGAAAAAAGTAATGACGGGATCTCCATATTATGCACTATATTTAATATTTTACAAAACGATAATAGGTTTAAATTTGGAACTGTTACAGCCATTTTAATTATGAGCATTAGCAAACTTCTTACTGAGTGAATGGCTATGCAAATTAGCCATTATCTCCACTTGTGTTTTTCAGTTTACCATGGAAGTTCAAATTTAAATAGCTCGCACAATTCTTGTTTATTTTGAGTGAAACTTACATACAACGTTTAGCAATTGTTTATTAACATATGGGCGTCCAGGCGTATATATAGTATTTTGTTAGTTTTGTTTTCATGTTACAAAGTTGTCAAGCAGGATGTGTGCAATATATTCAATCCCGGTCAGTATTTCACACTTCGAATGTCATTGTCCGAGAATGCAAAGCTTTAAAAAATAGCCCAAACGTCCTTTTGTTCGTAGAGACGTTGTCAAAATAGTGTGAAAATGTCAAGGCAAACTGACACAAACTGTGGGAGCTAATTAATTTTCAATCTCTCTGACCAACTAGAAAACACGAAAGGAGATAATGCCCGTTTTATGAAAGTGACGTTAATCGTCGACAAAAATGGCTTGCATGCTGGAAGCGTCTACGTCTTGTCTGTTTGTTTTTTTGTAGTTTGCGAGACTAGTTGATAGCCCTTGAAGTAAGTTAAACCTCAGACTAGTAACTAGTATTACTAGTCTAAGGTTAATAAACAGGACAAGCGGACAGGAAGTTACACATCGCCGCACCGTAACTGAGGCCAGCAACTCATTTGCATTTGCATTAACAAAATTTCGGGACTTTTAATCTCATACGCGGGCCTCGGTTCCCTATATTTTAAAATCGAGTTTTGAAGATGTTCCAGTGGATAATGCTCCGAAATTTCAACACTATCTAGACTGTGTGGGTAAGAAAAAGCAAAAAAAAAAATACACTCCGAGTGCCCACGAACCTGCATCTATATCTTAACAAAGTTCTAACAATAACGTACTAACAGTAATGCACAAATTATCATGCACAGTAATCCTTACACGTAATTGATAACAGTAATATTTAACAGTAGTGTGACAATACACCGTAACTGCTAACAGTAATATTTAACAGTAGTGTGACAATAAACCGTAACTGCTAACAGTAATATTTAACAGTAGTGTGACAATAAACCGTAACTGCTAACAGTAATATTTAACAGTAGTGTGACAATACACCGTAACTGCTAACAGTAATATTTAACAGTAGTGTGACAATACACCGTAACTGCTAACAGTAATATTTAACAGTAGTGTGACAATACACCGTAACTGCTAACAGTAATATTTAACAGTAGTGTGACAATTCACCGTAACTGGTAACAGTAATATTTAACAGTAGTGTGACAATACACCGTAACTGATAATAGTAATATTTAACAGTAGTGACAATACACCGTAACTGCTAACAGTAATATTTAACAGTAGTGTGACAATACACCGTAACTGGTAACAGTAATATTTAACAGTAGTGTGACAATACACCGTAACTGCTAATAGTAATATTTAACAGTAGTGACAATACACCGTAACTGCTAACAGTAATATTTAACAGTAGTGTGACAATACACCGTAACTGGTAACAGTAATATTTAACAGTAGTGTGACAATCCACCGTAACTGCTAACAGTAATATTCAACAGTAGTGTGACAATACACTGTAACTGCTAACAGTAATATTTAAAAGTAGTGTGACAATTCACCGTAACTGGTAACAGTAATATTTAACAGTAGTGTGACAATACACAGTAACTGGTAACAGTAATATTTAACAGTAGTGTGACAATACACCGTAACTGCTAATAGTAATATTTAACAGTAGTGTGACAATACACCGTAACTGCTAACAGTAATATTTAACAGTAGTGTGACAATACACCGTAACTGCTAACAGTAATATTTAACAGTAGTGTGACAATACACCGTAACTGCTAACAGTAATATTTAACAGTAGTGTGACAATACACCGTAACTGCTCACAGTAATATTTAACAGTAGTGTGACAATACACCGTAACTGCTAACAGCAATATTTATCAGTAGTGTGACAATACACCGTAACTGCTAATAGTAATATTTAACAGTAGTGTGACAATACACCGAAACTGCTAACAGTAATATTTAACAGTAGTGTGACAATACACCGTAACTGCTAATAGTAATATTTAACAGTAGTGTGACAATACACCGTAACTGCTAACAGTAATATTTAACAGTAGTGTGACAATACACCGTAACTGCTAATAGTAATATTTAACAGTAGTGTGACAATACACCGTAACTGCTAATAGTAATATTTAACAGTAGTGACAATACACCGTAACTGCTAATAGTAATATTTAACAGTAGTGTGACAATACACCGTAACTGCTAACAGTAATATTTAACGGTAGTGTGACAATACACCGTAACTGCTAATAGTAATATTTAACAGTAGTGTGACAATACACCGTAACTGCTAATAGTAATATTTAACAGTAGTGTGACAATACACCGTAACTGCTAATAGTAATATTTAACAGTAGTGTGACAATACACCGTAACTGCTAACAGTAATATTTAACAGTAGTGTGACAATACACCATAACTGCTAACAGTAATATTTAACAGTAGTGTGACAATACACCATAACTGCTAATAGTAATATTTAACAGTAGTGTGACAATACACCGTAACTGCTAATAGTAATATTTAACAGTAGTGTGACAATACACCGTAACTGCTAACAGTAATATTTAACAGTAGTGTGACAATACACCGTAACTGCTAACAGTAATATTTAACAGTAGTGTGACAATACACCATAACTGCTAACAGTAATATTTAACAGTAGTGTGACAATACACCGTAACTGCTAACAGTAATATTTAACAGTAGTGTGACAATACACCGTAACTGCTAATAGTAATATTTAACAGTAGTGTGACAATACACCGTAACTGCTAACAGTAATATTTAACAGTAGTGTGACAATACACCGTAACTGCTAATAGTAATATTTAACAGTAGTGTGACAATACACCGTAACTTCTAACAGTAATATTTAACAGTAGTGTGACAATACACCATAACTGCTAACAGTAATATTTAACAGTAGTGTGACAATACACCGTAACTGCTAATAGTAATATTTAACAGTAGTGTGACAATACACCGTAACTGCTAATAGTAATATTTAACAGTAGTGTGACAATACACCGTAACTGCTAATAGTAATATTTAACAGTAGTGTGACAATACACCGTAACTGCTAATAGTAATATTTAACAGTAGTGTGACAATCCACCGTAACTGCTAATAGTAATATTTAACAGTAGTGACAATACACCATAACTGCTAACAGTAATATTTAACAGTAGTGTGACAATACACCATAACTGCTAACAGTAATATTTAACAGTAGTGTGACAATACACCGTAACTGCTAACAGTAATATTTAACAGTAGTGTGACAATACACCATAACTGCTAATAGTAATATTTAACAGTAGTGTGACAATCCACCGTAACTGCTAATAGTAATATTTAACAGTAGTGACAATACACCATAACTGCTAACAGTAATATTTAACAGTAGTGTGATAATACACCATAACTGCTAACAGTAATATTTAACAGTAGTGTGACAATACACCGTAACTGCTAACAGTAATATTTAACAGTAGTGTGACAATACGCCGTAACTGCTAACAGTAATATTTAACAGTAGTGTGACAATACACCGTAACTGCTAACAGTAATATTTAACAGTAGTGTGACAATACACCGTAACTGCTAACAGTAATATTTAACAGTAGTGTGACAATACACCGTAACTGCTAATAGTAATATTTAACAGTAGTGTGACAATACACCGTAACTGCTAATAGTAATATTTAACAGTAGTGTGACAATACACCGAACTGCTAACAGTAATATTTAACAGTAGTGTGACAATACACCGTAACTGCTAACAGTAATATTTAACAGTAGTGACAATACACCATAACTGCTAATAGTAATATTTAACAGTAGTGTGACAATACACCGTAACTGCTAATAGTAATATTTAACAGTAGTGACAATACACCATAACTGCTAACAGTAATATTTAACAGTAGTGTGACAATACACCGTAACTGCTAACAGTAATATTTAACAGTAGTGTGACAATACACCGTAACTGCTAATAGTAATATTTAACAGTAGTGACAATACACCATAACTGCTAACAGTAATATTTAACAGTAGTGTGACAATACACCGTAACTGCTAACAGTAATATTTAACAGTAGTGTGACAATACACCGTAACTGCTAATAGTAATATTTAACAGTAGTGTGACAATACACCGTAACTGCTAATAGTAATATTTAACAGTAGTGTGACAATACACCGTAACTGCTAATAGTAATATTTAACAGTAGTGTGACAATACACCATAACTGCTAATAGTAATATTTAACAGTAGTGTGACAATACACCGTAACTGCTAATAGTAATATTTAACAGTAGTGACAATACACCATAACTGCTAACAGTAATATTTAACAGTAGTGTGACAATACACCGTAAATGCTAATAGTAATATTTAACAGTAGTGTGACAATACACCGTAACTGCTAATAGTAATATTTAACAGTAGTGACAATACACCATAACTGCTAACAGTAATATTTAACAGTAGTGTGACAATACACCGTAACTGCTAACAGTAATATTTAACAGTAGTGTGACAATACACCATAACTGCTAACAGTAATATTTAACAGTAGTGTGACAATACACTGTAACTGCTAATAGTAATATTTAACAGTAGTGTGACAATACACCGTTACTGCTAACAGTAATATTTAACAGTAGTGTGACAATACACCATAACTGCTAACAGTAATATTTAACAGTAGTGTGACAATACAGCGTAACTGCTAATAGTAATATTTAACAATAGTGTGACAATACACCGTAACTGCTAACAGTAATATTTAACAGTAGTGTGACAATACACCATAACTGCTAACAGTAATATTTAACAGTAGTGTGACAATACACCGTAACTGCTAATAGTAATATTTAACAGTAGTGTGACAATACTCCATAACTGCTAACAGTAATATTTAACAGTAGTGTGACAATACACCGTAACTGCTAACAGTAATATTTAACAGTAGTGTGACAATACACCGTAACTGCTAACAGTAATATTTAACAGTAGTGTGACAATACACCATAACTGCTAACAGTAATATTTAACAGTAGTGTGACAATACACCGTAACTGCTAACAGTAATATTTAACAGTAGTGTGACAATACACCGTAACTGCTAATAGTAATATTTAACAGTAGTGTGACAATACACCATAACTGCTAACAGTAATATTTAACAGTAGTGTGACAA
Source organism: Saccoglossus kowalevskii (assembly GCF_978046115.1). Lineage (NCBI taxonomy): Eukaryota > Metazoa > Hemichordata > Enteropneusta > Harrimaniidae > Saccoglossus > Saccoglossus kowalevskii. Next base: position 25,964,916 of record NC_140661.1, on the reverse strand, counting down.
TACACCGTAACTGCTAACAGTAATATTTAACAGTAGTGTGACAATACACCGTAACTGCTAATAGTAATATTTAACAGTAGTGTGACAATACACCGTAACTGCTAACAGTAATATTTAACAGTAGTGTGACAATACACCGTAACTGCTAATAGTAATATTTAACAGTAGTGTGACAATACACCGTAACTGCTAACAGTAATATTTAACAGTAGTGTGACAATACACCATAACTGCTAACAGTAATATTTAACAGTAGTGTGACAATACACCGTAACTGCTAATAGTAATATTTAACAGTAGTGTGACAATACACCGTAACTGCTAATAGTAATATTTAACAGTAGTGTGACAATACACCGTAACTGCTAATAGTAATATTTAACAGTAGTGTGACAATACACCGTAACTGATAATAGTAATATTTAACAGTAGTGTGACAATCCACCGTAACTGCTAATAGTAATATTTAACAGTAGTGACAATACACCATAACTGCTAACAGTAATATTTAACAGTAGTGTGACAATACACCATAACTGCTAACAGTAATATTTAACAGTAGTGTGACAATACACCGTAACTGCTAACAGTAATATTTAACAGTAGTGTGACAATACACCATAACTGCTAATAGTAATATTTAACAGTAGTGTGACAATCCACCGTAACTGCTAATAGTAATATTTAACAGTAGTGACAATACACCATAACTGCTAACAGTAATATTTAACAGTAGTGTGATAATACACCATAACTGCTAACAGTAATATTTAACAGTAGTGTGACAATACACCGTAACTGCTAACAGTAATATTTAACAGTAGTGTGACAATACGCCGTAACTGCTAACAGTAATATTTAACAGTAGTGTGACAATACACCGTAACTGCTAACAGTAATATTTAACAGTAGTGTGACAATACACCGTAACTGCTAACAGTAATATTTAACAGTAGTGTGACAATACACCGTAACTGCTAATAGTAATATTTAACAGTAGTGTGACAATACACCGTAACTGTTAATAGTAATATTTAACAGTAGTGTGACAATACGCCGAACTGCTAACAGTAATATTTAACAGTAGTGTGACAATACACCGTAACTGCTAACAGTAATATTTAACAGTAGTGACAATACACCATAACTGCTAATAGTAATATTTAACAGTAGTGTGACAATATACCGTAACTGCTAATAGTAATATTTAACAGTAGTGACAATACACCATAACTGCTAACAGTAATATTTAACAGTAGTGTGACAATACACCGTAACTGCTAACAGTAATATTTAACAGTAGTGTGACAATACACCGTAACTGCTAATAGTAATATTTAACAGTAGTGACAATACACCATAACTGCTAACAGTAATATTTAACAGTAGTGTGACAATACACCGTAACTGCTAACAGTAATATTTAACAGTAGTGTGACAATACACCGTAACTGCTAATAGTAATATTTAACAGTAGTGTGACAATACACCGTAACTGCTAATAGTAATATTTAACAGTAGTGTGACAATACACCGTAACTGCTAATAGTAATATTTAACAGTAGTGTGACAATACACCATAACTGCTAATAGTAATATTTAACAGTAGTGTGACAATACACCGTAACTGCTAATAGTAATATTTAACAGTAGTGACAATACACCATAACTGCTAACAGTAATATTTAACAGTAGTGTGACAATACACCGTAACTGCTAATAGTAATATTTAACAGTAGTGTGACAATACACCGTAACTGCTAATAGTAATATTTAACAGTAGTGACAATACACCATAACTGCTAACAGTAATATTTAACAGTAGTGTGACAATACACCGTAACTGCTAACAGTAATATTTAACAGTAGTGTGACAATACACCGTAACTGCTAATAGTAATATTTAACAGTAGTGTGACAATACACCGTAACTGCTAACAGTAATATTTTACAGTAGTGACAATACACCATAACTGCTAATAGTAATATTTAACAGTAGTGTGACAATACACCGTAACTGCTAATAGTAATATTTAACAGTAGTGTGACAATACACCGTAACTGCTAACAGTAATATTTAACAGTAGTGTGACAATACACCATAACTGCTAATAGTAATATTTAACAGTAGTGACAATACACCATAACTGCTAATAGTAATATTTAACAGTAGTGTGACAATACACCGTAACTGCTAATAGTAATATTTAACAGTAGTGTGACAATACACCGTAACTGCTAATAGTAATATTTAACAGTAGTGTGACAATACACCGTAACTGCTAATAGTAATATTTAACAGTAGTGACAATACACCGTAACTGCTAACAGTAATATTTAACAGTAGTGTGACAATACACCGTAACTGCTAACAGTACTATTTAACAGTAGTGTGACAATACACCGTAACTGCTAATAGTAATATTTAACAGTAGTGACAATACACCGTAACTGCTAACAGTAATATTTAACAGTAGTGTGACAATACACCGTAACTGCTAACAGTAATATTTAACAGTAGTGTGACAATACACCGTAACTGCTAATAGTAATATTTAACAGTAGTGACAATACACCGTAACTGCTAACAGTAATATTTAACAGTAGTGTGACAATACACCGTAACTGCTAACAGTAATATTTAACAGTAGTGTGACAATACACCGTAACTGCTAATAGTAATATTTAACAGTAGTGTGACAATACCCCATAACTGCTAACAGCAATATTTAACAGTAGTGTGACAATACACCGTAACTGCTAACAGTAATATTTAACAGTAGTGTGACAATACACCGTAACTGCTAATAGTAATATTTAACAGTAGTGTGACAATACACCATAAATGCTAACAGCAATATTTAACAGTAGTGTGGCAATACACCGTAACTGCTAATAGTAATATTTAACAGTAGTGTGACAATACACCATAACTGCTAATAGTAATATTTAACAGTAGTGTGACAATACACCGTAACTGCTAATAGTAATATTTAACAGTAGTGTGACAATACACCGTAACTGCTAATAGTAATATTTAACAGTAGTGTGACAATACACCATAACTGCTAACAGCAATATTTAACAGTAGTGTGACAATACACCGTAACTGCTAATAGTAATATTTAACAGTAGTGTGACAATACACCATAACTGCTAACAGTAATATTTAACAGTAGTGTGACAATACACCGTAACTGCTAACAGCAATATTTAACAGTAGTGTGACAATACACCGTAACTGCTAATAGTAATATTTAACAGTAGTGTGACAATACACCATAACTGCTAATAGTAATATTTAACAGTAGTGTGGACAATCCACCGTAACTGCTAACAGTAATATTTAACAGTAGTGTGACAATACACCGTAACTGCTAACAGTAATATTTAACAGTAGTGTGACAATACACCGTAACTGCTAACAGTAATATTTAACAGTAGTGTGACAATACACCATAACTGCTAATAGTAATATTTAACAGTAGTGTGACAATCCACCGTAACTGCTAATAGTAATATTTAACAGTAGTGACAATACACCATAACTGCTAACAGTAATATTTAACAGTAGTGTGACAATACACCATAACTGCTAACAGTAATATTTAACAGTAGTGTGACAATACACCGTAACTGCTAACAGTAATATTTAACAGTAGTGTGACAATACGCCGTAACTGCTAACAGTAATATTTAACAGTAGTGTGACAATACACCGTAACTGCTAACAGTAATATTTAACAGTAGTGTGACAATACACCGTAACTGCTAACAGTAATATTTAACAGTAGTGTGACAATACACCGTAACTGCTAATAGTAATATTTAACAGTAGAGTGACAATACACCGTAACTGCTAATAGTAATATTTAACAGTAGTGTGACAATACACCGAACTGCTAACAGTAATATTTAACAGTAGTGTGACAATACACCGTAACTGCTAACAGTAATATTTAACAGTAGTGACAATACACCATAACTGCTAATAGTAATATTTAACAGTAGTGTGACAATACACCGTAACTGCTAATAGTAATATTTAACAGTAGTGACAATACACCATAACTGCTAACAGTAATATTTAACAGTAGTGTGACAATACACCGTAACTGCTAATAGTAATATTTAACAGTAGTGACAATACACCATAACTGCTAACAGTAATATTTAACAGTAGTGTGACAATACACCGTAACTGCTAATAGTAATATTTAACAGTAGTGTGACAATACACCGTAACTGCTAATAGTAATATTTAACAGTAGTGACAATACACCATAACTGCTAACAGTAATATTTAACAGTAGTGTGACAATACACCGTAACTGCTAACAGTAATATTTAACAGTAGTGTGACAATACACCGTAACTGCTAATAGTAATATTTAACAGTAGTGTGACAATACACCGTAACTGCTAACAGTAATATTTAACAGTAGTGACAATACACCATAACTGCTAATAGTAATATTTAACAGTAGTGTGACAATACACCGTAACTGCTAATAGTAATATTTAACAGTAGTGTGACAATACACCGTAACTGCTAACAGTAATATTTAACAGTAGTGTGACAATACACCATAACTGCTAATAATAATATTTAACAGTAGTGACAATACACCATAACTGCTAATAGTAATATTTAACAGTAGTGTGACAATACACCGTAACTGCTAATAGTAATATTTAACAGTAGTGTGACAATACACCGTAACTGCTAATAGTAATATTTAACAGTAGTGTGACAATACACCGTAACTGCTAATAGTAATATTTAACAGTAGTGACAATACACCGTAACTGCTAACAGTAATATTTAACAGTAGTGTGACAATACACCGTAACTGCTAACAGTAATATTTAACAGTAGTGTGACAATACACCGTAACTGCTAATAGTAATATTTAACAGTAGTGACAATACACCGTAACTGCTAACAGTAATATTTAACAGTAGTGTGACAATACACCGTAACTGCTAACAGTAATATTTAACAGTAGTGTGACAATACACCGTAACTGCTAATAGTAATATTTAACAGTAGTGACAATACACCGTAACTGCTAACAGTAATATTTAACAGTAGTGTGACAATACACCGTAACTGCTAACAGTAATATTTAACAGTAGTGTGACAATACACCGTAACTGCTAATAGTAATATTTAACAGTAGTGTGACAATACCCCATAACTGCTAACAGCAATATTTAACAGTAGTGTGACAATACACCGTAACTGCTAACAGTAATATTTAACAGTAGTGTGACAATACACCGTAACTGCTAATAGTAATATTTAACAGTAGTGTGACAATACACCATAACTGCTAACAGCAATATTTAACAGTAGTGTGACAATACACCGTAACTGCTAATAGTAATATTTAACAGTAGTGTGACAATACACCATAACTGCTAATAGTAATATTTAACAGTAGTGTGACAATACACCGTAACTGCTAATAGTAATATTTAACAGTAGTGTGACAATACACCGTAACTGCTAATAGTAATATTTAACAGTAGTGTGACAATACACCATAACTGCTAACAGCAATATTTAACAGTAGTGTGACAATACACCGTAACTGCTAATAGTAATATTTAACAGTAGTGTGACAATACACCATAACTGCTAACAGTAATATTTAACAGTAGTGTGACAATACACCGTAACTGCTAACAGCAATATTTAACAGTAGTGTGACAATACACCGTAACTGCTAATAGTAATATTTAACAGTAGTGTGACAATACACCATAACTGCTAATAGTAATATTTAACAGTAGTGTGACAATCCACCGTAACTGCTAACAGTAATATTTAACAGTAGTGTGACAATACACCGTAACTGCTAACAGTAATATGTAACAGTAGTGTGACAATACACCGTAACTGCTAACAGTAATATTTAACAGTAGTGTGACAATACACCATAACTGCTAATAGTAATATTTAACAGTAGTGTGACAATCCACCGTAACTGCTAATAGTAATATTTAACAGTAGTGACAATACACCATAACTGCTAACAGTAATATTTAACAGTAGTGTGACAATACACCGTAACTGCTAACAGTAATATTTAACAGTAGTGTGACAATACACCGTAATTGCTAATAGTAATATTTAACAGTAGTGACAATACACCGTAACTGCTAACAGTAATATTTAACAGTAGTGTGACAATACACCGTAACTGCTAACAGTAATATTTAACAGTAGTGTGACAATACACCGTAACTGCTAATAGTAATATTTAACAGTAGTGTGACAATACCCCATAACTGCTAACAGCAATATTTAACAGTAGTGTGACAATACACCGTAACTGCTAACAGTAATATTTAACAGTAGTGTGACAATACACCGTAACTGCTAATAGTAATATTTAACAGTAGTGTGACAATACACCATAACTGCTAACAGCAATATTTAACAGTAGTGTGACAATACACCGTAACTGCTAATAGTAATATTTAACAGTAGTGTGACAATACACCATAACTGCTAATAGTAATATTTAACAGTAGTGTGACAATACACCGTAACTGCTAACAGCAATATTTAACAGTAGTGTGACAATACACCGTAACTGCTAATAGTAATATTTAACAGTAGTGTGACAATACACCATAACTGCTAACAGCAATATTTAACAGTAGTGTGACAATACACCGTAACTGCTAATAGTAATATTTAACAGTAGTGTGACAATACACCATAACTGCTAACAGTAATATTTAACAGTAGTGTGACAATACACCGTAACTGCTAACAGCAATATTTAACAGTAGTGTGACAATACACCGTAACTGCTAACAGTAATATTTAACAGTAGTGTGACAATACACCGTAACTGCTAACAGTAATATTTAACAGTAGTGTGACAATACACCGTAACTGCTAATAGTAATATTTAACAGTAGAGTGACAATACACCGTAACTGCTAATAGTAATATTTAATAGTAGTGTGACAATACACCGAACTGCTAACAGTAATATTTAACAGTAGTGTGACAATACACCGTAACTGCTAACAGTAATATTTAACAGTAGTGACAATACACCATAACTGCTAATAGTAATATTTAACAGTAGTGTGACAATACACCGTAACTGCTAATAGTAATATTTAACAGTAGTGACAATACACCATAACTGCTAACAGTAATATTTAACAGTAGTGTGACAATACACCGTAACTGCTAACAGTAATATTTAACAGTAGTGTGACAATACACCGTAACTGCTAATAGTAATATTTAACAGTAGTGACAATACACCATAACTGCTAACAGTAATATTTAACAGTAGTGTGACAATACACCGTAACTGCTAACAGTAATATTTAACAGTAGTGTGACAATACACCGTAACTGATAATAGTAATAATTAACAGTAGTGTGACAATACACCGTAACTGCTAATAGTAATATTTAACAGTAGTGTGACAATACACCGTAACTGCTAATAGTAATATTTAACAGTAGTGTGACAATACACCGTAACTGCTAATAGTAATATTTAACAGTAGTGTGACAATACACCGTAACTGCTAATAGTAATATTTAACAGTAGTGACAATACACCATAACTGCTAACAGTAATATTTAACAGTAGTGTGACAATACACCGTAACTGCTAATAGTAATATTTAACAGTAGTGTGACAATACACCGTAACTGCTAATAGTAATATTTAACAGTAGTGACAATACACCATAACTGCTAACAGTAATATTTAACAGTAGTGTGACAATACACCGTAACTGCTAACAGTAATATTTAACAGTAGTGTGACAATACACCGTAACTGCTAATAGTAATATTTAACAGTAGTGTGACAATACACCGTAACTGCTAACAGTAATATTTAACAGTAGTGACAATACACCATAACTGCTAATAGTAATATTTAACAGTAGTGTGACAATACACCGTAACTGCTAATAGTAATATTTAACAGTAGTGTGACAATACACCATAACTGCTAACAGTAATATTTAACAGTAGTGTGACAATACACCGTAACTGCTAACAGCAATATTTAACAGTAGTGTGACAATACACCGTTACTGCTAATAGTAATATTTAACAGTAGTGTGACAATACACCATAACTGCTAATAGTAACATTTAACAGTAGTGTGACAATCCACCGTAACTGCTAACAGTAATATTTAACAGTAGTGTGACAATACACCGTAACTGCTAACAGTAATATGTAACAGTAGTGTGACAATACACCGTAACTGCTAACAGTAATATTTAACAGTAGTGTGACAATACACCATAACTGCTAATAGTAATATTTAACAGTAGTGTGACAATCCACCGTAACTGCTAATAGTAATATTTAACAGTAGTGACAATACACCATAACTGCTAACAGTAATATTTAACAGTAGTGTGACAATACACCGTAACTGCTAACAGTAATATTTAACAGTAGTGTGACAATACACCGTAACTGCTAATAGTAATATTTAACAGTAGAGTGACAATACACCGTAACTGCTAATAGTAATATTTAATAGTAGTGTGACAATACACCGAACTGCTAACAGTAATATTTAACAGTAGTGTGACAATACACCGTAACTGCTAACAGTAATATTTAACAGTAGTGACAATACACCATAACTGCTAATAGTAATATTTAACAGTAGTGTGACAATACACCGTAACTGCTAATAGTAATATTTAACAGTAGTGACAATACACCATAACTGCTAACAGTAATATTTAACAGTAGTGTGACAATACACCGTAACTGCTAACAGTAATATTTAACAGTAGTGTGACAATACACCGTAACTGCTAATAGTAATATTTAACAGTAGTGACAATACACCATAACTGCTAACAGTAATATTTAACAGTAGTGTGACAATACACCGTAACTGCTAACAGTAATATTTAACAGTAGTGTGACAATACACCGTAACTGATAATAGTAATAATTAACAGTAGTGTGACAATACACCGTAACTGCTAATAGTAATATTTAACAGTAGTGTGACAATACACCGTAACTGCTAATAGTAATATTTAACAGTAGTGTGACAATACACCGTAACTGCTAATAGTAATATTTAACAGTAGTGTGACAATACACCGTAACTGCTAATAGTAATATTTAACAGTAGTGACAATACACCATAACTGCTAACAGTAATATTTAACAGTAGTGTGACAATACACCGTAACTGCTAATAGTAATATTTAACAGTAGTGTGACAATACACCGTAACTGCTAATAGTAATATTTAACAGTAGTGACAATACACCATAACTGCTAACAGTAATATTTAACAGTAGTGTGACAATACACCGTAACTGCTAACAGTAATATTTAACAGTAGTGTGACAATACACCGTAACTGCTAATAGTAATATTTAACAGTAGTGTGACAATACACCGTAACTGCTAACAGTAATATTTAACAGTAGTGACAATACACCATAACTGCTAATAGTAATATTTAACAGTAGTGTGACAATACACCGTAACTGCTAATAGTAATATTTAACAGTAGTGTGACAATACACCGTAACTGCTAACAGTAATATTTAACAGTAGTGTGACAATACACCATAACTGCTAATAGTAATATTTAACAGTAGTGACAATACACCATAACTGCTAATAGTAATATTTAACAGTAGTGTGACAATACACCGTAACTGCTAATAGTAATATTTAACAGTAGTGTGACAATACACCGTAACTGCTAATAGTAATATTTAACAGTAGTGTGACAATACACCGTAACTGCTAATAGTAATATTTAACAGTAGTGACAATACACCGTAACTGCTAACAGTAATATTTAACAGTAGTGTGACAATACACCGTAACTGCTAACAGTAATATTTAACAGTAGTGTGACAATACACCGTAACTGCTAATAGTAATATTTAACAGTAGTGACAATACACCGTAACTGCTAACAGTAATATTTAACAGTAGTGTGACAATACACCGTAACTGCTAACAGTAATATTTAACAGTAGTGTGACAATACACCGTAACTGCTAATAGTAATATTTAACAGTAGTGACAATACACCGTAACTGCTAACAGTAATATTTAACAGTAGTGTGACAATACACCGTAACTGCTAACAGTAATATTTAACAGTAGTGTGACAATACACCGTAACTGCTAATAGTAATATTTAACAGTAGTGTGACAATACACCATAACTGCTAACAGCAATATTTAACAGTAGTGTGACAATACACCGTAACTGCTAACAGTAATATTTAACAGTAGTGTGACAATACACCGTAACTGCTAATAGTAATATTTAACAGTAGTGTGACAATACACCATAACTGCTAATAGTAATATTTAACAGTAGTGTGACAATACACCGTAACTGCTAATAGTAATATTTAACAGTAGTGTGACAATACACCGTAACTGCTAATAGTAATATTTAACAGTAGTGTGACAATACACCATAACTGCTAACAGCAATATTTAACAGTAGTGTGACAATACACCATAACTGCTAATAGTAATATTTAACAGTAGTGTGACAATACACCGTAACTGCTAATAGTAATATTTAACAGTAGTGTGACAATACACCGTAACTGCTAACAGTAATATTTAACAGTAGTGTGACAATACACCATAACTGCTAATAGTAATATTTAACAGTAGTGACAATACACCATAACTGCTAATAGTAATATTTAACAGTAGTGTGACAATACACCGTAACTGCTAATAGTAATATTTAACAGTAGTGTGACAATACACCGTAACTGCTAATAGTAATATTTAACAGTAGTGTGACAATACACCGTAACTGCTAATAGTAATATTTAACAGTAGTGACAATACACCGTAACTGCTAACAGTAATATTTAACAGTAGTGTGACAATACACCGTAACTGCTAACAGTAATATTTAACAGTAGTGTGACAATACACCGTAACTGCTAATAGTAATATTTAACAGTAGTGACAATACACCGTAACTGCTAACAGTAATATTTAACAGTAGTGTGACAATACACCGTAACTGCTAACAGTAATATTTAACAGTAGTGTGACAATACACCGTAACTGCTAATAGTAATATTTAACAGTAGTGACAATACACCGTAACTGCTAACAGTAATATTTAACAGTAGTGTGACAATACACCGTAACTGCTAACAGTAATATTTAACAGTAGTGTGACAATACACCGTAACTGCTAATAGTAATATTTAACAGTAGTGTGACAATACACCATAACTGCTAACAGCAATATTTAACAGTAGTGTGACAATACACCGTAACTGCTAACAGTAATATTTAACAGTAGTGTGACAATACACCGTAACTGCTAATAGTAATATTTAACAGTAGTGTGACAATACACCATAACTGCTAACAGCAATATTTAACAGTAGTGTGACAATACACCGTAACTGCTAATAGTAATATTTAACAGTAGTGTGACAATACACCATAACTGCTAATAGTAATATTTAACAGTAGTGTGACAATACACCGTAACTGCTAATAGTAATATTTAACAGTAGTGTGACAATACACCGTAACTGCTAATAGTAATATTTAACAGTAGTGTGACAATACACCATAACTGCTAACAGCAATATTTAACAGTAGTGTGACAATACACCATAACTGCTAATAGTAATATTTAACAGTAGTGTGACAATCCACCGTAACTGCTAACAGTAATATTTAACAGTAGTGTGACAATACACCGTAACTGCTAACAGTAATATTTAACAGTAGTGTGACAATACACCATAACTGCTAATAGTAATATTTAACAGTAGTGTGACAATCCACCGTAACTGCTAACAGTAATATTTAACAGTAGTGTGACAATACACCGTAACTGCTAATAGTAATATTTAACAGTAGTGTGACAATACACCATAACTGCTAATAGTAATATTTAACAGTAGTGTGACAATCCACCGTAACTGGTAACAGTAATATTTAACAGTAGTGTGACAATACACCATAACTGCTAATAGTAATATTTAACAGTAGTGTGACAATACACCATAACTGCTAATAGTAATATTTAACAGTAGTGTGACAATACACTATAACTGCTAATAGTAATATTTAACAGTAGTGTGACAATACACCATAACTGCTAATAGTAATATTTAACAGTAGTGTGACAATACACCGTAACTGCTAACAGTAATATTTAACAGTAGTGTGACAATACACAGTAACTGCTAATAGTAATATTTAACAGTAGTGTGACAATACACCGTAACTGCTAATAGTAATATTTAACAGTAGTGTGACAATACACCATAACTGCTAATAGTAATATTTAACAGTAGTGTGACAATCCACCGTAACTGGTAACAGGAATATTTAACAGTAGTGTGACAATACACCGTAACTGGTAACAGTAATATTTAACAGTAGTGTGACAATAATGCGCTTACGTCATTCACACTAACCCCCAACAACAACGCAACAATGTAGTGGCAATAATGCACTAACAGTATTGCTCAGCAGTAACCTTTAACAGTAGTCGGCGCGATAATAAGTTCACATATGTGTATCAAGCTTCTCATTGTAAGTTGTAGTATATAGTTCTACAACACTGCCGTTGAGCATAATAGGAGATGTGGATTTCACATAATCATAGAATAGCGACTACCCAAAGTTAAATCAGTACGTAAATAAAATTGATATGGGCACGATTGACCACCGCTGCTGCTGAATCCCTATTTACCGCTGAGTTGTCAGTCCTTGGTAAATTACATCACTGGTGTGTTGCCATCTTGGAATTTTCCAACGCGGCAACCCGCTAACTTCTGAGTCGGCGAACGGTCGTTCTGCTGAAAGTTGCCTCCCCAGACAGGAACCAAACTTTCACTAAGTGTTCATCTGATACATTTCAGTCGGTTTGAACAGTCTACACCATCATGCAACCTTCTAGTAGTGGCGTGAAGCTAAGCGATTAGGTGCCGTACGCGAGCGCCGGTTCTAGTCATGCACGCAGTACGTGTTTACTATAATTTGAGTATTTACTTTGCCGTTTATTCGGTGTTATTTGCTTACTTTACTTCCTATGTCAACATCAACTATGAGTTTAAAAATTATTTCTCAGTACTTCTCATCAACCAGTGTATTAACACACCTTTTTCTACATTGCTGGGATAAGTGAAATAATACAGACCATTTTAGCCCTCACCAGGACGCTTACTCATTGTGTTACTTGATATTAATTTTATTAGTTCAAAATACTTTTTTAGTTATTTTTGTACTGAAATCCAGTTTCTAATTATGTTTTCTATTTTACTGTTCAGATCACGACACCCTACTGTAACAAGCTTTGACCTATCTATCCAATGTTTTCTTTTGTCTTATTTTCAACATATTCTAGAAGCTCTATTTATCTTCTAAATTATGTTTTTGTAATTAGTTACCAGAATATCTTATGAAAAACTGCTGGTATCACGAAATTATTGAAAGCTCTTTTATTGATGATTATAGACTCCAGAAATAGTGTCATTTATTAGCAGACATCTGGTGAGCTTCAAACTGCAAGCTGGAAAAAAGAAACGGGAGAATAACAGCCACGTTTGGAAAATAAGGATGAAATATTATTTCAATTTGGAAAAACGACTATTCAAACAACAATTTCATAACATTCTCATAACATAAGAAAAATGCGTTCACCTTTTTTGATTATTTCAATATATCAGCAATTGGAGCCTAAGTTAGGGCTGTCATTGCGACCCCTTAGCTCCTTGGTTGTTTATCAACATAGCATTTAACTACAGACCCACATACATGTGAACATTACCAGATTGCGCTAATAGTCGGAATTTGGTTTCTCCTCGCAGCAGTCTTCCAAGTGCAGGTTAGTGTACGATATATGTTTATCAAAACGATATTCTGAAGTGTCTTCTCTGTGAACATTGAGTAGAGCTATTCTTGTTGTGCATTACTACACAGTACTGGACTAATAATACTTTTGTTAACCTTTCAAAATATTTACTCTTTATTAATCGATGTTGAACATCCAATGTGTATTACATTGTTGCAACATGTTGTTTATAAGTGTTTAAACTAATTTGACCGCAATCTACGAATATGTGTCTGCCTGTATGAATGTTTAGTTGTGTGATGTGCTTTTTCCCGTCAATACCTTAAAAAACAATGGCTTAATTGAGATGGTACTTTGTATTAAATTGCATATAACACTTATTCATTGTGTTGCCTATCATCTAGCTGAATCTGCTTAGATGCTAAAACAAGCAGTTGTATAATAAATGTTCAGTAAGCATCAATAGTTTTGAATTTAGAAGCATCTTCTATCATTTATATTATGTGGATCTGTAGTTTTATGCTTTGTGTTAATGTCCACTGGAAAGTATATGTGATATCGTAAATGTCTGTCCTGCCCATTGTCTCCAATCTATATTTTTTACTGTCAATAATAATGAATGAGCTCATAAATTTCGTGATGTTATACACCATCTTATTTTGGCTTGTAAATTTTAATAAAGTCTTCACATAAATTCTTGGTCCATTATTTATAATAACTCTTGATTGAGGCTACACAGATATGTTTTTTAGGGGTTCAAATTCCGCAAACCTAAATCGGAGAACCAATTGAATGACCGCCGTTTTTGCACAGTGCAAGCACCGTCGTACTTCCTTCCGACCATATCTTTATTTTTCACGTGTCTAATACGATATCATTCAAGCATCACGCATAAATCCTAAATGGTATGTGCACGAACATTAGTCTCACAGTTTAGGTTGATATGGTTATTGGATAATGCCCAATATCAGCATTCGGAGTTCGACTCGTTTAATGCGGTTCATATTATTTTAGCTTCTATACACCCCAAATTACCGATATTGGGCGATAATCTCATAATACATTAGTCTTATAAAAGAAGCGTAATATTGGATTCAAACAGGCGTAATTTTGTATTAAATGAATATAATCTAACATCATCTACATAACAACATCTACATTAGACATCATATATTTTTTTTACTAAAATGCATTAATTCAAAATGGCTTTATTTTTCATTAGTTTAATATTAAACTTTTTTAAACACAGATAACAGGCAGACCCGACAACGCTTTTTAGGTAAAAGCATATTAGTCGATATCATAGTGAAAGATCAATGTCTATAAATATTCGTAAAAAGACATAAACTAATCCCAAAGTTGTTGGATGTTAACATGTAGTATGGTCTCAGGAGTAATAAACTCTCCGACATCAGAGAAAAACATGTTTATTGAATTAACTTTTGTTATATGTCATCTATATTACCACGCTTCTATTATTGTATGGTTAAAATATTGCACGGTCATATCAATATACTGCCCCTGTTCTGTGGTGTTTTACAATTTATTTTATACTCAACAAACATCTTTTAATAATAAATATTATTATTAATATCAATACTTTCTGAATAGGCAAATATTGGTGGTCGGATTCCCAGAAGCTATAGTTACATATATCAATGGATAAAGTATGATACAAACAAACACGCAATACTATATTCTTATTTCAGGACCTGCGTTGATTGGCACTAGCGAAGATATGAAGTTGTACACAAAAGGTTATGCTGAGAAAAAGTGGGATGGTCCTGTTCAAAATTCATGCTGTATGATGAGAATTGCAGTTATGCCTGACGGTAGGTTACTTGGAGTCGGTGAAGACAATCAACTATATACTAACATGTCAATTTATGTGACTGTAAGATGGTACAATCATCGCTGTATCCTCAACCACAGGCACAAAACTGATGACTCGTCCCGATGTGAACAGTGAATGGACAACCAGCCGTAAATTCAACGATGTTGTTCGCATTGATGTACTGCCAGACGGCACAGTTTTAGGTATCACTAAAACAGGAGGACTCAAGCGACGTGTTGGTGGAATTGATGGTACATGGCAATACCAGAGAACTTTTCAATTCAACCTGACGGAATCGTACTAGGTATTGAAAAAGGCGGATGTGGTGTTCACGCCCTTGACTTAGAGACTGGTAAATGGGGAGAACAATTACCTGAATCTGAATGTGTAACAGCTATTGTGTCTCCTGGTAATTTGAGTGAGTACAGTGTTCATAATACAACATAATCATTATTTGCATTCTACCTGACGAAAAATAGAAGAGAATATGCAAATGATTGTAATTATTTTTATTGTGTTTTAGAAGTTGGGTAAGCACGTGAACTAAATCTGAACACGCAGAAGTTTTAAAAACTAAGAACTAGTTGTTAGATAAATGAGACCCATGTATATTCCATTTTTTGGTCATTAAATTTGTACTTTTTTGTACTATAAATTTGTACAATTTGATAAATGTTATGGCGCATGTAATCATGAGTTTATATTTCTAATTTAACCATAATTAGCAATATTGTAGAATCTTAAAAAAAAATGTGACATATGTATGTATATGTCTAGGTTGTCAATTGTTTCACTTCCTCTGAATTAATTTAATCTGTATTTGATAGTATCAATAGTTATTTGCCTCCGCAAAAACTGTCGTTTGCATATATTATTACTTTATTTATTAAGTTTCAAGGCAAGGTTAAAATAGGTGAACTATGTATTAATCATATCACCCTTCTGTCTTAGGTGTATGAAACAGAATAATTACTAGCTATAGCAACATATATATTTCTATTTAAAGGATTCCCTGAGCCGACTGAAGAACCAAAAACAGAAGCACCAACCGAGGCCCCAACAGATGCACCAAGCGAGGCTCCAACATATGCACCAACAGAGGCACCAACGAAGGCACCAACGGAGGCTCCAACAGAAGCAACGCCATCACCACCACCTTCGAGTACGTAATCATTCAACATTTAAAACGTTCTGACTGCATTTTAAAGCGCCTTACTATGAGCTACAAATTCCGACTCATGGTATTGGTTGTTATAGTGTAAACATGTGAATGTGTTGCCCATTCGTCGTTCTCGCTTCGCCCATTAAACACGCTTTCATTGGAATATTTTTCATTACCTCGCATGTATGAGCGATGATATATCATTTGCCAAATTATGAAGACCGATATTTCTACATACAATTTAATCTGGTCACATCTTTCTAGTTGAGATAGTGTATGTCAATATATAGATGTGAAACGTCATTGTGATATTCCACATATACCTCAGATTATTATTGGAACGCACACACTTGTCGTTGAATCCCATCTCGAACTAGTGGGGTTTGAATTTGTAAATAAGGTGAAAATGCCTGTAGGCCAATGCATGTGTTTTCATGTAATATATCATACCATCTGCAATTGACACGTCACTGTCTGTTACAGTATAATAAATTGAACAACATCTATATAAAGGTGTATTAAAAGCGATCGTTACTCACGCACATCCCTAAATATATACTTCTGTATTTTTCGAAAACGTCTGTCTATATTGAGTATTAGCTTGATATTACTTTTCAATATACCCGTGCACAACAGAGTGAGTATGACAAGGTCGCTGATGTGGAACTGTTGCAGCTGTTTTATTATCACAAGCAACAGCAAAAGGTAGGGAATTTTTTTCATATTTTCACATTTTATCATACTCTGTGCTCGATAAAGCTACCACTACAGCTTTTCTCACCGGTACCAGTAGTTCCAGTCGCGAGTCGCAAATGACCCGTGAGGAGTACAATTTTTGTCTCAATTTGGTGGCAAAACATTTGAATTTTTCATATGAAAAAAATATAATTTGAACTTAGTTCACATGAAAAGTAGCAAACAACAAATAATCGAACATAGTATGTACATATACATATATTCCAGAAAATATTGCACTAAGGGGAACAGCAAGCCAAATCAGCAATGCTTATAGTGGACCACCTAATTACGCTATTGATGGAAATGACGATTCCATATATCGTCATCACAGGTGTAGTTGTACTGCAAAGGAACAGGACGCTTGGTGGAAACTAGATTTGGGAGAAACATACTCTATATCTGAAGTGGTAATAACAAATCGACAAGATTGTTGTTGTAAGTATATACCAATTAAAAAAATAATACACGGAACGTAATATTATTTTTTCAGTTTTCGTTCTTTGTAAGATGTTTGAAATTAACAATTTGAATCGTAAACTGAAATATACCATATCCATTATTTTTCGAATTGGTGCAATATGTTCATAGATGTAGTTGCTTATTTATAAAATGGTAATCATAATTTCATGTCTAAATAACACAGACTTTAAATATTTCATTTCATTATAGTTTCTTGAAGTAATGTCATTCATCGCCCGTAGGAATCAATATCCCTCAATAAACCCAACACCATAAAAATGCATATTCGATATTTCAGCTGAGAGAATTGACGGAGCTGTGGTGTCAGTTGGTGACAGTTATGATATAAGCCAAAATGATCAATGTGGAGATCAAATAGACTGGAACGCCAACACATATGGAGAGAAGATCACATTTGATTGTCAGCTCAGTGGGCGATATGTTGCCGCACAACTGAAAGATCATAACAACTATCTACAGCTGTGTGAAGTGGAAGTGTTTGGAAAAAAACAATCATCGCCGGGTAAGTAATATCAAAGAAGATGGATGTAAGTGTTCAAGAATTGAGAACTTCATATTTTCGATCATCCAACTGATGATTGCGTGATAATGAATCAATTATTAAAACAAAAACTTTAGTTTCACTAACAGCACAAACATGAAAACACGTATATTTGGCAAAATGTGACATTCTTATAAGATCTAACTAATTGTTACTATGTTGTACTTAAATAGAAAATGTTGCAATAAAAGGAATAGCAAGTCAAATCAGCAATGCTTATAGTGGACCACCTAATTACGCTATTGATGGAAATGATGATTCCATATATCGTCATCGCAGGTGTAGTTGTACTGCAAAGGAACAGGACACTTGGTGGAAACTAGATTTGGGAGAAACATACTCTATATGTCAAGTGATAATAACCAATCGGTAAGATTGTTGTTGTAAGTATATACCAATTAAAAAATAATACATGGAATGCAATAATATTATCACAAATGTTATTCTTTGTAAATCGTTTGATATAAACAATTTGAATCATAAAATAAAATATATGAAAATTTCTGCTTACAACTGTTAAAAGGGGAATTTGGATTATAACAGGAGCTAAATCCAACTTTAAGCTTATAATCGGTCCATTCAGTTAATCGGATTATTTAAAAGTTTCAAAATAACACAAATTAGCCTATGAAAAGGTTAATTTATTACCAACAAATAAATGAATATAAAATCCGTTACAATTCTAAAAAAAAAATCGAATTATTCTTCATAATACGCGCGGTGAACTTTTTTGATTCACTCCGACGACTAAACCATGAATGTCACTTGAGTTTATACATATTCTGGATATTGTACTGAATTAAATAAAAAAATAATAAATAGAACATCAGCGAGCTCGAGATATAAAAATGACAAGTGAGCTGCGGACACAGTCACTTTATTGAAATCTTTGCGTCACACCTCTCAAGGCAGCATCAGTACCGAACGCCAATCTCTTGATTGGAGATTTGTGTTGAAATACAATCATTTTCTATTGCGGTATACGCAAGACGGTGAACAACTTATGTTTTTTAACATCACTTCACCCATCAATTTGTAAAAATCCGTTATTCAAAATCCAAAATAATCACAACCTCATCGGAATCCATTTTCTATTCTTACCCACAAGCCACACCCAGACCAATCATCAAAACGAGCAGTCTGGGCACAGCACAATCCCTCCACAAAGAACTGTTGTCTGGTGTATACTCTGATCATGGAGGTGTTTCTACCTCCATTCTCTGATCGATGCCGTAGACTTCCTGTTTGTAATGATATATTTCACTATCACGTTAAACCAAATAAAAATCATTCTAAACTTACATACTAATACCAAATTGATTCTGAATTCATTGTTCAGGGAGAAAGTAATGACATTTGCAATAATATTCGTCTAGCAGGTCCGGATTGTAACGTTCGGTTGACGAATACAACAGTACTGATTGGACCAGGGAACTGTAATTAGCGTGCTTCAAAATGATAAATCTTGGCCGATCGTACTTTCACAAAGGACCTGTTTATACCGACCAAATATACAGCACCAATTTCACCCAACCTTTCGCTCGCTTCTGCTTTTCAATTATTTTTTACGCACTTTTGTAACCGCTTGTTGAATAACTTCCGTTTTATTTTTTGACCGCGCGAACCCAGAAATATCGCCCGTCTGCTCGGTCGCATTTTAAATACATGGATTTGGAATTTTTTTTCGGAAAAACGCATTAATATGTTTCTTGTTTCTCTGCTCTCTGTTCTAAGGCCCTAGCCCTAGCCCTAGCACTGCCTGTATCACGTAAATGTCATATTTTTGAAACGAGGTAGCAGCCCTTATTCAAACGGAACATAGTCCCGCTCTATCACTGTATCAGCTTGTTGTGGAACGTAACTAGAGGTCATAGTTCAAGTTGCGTTTGCGAACGATAAAAGGGTTGCTTGATTTGAAGTGTCTTTCAGAATTAAATAACGATTAATACTCGTTTTATCCTCAAACGTTAGCATTAAATAGCATTAAAACAACAATATCGAAAACTCATGTGCCAGTGAACAGTTTTTGGACAAACGTGCGAGCAAATATAGTCGTTTTTCGGCCGGAAATTAAGAAATATGCGTTCATTAAAAATGCGATAAAAGCTGGAGATTGGGCGAAATGAATACTGTTCAGTGACTGTTGCCAGTTTATAGCTTGACATGGTAGGCGTTGGTAGTATATGCCGGGAGGGATTCCAGAGAGGGAACAGTCAACCCGCCTTTTACGGGGAAAACGTGAATTATCGACAGATTTATTTCGTTCTTACATGTAATATTAGGTTTTGAGGGCTGATAAGTTTAAAAAAGATTGCTAAATCAACCTAAAAGTATGCGTTTAGAGAAGTTGGTTTGCCAGTACGTAATCGATTGTTAACACCTAGGCTACTTTATTGACATTGGCTGTTTATTTCATGGTTTTGGCACTTAAGGTGGCTGACTAGCAGTGTCGACAACGTGCACAAAAGGAACATTCTGTGCACGTTTTCGACACGAATTAAAAACCAGTTGTAAGCATATATTTCAATATGATTACATGCCATATATATCTTGAATTATGTCTAAATCACACAAACGTTGAATTGAATTATAGTTTATTGAATTTATTTCATAAATTGCCCGCGCACTAATATATTCAATATCTCTCAACACACCCAACACCTTTAAAACATGCATATTCGATATTTCAGCTGAGAGAATTGACGGAGCTGTTGTGTAAGTTGGTGAAAGTTCTGATATAAGCCAAAATACCCAATGTAGAGATCAAATAGACTGGTACGCAAACACATATGGAGAGAAGATCATATTTGAATGTCAGCTCAGTGGGCGTTATGTTGATAATGACAACTATCTACAGCTGTGTGAAGTGGAAGTGTTTGGAGGGAAAGGCATTTCTTGTTCACTGTAGTGGAAACATTAGTAGAATAAACTATATTTGTACAGTGATCGACGGGAATGAAGAATTCACATTATTAAATTAATGTCATTAAAATGGGCGATTCTCAATCAAATTAACATGTCCTTTTGATTAAATTATTGAGTTTTTTTCGGGAACTATTTGTGTTACTTTATGAATCCATTGGTCAATATCGCGAAAACGTTATTACACCGTTTGGTATTTTTGTTTCATTACTAATGTTTACAACTTAATTTCACAAACCCTAATCGCATGTCACTATATTATATTATCATATGACATGGAAAATATTGTTCCATTACGTGACGTGTAAGACGCAATATCACTGCAACTAAGGCACGGTATAAGAACGCTTAGCTCAGTGTTAAGATGATATCTGCTATATTATAAATATGCTATCGGGAACAAATCATCGAACACCAAATCTAAATCGATCGGTCAGTCTCTAATCATTATAGTGTACCTTGTGAAGAATTTGTAAGGTTCAGTACATCTGTTAATTGTGTCAAGATAATTTGACGACTTGTGTATCGCATGGGTTAGATTAAAATGTTTACCGGAAATGTTGCGTTTTATTTAGAACCTAGTTTCCCAAATGATGGTTCAAGTGTTCAAATTGTTGTTTTTTTGTGAATAAAACCTTTTACTAAATAAAGCAAAAACAAATTTATAATTTTCCAATTTAAAAGTACATTGAACGATTTGTAGACATTAGCAACATGGCTGTACACAATATGTACATATACATATCTTAAAATACGACATTCACGTTAATTCGTGTTTAGGGGTTTCATGGTTGGGAAATATTTATATTTTAGTATACAAAATATATCAAGATCTGCTTCTGTCCTTAGCCCACAAAAAGCATAATCTATGCAAACCACGGCATTGTCTTTTTAACGAAAGCATGCATATCGCTTTCTGTCAAGCTGCCCCAGAAACAACGTAATCTTAATTTGCTGACAGCAAACATAGTTATTCATAACCAAAAATACGTATTTTGCGGCAAATGTGAAATGAATAAATATAACTAACTAACTTCCTTGATACATGCCTTCACAGGCAATTGTACGTGCTGTTAGAAAATCTGCATTTATCATTGTAAAAAATATGCCATAGATTACTTTGGGAAGCGAGTATTAGCTATACATGATGACATACTTGATGGCACCCTTTATCCATTGTATGGTATTGTGATACAGTAATATGTTAAAAAAACACAAACCGTGTGAATGCAGTTTTTTTTCAATTTGTGAATAAAACTTTCCTTAGTTTACTTCAGACGCGGCGGCCTGTCTTCGTGTGAACTAAGCAGTATTGTCGTGATAACATCACTGCTAGCATAGTGGTTGTCGCATCAGACTCATGATCGGTAGACCCAAGTTTAAATTCTACCTTAGGCTGAACATCAAAAGGGTCGACCCCTACCCTGGTTGAGAGTGCCACAGACACAATGGGAAGGCTAATTCCACTGGCTGAGATTCATTCACTAACGAATGCGAATTTGGGGGAACCTTGGTTAAGGTCCGCAGGTGCTTGTGTATAGTTCATTAAAATTGTCATTTGATAGGTAGATGGCCACACAGTCCTGTCATATAGTCCCAAAAAGGAAGTGACTTCTGTGGCAAAATGAACTATGTGTCAGCACTAGCACTTGCAATTTGAACTTACAAAATAGAAAAAAAGGTCAGAGATAACAGTGACATTCAATGTCCGGAACTGTCGCCTGGCACAAAAACATTATAAAAAGAAAAAAAATCATGATTTATTTATATAGAAGCATTATATAACACAACAAGGTAGCAGTGGAAATAAATTGTGTCTTAGACATCAGTTGAACATCGAAAGGTAAAAAGAAACCAAATTATACATTAATTTGTGTATTTCCCATAAACGATTCCAAATCCAGTAATTGTATTCCAATGACATATGTAGCTGGACTTGATATTATGATAACTACATAATCTGCTTTATGCTTAGAACTGTTTTCTAAATATGATAATTTTATATCAGACTATATTACAAAACTTACTATATTACAAAATTCAGCATTCTGTCCCAGGCCGTTGGGAATTGAATGTTTCTTCATGTACAACAACATGTCACCATTAAATAATAACACACGTTCAAGATATTGCCCGAATAACCCTGGGTTATTTAATTTATCACGTCGAATAGATAGCAACCATGCATAATAATACTTATACATTGAACACATCAGTTCTTCCAAACAAAAACAGTAATGCATACCTGTCATATCGTCTTTTTAATGTCTATACACCACCAACTGGTGTAGAACGTGATGTATTTTTCATTACTTTAAACAAAACCATCAATGAACTTGACAAGAATGACCCTATCATAATAGCCGGCGATTTTAACTGCACACTGAGCCCCGCACTTGATCGTAATGACATTTTTGAAACACACATCCCATCTGCACAAGTGTTGAAGAGTATCGCCAATCGCTTTAAACTTGTTGACGCCTGGCGTCGTTTCCATGGTGACATCAAAAACTGTACATGGTTCAGGGGGAACAGCCACGTCAGGCTAGATAGATTTTACATAACCGACACACTTGTATTTAAAGTGACTTCTGTAAACATTGATATCACATCCACTTTCTCTGATCTCAAACCTGTCAACTTATCATCTCAAAAAAAAAACTGTTAATCGTCACACTATTGGAGGATGAAACATATTGTGAAAAAATAGCTGAATTTTGCTGGCGTTGGCGCGCAAAAAAGTACAACTATAAAAGTGTACAGTTATAGTGGGTTATTGGTGAACATAAAATTAAGGAATTAAAAAACAATACTGCACAAATAAAACACGTAAAGAAACGTGAAAAAGAAAAGCTGCAAAAAGAACATAGCGCAATTGAACCACGCCTTGCAGATGACCCCTCTCTCGAAAAAATACATGATTCAAGAAAAATGCATTGAGTGAGTGTCGCCTGGTAAATTTGACGCCATTGAGTTATATATTTTTATTGTGTAATTAGAACATTTTATAGATTGTCAGACGGACATGACATGCAGTAATTTGTGTGGATGTGCTTTTTGCATACACTATACTAACAGGGATAGCCGTAATGGAGTTATGAAACTTATTTAGCTCCTGAGTGAATCCATCTGACATGCGAGTACCACGTGATCACTTCGTGGATCGGATGACGTCAGCGCAGTGAAGACAGGGAAACAATGGCTGCTCGTTAAAGGGAAACCACGCCGTCCCGAGTTGACTGGTTGAAACGCGGCCTGAACCGATCAGCGCGACCAGAAAAGGCCATCGCCGATGGGACTGTAAGTTGAAGTCTTTGCTGAGTGACAGGTACCCGTGGGGCCGGAGTATTTCGAGTCGAATGACTGATAGAAGCAGTTGTGGGCGAGTGAAGTGAACTGGTTTTGTCAAGTTTGTGAAACTACTGTACGAGCGTGAGGCGACTTGCAAGTCAACGGGGCCTACGCTCCGTCGCTACAGTTGTGAGGGTTTCGCCGCTGCTTTGACGTGATCGACGCCATTACGCCACTGAGGGACTCGCAGCTACCGTAAGGAACTTGAAGATCAGGTTTGATACTCGTTATTGACTAACAAAAGTTAACTTTGTGCAAACTGCCATACGATTTTGAACAGTGAACAGTTCCGTTACTCACATGTACACGCGCGACTGTATGATTTTTTATGTTTGAATTTTTGCGCTTGGAGGGACGTTTTTCGTTTGGCTTATTGTAAAAATTAGCAATTTCGTGTGTTGTGCCCTACAAGACAGCAAAAATTGTGTGTATCTGTGTGATGTTCCTCTGAAGTGAATATTAATTGGAGGTTACATGTAATCAGTTAACTAGGGTTAGGGCTTTTACTGTTGGTATATTCATGACATGTATAGTTTTATCAGACTATACGTTGTACTAAAGTTCATGCAGATTTTTATTGAGTCGTTTCACCGTTTAACTGTTGTTGTATTTACCAAATGAGATTTTTTATACCACTATAGTTATTGTTGTGTTTACGCTGCATGTAAACTGTTGGACATTGTGTATTTCTCTATTGAGTCCTACAACTTTAGTAATTATTGTGATGAACATTGCTGTTAATTCTGTTAACCGGAAGTAATTATTATTGTGCATATTACTGCCAATTCATGCAATTGTAGTGTTTATTATCATACTATTGTTAGTTTATACTTCAGTGAGCGAGGTGCCAATTATTGTATTATGTACGAATAATTATGTGTGCCCACTGTTGACCTTGGTTCACCTTTATAAATATTGAATAGAAGTTGTTGTTCACTTGACCTGTCTGCGTCGTTAATTAATGGTGTGAATGTCTCCTTGATTATAATATTCGATGTACGTCATTACCTCGGTTTACCACTGGACTGTCGAATTGTCTCGACCGGAGTAAGAGATCCCTGGTTGTTATAGCAGAGATACCAGTTAGTTGCCCTTCATATAAATTTTCCCTATCTGTGCACCTGCGATTTGAGCTTATCTAGTTTTAGGCAACTTATGGGTGTAACATGAGCACGTGGGGCAACAATTCGATCACGTCATCGGCTACTCAATGAATCCGACGAATGCTGTGCTTTCTTTTTGGACGCACGTTCTCCCATTTGAGAAAAAACGGCTGCCATTACATTGCATGTAGTGTTCAAATTGAAATAAACTAAATGAGAGAAAAAATAACTTATATGAACTGCAAAAAAGATCGACTATTGATGCTCGAAATCAACATTACTCGGTTAAAGAAACATTTAAAATAACTGACAAAAAACATCGACAAAATAGTAACCCCCCTTACTGGCACGCCGACCGCCCAGGAAAAAACAGGAATAAAAAACCCTTTGAGGAAAAAATACCTGGAAACCTGTACCCGTCGCACTGTCGATCGTGCCCAGGGGAGGGTGGCGGGTGTCGTCCTGTATTATACAACGATGTTACAAAACAACAACTTGAAAACTGCACTGTAGCGAGACTGGCCTAGATTGACATTCAACCTTCTGTCCTCCACTTAAATACCCCTTGTCACATGACCCCACATACCATACCCGTCTGTTTGCCATCTCGAACAGACAATAGTTACCCGCTATACTGCGAAACGCGGTTAACAATATTTATTAAATAACTCGCTGCCTCAAAAATCTGCTTAATTTATTTAGTACCTCCAGTCTCGCTCATCAAATAATTAGAACAACTGTTTTTAGACTTCATATGGCATGGTCGTCACTGGAAACCAAATTGTCTACATGCCCCTCCAATTTAGAGGACATTGCATATTTCAAGCAGAATTGAAACTTTTAGAATACAATATATTCGGAGATATCTCTACTCTGATAATGCGAGGTTGGGAACAGTGTGGAGAGATTATTTCGATATACCCGCTGACATCAAGCTGAATTTCAATTGTATTTACGATCCCCCATTTACAAAAAAAAGGAGACATTCAATGGCGTCTACTTAAATGGGAGATTTCAACAGGTCAGTTCATGCATGCAGTAGGGTACACCAGTAAAGACAATAATTTCTGTCGGCACATTCCGGATGATCCTGAGCACTTATTTATTGAATGTCGGTGTCTCGACTTAGTTTTAGAGATTGTGATTGATCTTTCTAAACGCTTGTCTGAGATTGATAGTTTTCCTTTACTGTGGTTCATTTTGAGACCGCCACCTAAAAGGGGTTATAAAGTGGCTCAGCAGTTAATCAATTATATTTTCACAACTGCTAAAATTTTTATCCACAGAACACATTTTAATAGTTTTAACAGCCTTGCTCGTGCTGAACTAGCTTACATTTTCCGTAGTAGCTTTAAAAAAAAAACGGATTTTGATTGAATTTCAGTATTCTAAGTTTTTAAATAAATGAATCAATTTTCGAAATGTTGGTGTCATAACAAAGTTTTTCGTAACGAAAATGACACTGAGTCACAATATTTATTCCAAAGAGTTGTTCTCTACTTGTTAGTAATAAACAGTGTAATGTAATATGTAGTTTATTTAAAAATCAAAATCTTCTCCTTATTATTACAATTATATTTTATTTCAGTCTTAAAGGTCCATAGAGAAATTACATTATATATGGCATTATTTATAAAGAAGACGTCTATTGTTACGCCAAAAACTTTATACAAATATCAATTTTACTGTTGTCACTGTGAAAAAATCGATGAATAAAATTGTACAAAGATTTTCTATGAAATGTTTACAGATTGAAAATATTTCGTCTGACACAATTACCGCTTGCATGGCTCGACCTCTATAATTTAAAAATCAACCGAAGTGCCTTGTATTACGTTACATGCAGAACACGCAACTCCTTATCGATAAGCTTGTTTTCATACAGTCTACTACCCTGGCGCATTAGCCACATTATAACTACTTGTAACACCCGTAGATCAGCGTACACAGAAAGGCTGGCTGCTATACCAAACCATTAACAATGCAAAATAAACAATGGAACACCTCTATTAATTAATTTACTAAACATGTTTAATGATTCACCCGATGGAACTCTTTAGATGCGTCCATAAAACAAGCGAATACCGGCGACTGGTGACACCACCAGACAGTTTCCCGTGCACAACGAATGCAGTAAAACAGATACTAAGAATTAAGTAAAGACTTAAATTGGCATATATCACGTGTTCAGAAACCAGGTTATCCATAATCATGGCTTTACCTTTCTCTAACCTGTTCACCTCCTGCACGATTTCTTGTGACGTGACTATCCTGTCATTGTCAAATGTAATGTCGTGTAATGCTGTCATCACGTTATCTTTCGTGCACAATCTTGTTGAGAAGGAATGGATAGTGCCGTTTCTACATGTCCGATATTACAAATCGCCACTACTTCCCTGTACAGTGGTAGGTAGTGAGAACGATCTATTTGTAACCGTTCGAACAGAATCCCAGAATTTACGCGTGTCATTATGATACAATTTATTACCCGTTATTTTTTTAATTTGATCATCATTCCTCCTGCACATCCTAAATGCTTAATTAAACTATGCACATGCTTTACGCTCGAGTTCATAAATTACACAAGTGCGCAGTTTGCCATTCGACATCCATAATCCCAACGAATCTCTCACAATATGGTGGCAATCGCGAACTTAGTCATTCCACGCAGAAACTACTTTATCCTTCCTAGACGCATAGAGCCGGGAAAAGCCACTGGTGGCGCTGTATAAAATCGAGATCTCTTCCGGCTCTACTCGCCGGAGCTCATTCAATATACACAAGGGGGGGGAGTGCATGACACGATTGGTCGAAATAATCGTCTCATCTGCATATATTAATATTCATGAACAACGAAAAACTCGACTTTGCAGTAAATTGTGCCAAAATGCTTTCCGATAGCATACATGATAGTTCTAAATTTACTGATTCTATACGACCTTAAAGAATAATAAAAAACTGATGTGAAAGTGTTTTTTGAGAGATGAATTTTGATCAGATTCCAGCAAACAGTTGAAAGTATCCACAGGTTTTTTTCTTTACCCTGATCATAGCAAGTAACAAAATTCATGGAGAATGCAGAGGCACATTTATATTTCACCCTAGTACTCTTGCATGCGCATGCGCAGTTTTAAATGGAACAATTTTTAATGCAATAAAATCACGTGTAGAACTGCGTCTCCATCAATATATTGTGGCGTCAAACTGGCTGTCGTATTGTATTGCAATAGACATAATTTTAGCGCCAGCAAGTTTTGTTGAGGATTATTCTGTAAAGAAATCGCTGAAATTATTTAATATGTTCGTAAAAAGGACGTCGTTGCTTTGACGACGAGCTACGGACGACTGACTACGAAACGTTCCATTCACATCGGATGGCGCCCTCTCGTGCCAATTCCCCTGTATTACACCGTAAAATGAAAACGGTTTTTTTTTATATTTGGTGACCAGTATGAAAGAAAACGTTTACAGTCTTCAAATAGCCACAATAGACAACGTGGGGTAAAGACTGAATATACGTGATTCCGGGGTTTCATACTAAATGCTTACTATTAATAATTTCACTTTCAAATAATATTCATGATATGTCTACGTCATAACCTCGTTAAACGTTATTAGCATATTGTGTAGGCAGTGCGCATGCTTCGAGCTCTTTTTATTTATTCCACAACGCATGCGTCATCACAGTGAGGTCAATTGAAATTTACGGTACATTCAACGTCATGTTCAGCACCGTACCGTCAATGGGTTTCACCACATTAATGGTGCTGAACGTTTTCTTCGAATTCGAAGCCCTACACATAAACGACGCAACAAGATATATACAACAACTAACAAACCAGCGACTGCTGAGGATTTGTACACACTCCTCCCATGTCATGCACTGTAATATGCCATGACAATCCTAGGCCTGTTTTCTCCACAACTCTAGTTTTTTATTTAGGTATACAATGCTGGGCCGATTGCTCTATTAGTATATAATTTACACAACTCCTCAGTTTGGTTGTCATTAATACAGTTCGGATTACAGCAGCTTAGTGCATCCTGAGGGAGTTCGAGATTACCCATTAGATGACCTGATTTTAAACGATATTGGTTCAGGTCCTTTGCGGTCGCTTTGTTTCGATTGAGAAAAAAATAACGTGTTCACTGATCATTTGGTCGTTATTTCAAAAATGAACTAGACCTGGTAACTCGATTGTCACGCTCATCGGGGAATGTTCAGCAGACAATCGTGGATAATATTGATACTTGGTATAACATTATCCACCGAATATGTACTAAAACAATAGTCCACCTAAGTGGTACCATTGGCTTCACTATAAAATGTAAATCAGAAATAAATAAGCCGTTTCCACTGAAACGCTCACACTCCAGTCCAAATGATGTCTCTATTCCAGCGTTGGAATCTCCAAGAACAATGACATTCGCCGAATCAAATATTTGAATATTACAGTCAATTTTTCCTAATCATTGCAAAGTTTCACCGCAATTGGTCTACAATCGATTAAATATTTTATTTTAACCAAAGCCTTTCGTCACATTATTCCTACTCCACCACATGGCCTCAACATACGGATGCCTGCTTAAAACCATACTTATAAATAACAACCCACAGAATCTGCGTTTTCTAAATGGACGAATTTAACGGAAAATCTATGTGTACTATGAAAACACAGCAATAAACTGCATTGATATGCTCGGTGCATGACCAGATGTGATTATGCCAATGTACGAATAAGTAACGAGTAACACGATTGAGAAATACATTTTATGTTTATAGATTGACTAGCATAACGACTGTGAAATCAAAATCAACATGATGGTTACATAAATCTGAAACACGAGATTCGAACCCGCAACTTGAGAAATACGCCTCGCAACTGTAAGAGGATGCGCACCTACATAAAGGTAAGTTATGACAAAATTTAAAAGAACTAATATTCTTCACACTGATATTTTTTAGTGATTTTATTTGACATTCTTTTTGGCTGTCTCTGGACCCTTCATCTAATCTAATCGGTGACCGACACCCTGTTATCAAGCTAATATCGCTTAATTGGTAGAAGTATTATTAAGGCACATTGGCACTATATAACATACACTCATTGATTATTGAACTTTAGATATATACAAGTACATCGATTCTGGGGTCTTGTTTTCACTGCTGGGACGCTGTGAAGAAAGTTCAGCACACATCCGCCGACTTATTCATTTTATTAATATGTCCCAGGGCACAATGTTCAATGTATAAAGTTCGGTTTAACTGTTCAGCGGACACAAAATGACAAAATAAGATTCCATTCACCTTTCGTATACCGCAAATGATGTTAATGTTTTAAATAAAATTAAAAAAAATATCAACAAACCTACCTTGACAAGAAGTGTAGATGCAATTTAAATTAGACCCTTACAGAAACCATTTCTCTGTTTCAATATTTCAGTTTTGATTAACCACAGGATATACGATGTTGCTGATATATGTTTGTCTTCAGCTTCTGTGTACATGTATATTAATTGAAACAAGCTCATCAACATTTGTGTCAATTATATAATATCATTTGTAACACAATTAGCATTCATAAATAAAACCCAGTGCATGTTTTTTTTAAAAATAATATATATGCAGTGTCCAGTGACGTTAGTTAGTTACCACGGATTGTTGTATTTACCAGTATGGGTCATAGTGCACAAATACCGGTATATCTTCAGGTAAGCCCATGTTAATGCTCGACAACGCTTTCTGTGTGTGAATTGTTTATACACAGTAATTGTAGTACGAGGAGTCTTTGTATTTATGTGTTGTATAATGCTTGAAAATTCGGTACACAACAGGAACATAGTGATCTCGCAAGGCATACTGGTACATTTGGCTGCATTTTAAATTTTCAGTGTTGAGTAGGAAGGATCCACAGAAAGGATAAAGTGGTGAGTATTGTGTTGACTTTAATAGCGACATAATGATAGTTACCATGTAGCTATTATTGTGTTATTAAAAATACATATATTTGTAGTATGTTGAACCTTATTGTGTTCGAAAGATATACACATATTAAAATCATACTATTATTCTATGTCAACCACATATCTTTATTTTCAGTATGGAATTTTTAAATTAGATTATAGTCGATAGAATTACAATTCAAACGCATCTCCTAATAATTCATTTTGATTTGATTATCAGGAAATATCAACCGATTGACATACATGATTCACGTTGGTATATTATAAGTAACTGGTGTGTGGTAGTCTGGAAATATGAGTGTATATAAAAATAGAATGCCAGTGCTAGTGTTCTTTAAATAATCCCTAAT
The DNA here is from genome assembly GCF_978046115.1 of Saccoglossus kowalevskii. Classification (NCBI taxonomy): domain Eukaryota; kingdom Metazoa; phylum Hemichordata; class Enteropneusta; family Harrimaniidae; genus Saccoglossus; species Saccoglossus kowalevskii. The sequence goes on along the minus strand of NC_140661.1, from coordinate 25,932,618 downwards.
ATTGCTATGCACTGACCGTTAAAAACGTTTTAAAATGTATTGTATTGAATGTTTGAATACAATATTACATTGTTAATATTATTTGAAATTTTATGATCATATACATAGTGAAGAACATAAACTTTCATATGATGACATAGTGGCCGACATATTGTACCATTGCATCATATATTTCACAATATTCCGGACTATCAATTTTACAATATATTGATGTGTTGCCAGTTGAGAATATTCAGAATATTGAAACAATGGTATATTGACATTTGAAAACTGTCTCTATCTAATCAAAATCATACATTGCCAAGAGTGACACACAAATTCAACTTAATTTTAGTTAAGAAATTTCAAATTAGCTGGATAATTTGGTTTTGTTTTAATAAATACGTGTGAATAGATGGATTGGTGGTTTGGCGCGTGCACACGTATGTGTGTGTCACATTGTAAGGCCTGCTTATTGAGATGGGGGCCGACAGAACGCACACAAGACAAGCGGTTCTTCAACTGCTGGAATGTGGTGAACAAGACAATAGTACTGAAAATGAAATACACATACGCCAAAATATATGGTTAAAGCAAAATAAAGCAAAATAATTACAAGAAAGAAAGAACAAAAAATACAATGAATAAATTCACTAAAATAGGGGATTGTCTATGGTACTGTGCTTTGGTGATAACTCGCAGTTCCAGGATGTGGAAATTGATGACAGTCAATGGCTTCTTCAACATAATGACAAAGAAATACAAGAGTCTTTCTTGCAGAGAAATGCTGTTATTCTGGATGCACTGCTGATGACAGGACTTCACAGAACAGTTCATACAATTCTCGCAGAATAATGATTGAGGCCTGTATCACTTGTCGCACAATATCACAGCAGCAACACACAGAGTACTCAGTTGAAATGGTGGGCCACATAAATGACCAAGATTCAGGTACACCACCTTGGTTTCCATATGAGCCAATCAGAATGTGGGCTTGCTAGCAGCTGTCTCACGTAGACAAGTCAGTAGAATTGTAAATATCCTTTGTTATGTAAATCACAGGTACACTTGGTAGATTTCATTTCTCCTTTATGATAGTTATCACACGGCAATGCACACCATTTTTCCCATGATTCCATGGACACTTCTATTTGCAGACTTTGAGGTAATTTGACAAAAACATAGACTTATAGTGTACACATACAGCACTACGAAACCTAGTTACAAATAATGACAACATGTAAAAGGCCGAGATCACGGTATACGTATATATATGTTTATATATATATATATATATGTTTGTTGGCAATGGAAGGTAATTCAAAAAAAAAAACACAAGCAAAAAACGGTACCTTGAAACAAACACTTGGGGTAACCAATGTGACTAAACAGACCTGGCTGGATTTCAAGAGCAAAGATCAAAGCTACAAAGTCAATAAACTTAAAAGTCTACATTGAATTTGTGTATATGTTAAAGTCGGGGGTCGTCACTTGTGCAGGCGGCCATAGCGTGTCGTTGTTTACAAACAAGCGTCTACCCATAAGCCGTGGCGTTTTTAGCATGCGTTGTTATCGTCGCTTGAGACTCAATTCACCTGTGTGCGCAGTTGACGACCCCTCCACTTCAATAAAGCTAATGAATGATATTGGAAAATTCTGGCGCTGGTTATAATTCCCTCCGAATATGTCTAGTAAGTTGAGTGTCGGCATAATGAATATTTACCTCATGTTGTAGTGCCATAATGTCACCACATTATCGATTGGCACGTGATAACATTTCGGCCTGCCAATTTGTTACAAGTAAAATTATATTTTTCTACTGACATAATGATAAGTTTGTCTATATTTCTTATTATTTCAACATTTTAAACCTATTGTTCCGTTATAGGACACTCATAAATGGCAGACGTTGAATCAATGAGTGTCATTAAAGATTTTGGACGATTCCAGAAGAGGCAGTTTCTGTTATTCTGTCTCGCAATATTTGTACATCCGTGGTTCAGTATTGGAAACACATTTTACAGCGCTTCAGTCGAACACTACTGTCGTGTGACTGACAATCAAACATTCTCTGACAGTTCACATATGAAGAAATGTACCATACCATATAGGTATGTGAATGGTGATTTGAAATGGGATTCGTGTAGAATGTATGCTAACAATTTAACAAATCAAAACGAATCAATACATTTTGATACATACTCCCAGACATGCCGACCATCCAACGTTACCCGTTTATGTGATCGAGGCTGGATTTACGACAGACGGGATTTACACAGCACTGTTGTCACGGAGGTAAGTATAATAATAAATAAAATAAAATGCATCGTTTAAAATGAAAAATGGTTATCAGTCAGTGCTGTCTCTCCTAATAGAAAAAACAAATATTCTCCAATCTGTCTGACCACGTTGTCTCCAGTTGTACTCATTAGATAAATAAATTTCTGCTCTTTTGTTTTTTGTTTTTTTTGTTCAACACCTGGAAACTCTTGTTTGTGTTTTCTATATTTTGTTTCCTTTCCTTTTTTAGGACAACATTTACATGTTCACATTTCTAGAGATGTTTGGGTTGGATATGTCCCCTCTTCTCGAATTTCTATGTATGGTTACTTATTATAAAACGTGTCACTGTATTTATTACGAAGTTTTCTATTTTCATTTTTAATGTTTAACCTCCAGAGTTCAATTTATTTCTTTTTAATGCTGTGCGTGATAAATTTTAATTCTGCATCTAAATATTCCTTTTCTCTAATCATTTTTTCACCATTTTTTAGCCGAAACCAATTTTTTTACAAGAGCTTCTTTAATACCCACCATTAATGCGTATTCGCCGAGTTTTGATCTGCAAGCTAGATATCAAATATTTCTAGCGTATATAATGGTGATGACAATGAATAATTAAAGTGAACCTCAATGCGTCCTGAATTTATAGTGGTGTATGTTTCAAAATGTATTTCAAATAAAATTGCAGTGGTTTAATTTTGTTTTAATTATAACTGTAGCTTGGAGAGGCATTTGAAATGCTTACAATTAAACGCCATGGAGGCCATTATATTAATGGAGAGGGGTAAATAACGAACGAACATATTGAACATCCGGGTACTTTTCAAAGCTATGACGTTTTAGTATCTGATTCGTATATGCCATCGTACATATGCCATTCGTATACGCCATTGTACATAGCCATTCCTCCTTCCAGCATTGTGTACTACTAGTATAAACTCGACTTTTATATGCACAATGTGCTTTTTGAACTTGGGTTAGAACAGTAAACGTTTGAACCACAGTAATCTGACATTGGAAGCCCAATTGCGTTAAAGTACCGTACTTCCCCATCATAGGCCGCTCTGCGAGTATAAGTCCATCCCTCTATTTTTAGACATTTATCGAGTTGAGGGCATTCGCGATTATAAGCCCAAAGTGTTTTTACCGGACGTCGACGATATTTTTTAAAATATGCGTGTAAAAAGTGTGTTTCATTTCATAATAATCGTGTTTGGTTCGTGCTTTTATGAGGAAACATACACAACGGGGTTCGCATCCCTTCTATTCAGTCATTTACTTCAGTCATTTAACTCAAGGTTGCATACTCCAACACCCAGACTTTGAAATAATGTTTGCATGTTGATACGCTTGGAAATGACATTAACGTTAAAGTCAAAATTCCCTTGGGATTTAATTCACCAATCCAGCCAATCATGGCTTCCTAAGTTGTTTATATATAATCAGATAGTATTTCGTCATCATTCTGTGCTGCCTCTCTTGTTTATACCCCATGCGGGTGTTTTATGGCGAACGGAAGTCCTTCACAGTGTTATGGTTTCTCATATTTAAATCATCATAACTCATCATTTTTTAAAAATTTATAATCAATATACATAACTCAGGAATACAAACACCAAATGAGGCTCTATTTAGTTCCCCTTTAAGAATATTATTTCCAAATCTAAGATAGTTTCCCATCATAACTGGTCTAATTGTAAGTATTCATTTAGCGTGGTTTCACTGGATATATTCGCTGATATACCGTTTACATTTGGCTGTCACATATTATGATTTTATATTCCCCCCAATAATTGTTTCATCACGTTTGTTTGAAATAATTAGGCTGTACTCAAGCGGGCACGGCGGGTACAATGTTGCAACCGATTAATAACAAATATATTTTGCAGTTTGATTTGGTTTGTGGGAAGGATTTCATGAAACAACTATCAAAGTCAGTGAGCGCATCTGGGGAACTTATTGGAAGCCTCATTTTCGGCCAAGTTGCTGACGTGTAAGTATATTGTAGCACATGAACTATATTAAAATCATTCGGAATAAATCGCCTCATAGTGAATAGAAATATTTTCTTCCTTATAATTGAAATATTACTGTCATGATACTATGACATAAATTACCAGATTTTTGTTATTTCCAAACAACCTCGAATACGTAAGGTGAAAGATGATATTAAATCTTAATATATATCCACATGCTATATTTCGATCCACTATATTCGACATTTATATACTAGTATATATTCACGTACATTTGTTTCCTCCAGATATGGAAGGAAACCAACAGTGCTTGTAGCAGGCATACTTTGTCTTATATTCGGCATTTGTACTGCGTTTGCACCGTCATTTGTCACTTTCATCATAGGAACTTTCTTGTCAGCTTTTTCTGCGTCAGCTATTTTTTTGATCATATTTGTACTTGGTAATTATGTAATTCATTGTTATTAACATTTACTCAGTGATAGTTATTTTCGAATGAAAAACCTACTCAAAAGCCAAACCACTGTATTTCTTCCTTTATTTGTGCACATATTAAATTTTGTGCTACAAGAGGAAAATATATTCGAAGAAAACTAATGTACATAATGGACTGACACAAACATATGATTCGTTATTTTGCAGACATTTCATCAAATTTTCAAGTGACAATAGTCTCTGACATTAGTTTGTATTGATTTTGCCGTTACCTTGTAGAACTTTATGAAACATCGACAACTACGTAGCTAATATTTGTAGCTGAAATCTAACCACGTTCCAGAAATTACGCTTTCTAGTCAGGATTCTATTCGTGGGATCTCCTTGCGCTATTTGTAAAACAATTGTATTTATTTTTGGTGTATAATGTTTTTGCTTCCGGCCGCAAAAACCGTATACATTCCATATAGATTGTTACTTCAGTTGTCAAGTGACATGATCATTAAATAACGAGCTTTGGACATAAAAAAATGTAAATTAAAATGAAGCTGAGTTATTGTATTTTTATAGCAACGGAAGCCACGCCTACATCACGAAGACCGCTAATATCCAGTGGCTGTTCCCTATCTTATTCGGTAGGTTATCTGTTCCTTGGAATAACAGCATATATTGTGCATGGTAACTGGAGAATACTTCAATTTATAAGTGGTGCAGTATGTCTGCTATTCATACCATATTTCTGGTAAGTTATACTGATTCTATAACGATTAATGTACGTTCCTGATGATTTACGTCACATCCGTATATTTTTTTGTTTATGTCAGCCGTGACAAAAACATAATAGGTAATAGAAATATAATCATGATGAAATAAGATGAATTTGAAAAAAAAACCTACAATAAGGAAACAATGGCCTTTTTATGGTAGACAACCCGTTTCTTTCGACAAAGCAGTACACTTTTGGGCCAAAGTTATTATTTTTAAACCCTTCATTCGAAATAGCTTTCCAAATTATGGTGACAATGCTTTTTAACTAGCGATATGTAGTACATGTCAGTACGAATATTGGAGTCAATTAAAGGCATTGTGTAATTATAAATTTGAACTGTACTATTGCCTTACGACTACCTCGATGGAGTTTAAATACATGTTATCTCATGAGTGTCCCAACAATGTGAAATTTATTATTTATGTTTTTAATAATTCAAGAAATATTGTGCAAAATCACCAATATTTCGAATTATTATATTATTTTGCCTTGATGTCAAAAGCTCTGTCTACTTGCACGAACTAGATATTCAGCTATTTTTGTACATAGTGTGGAGGGTATAGTATATTATAATATAAATCACTGTTAGTCGCATTATGCTTTTGATTTATTGTTGTGTTGTTGTGTTATGAAACACCAAATCATTGTTTTGTTATTACCAAACATTTTATAATTGCAACATTTCGTGGCAATTGCACCACTCATTGGCAGTGGTGTTCCGTGTGGTTGCACTAAAATGGCATAATATTTTAATTGTGTTGACAGATTTTACAAAATATGATTTTACAGGATTTTAGAAGAATCAATTAGATGGCTTTTGCAGGCTGGTGAAAATAGAAAAGTTAGAATAATTATAAACAGAGCTTCCAATATGAATGGAGATACAATGAACGAAGAGTTGTTTGATGTTGGATCCATGTACTCGGTGGTAGAGGTAGGTCAAAAATTGTATGCTTTGTATTGTATCTACAATTTGGGTAGGCTTTATAAAATATTGATTTTCTTTCCGAAATTCAACAGCAGAGTGAGCGCAAGTCAATATTTACACTTTTCAAGACACCTGTTATCCGGAAAAGAATTCTAATTACATCATTCTGTTGGTGAGTTTAGTTTAAAACAAAATTACAAATTCACGTTACATCTTACACTACAATAATACTTAACCCCAATTATTCAGTATCTAAACAATTCATCTATAGAAACCGACACTAACTAAATTCAGGGTAAAAAATTGGTGATTTTTATAAATAAATGGTGTGCTAAGTTTGGGAAAACCTCAGTTATACATATATACACGAGTATCATTGTCAGTGAATATGTATGTATTTCAGAGTTAAACTTTTCGATGTTGTTTAATTAAGCCATGATATTTCGACATGATAATTTTGGTCAAAATTAACTATGCAATATATATCTCGACAAGTGGTAGAAATAATATTTTGGCGGCGCAAGTACGTCACAGAAACTTTTATGTTGCTACGACGTGCATCACTTTACCATGCATTTCTATGGGCTCAGTTCCAGCTGTTGTAGAACGTCAAGTGAAGAGCCGTGAAAACAGCACACTTCGAGAAAACAGCAACTAAGAGACATTTCCGAACAACCCAATTATAATATGAATATATATATATATATGATGCACATGTTAGGTGTCAACAAATAACCAAACGTACATTTTTTAAGAGTTTTCGGCCGTTGCATTTCAGCAGTTGTGGTTGTCGAGCTATATAAATTCCCGGGTGTTTCCTCCCAAGAATAAGCGAATGTGACAGAAGTGTAAATGCTGGTATAATTTCTGACCTAAAATATAAACGATGGTATTGTGAAATAATTTGCTTATTGAATAATCAATCATATACAATGTTGTTATCAAGGTACCCCACGCAATGTATTTGAACATGTATACACAATTTGCCAAGTAAAATACTGACCAACATTGTGACAGGAAAAGTACTGTTATATTTTATAAGTACATGGTGTGTCAATAAATAATGAAAATACTTCTAGTAAATAATATCTAAGTAACCTATCTTAGGGACTATATTTCTGACATATGGCTCTCTCTTCACTCATTTCATGTTTTACAATGATTTATTTTAGCCACGTGTCAATATTTATCTTGAAAATGCATCTCAATATATCACAGTAACAGTATGCATGAACAATAAAATGAGCTGAATTCATTGACGTCTGATAGTTTGGTATTCAATCACAATTATAAATGAGAGCCAATGTTGTGTTTTATTTTCCAGGTTCGCCATTGGATTGATGTATTTTGGTATTTCTATCAACTCCAACTTTTTTGCTAAGAATCCTTATGTTATTTTTGTGTTTACTGCGGCAGTTGAAATACCTGCTGGTTTGCTGAACTGCTGGTTACTGCAAAGATATCAACGGCGAATAATACAATGTATGACGTTGATATCGTCGGGAGTAGTTTTGATGATTGGCGGAATCTCCGGTAAGTTGTAACCTCTTGCGCACAGCATGAAAGCATTTTTAATGAAAAGTTGTTGACTGTACAGAGTTGTTAATACTCCTGTAAGTTCGACCCCTAATCCAAACAGTGTATGGTTTTGAATACAGGTTGTTCACGGATTTCTTATTAGGCAAGATCAATACTTATAAATTTATATTTATGTATTATGTATGTGTGAAGGATTCTCCCAACATTCTCAAACGTTTCAATGTTTTACGTCCTTAGTTAATCTGCTATATAGTTGAATATACAGCATCATATTTATTTTCAGGCACGGATTGGTTGCTGTTCATATCAGTTATTCTAGCTAAGTTGTTTGTAACATTTGGTGTCAATACGGCAACTTTATATACAGCTGAGCTTTTCCCAACACCAGTCAGGTATGTATATATAGCAGCATACTTCATATGTCGCTTTACGTAGATTCAGATATAAGTATATAATTCAAAAGAATCGCTGCATCTTGCTAAAGACTTGGTAACAATGGCAAGTCTGTATTCTCATACTATGTATTTCTACCTGACGTTTGCGAAATCCAGTTGGACCATACCAAACCCATATCGTTTTACCCTATCACAATTCACAGTATATTGACAATTGCAGTCTAACGTCCCAATATGATAACAAGTATAAGCATCACTATTAACATTATATTACTATATACGGCTCGACGTTAAAAATCGATTTGCATTTGTTTGTAATGAACTTATTAAAGCAAACAAATTGTAAACAGGCCCGTAGCCAGCACTTTTGAATAAGGGGTTCGAAAACAACAATAAATGATATATTTGATGTGAAACGTGTGAATTTTATAATATTCAAAAAGTGTATTTGAGCTCTGTTACATATATTTTTATATTCTCGGTTTTAAATTCAATTGGTTTACTTTGTGTTACGTTGGTAAGTTATTCTACATAACATTTTTGAACTATTTTACCATTTTAGAGAAGGGGTCATAGGCCATTCCCCACCCACAAACACACCCACACCCTTGATCCATTACGGCAAAATGTTGTACACAAAACAGACAAGACTGTACGTATCTTAGCATTATTGTCCAAGCTTTTTAAGGTAGAATGCTACTAACGAGCTTTTTCGCTCTTCACATATGTTAGCGCACATAAAAGTGACACAATTTCATGTCGAAATCTGTCTACAATTATTCATTTTAGTATTAGTCAATTATGTAATTTTATTTCTGTACAGGGCCTCACCACATCGTACAAAATGTAACGGGTAGAAAAGTGCATATCACGTTTTAAAAACAATACATCCATGTAAACATATGGTACTAAGTTAAGCTGGATTCATATTTATCTCGTCGCTTGAAAACTTTTAAAAGATACAGAGCTAGTTGATATATGGTGTGGCAGTTTGTGAAGCAACGAAGTAAGCCCAGACTGTCAGTATTTGCATAATTGCATAAAATTATTGACAAAAGATCAGCCCTTAGATCATTATAAAATGAACATATAAAAACAAAGTGAATTGCAATTGTCTACCATGCTAAATTCAAATGTATCACTGCAAAAACTAAAAATGTATTGATCTAACTGTATTTTTGTGTGTCTGCCTAATTCAACATTATGTTTATGGCCAAAACAGCGAAAACTCGTCAGTATATATTTTAGTCTATAATTGCTTGCCAATAAATCTCCCAGGTTATAATACTACATTGATTTTTCCGAAAGTACACAGCCTGGATGATTGTGAAATTGAGGCATGCCATTCAACAATTTTTTTATTCTTTGAGTAAATATCCCTAAGAAATTAGCAGTATCTGCAACTTGTTTTTCAAACCAGGCAATGCCGAAACCATATTTGAACAGGAGATTTTTACGTGGGTTTCCCAAGTAAGTCTGTCGGTCTTGTTTAACCGTTTAAGCATGATATAACATGTTTTGGGGTTCCAGCTATTTATTATTTAATTTTAACCAATATAAGAGACAACGCTTGAAATAACCACAGCATAATGGCAGCCTTCCACATTCGTCCAACATCGCTACATTTTTTGTGCTGCTATTAATGCTAAGTAGATATCTGCAAAATGTTGTCTGTACCCTCTCGATTTCCGAATTTTGGTACCCCCATATCGCTACCATAAGAAATAGCTGGTACAATGATTGCATCAAACAAATTAAATGCACTAACCAATGGCATACTACCAAGTTTCATGCAGTACGTGAATTTGTTGGTTCACTGTAAATCTGTTTTTAGAGGGCGGTAAAATAATATGCATATAGTAGCAGTTTAGCAGCGGTCTCAATAAACTTTAATGACTACCTCTCCTTTTTATGAATCCACTAAAAATATAGAAAATTTTCTACTACATCAAAAAAACGTGTAAAAAATATGTTTGAAAAATATGATTTATCGCATAGTTTCAGTGCTGAAGCAACACTGTGGGATAAATTTTTGGCTGCAAGAAGCTCTTCGACCTATACAACTCGTGATGATAAATGTTTTCAACCCTTAGCTGTACACTATGTCCAATAACACAGGCTACACGTACTAATACAATAAGTTTACTACATTTGGCTGATACACTTAGAACAAAACAGTATATATGCCATCATTAACTTGAAGAATACAAAACTAATGAACCAATATGAAAGTACAGTGTCGTGTTGCCGTCTCAATCCCGTTCGAATCCCATACTTTACTAACTGAACGAACACTAGCACAAGAGAAGACAGGACCACCACATCCTTCAGAGAGTGACTACAATTACATTATTGGGCGGGGGGCAAGGGATATTTTCGTTCAACGTAATTGCAATATTTTTTTGTTCGTACATCGAAAATTGAAAAAATAAATTCCGTAATTCTGTAATCACAGGATAGACGTACAACGTAATAAATCAAATATTTTTTTCGTACACTGTAAAAATGTTTAAATTTTCTCGGTACGTACAAGAATTTACATCCAAATAAAAAAAAAAAGTTGTGAAGATCCAGGGAAATTACATTTTCGAAACTGTAAAACGACTAGATGACACAATTCACTGCAAAATTCAATTTTCACTGTAAACTGTAAAAACGTCTTTTTTTCCTTGTAAATTGTAAAAAGCCCTTTTTATTCCCGTAAAACTGTACCAGCTACCCCCCTTGTCCCCCCATTATTGTTTCAATGTTGCTTTAATATTTAACATCAGCTGCTTGAACGCGATCTTCATTACACCATCGCGGAATCACCGAATAAAAGCTTTCCCATTTATAACAACCTGTTTTGATTGGCCGCTGTTGAGCTAAGACGAAGTAACTTCACGATTGACATTTAAAGCTCGTTGCCACCTAAATGCTCATTACTATGCAATTTCGACCGACATCTGACAGTTACCTCACTGAGTCAAGTGATTTAAACGATGATAATTATTTTAATTAATACTGTTTGTTTTATTATGTTCTAATCTACGATCATAAATCTATTCACTTCCAAAATTTAGGGGGTTCGACTGAACCCCCCCGAACCCCCCCCCCCCCAAACTACGGGCCTGGTAAATGCGTTTCAATTATGATATGCTCTTCCATATTTTGTCTCTCATCTCTTATTTCTAAGTAACAAGTGTGGTGTAGATTGAGTGCGCATCTAATGTGTCAAGTTCGTTTGCAGTCAACACAACACTTTGCGTTGGATGTTCTTAGTTTTCGAAATATTAAATGACCCGCAAACATGAAACACGCGTCGGCCACAGGTGATCTGAAAATTAATTTATAAAGGGGTCAGGTGACGATGTAGTCAATGGTGGGTAATATTAAATACATATTAAACTCACCTTGGTTGTCTTTATCTTACAATTTCAACTAACGGCTAATTAAATAATATATTGATTTCTTAAAACCTAATAAAATGTTTATTACAAGTTCACTAGGTTTCTGTTGTATGACTCCACTTTTCAACACGTGTTGGCGCTGTTGTTTACTGTTTTCTAATGGACTCGATCTTGGATATTGTTCCCAATGTCGAGTGTGTGTATAGCTTCACACTAAAACCAAAAAAACACAGCGAATCGTCTTATGCTGGGATAAGTCCACAAGAAGTATACACACACATACGGGAAGTATAGGATTAATTTTATGGTATTTTTTTAACAAACAGTCAATACATAACGCATCGGCGAAACCATGTCATGTTGAAATGTCTAACAAAATATAAGAGTTGGCAGAGCCATCTCGATGCTGGGATAATAAGAGTATTTAAAGACGTGTTTTGGAACAATGAATTGGCGATGAGGCAGAAAAGCAATTTCAAGACTTTGACTTGAAGTATACATGAGGGTACCTGTTATTATTTATTTATTTTGGAAACTTAACTGAAGGAATTAAACTAAATTAAATAATCATGTTTGATATTACGTGACGAGACCATGTCGTCGATTTCCGGGTTTAAGTGCGTTTCATACAAGATCGATACGGACTACACCACCGAGTGTAGTAGACACAATCCCGATGGCAATAGGAAGTTCTAAGGTATACGTAGTTTTATTTATAACAGACGAAGTAAATTGAAATCACTTAACGTATTTAAATGAGTTGGTAAACAATAGACGATGGCAACTTCACGTTGTGGCATATTTACACACTATTACAGTTCGACTAAAGTTTACAAACACCACGGTCAGTCACACAAAATCCCCCAAATTCAAAAGGAATTTTTAAATGCGTTGGGGAACACTAGACGAACAATTATGCATACACAGATGACGACTCCACGTAATAACGCAGCGTGCAAATGGCAATTTAAACTTTGTTAGCAGATTTTCCTGGGGCAGATTTACATAATACTACAGTTCGATAACACGACCAGTCACACAAAATCCATCATAAGGGAACTGCAAGTTGTATAATGCCAAAACAGTACCATGATTTCACAACTTTCAAAATACGTTTGCATTTATCGATGTCCACTATACACCAGTAAATGTATTCCCATTCGCAAGAACACAAAGCCTAAACTATCAGAAATTCGTAACACATAATTCGAGTGGTGGTATAACAAAATAACTCATCATTTGTAAATTCAATCCACCGAAAAAGTATAGAAAACATTTTTATAAACAATTTTCATAAATACACTTTGAAAAGAAATAAATCTATTCGAATACATTCTCACTACAAATTACACAATACTTATTTTATAATGGTGTTTCTTTACAGCACAAACTATTGGAATCATACACACGTGTGAGTACTTTGGTGACACATTTTATAGCTACGCCCAAAATAGTCCATCATTTATTGCGCAACTGTGACGCATTCTGTTAACATCCACACATTTTCAAAAAAATCTCCATGACCTTTTTGACCTTTCATAAGTAAAATGCACTACAATTTACTCCAGAAAAAAACAATTTTCTTGGTACATTCCTACATTCTTGCATACTAATGAGGGGTTCAGACACATTCCATGCTGGACAATTTTCTTGGACTAATAACAAAGCTGGTCAATCCTTTCCCCAGCAACAAGCACTGACTTTGTGATTATAAATGATGATCGATTCATTTTACCAGACAAGGAAAAGTGAAAAAAAAACTTTTTATCAACAGCATAAATGCGTAATTTTTTTTTTACAGAAAAAGTATTTTTTTTTACATTTGAGTGAGTAACACATCACAAAATGCAGATATTTTCACATTTGTAAAAAGCTTGAAGTCTGGCGATTCCAAACTTGTACACTTTTTGTGGGCATTTAGTAAAATTAGAAATGAAAACAAGTATGCAAATAATATCTACCTCAATGCCGGCAACATTTATATTAGTTTTAGCGCACTGTGCTACCATGACACATTTCGAATTCATTGTATGTGCGTCCTATGTGCAACATGATAATGTAATCCTGCAACAAGAAAAGTAATTGTGTTATAATGGTTTAATAAATCTCTGTTTCTGGAATAACATTTTTTAACAATTATGCCTGAAAAAGGTAGCGATCACAAAACTACCCCCATACACTATAACATATATTCGAATGAATGTTTGGTATATGCTGTTTTTGTTAGGGATGTGCACAAACAAGTGAATGTTGTTTCTTTAAGGAATGCTGCTTCTGGTCTTACACACGTGTTCATGTTTATTGGCGATATTATTGCACCATTCGTCATGCTTTTGGATTCATTATGGTACCTAGCCCCATTGACAGTTTTCAGCGTTCCATGTATTATATCAGGACTGTTAATCCTGCTTCTCCCCGATACAATGAACAGACCAGCTCCTGATTCTATTGAAGAACTAGAGAATCCCTACATGTACGTTGATAATATATGTATTTGCTTTGCTAACAAGTATTATTTTTAAATAAAATAAACGGTAATCTATCAAACAAACAGACTTTATCATGAAGAATTCACGTGGATTCCATGCATGGCAGATTTGGTAAAATATCAAAAAAACATTCATTTCAGCGAAATTGTTATTGCTCAAGCAAGATGAAAATTCAAAATATAGAGCCTGGAAATATATAAATCTGCAAAGACTATTTATCCTTATATTTTTTTTTCTCCAATATAGGATACTTGAATCAAATAAAAATGAGCAAGAGTGTACACAACTCGTCGTGAAGAACTACGAATAAGACTAAGAAGTTAACGATGCATGTACCTTCAGAGATTGTTTCGAGCATTAAAAACGTATAATGTATATAAAGACTGTACTGCAAAAATAATAGGGTTACATAATACTATTTCTGATAACATAGTCACTTAAATATTATTTCTAAATAATTACATATTCACACCTAAATAAGTCATACTATTTTATTTCTAGTGATTTGGTGTGTATTAAACAAATAATTGAGATTATAACACACTTAAACTACTTATCAACGACTTAAGTAGCAGGATAGTTTTTGTGGGATCTTGTTTTTTTTATTTTTAATTATTTGTCATTTGATCTATGTACTGTCGTATAAAACAATGTTGTGTTATTTTCTCTAAAATAAATTGTGTTTTTCTCCACTTATACCGAAGTGCACTTGTTTTTCGTTACCCGTAGTAACTGCATCATGATTTCCAATGAAAAATGCAACAAGGTCAAGTATATGAATGGGGATTAGCTTCTACGATAGTACTACTATCTACTATCAGATATTAACAATATCTACCTCAAATGAAAGAGGAGGCTTCCCGCAATTGGCGAAAACATTATCAAACTAAAATATCTTCATTCCATGACAACGATTCGAATTGTTTATTTATTGTGATTGAACTGTCATTTTCTTTATTTTTATATATTTGATATATCATGTTACAACAATTAAGAAAAAGATATAAAAATATGGTGTCATCGTGCTCTGTTCAGAGAAAATTCAGAAGTATCAACAAAGGGTCAGCAAAAAATAATGTATAATTCTAAATGCTCCTCTTTAACTTTCAAATGCAGCTTGGATTGCTCAAACACCTTGCATTACTACAAATTAGCAACCTTCCCAGCCTTTGCCACGGCAAGCGAACTGCTGAGTGATGCGATAGTGCTTATGTGAGTTTCTACAAACCTGAGAACACTGCCTTCTGGTTTTATGTAGATATCATAAAACTGCTGTGGTGTGTTTATATCCTCTCTTTCACTATCACGTTTATATTTTTGAACGAATCCCGGTTATCTGCCTGATGGACATCAGTAGAAAGCATTTGTTGACCTGCATCATATATCACCATCCAGTATGTGCAGGGTTTTCTTACGAAGTTCAAGACTGCTTCATCTGTCATAAAATGTATGACTAGATCTGTCTTTCCATTCATCTGCTTATATAATCACTATGCCTTCATACCTCAATAAATTATGCCTTTCTTTTCTCAGTTGGATTTCAAGTAATACTATTTATGTATTAGGCATGTGATATGATGTGATATCTGGTATGAGATGTTACTATGTGTTTTTAGCAGTACTTGATAGCTCCGACATTTTATCTCCGACATTGTATCAAGCAAACAAATCACTCCAAAAAACCATTACTTGGTGACTAATATATTTTAAAACAATATCGCGCGACAAGTAGTGATTGACTGCAAACAAATAAAAAAGTCAATGAACAACTTGTTGTACATAATATAATTCACACAATAAGACAAGTGGGTAAATTAATATTTACAGAATTTTTATGAAGTACTTTTTCATGCAGAGCAAATCTGATATAAACACAGAAAAAATAAAACATGTCAACAAGCCAGCTGTGAATAGCCTCCCGTTTGTTTGGCCTCGCACAAATATATGACGTAGTATTCGATGCACATGTCATTGCCGCATAATATATTTGGCCAATTAAAATATATTTATGCTTTTGAGATTTGTCAGGTAGATTTTGTATCTTTGTATTGTCAAATTGGTAAATGGGCACTTATACGTACATCTTTCACTTTTGAGCCAAAATATCAGCCTGTACAGGCAAAAATTGTTGAATATTGAAAAATACTTGTACACAAGTTTTAAATATTATAATTTATATTTTGTTATGACCTGACCCTTGCTTACCCAAACCCGCCACTAGAGGCGACCAATGCCTGAATCTGCACTTTGAATATTTAAAGCATCACCGGACATACTGTGGAGATAGCTAAAATGTATGTAGCGTAGTATGTAGAAATGAGGTGATCTTAATCATCGCAATTGATTTAGTGATTGTTGAATTCGTTCCTGTTATTATATATATTGTTGGATCAGATATATAACCAATTGCGCCCTCAAATCCCATTAAGCCATTCAATAATTGATTTTGCATTAAAGTCTTTGATAATTGTCAGACATTTAAAATGTTTGCTTGCTGACAGGCAACCTCGTTTGATGAGATTTTGATTCTATATCAGATAACAACAAATATACAAATGCGAATGTCTTGGGGCTAAACCTCGTTGTTGACTGCTTATGTTTTGAATTTTGAAAAGTCAGAATTACTAAATCATCGGAAATGATTTAAAAATGATGTCGTCATAGCGGTCATATGTCATCGCAACCATGGAGGAGTCCGCTGCTTCCAGAACTGCAACGCATTCCTTTTCGGACTGTTTGTGGCAACATTATTGAAAACTGTGAGATGGACACTAAAAAGTTAGTTTCACAAGGAATGCTTTCACACAGGCGTAAACACCGCCAACATCGGCAAGCACGTCGGGCATAATACACAGGTGGCGCATCGGTGTTGATTCACTGTTGACAGTTCTTCCCGGCGTGAAATGTACAATATACAATGATAGGCAGCCGAGGGACACAAACATTAAATGGACAACAGGCGTGAAGGACAGCCAGTTGGTTAGTGCTGGATTATTTTGTTACCGTCCGGAATACCGGTAAGTAATAAATAATGTTTTTCTATGGTTTTATAAGAATACCTCTACGGTAGATCATTTTGTAGTAGACAATGTTTTCCTTATCGTGGGGTAAAGTTGGTTAGCGTCCACATGGAGCTCCATGGCGTCCGGGGAGTGGGTTCTCTGAATAAAATATGCTGAAGTACAAAAAACTGCGTGAAAGGGGTGTCATATCATCATTTGATGCGTATACGCGTGTACAGTAATAAAATGTAAAAAAAAAAGAATCTCATGAATTCATGTTATCTCAACTTGAAAACAGTATGATTTTAGTATGTATATAGTGTATCTATTTTAAGTTTCTGCACTTGCAAAGGGGTATAATTTCTCAAAAATAAGTTTGTGTTTAGAGGCTCATTTGAAAAGCTATATTTTCAGCATGGGTACCAGGTTGGACTTTGAGTACCCACCCTCGAAGTTAGCATTGTGGGAAACGTTGTGCAAAGAGCGGAAAATTCATTGTCGTTTTTTTGAGGATCATGGCTAGGTCTGAGAATTGAACTTACTCATCGGGTCTCCCCAGTTTACAGGCATTTCCAGAACGCTGTAAATTTAATTATTTTTTTTTAAATTTATGGTACAGGATTGTGTATTATTGCACAAGCAATTTGTTCGTTATATGATGCTCAACAAGCATGAATTACCAGACTGATGAATCTGTGAACAGATGCCAGCACTGCCAGAATGCATATGTTGTGGATGGCAGAGACGAGAGTAAGTTTAAATTCTTATTTCAGACTGTCAGGGATTGACTATAGAGTAACTACACATCTGGCATCTTTCCTTATATTTAAAATATAAAGTATTTTGCTCTATATCAATTAGCCTTTTCGAGCCTGAAATTAGATACTAGTAGTTGACCCTAAAGTACTCCTAACCTTAAGTCATAACATCTCAGACTACTATAGTAACAATGACATGCGTTTTTTTTTTTATTTCATTCAAAAGATTTAGGGACACTGAAAAAACACGGTCCATCCTTTATTCCAAATTCAGCCCTGGTTAAGGAACTGTCTGTCCATGGACGTATTGTTAGCAATTTCTGCACCATCCCTCTTGGATGGAAGTCAGAAAGTCTAAAGCATGTTTAGTCTTTTAAGAGACACGCCTATATGTTATAAATGCCTATACGCAAATTAATGGTTTAATACATGTAATGTTTGAAGGCCGCCCGTATACAGTATACGTGTCCACGGACGACCTTCGTTGACGATAGTAGTGAAAAAAGATACTACCAACAACAGTGCACTCAACTAAGAGAATAAAATCACACTTGTTAAACCTGGTACTGAAAGCACGTTGCATAGTGATCAGGTATGCAATGAAACTGTCAGCGTTAATAATAATGTGTCTATTGATCCCTTTGATCAAACTGTAAATATTGGTGAGGAGGTGGTATTATTATCCCCTACTTCAAACTCATCTTAATTTGAACAACCAGCAGCGGATGTATACGACGTAAAACGATATTGACTTTTCTGACAAAGAGTCTATATCCTGCGAAATATCCGATGATTATCCTGACATTCAAGTCACAAAACTAATATCCGTTGAGAAACTCATGAAGTTACTCGACGGGCTAAAGGGTACACAGAAATTTTAGAATGCAGCTTTGACTTTTGTTCATTACTAGGCAAACGGGGTCCTGTGACTTTGTAGAAAATAGCTCGCATCCATAATATTGAAATAATTAGCAGATAGCAGGACCATCACAATATAAACGTGACCTTGATATTGGGACTGTGTATTCCAGAGTGATTGAATAATAGAAGCTGACCTTTTTTGACTAACGTAATGGAATTGAAACACAATGCAAAAGTATTAAATGGATTACAAAGGAGGCTATAGTTAATATGGGGAAATGATTTGCTGGAGACATTGGTAAATTTATGGAATTGATTTTGCTGTGACAGTGTATACATGTATGAACACTTATGTGTGTGTGTTATAGGAAGTAGGTGATGTCTTAAATCTTTTGGTTATGTAATTTGAATCAAGAGGAGAGGTTAAAGTACTTGATCGGAAAGCATGGTTATATTTGTTTTTTGGAAGTGAATGGCTTATTTTTACTTTACTGTGACCCACCCACCACTCGATTGTAATTTGGCCAGTTGCTATTAGACATCACTAGCGTGAAAGACAATAATGTAAATAGAATAAACGTCTGTAATGAACAAGGAAATAAGAAAGTTTTTATTTTTTATCTTAACCAACAATAAACAACAAGTTTACAAAAAAACATTCGAGCAGGAATAAAGTAACCACAATAGTCAAGTTTAACCAGTAGGAGGTACAGCTGCTGGTTGAATTATCTTGCCTGGAAGAAAATAAAAAACAAGTAAGTGGTAAGAATTATATAAATATAATGAATGATTTGAGTAAGGTGTTGAGTAGAGGAATTTTCAATAGGAAGAACATTGTTGAAATAATGCTTTGGAAATGATTGGACTTTCCATTATTAAGTCTTGAGGCACATTGTAAATAACTGGCAAGAGGATGCTGAAAGATGATTAGTATTGTAAACAGAGTGTTATGTTTAAATCTGGTATGATGGGCATGAAACGACTCTTGGTGTTCTAACTTTCAGTATACAGACAGACGCGTGAGCGTCTTCTAATAATAAAAACAAACTAAAGATTTGACCGGACTCCACACATTTCGGCATTCACGTCGTATCCTTGAGAGGAAAAGATGTATAATAATAATGTTATTACGAGAATACTACAAAGTATGCACCCATCCTGGTAATAACCTCATACTGTAAAGGGGGTAATTATTCACTGGGTTTTAATTTAGCTTATTTCGCTGACTGGAAAAATGCGCTAAATTAAAACACAGTGAATATGTAAAATTTAGCATAGAACACATTATCTAAATGACGAAACCATGAATTTAAAACCCACTGAATATGCCTGAAATGGTAAATCGGTGAAATTTAAACCCAGTTAAAATTAGTCATTTTACAGTATTATTAAATTTTGATTCTTCTGTTCTAAAAAAACAAGTTTTGAAAAAATGTGATTCATTCAATAATGTTGACGATCATTTTGAAAATGAAAATTAGGTACATCTCTCTCAATGTTGTGGTCTTCCCCTAAAAACCACAATTTTTGAGAGTATTGACAAAGATGTAAAATTCTTTAAAAATGTCATTGCAAGTGTTTGTGTTCTTAATAATACAATCTTACTAAATGAAATAGACACAATTGTAGCTTCGTATACACTACTTTTTTGTTGGCTTCATTATACGATGTAATTCAGAGTACGCTGTTTGAGGATGTCAACATGTACGGATTCTATATGCTTGATTTTTTCAACTATTGTGATTTGTGTTGTTTAGTGTTTAAAGGACATGGGGTCTTGTGGCCGGGCCGCAACAATCCTTGTTTATTGGGGAGTGGCTATGCATAATGTCTAGTGTTAAATAATTGTTCGTTATCAGCACAGAGTGTGTCTACGGAACATCGTAATCCTCTGGGTATATTTACAAACAGATTATTCAACATAGCGAACTGAGATCCATTACATCACGGTTTAGTCAGAGTGATTACATTGAAGACGTTATAGTTGCGGCACGGTCTTTTTGAGTGACCGTGGTTCCGGGTTATATTCGCATGTTACAGCAATCGCCCGGATCAATCAAGTCATAAATTGAGTGACATTGTATTGTACGATATCAATGAAATATCATGCGTTACTCAGGACAGAAAGCAGATTAAACTGTTTTTAAATTCGTATTTCGACGAGTACCTCAAGTTCGAACGTACGCTTCCTTTGTTTATTTTCTGGCACAGACGAAAACAAAAGAATGACTGAAATAGAACATGATAACAACTGTGTCCGTGGTTAATTTTGTCAAGAAATAAGTATAATAACTGACAAGGTGTTATTTCTGTGGGGATGACACGCATATCAATTCACAATCTGTGCGGACGAGAGACGTACGCGCATCTGAAATAGCTACTAGGTTACATTATATCATTGTTGTTTTTAGTCCCCGTTCGGACGTAGTCCGAAAACACGGACTTGTGTTTTGCCCTGTGTGCGTCCATGCGTTCTTGCGTCCGTGCGTCCGTGCGTCCGTGATCACCTGTATTTAGAACATGCATGGACCGACTAAGTTCAAACTTCACTCATACATCACACATTATATGGGAAATATATGCACATGCATTTTTTTCATGATCCTATTAACGATAGCCGAATAGCGGCCATTTTAAGGCCGAAAATCATTGAAATCGCACATTTTCACCATTCCGGACCCGAATCGCAGTTATACATGGACCGATTTTGTTCAAATATGGTACATACATTAAACATAATAGGACCTTGATGCACGTCATTTTGTTTTTCGGATCAAGTTCGAAATGGCCGACTGGCGGCCGTTTTGTTTTAAAGAATTCAGTTCTGGATCCGTATCCGAGACATGTCCGGATTGATCAAGTTCAAACTTCACACACACATGGTACATCATGTCACAAATAGATATGTGCATTTGTTTCATGATCCGCTTAACAATAGCTGAATGATGGCCATTTTAAGGCCGAAAATGCATCAAAATCACATATTTTCACAATTCCGGAACCGGATCTCAGTCATGCATGGATGGATTTAGTTAACATTTAGTACAATGTGTTGTACATAAGCAGGTGCATTTCGGATCAGACCACTGAAAGTGGTCTGAGATTTCGTCATGATCTGCTTTGAATGTACAAAATGTATATGTCACTCAAATATGAACGGAACGGGAACGTGTCATTGACAATGACTTGTTCACTACAGAAGACGCACGATAACAATTTGTATTCAGGCATATTTAGTACATGAACTGCGTCAAAACTACAAGTTGAAAACTATTTGTGGGGGAATTCGCAATAAATCATCACTCTCATTGCGATATTGACATGAATAAACTGCTTTGTAATGTTTATGTAATGTGTTTTAAAACATATTTATGATAATTTGTGAACTTACTTGGTAGTGATTTACAATGTTATCTAAACTTATTCTCAGTACTTGACAAGCCTCTGTCCGTGTATCCATATGTGTGTTGTCACTTCCCATACATTTCTTCGCTGCTTTCATGCTCCAAAAACAGGGGATTTTGATGGAGGCGCCTGTTATAGAATAAAACAGTATTTGTGAATGTCATTTCATGACTAGTGTAATGTGGTAAAAATATACCATGGCGTATTAGTGGTTGTTGTATTATACATATTCACGTGACATGGTTGTTTTTTATACCTGATAACCCGGTGTGCCATGTCTTCCCGTGTCTCGAGTGAGCACCAGTCGTGATTGCCTTGACTTGCTTGCCAATCTGCCTTGTCACTGGAGAGAGGGGAACGAAAAATATCATCAAGGGAATTCATGTTTCGTAGGAGAATATTGTAAATTTTTGAATATTTATTTTATTATACCAAAAAATACTCACGATGCCAAGTGACATTTGAATTGATTGTGTCTTGGCGTTCATTTATGAGGAATTTATTCACAGATACATTCTTGTCATGGGCATGCACAATTATTTGTACGTCTGAAAACAAAACACGCGATGTGTAAGCAATATCAAGTGGTATACCCAACTTCGGCGGGGGTTATTGCTATTATATTATACCAGTATATTGACAATTCGATAAAACTAGTAAAAAAAGAGTTTACTTTCATCTACTAAAAGATCATGATCATGGCCCTTGAACATGAATATTTATAAGAATAGTATGTAGTTGTACGCTGAATGCATACAAAAATTACATGCGCAACACAGTTCAAATTGAATACAAACTAATTTTTATTCCACATGAAAAAGAAACATATCCACGTTGAATAGAGCAGCGTTAACACACAAATTAGCATAACAAAGGATGACCTTTTCTGACCTTTTACTGACGCACAACGCGATTTGAAATACAGACTCGTGTAGAGTTTGGATCATTTAAACAACGGATTTTCCACGTTTTCATTCCGGTTTTTGTACAATTTCGACTGTAATTTGCCCATTGAAAGTACAGTTGTAAAATAAACCGGTTTTGTGACTCATCATACTACTTGTAACTGTGGATATTTGACGTTCAGCGGTACTTGGTTCGACCGAAATTTGAGACGCGGCGTATCATGTACGGCGACCGGCACAGCGACCTGAGTTCCAACATCTGACCTGGATACCTTTGGTATAACCATGGAGGTAAAAACCAAAGTTTTGTGACAGTATGACTGACAAGTTTTGTTGTTGTTCTGGGGTAAGTTTGATGGTGTAAGATCGGATTTTCGCATCGTTTTTGTGACACGTACATGATATTCCTTGTCCCAACTCCGGCCGAAAGACTTTGCACGCCGTCGCTCTAATACAGTGGTTGATGTACACTCGGCACAAATCTGTAGCTTTCGAAATTACCTTCATCATCTCCTGTAATTTATTTACCCATAGTGGAAAATTACAATACCATATATCGTCGTCGAATCCTGCATTGTCCCGTGTTTTTTGAAACAGATGGCAAGCATCATCGCGACAAGGCATGATCGACAGTCACATTTATTCTGTTAAACAAGAAACTGGTGTGGTTCGTATTTTTGTTTTTGTTTTAATACCTCTTGTCGACCGGTATTTAAAGCCGGTCATGCGATGTTACGCATGAACATCATGAATGGCGTGCTTACGCCGGCTTTTCTGATGATATTCCTGAAGACTAAGAAGATATGTAATAATAACAGAACTACATGGCCCGGCCAAAACATAATTTGGTATGGAAGGTATTTCCTTTCGTCATGCGTTACATGATTGTAATATCGGGCAGTGAATACTGTCACACAGTAGCATTGCATACATGTAGAGTAACGATATATCGAACATATCACATATATATAGCATGTATACCATCACAGTGTTGTAATATGTATTTCATAGTGTGAAGATATTTAAAGACAACATGGATTTAGTGTATATTATATGTGATGTGGACAAGATATATAGATATTGCAAAGAAATCACAAAGTTGTAATCTGTATCAAATACTCACAAAGTAAAGAAATATTGAAAACATCACAAAAATCCAATGTATATAGCATGTGGTGCGGGAAAATCAAAAACATGAATATATGTATTGTGACGTAAATTATGGGGAGGAGCCTTTGTGGGGATACTCCTATTTAGGAGCAGGGAGCTCATCTTCAATACTGGTATAATATTAGACATCTCTGGTAGCTTGTTTCTCTTATAAGTCGTATACATTCAGCTCGTTCGCTGTCACGGGGTGGGGATCGTTTGGTGAAAGTATATCATCACAATTGAGGCAGTTCAATGGAAGAAATATACCGGTAACGAATACAATAAATCAAAACGACACAATGTATAATGTTTCCTTCACTTTAATATACAAATATACGGGGTGCTAGTCACTGGAACTAGCAAGGCATGGGTATATGCAATAAACATATAACACTTGATCGATGATGCAGGGAACATTCCAATCTCCGGTGAGCAGAAATGTACAGTGTTGCATTCCTTCGTGTCTGGTACACTGTCGAAGCAGCTGCACTACAATTTAAACTCATGCTCTGTGTCCAGGAAGTATCGGCAACTGCACTGCTATCTGCTGCTACTAGTAGCACCGGTACAACGGGAGCCATTCGGGCAGTGAGCGTCAGTGGTCCTTTTTGATCAGTAGGGATTACTACAAAGAACGTCTGCATATGTACCCCTGTATAAGGAATCAGCATTATAGGATGTTACAGGATCAAGTCAGGTCACCTTCCTGACTAAAGAGTTTCACACTTGTCTTAATCTGAATACTAGGTAACAAGTAATTATGGCCATGCAAATAATAAAATGTATCCAATGACTAGTTATCTCGAAATAGCGGACAAATCAGTGTATAGTGGATGCCAATTTCGGTAGTGTAATAAACCACTTTTTATCGAGGCTCTACCAATTTAAAGTAGGAAACTCGGATCAATGATGTCATATGTATTTTCATTGCCAACAACGCTAGGCTCAGCATAATCCAAGGTAATTCACAATTACCATGGACTGTCTGAGACATATCATTAAGCCACAGGAAGAGACAGGGTGTATGTATCTCAAATTCTGATGACAATACAATCCAGTGACTGTAACAGCAGTCTAAAAATAAACATGTACAATGGGTTGTTGTAATGTATCCAAACATTTTGCTTTTCATTCACACACTTTTCTACTTTTCACTTACAATTTATGTCACAGTATTTATTTCATATGTAGCATAAAGACAGAAAATCGCAAAGTTGTAATTTTTATTGAAGAGTGAGCAGATATTGAAGACATCACAGATTTATAATGTATATCGCATCACCTGGCTGTAATTAGAATAATAACATGAAAATGTAATTTATTCTTAATTAATCAAACCCGGGCCAGAGTCTATACGGATGAGGATATCCGCAGCACCCAAAGATTTAACCTCAGCACTGAAAGCCACTATGACATTTCAAACATCATCATGCTTCTCGATCTCGCTGGAAAGTTTGTGTATCTCTCTCTAAAAGAAGCCCATCATTGGTCAGTGACATCTGCCAGGTAGCGTTTTACGTCTTTAATTTTAACCAATTTGTTTGAGGGTCTAGTGCTTTGGATAAGATGTGAATGAGTACGTCTAAGGCTAGAACACTTTTTGCCCTTAATATCCACAGGAAGCTGGTGGTCTGGGTCCCGTGAAACACTAGATGAGTGTGGGTAAGATGGTTTGGCTGGGCTGTGTGCTATTGAAGTTGTCTCATGGGTATTTTACATTAATGCTGGTGTTATCGGGCGAACTTGGCACAAATGATCATGTCGTTTTACCAATATGTCTTTAATTTTAACCAATTTGTTTGAGGGTCTAGTGCTTTGGATAAGATGTGAATGAGTACGTCTATGGCTGGAACACTCTTGCTGAGTGGCCAGCCAGGCCGCACGACTTGTGAAAGGCATCTTTACCGATCCTTCAATAACGCCACTTACAGTCAGATTACTAACTGCACAACTCTTCAACAAACTTACAAATTTGGCAATATTGGTCCAAACATTCTGAGGGATGTCAACTTGCAAAGTCAGTAGGTACATTTGAGACTCCTGCTATGTGCTGAACATCTATCATATAGCGGCACAATGTGGACAAGAATGTAGTAACTCTGGAACTAGCCGAGAACTCACTCCGTCTCAATTTCTCGTAAGCCTGGACACAAAGTCGACTATCGGTCAAAAGCTGTGTTTTATGTTTTGATTGTATTATATAAGGAGCAAAGTGCTTTACTGCTGCCCATATAAACAAAGCTTCTACTTCACAGGGCAACCATGCAATTTGATGCTTCTTCAATTTTGCATTAAAAACCTGATGGATGTATTTTGCCATTTTGTTGAGAGGAGTACAATGTAGAAGCAATTCCTTTGTTTTTCCCGGATGCATCTGTGATTATCCACAATTGGTCATTAGGCTCAGGTACTGTAATCTCTCGACAATTTTGTAGCGCATGTTGAGCAGTTTTAAATGAGTATATTAGGTTCTCAGACCAGTTGAGTTTGCTAGCTGATTGTTGTCCAGCTGTTGGACAAAGGATCAATGAGATCAGCATAACCTTTAAGGACACGGCTGAGGACTTTGTATGCTTCAATAAATGATCTCAGATCTGAGACATTGTTAGGTGGTTCAATTGACGAGAGGGTAGCAATTTTGTGTGGGCTAGCTTTGATTGTGCCATTTGACCAAATTCAACCCAAAATATTTGTAGATTTGGGACACTCTGTGGTCTTTCTAGCTGATAGGTGTAGATTATTATTGTGCAATGCTTCAAGTGTGCGACTATTTTTGAAGCACAGCCTTCTTGGAGAAGATCGCCTACAACTCTGCACATAACTTCTTCGTTTTCGGATCCTGGCATACCCATAGCACAGCGTGTATATACCCTGACTCCTTTAAATGGAGTCGCCACTCCACAATATTTCATGGACTTTGATGCTCGCGGGATTTGATAATAGGCCTGATTCAAATCTGTTTTAATAATGTACTTCCATCCGGCAATGTCACGTAATACATTATCCACACTTGGCATTAAAGATGGTTGAGGCTTACTGTATTGGGCAACTTCACTGATTGATGTTACTAATCGGCTTCCACCATTCGTTTTTTTTACTAAGAATGACAGGTTGAGGTATTCTACTGTAGCATTCACTTGTTCTGGTTTAACGAATACGCCTGCAGATTCAAGCTTATCAAATTTACTTTGTAATTCAATCATTGTAGAACGATTATAATGAAGAAGTTTGCCCTTTCTTTGTGGGGGTAGGACTGGGCCCCTATTTACCACTGCTTCAATCTTTCCACTAGCCCGTTATACTTAGATATCACAGGGTTGAATACTTCATCATATTGTAAGTGCAAATCTACAAATTTGCCCTTAATATCCACAAGAAGCTGGTGGTATGGGTCCAGTGATACACTAGATGAGTGTGGGTGAGATGGTTTGGCTGGGTTGTGTGCTATTGAAGTTTTCTCATGGTTATTTTCCATTAATGCTGGTGTTATCGGGCGAACTTGGCACATGTCGTTTTAGCAACATTGAATCAGGTGTTGAGTTAGTAACTCTGAGGGTGTGGTCAACTGACTGGATTTCCTGTGGGATATGCCATGTTTTACTAAATTTAACAATAAGTCATGTTTATTGGTCTGACTATCTATTCGAGGTTCCAGTGCTAGCATAGGATCCGGTTAACATTCCTCTGGTGGGGTTGCCTGTTGAGTAGAACTTCTAAGCAAACAGCTTTAGTATGACGTATGGAAGTGGTGCGATCATTACAAAAATAATGTAAATTATAACACACACAAACAAAGCAACTTACGGAGGCAACATATTTTTTTGCGGGTCTTGTTTGTGTTTTATTTACTTTTATTAATCGTCATTTGTTCTTGTACTGTCATGTATTTGTTCTTTTCTATCAAATAAATCGCATTTTCTCACCTCTTATACCGAAGTGAACACGTTTTTATTTACACATTGTATAATGTACCACTTAATTGCTATTAAAGTTTTTCAAACATAACTACAACAAGGTAAAGTTGATGTGAATGAGGATTAAACATGTATCATAAGATATAAACAATAGCTATTTCCAATAGAAGAAAATGTTTTCTGAAATCAGCCAGCAAAACACTAAAATATCAACAGAAATGTGCATCTTAATTTTATCAAAATGATACGATTTAAATATGTATTGGTATTCTAACAGACTGATTGTTAATACAAAATAATCCAATTGACAGAACTGCTGTCTTTTCTATTTTCGATTCTAAGCAACTCTGGTTTGCTTAAATCCAATATCGACTCTGTGAATAACACTGCAATGTCTGTCGAATACTTATAATACTTTGTCATAGTGTAAGGCCTGTTTTGTGCCATTGAGAAGGGCACCCACAGAACTCACTCTGAACATGGGGCTATATCACTGCTAGAATGGGGCAATAGTACTAAAAATGAAATACACATACACCAAAACATCAAGTTAAAGCTCCTGGCTTTAATACCTCTCAAAATTACAAATTCAAAGAAACAAAGCACCGAAAAAATACAATAAATTAATTTTTCTATAATAGGGGATTTCCTAGGGAAGTGTGCATTGGTGATAACTGGCAGTTCCAGGGTGTATGGAAATGGATGACAGTCAATGGCTTTTACAACACAACAATGAAGAAATGTAGGATTCTTGCTTGCAGAGGAACGCTGGTATTCTGTCCTCAGTCTAGCTTATTTATAGGTATAAATGGCCCAAATTCAGAGACACCAATTAGGTTTGTACATGAGCTGTCTTACGTAGGCAAGTCAGCAGAGCATAGTTGTAAGAGTTTTAACACTCGTTGTCATGTAAATCGCAAGTATATACCTGGTAGATTCTAACTGTCCCCCGAGAGTTGAAAAAAAAGAATGACCTGTCAATCACCTTTATGACAG
This sequence comes from Saccoglossus kowalevskii, assembly GCF_978046115.1. Classification (NCBI taxonomy): domain Eukaryota; kingdom Metazoa; phylum Hemichordata; class Enteropneusta; family Harrimaniidae; genus Saccoglossus; species Saccoglossus kowalevskii. The sequence continues at coordinate 25,903,443 of NC_140661.1, read as the reverse complement.
TTATCACACGGCAATTCACACTATTTTTTTTTTGATTTTTTATGATTCCATGCACACTTTTCAGTGTTTGAGGTAATATGACAAAAACACAGAATAAAGGATGCTGACATACTTCATAACTTATTCTTTACAATATTTTATATTTATAGTATTTTTGATAGTGCGAGAATACCAGTAGATATGCTATTAGCGTTACTTATTTATCAGATCATTTAACATGTTAACTTGAAACAATGACAGTCCACGCAAAATAATGTTTTCGACAGGTTTAGTCCAAATAATTTCAAGAGTGGAAATTACTAATACCTAGTTCATATGTATCATGTGTTTATCATGTAAATATACTTACTTTTGATTTATTTCCAACATTGATATTTTCTCAGAAAAACTACTCTGTAACTACCCCTGAATACCTTTAAACAATTACATTGATGACTTTAGAAAACACATTTTCACAACACATTTGCACATGCATTCCACCATACATCATTAATTGTTATATTCTTGTTTCACATCCTTCATGAGATACAAGTCCTCTTCATCACATTTTGAGGATTTAAATTCCCTATGGTGGAATTAACAAACATATTTCAAATATCAGTTGAATCGTCTGAATGAATATTTAGGTAATAGAATACGATAGAATGCCCAACTTATCTGACAGTAATATGAGTTGTCTAATTAAAATGCTCACAATTCAATTGAAATTTATCGTTGGGCAACTGATTCAAGATTCGAGTGTATGTATGTGTGGGATTGGAAGATAACTATAAACTCAACAAATGTATGTCAACAACTTTAGCATATGAAATAATTATAAGTAATTCACAGCTAATACAACTATTTGTGGTAGTGTCCGAGTAAAATTGATTTTAGCAAACTCGTCTTTGAATTATTATGTATGACACGTCTTGTCACCACCTTTGCAACTATATCAACAAGAAACCATAGTGGTCAAGCTTGAATGAAATATAATAATAATATGAAGCAATGCTGAAAATCACGGTTCGTTTCCTTCAGAAAACGCACTCGTTGTTGATTATTTTAGTATCTTAGGCGAGGATTGGAGCCGAATATACACTTCACTTTGACACACGATTACAGTTTAAAGTAGTTAATGTTAAATAAATAAGTTTACAACGTTGTAAGCGGGTGCAACAAATGTTTAATTAGTCTAAATGTGTAGTGGATGGAATAAAAAAGACGTAATTTTGGTAACTATACATTTAGCGTTGATTATTTGATGATTATTTCATTGAACTGTAAAGTGTATTACTAAAAGTAGTAAAGATTGCTGCAAACTGATATTGTTTGGATTTAGTGTTGCGGAAAAGGTAGCACACGATCGTATATAATGTATTACATATAGAATGCCATAAAATTGAGTTGTTCATATAATAATAATAACAACTTATTTGGTGCCATCGCCACCACTGTGGTATTGCAACTGTACAAAGGGATAATGCAAAATACAGCCTATATGCGATTTTAAATATGCCCTTGTGATTAAATGACGAAAACAGCTAATTTATAATGTAATTTATTAACATACTTGTATGGGTGCTCTATTTCTTCAACTGTATCAGGTGAGGGTTTGTTCTTTGTATCGGGAAGATACAAACGAATTAGCAGCCCTGATATAATACATGGAACGCCCATGATTGCGATTGGTGCGAGGTACCATGCATAATCTAAAAGCATAATAAAAGGTACGATAATCGCACCAATTAAACTGAATACTTGACCAATCCCAACAGCGGCACTCCTAGAAACAAAATCAGCATGCATAGGTCAGAAAACAACATCATACGTTAGAAATACCATGCAAAGAACGAAGATACACATAAAGAACTAGCTAGGGCATACAATTTGGACCGTTTTAATAGTGTTTCCTTTTTCACTCAGACATTTATCGAAAGATATTGCTTTTTATTTTATTTTGATAAATATTAAAATACAACTAATAACAAAAACATTATCACCACATACCATTTTAAATTAGTTATTCGTTATTTGATCATAAAAGAAAATAATTGGATCTAGTATTATTGCATATGAAATTGCAATTATAAAATTGTGTGATGCATACCTGACTGGTGTAGGAAACAGTTCGGCGGTATAAATATAAACTGTACCAATGCTGAGTTTAGCGAAAAACTTTGAAAGCACTACTGAACAGATACGTAACCAATCGATACCTGCAAACAAAATGGTAATGTAAATTGAAAAATGTAACAAAATTTTAATCGCAACAAAATTGATCAATATATTCATATTACTGGGTCGTATAATGTATTGTTCTTCAAAGCCAAATTACCGCGACACTGTAAACCACAATAGTGTGTATTTGATTTTCACCTTGCCTGATTATGTCACAGGTCTTTAGGAATGTAGGTATGGTGCACAACGTCTAAGTTTAATCGAGAAGGAATAAATCTTTACTAAGCATAGTGAAGCCTGAATTCACTGTGTTCAACACAGTGACCTGTCTAGACAAACAGCGTGAGAAATAATGGGCATACAAACAAAACCAAGACACTATAATATGATATATAAATGATGGTATTGTCATCAATTAAAACAATTTCTCCTCATTTTTTAACATTTCCTAATAAACAGCTTTTGTATAGTATAACATACAATACAATACTATATTAATAAATGATAAGTATTAATTTAATATATAAGTAAATTATATAAGGTTATTATTATAGTATAAGTAAATCATTGTAAGTAATTAGAAATAGACATTAAATGCGAGACGTAAATTTCACTGAATGCTGTATGGTATATTCACTGCTACTCATGTGTACATTTTACTGTATTTGTTTAATTATATTTACCAGAGATGCCACCAATCAGTAGAACTGCTCCGGAAAGCGCCAGTGATATACTTTGTGTCAACCGACGCGGGTAATGTTGCAGTAACCACCAGTTCAGTAACGCAGCAGGTAATTCAACTGCAGCAGTAAACATGAAAATGATGTAAGGATTCTTAGCAAAAAAGTTGGAGTTCAGAGATATACCATAGTACGCCAATCCCACTGCGAACCTGAAATGTACAACATCCGTACACACATTTATATTATATTACCATGGTCATGGTCAACAATGAGTTAATGTGCGTCTATTTTCCAATTTATTTCTGTTCAATATGAAATTGTACATACCCATTTGTAAATTACCTTTACGATTTTCTGACTATTGTTTGATCAGTATGTACACAAGTTGGTATGTCGGGCCGGTAAACGTAATTTTATTCATAATACATTGTTCGACATTGGCATAATATATATATGAAACGTAGAACGCACCAACGTGCACTATAAGCACACATTTGTATAAAAGGTTATGAAAACATACACAAAAAATTAAGTTTCTTATCGTACCCATAAATTGACAACTCTTTCCTTAATAGTTTTCTGGTTGTTGGTATTCGCATTTTGTAAAGCGATACATTACTTGTAGGGTTAAAACAGAATAATGTCATAATTATTTTGTCTTGTATGTAAATGGAACGTTTGTGCAGCTTGTTCATTCCTGATTTGCATAACCACTGTGTAGCACGATCCTGTCAGCGGAGGCAAAACCAAGCGTCGATGTACGTCTTAAACATTACGTAATTACTAACTTTTCATTACTATTTTAATTATTCAGATCACATAAAATTACTATATAGATATATTCTTGTTTTTCTTATTATACTCACCAACATAATGATATAATTATAATCCGTTGTCGGATAACAGGTGTCTTGAACAGTGTTAATACCGATTGTCGTTCCACCTGATAGTGTATATATATATATGTTGTAATTTATACAAATCAATAACAATGGCAAATATTATTTATAAATTAAGCGACTAGTTTCATGTTTAAATATTCACTACTGAATTCATCGATACAGCCAATAGTATAAGAACAAACATCGTCCCAACCGACACTTGTGTGTTAACATAAACGCTTCATAATGCGCGAAGGGTGCAGTGAGTATAAACATGTACTTTCCAGACGTTCCAACATACCTCAACTACCAACGAAATGCAACTAGCATCATTCATTTCTTCGGTCAATATCTTTCCATTAATTGCGTCAGCTTTATTTAAAATGTCTTTCACTTTGCTAATTTCATAGCCCTGTAAAAGCCAACGAACAGACTCTTCTAAAAACCTACAAAAGTTTACAAATTAAAATTATGATTTGTTGTGGTTCCTGGAATGTATACGAAACAGAAAATGATTTTAAATGCATCAACAACCTGAAAACCCGACCTACACGAATAGGTCATCACGGCAATGACACTTTCTCAATGATGAGTCTCGGGTCGCGTATTTTGAGTATTAAAAATCACATTTACTTTTTGGTATTGATGTTAACATTATGTAAAAATATATATAATGAATTTGTATTTAATAAAACATCTACCGGTCGCTAACACTTCGGAAACCGCATACAGCGCACGTTTGCATATAATAGTCAATCGAATAAATAATCACTGAAAAAAAATATATAAAACACTGCCTTTGACCTTTGAGCGAACCCGTACAAACATCCTGAATGAACTTAATACAAATCAGCGTGTTTTAAAATGCGGAAACGCGAGTTTAAATAATTCATTTGCCACATCTGAATACAGAGGTTAAATTTCGAAGTTTTAATTTGCAATGACTTATTCTACAAAACTAATATAGTGAATCATAACTTGGACGTTTCCCTAAAACAATTAATTAATTAGGTAATTATTAACATTTATTTTTAACTTACCAAAAATGCGGTATGTATAGTAGGCATAATGCGCCACTTATAAATTGAAGAACTCTCCAATTACCATTAACCATGTAAGCAGTTAATCCTATGGAGTTTTGTGCTATTCCAAGGGACAATGAACACCCAAGGGCTATGAAAGGTCTACGTGATGAAGGAGTTGCTTCCATTGCTATAAATTTTAAACAAGACAACAGTCGTTACAGACCATTCGTCTGACTGAATAATATATTATTGGAATGGTAATTTACGTAAAAAGTCTGGGGCGACTGCAACATATGGTAAAACCCAGCTAATGCTTCTCAACCAATCACAATGCTCTAGTGCTTGAATTTATATGAATTAAGTCTTCTTCTTCTCGTCTGATTTGTTATCTTAAGTCAAATATTTTTGTTTTCATAATTGTTTTGTATAGCGGGCGGAGCTACGTCACAAGACGTTCCACATTGCTACGACGCGCACCACTGTACATGCATTTCTATGGGCTCTGTGCGCGCTGCTGTGGAACGCCGGTCGAGCCGGTGAAAATTCGAGAAAACAACACAAACTCAACTTTGAAGTAATACCGAACAACCAAATTTATATATGTTACACACGCAGGGCTAATCTTGTTACACTGTTCAGAGGAGGCTCAACAATCATCCCAAAGTACCGTTTTCTGCGAGTTTTTGGCCTTTGTTTTCACCGCGGCGGGTTGTCAGGCGGTGAAAATGCCCGGATGTCCGCCCCCGAGGATATAAATCCCTTAACATAATTATTTGTGCTAAGTGGCAAACAAAAAAATAGCTCACAGAGGGCGATGTATCAAAGACAATCTGCCCATTGAGTTTAATGGGACGCAATGTTGGTCACTGGATTTCGGGATATATAATATTTCGATTTAGAAGATGAGTATACATGAATCGATCATTATGCAGAATCAGGAATGTTAAGGCCCAATATAGCAAATTCTTTTGGAAAATGAGGGGGAGTACGAGAATTTCATTATGTGACGTCACCATCACAATATCAGCAATAAAATTGCAATAAAAGGTTCATAGATATATATATTTTATGGCACTTGTAAGGTGAATCAATTCGTGAACTTAACGATTGTCGTGAAACTTAAAGTGAAAATAATGCACTTAAAAACACGGTCACTGAACATGGAAAAATGGTCTGTAATTACAGCATTAGAGGTTTTGTCGTAATAAGGCCCAATCCATGTGTAATTGTTTTTTTAATGATGTACTATAATAGTGAAATATCAATGTTTGCGTTATCGGGTAATGAGCATTAATTTTACGTTAGTTGAATTGAAAGAGATATATACTTACCAAGTACAAAAATGACCAGAAAAACGGCTGACGCTGACGCTGTTGACAAAAACGTTCCTATTATAAAGATAACAAATGATGGGGCAAACGCTGTAGCAATACTGAATATAAGCGAAAGTATTGAAGTGATATATAATACTGGCTTTCTACCATACCTGGATGTAATAAATAACAAATAAACATATCAGAAATATCTTGCAACTTGAAAGACATACACTCACATAAAATTAGATATGTACAAGCGATGAATGTGATATTATGAGCGTGAATATAGGTGCATACACGCTCGTACGTGTATTAAACAAATGTATTATATTTTGAATGATCTATCATCACCTATCGGACGGTGGTCGTAATAACGACCCATATCGACGTATACAACGCGACGACCACCGCCATTTAATGTATACTTACATGTCAGCAAATTGTCCAAAAAATAAGCTACCAATAACTTCCCCTAAGCCGCTTACGGACTTCGATAGTTGTTTCATGGAATCTCTCTTGCACACCAAATCAAACTGTTAAATATAAGTAAATTAAATGGCAGCTACATTGATTTATGTGAAATATCCTCAATATGTCTCAATAAAACTGAATACAAGAAATGTGCACAGGGCAAATAAATTACTATCGCATTATGCGAAAAAAATTAAAATATCGCAGAAAATGAGGAGTAAGTATAAAATGACGTACAATTATTTACTATCTAATGAAGAAGTGTTAACAGATAATATTCCAGTAGGATTTCAAATTACGAAAATGTAGCAAAGTAACTGTCTTATATTAAAACATACAATTGTTACTATATATTTTTATATGAATTCGTATACAACAATAAATATATAAAAACAAGTAAACAGTTGTGTCACTAGAAAAAGTAATCCCAACTTCTGAACGCAATAGGAAAACAATATCACAAGAAATGTCACAGTGATGCCGGGCTGTAATAATGCAGGTTATTGTTTGTGAGCTACATAAAACTGAATTGACACGTGAGTATATAAAAAATATTTGGATAAATTAAACAAAATAAAAAAGTATGTAAAGTATTTAGGTAAGAACATGAAGTGAGTAATGGTTTTGATCAACATAAGTAAGGGGCGGAGCTACGTTACAAGACGTTCCACGTTGCTAAGACGCGCACCACTGTACCATTTCTATGGGCTCTGTGCGCGCTGCCGAGGAACTCGGAACGCCGAGCGAAGAGCCGCTGAAAATTCGAGAAAACAACAGGAACTCAACATCGAAGTAATCCTGAACAATCAAATTTATATGCGGTGCACACGCAGGGTAATCTTGTTACACTGTTCAGGGGAGTCTCAACAACCATCCGTTTTCTGAGAGTTTTCGGCCTTTGTTTTCTGATGGTTGCCATGCGGTGCAAATGTCCGGATGTCCGTCCCCCGGAGAGTGGCTCCATCGCTTGCGGTGGAACTGGAATGACTCTTTCTCTTTACAATGAATTTTAGAAAATGCGAACGAATCTTTCTTAAATTTTTGGGAGAGTTCTGCACAGAAATTGGCAATCAATGAAATAGGCAGTAAAAAAGGGGCCAACTGAGAGAAACTTTGGCAGCGCGAATGCATTTAAACTGTGTTTATATAGTCACAGTAGATTGAATGTAAAGTAAGCGTGTGTATTTCCGACTCATTCAATTGTATGACTTCGTAATAAAACGAACACAATTATCATATTAAACATGCTTTAGATGTGTTAGAGCGAAAACCCTCTGTTGTGAGATGACATATTAGCAGAACAGAAGTACTGTTCTATGACGACTTTTAGCAATGAGATCGAGTCTACTGCACTTTTAGGATTTGCAATTCATGTGATAACACAGTTTAATTTAAAAAAAAAACTATAAAATTCGGTTAATCGACCCATTGGATCCGCAACATGAACTTCAGCACGGAACACACTAACACTACAACCACTCTCGTCAACCCTATTAACATGCTGCAAACGTAACTGCAGATTGAGCTCTTAGATAATTGCTATAACTTCTATCTGTCATGTTATTAGACAATAACTTATATTATTATACATCTGTCATCGTAACGCCATAAGTTACAGCGTGCCGTAATTTTGCGGTATTTTACGGCATATTTTTATCCTACCATATTAGGAGATGGAAATTCGAAACATGGAATGATTACGCGCGTGAGCGTCCTCTAATAATAAAAACAAACATGCCTGCCACCAGGGTTTGACCGGACTCCTGATTCTGTTTTACACATTTTGGATTTCGGCATTTCAATTATGTATTCTGCGAACTCACACAGCACACCGTCGCATCGACCTTTGCTGCGCCGTCTTCGTACATACTTTGAGTTATCCTCGTAATAACCTCATATTATATTACCATGTCCTTACCTCTATGACAACGGTGTTGTTTAAGAATCTTCTATCATAAACCCAGCCACGATTACATGTACGTGTAATGGTGGATGATTGACATGTCTGGGAAACATCTCCAACATTATCATAGCTTGATACGTTTGAATTAATAATATTAATGTCATACATTCTACACGAATCCCATTTCAAACCACCATTCACATAATTATAAGGTATGGTACAGTTCTTCAGCTGTGAGTTTTCAACGAATGTTTGATTATAAGCCACTCTGCAATAGTGTTCGACTGATGCACTATAAAATGTATTTCCCATAGTAAACCACATAGTCGGAAACAATCCAAGACAGAATAATAGAAACTGGCTTTTCTGAAATCGTCCAAAGTCGTTAATAACACTCAGCGATTCAACGTCGGTCATTGCTGTTATGAAAAAAAGTCACAAACACACATTGATAAAAAAAAAATAACCGAAAATGTATGAAGTCCGATGACACTTTTTAATTGAAGAAAAGCATAACAGTTGTTAGACAAATTGCGTACAAATTTCCTTTCATAGCATTGTTTCTGTCTATATCCACAAATAATGGTATCTTCATGATAGTATTTTGTTACTATTTTTATAAATGGTTAGCCCCGTTAATAAAAACACATATCTGAATTACATACAGACTTTGGCCCCACCAACACACTTTGAAAATTATATAACCGTCAACAATAGATGTAATTCATTATAACTGACACATTCAAATTCGAGCTTACCTGTAACGATAAGTACTTTTTTGTTCAAATGTCCGAAGCGCCTTTAAATATGTTTCTTTTTTCCAGGTGACAAACTTGAATTTCTGAGATACAAACGTTACCTATAGCTTTATTAGTAGTGACTTTAGATACATGTGTACAGTATATAGTCGTGGAGACTGTTCACAACTGTGCTTGGTTTGTTGTCAGAGATATGTGTTTTATCTCAAAATATCATTCCAGATATGATTTATTGCCATACATATACATGTTTTAAGGTTTTATTAAAGTGTGGGTCACACAAATAATTTTTAAGTATAAAGGTCATACAGGTTTTATGATCGATGATCAGCCCTTTTGTGATTAAGAGAGAGATAATAATAGAACGCGCACTATGCCATTTACAATGATTGATAATTGTAACTGTCTGTCAGTTAAATTAGAAATATAAATAGCCATAAACTCATTTAGAAATGACTAATCGCACATGAATTGTTAATTTTAAATTAATGAGTTTTTTTCTAGTATAACAGCCATTACATACAGGCGTGCGATACAGTTCATTATATTTGTTTTTTGGAAATTATGACTTTGACATCTGATTTTACACCAAGGAGAGAATTTTCGCTTGTTAAGCAACGTATAATTTCAAAACTACATTTATTGTTTGTCGAAAATCTATCAAGCCGCAATGGGTACGAGTTGTTGTTTGTGAACATTGCCATGTAGGTTTTTCTTTGTTGTGTTGAGGTACATATTTTTCATAATTCCGTTTTTGCGTGGGTAATGATTTTGACAAAATAAAGTCATACACCTAAGATCTAGAAAATTATTTTCGATTGTTAAGCTAGCTTGAATTACAAAACTGCATTTGTCATTCGATCAAAATTTAGTAGGATGAGCATGAGTTTTACCATTCTCCTTCTCTATATAGCATATATATATATATATTAAAGATGAATGACCCTTGCTGTTTATGTTAATATAATATTTTACAAAATATGTTTTAGTTTCTTGGTTTATTTTTTTGTACATCATATCATCGATTTATTTATTTTAGGTAAAACATGTTATAATTACTGTTTTTATTACCTAAGTTTTAATTCGCCTTGTAAACTTAGTTTTATATGACAGATCTCACATCGGCAAGATAAATGAATAAAATAAAAGCATCAATGTTTATGAACAGGTTGATAGCAGTGCATGAATTAACGCGTATCGTCTCAAGCAGCATGGGAGTGTAATAACAACAGAGGCTGTTGAAACCCTAGTTCCAGGTTACGTTTATATAGTTTATATGAAGTCAATCTTGCAAATGAGTCTACAACACCACACCATTTTTGGAGATCAATGTCAAAACACCGCTGACGAAACAAGCTAAGAAACGCATTTTCATCGCCCGCACCCTGGTTGTACCACAACTCCCCAAATCCGTAACTAAATAGTATTTCTTTTAATGACTTAACCCAGCATGTTTTGTTTGCGTGATTTAATGGTGTATTACGAATGTGAAGCAAAAATTTACAAAATTTGATGTGTACATTTTCAACAGCTGAAGACTCAAAATGACCCCAAATCTCGCTACCATATTGCATTATTGGAACAATTTTTGTATCAAATATTTTAAAACATAGAGAAATAGGCACTGGTCCAATTTTACATATAATAACCATTAGTGCATTGAGCGCTTTTGTTGCCTGGTCTGCTAGATGTTGTTGGTATAATGACCAAGAACTACGTAGTGAGAGTTTTATACCCAAAATAAACGTAATACGGCACTACTTCAATTATTTTCCCATCGTATCGCCACTGCTCGTATCTTCGTAACGGTCCATCATTTCTAAAAACTTTTACATTGGTTTTGGTTAAATTAACTCTCAAATGATAATATGATTTCAACATTTTAGGTAATCTTTGCAATCCAATTGCATTGTAAGACATCAAAACTAAATCATCCGCAAAAAGAAGATAAAATAACTTAATTAAACCCACAGAACAACCAACACTATCACCTAAAAGCTTGTCTGACTGAAGTTCTACGTGAAGGTCGTTTATAATAAAAGTGAACAGAAAAGGTGACAAAATACAACCTTGACGCAATCCAACAGGACAGTTAAAGAAGCCTGTCAGACCATCACTTGTCAAGACATATGATTTTACTTGTAAATACATAGAGTTAAGAATGGAATACATTTTACCTCTAATACCTGCTTCACCAAGTTTGAAAAATAAAGCTACCTAATTGACTCGGTCGAAAGCTTTTTCGAAGTCAATAAAAGTACAACAGAAACGTCCTCGTTTAGTTGCAAGATATTTTTGTACCAATGTGTGAATAATAAATACGTTATCTATGGTGTTTTAGCCTGCCCTGAAACCCGCTTGTTCTTCTCTAGTAAATTCAATAATTTCATTCCATTTATGTAGCCTATTGTATACAATTATATTGAAAATTTTACTTAATATTGGTAGTAATGTGATACCCCGATAATTACAAGCCTTATTCCTGGATCCATTTTTATGTATCGGGAATATAATACCCTCACACCATTGCTTGGGGAAAATAATTGTGTCGAAAATACTGTTAAAGATGCCATGTAATAATTGAATTAATTGAGGAGAGCAACAGTTGTAAAATTCAGGCGGCATGCCATCGCTGCCTGGTGATTTACCAAATTTCAAATGTTTGATACTAATCTCAATTTCAAGTTGGGAAATTTGACAATTAATAAAATCAGTGATTTGGTCCTCCTGTGAGTAGTTGAAATTATCATCCTGGACAGCAGATTCAATACTGATCCACAAATTGTCGTGCTCAGTGTTTTTTTCCACATTAATAACTGGATTAAATAAAGAATTTAAATAATTTAACCATTCAGTTGGCCTAATTGAGGGTGGTGTGGGCTGGTCTGCATTTCGGAAGAAATCCCCAAAACTTTTTGCTATCATTGTCACGATCGGATTTTTCCAACTCGGATATTTGATTATTTTGATAGACCTTTTTCTTTTTTATAAGCATATCACTGTATTTTTTTTTGCTAGTAAAATAATCAGTTAAAGAATCAAGTGTTCTTGTACGACGAAATTGTCGTAGTTTTCTTTGTAAATCTAACTTAGGGTTATTACATTCAGTGTCAAACCACCTGGCACAGTGAATGCTTACTCCCTTGTTATTCTGACGCATGCGTGGTCGAGTATTCATGAATAAATCTGAAAGTTTAGAGAGCACCATTTATAACACCATTATCAGTGTCGAACTGAATGGTTTGGATCACGTGATCAAAGTTACCTTCTATCCATTTCGCTTGGAATATTTTACATGATTACCGATTCACATAATATTTCCTAAATTGTGTAATGCTTTTATTATTAACAGCTACAGTTTGACGATTACCAATAAAAACCCCATCTATGGTGCATTCTAATGGCATGTGGTCCGATTCAGTTCTACATCCAACATGCAAATCAGATATAGTGCTAAAAATATTTTGTGACGCTATTACATAATCGACCGTACTAGCCCCAGTTTGTAAGTTATGCATGTAAAGTGCCCTGTGGTTTCAGAAGGTCTATGTCCATTTATGATCCTAAAATCAATGGTTTTGCATACACTCCATAATTAATGTTTTCTACATCACAGTTACTACACACGCCAATATCAATATTAGCACTGTGTGTGTCACCAATAGGCACATGAGTAGAAATTTCATCTTCGATAAAGTCATTTAGTACCCCCTGTCCGTGCATTAAAGTCTCCCATAACACATTTGCGCCATAATAACGACTGGATAGATTTACTATATCAGATTCAATTTCTGCAAAAATAGTGTCGTTAGCATAGTGAGACCCAACAGGTGGTGTGTACACAACACCAAGGAGGAGGACGTTTTTATTTGGCACTTCTAACTTTAGCCAAAGAATAGAATTTTTTGAGCATCTCATTCTCTCAACAAATTGCGAGAAGATGGTTTTAATAAAAACAATAATACCTCGCAAGTGTCTCCCCTTAAATTCCTCGTAGTTGAGTTTTTCAGTCAGACGATGAGCGTTTGTAGCTGCTGCATTGTGATAAATGTACATCAATTTATCCCTTGATAACCACGATTCTATATATTTTGGTTTAAATACAGGCACGATACATTCAGTTGCATTGGGAAGGGGGGCGGCATTCTTTGAGACTCGAGACTTGAATAGAGATGAATTAGAATTACGATGCGCTATAGTTACAAAAGATATCTGGAGTGCATTATTTTCTTCATATTTATTATATCATATGCTATGTACAATGGGAAGCGATAAAAAGCACTTGAACCACATGTAAATAATCCGTGTGAAACAGAACACTATAGTACCACTCTCTTAGGTATCATACAATGAACATCCAATATTATTAAAGTTGAAAAAAGTTCATCACAGGGAACGCTGTTCAAGACAGAAGTTAAACATTCATAAACACACAATTAAAAATATCGCACAAGGTTTTAGATACTCTTGAACTTTGGCTTGAGTGCATTTTTGTTTTGTTTTGTTTATACATTTTGAAAGTGACAACGTTTGAAAGCCGACAACTGATCTTTTAAAACTGATGAGAGTGTTGCGTTTGAATGTAGTGTGGGTATTATCCAGATAGCGAATTATAAACGGGAACATAGAGGTCACATGTAGTGCTGTGTGAAGATGTAAACCTACATTTTGGACCCACATACCACAATGCACAGTTTCAAATGGAGCGATAATATTCAAGAAAAAATGCTGCATTATATACGGCGCTAGAATATAAATACAATAATCGTGTATTAAATACTTTTTTTAAAAAACAACTACAAATACAATTTCTGACTTGAGGCAAATAGAAGCTAATTAACTAATTGCTTGCTACAATTTATTAAAACGCCAGTCTTCAATGTACGTGACTAGTATTGTGTTGGTTTTACTTCCTTCAGTTTTGTATAACATGTCCACAGATTAAATATGAGAATCCGCCTGAACCTAAAACATAATAAAAAAAATAATAGCAAGCTAACCTGCCTCTGGAATAGCATGTAACGTGCAATTCGATCTTATAACCTGTAAAAAATATTTTGCTACAAAAGCCGCCCTTGAAAATATTTTTGCAGGAGAACACGCATTTAAATAGACATTAATTTTTCAGGAAGGTTTCCCAGCAACCACCCCTTACGGATTTTGATCAAAAATACTATTTAAACTGAATATATGCATATATGCATCCTTGTAACTATTAGGAACCCATTTGAAACAAATAATCCGTTATTATTATATTCGAATGTATTTGTTTCTGTAGACATATATTAATATGAGGTTATTACGAGGATGTACGAAAACAGTATAGCGGAAGTATCGACCGACGTGAGTGTGTGCATACTTAGAGGTATTCTCGTAATAACCTTATTTGTTATACATCTTTTCCTTCCAAGGATACATCATTGGGATGCCAAAATTCAAAAAGTTTAGAACAGAATCAACGAACTTCTTTGTTTGAAGTCCGGTCAAATGTTCGTTTTTATTATTAGAGGACGTAATCATTCCTTATTTTGAATTCGCATTTCCTTATATGGTAGGATGAAATTACCCCGTAAAATACCGCACAAGTACAGCACGCTGTAACTTATGGCGATACGGTGACAGATGTATAATAATAATTATCGAAATGAACATCTGTATGTATTATTCAGGTTACAACGTGATTCGTGGACGGTTATTCGTGGTAAACTACAAAAATACCTTAGTATATAATGAGTTTTTATTTTCAACATATCCACCAATCGCCACAGACAATGCTGTTTTGAATAGTGGCGTATACATGCAATATTCAAATGTTCAGTATTCAGTTCTGTTGATTATTTTCATCTATAAATAGCCATGAATAGATTTACTAGCTTTTGATATGCTAATTTGTGTTCGTGGAAAAATTAAGCCGCTATGGGGGTTACATTTGCTGGATAACAGGGAGTACAAAGGAAGGCGTATACAGTTTCATATGTATGCCTAACTGGCTTTTTATTCATTCTTTAGACATGATGTATGTGGAATGCTGTTTAATTTTGTAATGCCCTCCCGAATTATACAGGTAAGTTTACATTGTACAATAATTCCTGCAATATAATGCATTGTGTGTACGCAACGCTGAAAACATATCACTGACTTGTTTATCATCATACAAGGTCTAACATAGATCGTACGCAGAAACAGTACCTTTATGAAAACTGTTAAATGAACCAGTCAATATGCGTTACTCTAAGCTACACGGTATATTTCAGCTATACTCTCATGTGCATACATATCCTATTTATATTTTCGTTTGCTATTGATAAAACCGTTCAATAATCAAAATACACCTGAAGCAGCAGAGTGAACGTATCTAACTTCAAATCGACAGATGTATCGCGGTATGCTCGTGGTGGCCGCTTCAACAACACATATTTTGCAGTAACAAAATGTAAACCAACAAATGAAACACGCCCTAGTGTCCATAGTTCAATAGTAGATTGTGCATGTAGTTTAATGTTGCTCTATGTATAGTATAGTGGGCAGAAATGTCATTATTTGAATCACTCATATATTTGTATCGTATTTCACAGAGATGAAGGACGCTGAGTCCCTGAATATAATTACGGATTTTGGCCGATTTCAGAAGATTCAATTTCTTTTGATTTGTCTCGCCATTCTTCCAGTTCCATGGTTCGTGTTTGGAAATGCTTTTTATAGTGCTTCGGTTGATCATTACTGCCGAGTAAGTGCAAACCAAACCTATACTGATAACTCACGATTGAAAAACTGCTCCATACCATATCGCTATACACGTGGCCAATTGAAATGGGATTCGTGTCTGAGATATGACACTAATGTGAGCGATGAAAAGGGAAACGAGTCATTTACATGCCAAACAACAAATTCATCAATCCACTGCGACCAGGGATGGGTGTATGACAAAAGATATCTACACAACACTGTTGTCACTGAGGTTAGTTATTGAATATTTATCTTTAAGACAGGTGCATGACAGGTGCATTAAAAACATTGCTTAATCATAGATTCCTTCCTTTAATTCCTTTCACTGGCCACACAACTGTATTTATAAAGTACCATAATATATTTCTATATTACTCTATTACTGTACAGTTTGATTTGGTATGCGATAAAGATGCTTTAAAACAGTTATCAAAATCATTATCATCTCTTGGTCTCCTGATCGGCGCCATTGTGTTCGGACAGCTTGCAGAAATGTACGTAGCCTACATATTGTTGATCCATCAACGTGTTAAAGAACATGACTGACAATATACACAGTGAGGCCATATATCGCTACCATTATAAGGTAGATTATCATAATGTAACGCTGAAGAGAAAGTTTAGACAATCGATCGTTTTAACAGTATGTACTATGTTTTTGTCTTGTATTATTATTAGATGTGGACGAAAAAAAACATTTCACATAGCTACAACTCTGACTATGATATTCGCCATTGCTGCATCATTTGCTCCGACGTTCACCTTTTTCATCGTAGGACAGTTTCTATTAGCATTTTCGTCATCTTCTATTTATCAGACATCAATTGTTCTTGGTATGTTATATCAGTATGTTTCATTTGTTTTACATGAGCTTTGTATTTTACTTGCCTATCCAAGAGAACTGCTATAATATGGTAAAACAAAACAAATAACGCATCCAATGATTTTGGTTGAACTAAATTCAGATGTGTTTGTATATGCTGCTTATGTTACCATTGTATAGGAATGGAAGTATCACCATCATCGCGCAGACCATTGATTGGCACTGCATGTTCACTAAGTTATGCAATTGGGTACACATTGCTTGGAATGACAGCTTATTTTGTTCAGGGTAACTGGAGAACACTGCAATTCATCACTGGCGCAATCTGTCTTCTTTATCTTCCTTACGTTTGGTGAGTAGTGCGAATTGTTTATTTGTCATGCAAATCGACGGTCTTCTGTTCGTATTTCTTGACAGTTATAACCAAAATATGTTTTTATGAGTCACGAGTACGACAATCGAGGTGGATCACAACATGGCATTTTATAAAACCATTTTTACAATTTATTTTTATTTTATAATTCCTTTTCTATAACCAATTTCATTTCTGAAATTGATTTTTAAAACCCACTTTTGTTTCTGATATCTTTTTTCATTTTAAAAAACAATTGTTTTAATCTACCCGTTTATTTTTAACAATTGTTTTTAAAATCCGTTTCCGTTTTACAAATTCATTTTCATTTTTAAAATCCATTTTTTTTGAAATTCGTTTTCATTTTTAAAATCTATTTGTTTTTAAAATCTGATTTCATTTTTAATATCCATTTTTGTTTTTAAAATCCATTTTTGATTTCAAAATGCATTGTCGTTTTCAAAATCCATTTTTGTTTTTAAAATTTATTTTCTTTTTTAAAAAAACATTTTTGTTTCCCGCCTATTGCATTAACTTTAACTGTTTTTAATTGTTTTACTAATTTGGATTCGTTATTCGATTTGTGTATTGTATATCATTTCAACTTGACCCAATAGATTTTTTTTATTTACACCAGTGTTGTTTCCATGTTGATGCTTCTTTGTGTAAGTTATTCTTCAGGCTATAACATATTTAGCCGTGGTTTTGGTTCATAAAGGTTCTTGGCTTCATCGGTCGGCTTACACAAATGCATTTGTGGTCAGCTTCACTGAAGACACTGCCTTGTTTACCGATAATACCCTACCCGGTACCAAAACGCAGCAAAACCGCGGCTATAACTTATTCTAATCTACCTTGGAGCTCTTATTTTATCAGCCGTTAGGCTGCTAATGAGCTCAAGCGTAAGCCGACAGATGAAGCCCAAAACTCTCTTTGGATCCAAAAACGCCATGGAACCACGGCCAAATAGCTTATAGTCTGAAGAAGAACTTACGTAAAGAAGCCATATCATGGAAAACGTCACTGGATTTTAAAAACAAAAATGAATTTTAAAAATGAAAACGGATTTTAAAAATGAAAACGGATTTTGAAAACGAAAATAAATTTTAAAAATGAAAACGGATTTCAAAAATGAAAACGAATTTTGAAAACGAAAATGGAGTTTGAATACAAAAATTGATTTTGAAACTGAAAATGGATTTAAAAAAAAGATTTAAAATGGATTTAAACAATTGGTTATTAAAATAAGAACAGAACCAGAAACGAAAGTGGGTTTGAAAAATCGATTCCAGAACCGAAAAAGTTTTTTTTTTAAAAAAGGACTATAAAATAAAAATGAGTTTTCAAAATGTAAATGAATTGTAAAAATGGTTTTATAAGATGCCATGTTGTGAGCCACCTCGGTTGCCGTACACTAGACTTATGCCTCATGGTAAATTGTTGTGATTTTTTTACATTGTTGAAACTGGTGGTCCTACAAAAACGTAATAAATTAGTGCGACAATATAGAAATGTTAAATTACAATTGTTCACTAAATCATTCCGCAGCAGACAAACACTTACATTATGTTCAATTTACGAGAGAAAATACTAGATATATCTACCTGAAGTCGCACAATAGTTGGTAAATTTGGTTTCATTCATTCTTACATTATGGTTGTATGAATACACTTTTTAAATTAACCTTGGAAGTTGTAGAAGAAGTTGTTGTAACTGTTACATACATGTTACATTAAAGAAGAACAATTACTCAAAAGTTGCGTTAATTACCAAGTACTTGATAACAATTTTTATATATAATATTCATCTGTCACTATTTTGTCCGATTTGTTTGTATGTTGTAACTATGTATTCGCACGATGGTTAGCTTTTTAGAAGAATCTGTCCGATGGCTTGTGCAGCATGGGAAGACAGAAAAACTTGAACATATGTCAATAAGAGCGAACACATTGAACAAATCTACCATGAAAGAACACATGACTAATTTAAATGAAATGTGCTCGGATTTTGAGGTAGGTTATAAGATGTGATGCATTGTGCCTTGCACATTTTTTAAATTCATTGCAGCATGCATCGTATTTACCAATTCCTACATCCACTAATTCATTCAGATTAATTAATATTAGGCTTGCATCAGCAGAAAGGTTATAATCACGTATATTATTGTTCAGATCTAATTCGCTATGTTCTTGCTGTAACAACGGGAATATGTGTACACATGAACCACGACCTAGAAAAGTGTTCCTACACTTGCATTTCTGTCTTTTAACTGCCTTTATTTCTATAATTTGTTGTGTAATCTTGTATTATGTGTCGTGTTGTTTGTGTCTACAGGACCATGATCCAGCCGGGCACGCTTCAGTATTTGCTCTTTTCAAAACTCCCATTCTACGAAAACGAAGTTTAATTATCATTATTAATTGGTTAGTAAAGTTGCCACTACTTGATCTGAAATTTATCATGTTAAAACATTGAACTCCAATATTATTGAATGGGAAAGTATCTACTTAGCACCATTTAGACTCACAATATAGTCAAAGCTCATGGAATTTCAATGAAAAATCAGCCACAATATCCTGGTAACCAACTCTGTTCTTTGTAAGATGACCCCACCAAAAATTGAACCAGGAGCCTTACGTTCTGTAAGGGGCTTAACAAAAATCTGTTTCATGTTTTCTATGAATGTCCAGTAGTAAAATTATTTTGGGATACCTTCTTTGAGATATGGGGGACAAAACTGAGTTTCCCTCGGGTAAACGACCCAGAATGCTTTTATTTGGTGATAGTCTTCTCCCCCTCCTGTTAAACTTTTTGCTTTTGGTTGCCAGGAGGTTTATGTTTATGTCAGTTGACTCAATAAAAAATGTTTTAAATAAATAAAAAAAAGTTGTCACTACTTTGCCCATTAGTATTTTATTTTTAGTGGACATCAATCGATTGTATTCGTTCTGTTCTGTTCTATTGTACTTGGCCTAAAACGATCACATTTCTATTTAACAATAATTCTTGTTTTACAACTTTATAAAACTTTCGTATTCCTATTTGATTTATGTTGTTGATTTTATTCATAAATACTATTGATCTGATTTTCAGGTTCGCGTTTGGATTGATGTATTATGGGATATCTATGAACATCGACTTCTTTGCTAAAGACCCATACACGATATTTGTGTTTACAGGTTTTGTTGAGATACCTGCTGGTTTCTTTACGGGCTGGTTACTTGCTCGATATGGACGACGTGCAACAATTAGTGTAGCCATGATTGTTTCTGGTATCACTTTTCTTATTGGGGGAGTTTTATCTGGTATGAATAATTTACCAATGCATAAATGATTACAGACTCTTTTAAAACAAATTATAAATTTGAGAAAATGTCATGCAAATGAGCACGGGCTGATACAATGTAACAAAACATTGGGGACTATTTAAAGTGAATGCATTGATGCTTTTAACAAACACTCTACACACAACCGAATGAGAATATTGTTAAAAATTAAATTAAATAACATGAACATACATTAACAATCTGTCATAATGCGAACTATACAAATAATACACACCATTTCAATACGACATATTGCAAAAACACATTAATCAGTATGCACAGAAGAGATAACTAAGCTTTTGTAAAATATATGCTTGCAAAACAGAATTATGATTGAAAAATGATGTCTTTATGATGGGATAACCTGCCTATCAAGGGATCATTATCATTAGTAACTGTAATCATGTTTGTTTTGATAATTATGTGAAGTTATATTTATATTAACAACTAATTCAAAATATATTAGTACAATAAAGCTATCCCTGGGTGTCCCGTGTTGATTTTTATGTTGGAAATGGCATACCAAAATATAATCGTAAATCTTTCAAGTGGATATTGAATAGAATGGTGTTTTGAAAGTTTAGTAAGAGATTTGTGCACTCAGGGTCTTCAACGGGTCGGATTTAACTCCGTTAAATTTTACTTGCCGTTTCTTAGCCCATAAAAACGTTAGCGCATGTTTTGCTAGTGCAGGCTAACGTTTTAGACATACGCATCTGCGCGAGTACAACATATGACTGCCGGATCAATATAAAAAGCTGTGACTATGATAATATTGCATATTACTTTCACTTTTACTATCCCGTGTTTTATGTTTTTAGGTTTGTTTGTATGTGTGCCTGTAATTTCGATTAATTCAGGTGTGTGTCCCAGTTAGTGGAAAGCATTATCCCGAAAGCAATTGTAAATGAATTGGTTAGGATTTTCTGACCATTATTTTAATAGATTTAAATGAGTAGTCATTGTTATGTTCACGTTCATGCCATTTCAAGCAGTTTTTTGAGTTACACTGCAAAAAATGTCTGCTTGGAGTGGCGAGGTACATTTGCCGAGTGACGAGTTTGAATTCTATATATCATTTATATATATATATATATATAATAGTGAGCGCCGCTAAAATACTTTCATATTAACTGACTGTCACCGATTAGTTTCAGCAATAATTTTACATAAGCTTGTACTAGAATATCTTCACTAAAATGTGTTCAATCCATATAACACTGATACTCGAGCTTGCCTTGTATATGTGGCGACAATCTAGTCATGCACACAGAAAATACATTAACGATGTCAAAAAAATACAAATTACAAAATGCTGGACTGTAGTACTGACAACAGAACAAGCAACAATTTCAAACCACAATACTAAATTGACACTAACACCAGGAAACACGTGCCACAAAATGATGCATTATGCTGCCCTATGTTTGTATTGTAATTTATTTTGTTGCATTTGGCATTGTATTTGACGTTATGTCACCACATTGTTTTCCTAGGCGTAGCTTCAGTTCTGTTCACATCAGCAATTGTGGCTAAATTTATTGCCAAAATGTGTATTACTGGATTAACTGTATATACATCAGAACTTGTCCCTACATCAATCAGGTAAGACATGTTCTAGTCAATCTCTTTATCAAATGCCAATATTACAAAACTAAACATTAATTAGTGCAGTGGCCTAGTGAATTCATTAATAATTAATAAATGTACATGGAAAAAAGTAAACATATGAAATCTACACTACAATAAATTGGCACTATTTATTTATTCTTCAATTATAGATTTTTAAAACTATATTTTACAAGACACATATTTTACAGGCATTGTTGCGTAAATTAATGGTGGTTCTGTGATCCTTAATTATATGTATATTTGTTATATGTAATTGTATGTCTTGTAGTGAACGAACTTGTCCTTTGAATAAGTAATATATACATAATGTGTGAATGACATTCGTATGCCATCGTTTTCAAACTCTGGTTATGTGCAACATTGCATCTGAAACGTGATCGACTGTGATCAATAAGGATAAATCAATCAGTGAAATAAGTAATCAAGCATATAAACATATATCATATTCATAGCTCTTACATGTTACAATACATTTTTTCCAGAGCCCAAGCAAATGCCATTGCACGCTGCTCTTCCTTCATCGGAGCTATTGTTGCACCATACATCATGATTTTAGATACTGTTTGGTACTTGGCACCGTTTCTACTCATTGGTATTCCATCAATAGTATCTGGTATATTATTGCTTCTCCTCCCAGATACATTAGACAAGACAGCACCTGAAACAATTGAAGACGTGGAATACCCATATGAGTAAGTAGCTGTGGGAACATGTACAATGAAGTCTTTATAAAGTATTAAGGCGACTCAATTATTGTTTACAATCTGGAGAACCGGTTCGATTTAAATGATGTGCGTTATATAATTGAAATTGTATGTTTTGATTTAAATTGTGTGAATAATTTGTATGATACACGTGATGCTTAACTATGTGTTGTGCTGTTCAACTGATTTCTTTATTTGCTTTTTGCAGTCAAATACAAAAGTAATCATGAACAGTTTACTTCTGATAAAGCTCTGAGATGCAGTACAAGGATTCAGTCAGGTCCGCTGTCGTTCTAAATATTTACTGCTTGAATAACGTAACAATTGTAAATTGATTAAGTGCTTTTCTTTAGTTAATGTGCTTCTACATTTCATTCTTAGATCTACACAAGTTATTAGAATCAGAATTGGTATATATTAGTTCTATATGACAAAAACGACTATGTTCACTTAGTCATAGAAATATGTGAAATATGTATAAATTAAAGTGGGAACATTTTTGAGTAGTTTAGTGACGTGGAGTAAATCTATTGTAAGCAATATAATTATTTAATTATTAAGTAGTTAATCTGCTCCGCTCAGGGAATTATTGTTTCACATATATTTTATATTTATATACATATATATATATACATATGCGCAATTTTGCAAACATAGAATAATGTGTTCGTGTATACGGAGAAGAGAAGTATATTGCTAACATTGACATGTAAAATATAATATATAAACCTACTATTCAAACAACGATTTGAATATAGCATTATAATTGAATAAATAAAAACATTAATAAAACCTGGGAATAAATCATAGTGTTTTTGTTATAAAAATGACAATGCAAACTAAATATAAGTATTTAAATAAATCATTAGCTGAACACGTCATATCTTCAATGTTGCACATATTTATATCCTCATGCCAGTGACGAGTGCCGATGGATATTTCAGTATTGCGAAATATGAAGCTCCGACGATGAAGAAAGCAATAGAGTTACAGGGCATGTGCATGAATGAAAGTTTCAAAAAAATAGTCAAAAAGCATAATGGTGATACTAATCATTATATAATTCTTCAGACAAAGCATGGTTTGCCATAACCACCTCGCTATATCTAAACATGCAAATGATGTGCAGGTTGTTATAGTATCATTGCCAGTTGTTGTCAGAGAATGGCTGAATCACTGCTCAACAGCAATAACCCATGTTACCCCCTTAACGAACATCTTAATCCTTACCCTATACAATGTAATAATGTAATCATGGGCAGTGAATTACAGTATACCATGTTGACAAAACATAGAAAATATTTGGTATATTTTGGTATGGTGCACTTGACAAAAACAAAACAGTCGATTGCATTGCAAGCACTCGGATCGACAATACGTAAACTGACAAATGAAATTGACCAGGATAATTAACCATAATTAATTTGTTGCTTAAACGAACCATTCAAACTCCTGTTTGTGCGTTCCAGCTTTGTCCCCATCCGCTTTTATTGCTTTTTACGCGATTATAACCCCGTTTAAAAAATGCCACCTTTACATTCGTCGAATTCTTACCTTAAATCAAATCGACAGATATCAATTATAACTCTTGGGAAGACTACAAAAGTACTCTCTGGTAACAGGAAATCTGTAAAGATCTCAGCACCCAAATTAAGACAATTCTAAATCCCCTTAAATCCAATACAATTAATAATAGAAGCTAGAAGAGATATAACTCACTGTATAATTGTTATTCTTGACCCAGCTGACTACATAGAAAGAAAAAAGCTATTAGGTTCAAAATGAATCTTCTTAACGAAAACTAGTATTACTTTCACGTAAAATCTGAATGTGTGTTTTTTTCTGAAATTGTTTGAATTACTACTCCAGTCAGAATATGTAAGTAAAAATCCAGCAGAAGATATTCCTTTTTAACCAGTAAGTATCTAATGTAGTGTCATGTGTCATGCATTGTTCCAGCAAATTAAATGCTGCTGAAAGGCATATTGAGGACAGTTCTGTTATCAACCATGTTTTGATGACACACCGGATCTTGTAGCCCTGCCTGACTGATAAAGAGTATTATTTGGATATATGTGCTGTTATTAAGGATATACGTTGATTTGTCGTGTATTCCTGTAATGGCAGCTTCGAAATTAGTTCTCAAATTGGTCAGTTAGAAAGGACAATGTTGGCGCCTTCTAATCACTGATATTTACAATCTTTTTTCAGTGTAATTCAGAAGCGATATCAATCAAGTTATATAGTGTCTTAAGAGATGTCCTTTTAGTTGTTAAGACGCCTTTCGTTAATGTGGTGTAACACTCTACTGCCATTAAAAGCCACTAAATGTGTTATGACATGCCATCACACTTACATATCCAATAATAAATATTGTATTTGAACCATGGCAATCATGGTTTAGTGCCATGTGCATACATTTCTAATTCCTGGCGATCCCATAGAGCCCAGTTGGTGCTGCCAATGTCTAGCTTTCATCGAGCGACCACAGAGGGCAAAGAAAAAACGGAGTGATCAGTAAGGCAATAAGGCGTCGCCTCCTTGCCTAGGCCACGTGGTTCATGACGTGAAGGGAAATCTTGAGGTCATGGGCTTCCCCTGATCTAGATTTCTCTCTCCGTCATTGTCTGAATCGTAGATTAATGCCTACAGTTTAAAATAGTCATTTTGACTGACCACCGGTTTATGATGGGTAAGTGAACATAGTGATTGTTTTTAACGTTAAAATGACTGACACTCAGTCATCTTGTATCTGATCATCAAACGATTTGAATTCAAAGAGTTGATTGTCCATCTATAGTTTGATTGCCTTTGGTTATAGCTATTAGTTTAGTGTACATGTATGACATTGTATAAGGACATATTTTCTATGAAATACAAATTTGTATTTGATGATTTGTTAAGGGATAGGAGCAGTATTATTAGTAGACACTCATTGTATCACATGGGTTCAAAAATGAAAAAACAAATATTGGTTAAAAATGTGTTATATTCTGACTACCGAATACTAATACACTTTCTTGTAATTGAGAAGCTCGACTCAATATAGTGCTACATTCGTCGCGCAGTGTATGCTCAAATTGTGTAGGCATTGTATATTGGTCACTATGGGTCCCATATCAATCACATTTTAAAAAATTACCGTATTTACATATCATCACTGATTACCATACTACTGCCCAGCGTATTTGATTTCTCATCTTCTTTAGTTTTAGAAGTCTCTTCATCACTGACCAAATCAAACAACTCATCTCTGCTGGAGTCAGTGTCATCCATTGTCTCCAAAGCAACCCCAACATCCCATGTTGTCATGACAACATATACTGACGGATCAACTTTCTTAGCTTCTTCTAACAGAGAAAAGGGTTTCACCGACTCTGTACTATTTTCTTTTCCTACATTACTGTGATTAGTACGAGGTGGGATCTCATTTCTATCTTCAGAAAAAGGCGACATGACACCACTTGATACAGTTAAAAACGACGATCGACTATTACTATTACAAAACCAAGAAATATTCATAGGAAGTGTAGTTGTTGTTTATTTAAGTCAGAGAAATAAAAACATAGCTGTGAAAATTTGACTATATATAGAAAGCTTAAAACATAGAGTCATAACGACTTTTTAATAAATGTTGTCCGGAAACAAAAGCGGTGTTCCATATATTGACAATTCATCACAGAATCAATGTACTCTGTGAGACAGATACGAACTGTACAATACCTGCTGTGTATTGTCATGATCCAATTATTGGAGCAATTATGACAGAATATTCTACCACAGAGACGACAATGGTGACGACGAGTTATTACAGAAAACTTAGTGTTACACGGCATACAATGAGAAACCTGGAAAAAAGAAAGTAAATGAAAAAAAATTGTATTGTGAATAATTGAAATGCAACTAGAACTAGTTACATGCATTATGATAGTATTTGATATTGAATGAATTTGTTACTGCTTGGATCGATATACGATATACTGTAAACTATATGTAAATCATAGCTGGAATTAGTTTTTGCTGAACAAATGTTTTGGGTGTTATGAATGGAATTTATTTTCACTGATTTCTGACGAGTTGAGTGTCAAATATAAAAAAGTATTTTACAGTATTGTAGGCAATATTTGGTCATCATTGTCATAATCAACTATTCAAAATAGCAAATAGATAATACAGTCAGCATGAAGACAGTCAGCAAGTATCAATTACATGTGTACCCCTATGAGACGTTACATCACGTAATATCTGTTTTAACATGCGTCAAACCCCAAAGAAGTTGCAAGTTTACAGAACGTTTGCTACTAACCAAATGAGAACTTCGTATATTAAATTGTTAACTAGGAAAACGTCTAATCGTGTCAGTGGTTGAACAATTTTTGTCACAGCTGTCATACGTGTTAACATTATTCAGCAAAAAATTGTTGGGGGATATTAATTATTGTTCCTGTAACATTCGAGTAATTGTTGTTTGGCAGTCTGAAATTTACATATCAAATTTGATTGCAGTTCAAACATACAAATTATGTGTCATTCGAATATATTGGTGCGACTGTGAATAATATGCATCATGTCATACATTTATTACAAGTATCAGGCAAATTCAATATGACTAGGCCAAGATATATAATTCATATCACGTCTCCTTATTAGCAAATTGATTGCTTATATTATATCATCTCCAATGACACAAAACATAATAAAAATATACAAAATATACACATCATGATTTTCTTCAATATACATGTTTCACTGTTTCAAAATCTGATTGGATTGAAATATTAAGTATACTATGAGGTTATTACGAGGATACCTCAAAGTATGCACGAAGTATCAACCGGAAGTATCAACCGGTGCACAGCAGAGGTCGATGCGATGGTGTAGTGTCTGAGTGTATACTTTTAAGTATCATCGTAATAACCTTATTATTATAAATCTTTTTCGTCCAAGGAAATATCATTGGAGTGCCAAAATCCAAAATTTCGACAAATGAATCAACGAACTTCTTTGTGTGGAGTCTGGTCAAACCCTTGTGGCAGCCATGCTTTTTTTATTATTATTAAAGGACGCTTGCCCGCGTAATCATTCAGTCTGCATTTTCATCTGTAAATAGCCGTGAATATATTTACTAGCTTAATGATATGCTAATTTATGTTCGTAGAAAAAATAACCCGCTATGGGGGTTACATTTGCTGGAGTACAAAGAAAGGTGTATACAGTTTCATATGTATACCTAACTAGCTTTTTATTTATTCTTTAGACGTGAAGTATGTGGAATGCTGTTTAATTGTGTAATATCCTCTCGAATTATACAGGTAAGTTAACATTGTACAATAATTCCGGTAATATATTGTGTTGTATTGAGTGCACGCAAAGCTGAACACATATCACTGAGTTATTTATAACCATACAAGCCTGTAGGCTGGTTGGCGATCAGTTCCGCTCGAAAGAACAAACAAGCAACATGTTTTCGGCTGCTGCCATGGTAGGATATGAACGTGAAGCAAATGTCGGTTTATAACAAAATCTGGGCGCCGTATACGAAGTTCGCAAAAAAACATTCAGTTTTTAGAAGTCACTTTATTTTTATTTTATTACTAGGATGTATTCTGCTGTTAAATTTATTATTTTGAACCGTTTTTCGGTAGTATTTTCTATATTGAAGGCAGAATTTACAGTTCATTCAAAGTTCAAAGTTGCGTGGGAATTACGTTGATAAAGTGTATCAATATTTCCATGTGTTATTGATAAAACCGTTCAATAATCAAGCTGAATGTCTTGCCTCACTTTTATAATGGTATACACAGAACTGTAAAGAATCGTATAAAATACACTCGACTTGTATTCGCTTTCTTTTTCTCAAATACTACACATAACTGACTGAATATATAATTTAAAATGCATATATACAAATAATCATAGTTATAGCTAACTAACACCTGAAACAGCAGAGTGAACGTATCTAACTTCAAATCGACTGATATATCGCGGTATGTTCGTGGTGGCCGCTTCAACAACACATATTTTTGCAGTAACAAAATGTAAACCAACAAATGAAACACGCCCTAGTGTCCATAGTTCAATAGTAGATTGTGTATGTAGCTTGTTGTTGCTCTATGTATAGCAAATTGGGCTTAAATGTCATTATTTGAATAACTAATATATTTGTATCGTATTTCACAGAGATGAAGGACGCTGAGTCCCTGAATATAATTAAGGATTTTGGCCGATTTCAGAAGATTCAATTTCTTTTGATTTTTCTCGCCATTCTTCCATTACCATGGTTCGTATTTGGAAATGTTTTTTATAGTGCTTCGGTTGATCATTACTGCCGAGTAAGTGCAAACCAAACCTATACCGATAACTCACGATTGAAAAACTGCTCCATACCATATCGCTATACACGTGGCCAATTGAAATGGGATTCGTGTCTGAGATATGACACTAATGTGAGCGATGAAAAAGGAAACGAGTCATTTACATGCCAAACAACAAATTCATCGATCCACTGCGACCAGGGATGGGTGTATGACAAAAGATACTTACACAACACTGTTGTCACTGAGGTTAGTTATTGAATAATAATCTTTCAGAGAGGAGCATGACTCTTAAAAACATTCCTGAACAATAGATTCCTTCCTTCCTTCCTTCTTCCTTTACTTCCTTTCACTGTATACCGATCTATATTTATATAGTATCATCATACAGTTCTATATTACTCTATTACTGTACAGTTTGATTTGGTATGCGATAAAGATGCTTTAAAACAGTTATCAAAATCATTATCATCTCTTGGTCTACTAATCGGCGCCATTGTGTTCGGACAGCTTGCAGAAATGTAAGTAGCCTACACATTGTTGCACCCATCATTGTGTTATAGAACACAAGCTACAATAGACACAGTGAGGCCAGATATCGCTACCAATAATAGGTAGATTATCATAATGTAACGCTGAGGAGAAAGTTTAGACAATTGATTGTTTTAACAATATGTACTGTATTTTTTGTCTTGTATTATTAGATGTGGACGAAAAAAAACATTTCACATAGCTACAACTCTGACTATGATATTCGCCATTGCTGTATCATTTACTCCGACTTTCACCTTTTTCATCGTAGGACAGTTTTTATTAGCGTTTTCATCATCTTCTATTTATCAGACATCAATTGTACTTGGTATGTTATATCAGTATGTTTAATTTCCTATTTGTTTTACATGAGCTTTGTATTTTACTCGTCTATCCAAGAGAACTGCTATAATATGGTCAAACAAACCAAATAATGTATCCAATGAATTTGGTTGAACTAAATTCAGATGTGGTTGAATATTCTGCTTATATTCACTATTGTATAGGAATGGAAGCATCACCATCATCACGTAGACCATTGATTGGCACTGCATGTACTTTTAGTTATGCAATAGGATACATATTGCTTGGAATGACAGCATATTTTGTTCAGGGTGACTGGAGAACACTACAATTCATCACTGGCGCAATCTGTCTTTTTTATCTTCCTTACATTTGGTGAGTAATGCGAATTGTTTATTTGTCATACAAATCAACGATCTTCTGTTGGTGTTCCATGATAGTTATAACCAAAACGTGTTTTTATGAGTCACGAGACTTATGCCTCATTGTAAATAGTTGTGATCTTTTTTACATTGTTGAAACTGGTGGTCTTACACAAACGTAATAAATGAGAGTGACAGTATAGAAAGGTTATATTCACTAAAACAGACAGTCAATCTTGTACATTTGTGGACAATATGTTCAATTTACGGAGGAAAAAATACTAAATATATCTACCTGAAGTCGAGCAGTAATTGGTAAATTTGGTTTCATTCATTCTTACATTAGGCCAGGAAAAAATCTCTGTTTCATGGAAATTTTAAAATGAGGCGCGGAGGCGATTTTTTTAATACTGAGCTAAAATGGGGGAAGTTGAGAAAACTGCTAGTACAAGCGCATTTTAGAATGCTTTAGACGGAAGAAAAAAAATGTCCGAGGCGCATGGTTCCAACTGATGCGCGCGGAAACGAGAAACAGACACATTTTTTTTTCTCAGCCTTATGGTTGCATGAATACACTTTTAAATTAACCTTAGAAGTTGTAGAAGTTGTTGAAGAAGTTATTGTAATTGTTACATACATGTTATATTATATAAGAAGGACAATTACACAAAAGGTTGGTTCTATTGAATAATTACCAAGTACTTGATAACCATTTATATATAATATTCATCTGTCGTAGCTATTTTGTTCGGTTTGTTTGTATGTTATATCTATGTCTTTGCACGGTGGTTAGCTTTTTAGAAGAATCTGTCCGATGGCTTGTGCAACATGGTGAGGCAGAAAAACTTGAACATATGTTAATAAGAGCGGACACATTAAACAAATCTACCATGGAAGAACACATGATTAATTTACATGAAATGTGCTCGGATTTTGAGGTAGGTTATAAGATGTGATCATTGTTATGTTTTGAATTGAACTTCTCACATATTGTAAATGCATTGCAGCATGCAGAGTATTTACCAATTCCTACATACACAAATTCATCCAGATTAATTAATATTAGGCTTGCATCAGCAGAAAGGTATTAACATTCCTTTTCTCTATGTTATAATCACGTATATTATTATTATTATTCAGATCTTCTAATTCAATTTGTTCTTGCCGTACAAATGAACCACGACCTAGAAAAGTGTTCCTGCAATTGCATTTTTGTATTTTAACTACCCTCTTTTTTATAATTTGTTATGTAATGATGTATTATGTGCAGTGTGGTTTGTGTCTACAGAACACTGAACCTGTCGGACACGCCTCAGTATTTGCTCTTTTCAAAACTCCCATTCTACGAAAAAGAAGTGTAATTATCATTATTAATTGGTTAGTAAAGTTGTCATTACTTTGTCCATTAGTATTCTGTATTTTTTTAATGGGCGTGAATCGATTGTGATTGTACTGTTCTATTGTACTTGGCCTAAAACGTTTACTTTTCTATTTGACAATTAGTCTTGCTTTACAATTTACTTTATTCAACTTTCGTACTCCTATTTGATTTATGTTGTTAATTTTATTTATACATTTGTATTGATCTGATTTTCAGGTTCGCGTTTGGATTGATGTATTATGGGATATCTCTGAACATCGACTTATTCGCCAGAGACCCATACATGATATTTGTGTTTACAGGTTTTGTCGAGATACCTGCTGGTTTCTTTTCTGGCTGGTTACTTGCTCGATATGGAAGACGTGCAACGATTAGTGTAGCAATGATTGTTTCTGGTATCACTTTTCTTATTGGAGGAGTTTTATCTGGTATGAATAATTATATGAATTATGTTTAATATTCTTACACAATTAATATAGACTCTTTAAAAAAATATAAATTTGAGGACCTTGTTGCGTTATGTTGCCATGCTGCAAATAATTTTTTGAGTAAATTCCATACACAAGAACATGAGCTGATACAATGTAACAAAGCACTGAAAACTATTTAAAATGAATGCAATGATGCTTTTAACAAGCACTCTTCACAAACCGAATGTAAATATGATTATTAATAAACTAGATAACATGAACATACATTAACGATCCGTAATATTGAGAACTATAAAAATCAATACATACCATTTCAATATGACATCTTTCAAAAAAACAACAACACATTAATCAGTATGCATAGAAGATATAACTAACCTAGGCTTTTGTATATTATATGCTTGCAAAACAGAAATTATGATTGAGAAAAGATGTGTTTATGATGGGATAACCTGCCTATCGAGGGGTCACTATCATTAGTAACTGTAATCATGTTTGTTTTGATAATTATGTAAATATATATATATGCTATTAACAACTAATTTAAATTATATTAGTACTATAAAGCTATTATCAATCAGGCTACATCAAATGTAATTGCATATCGGTCCCCCTTGGGTGGGACGGTAGTTAGCATGATATATGGAACACCCAAACTAGGAACATACAAATCTTCAGTTGTTTTAACTGTGATAACCAGAAAGGTGTCAATGCAATTTCAAGAAAATCAGATTGCTGAATAAAAGAAGCAGTACGCAGTTTCATTGTCATTCTAGCTTTTTCTCATGAAAAATGTCCCTGGGTGTTTTGAAAGCATTAGTATGAGATAACC
Source organism: Saccoglossus kowalevskii (assembly GCF_978046115.1). Lineage (NCBI taxonomy): Eukaryota > Metazoa > Hemichordata > Enteropneusta > Harrimaniidae > Saccoglossus > Saccoglossus kowalevskii. The sequence continues at coordinate 25,870,529 of NC_140661.1, read as the reverse complement.
GTTTGTGCACTCTGGGTCTTCAACTTGTCAGATTTAACTCCGTTAAATTTTACTTACCGTTTCTTAAGCCATAAAAACAGTAGCGCACGTTCTAGTGCGAGCTAATACAACTTATGACTGCCGGGTTGATATAAAAAGCCGTGACTAAATTAATATCGCCTATTACTTTCACTTTTACTACCCGGTGTTTTATGTTTGTATGTGTGCCTGTAATTTCGATTAATTCAGGTATGTGTCCCTGCTGCTGGAAAGAATTATTCCGAAAGCAATCGTAATTGAGTAGGTTAAAATTTTCAGACCAATATTATACTAGATTCAAACGTGTAGTAATTATTATGTTCACGTTCATTGTGATGTCGGAGATTCGACAAGCTATTTAAAACAGTCGTTGTTGAGACAGTGTCTGCTTGGAGTGGCGAGTTACATTTGCCGAGCTTGAATTTATATATATGTGCCTGAAATTTCGATTTCAGTAATGAGCGCCGCTAAAATGCTTCCATATTAACTGAATATCACTGATTAGTTCCAACAATGATTTTAAGTGTTCAATCCATGTAACACTGATGCATTAACTTGTCGTGTATGTGTGGCGATAATCTAGTCATGCACACAGAAAATACATCAAAAATAGAACAAATATGTTTAAAAAAATCTAAATTGACACTAAGACACCAAGAAACACGTGCCACTCTAAACATGATGATTGTGTTGCCTTGTGTTAGCATTGTAATTTAGTTTGTTGCAATTGGCACTGTATTTGACTTTATGTCATTACATTGTCTTCCTAGGCGTAGCTGCTGTTCTCTTCACATCAACAGTTGTAGCTAAATTTATTGCCAAAATGTGTATTTCTGGATTTCCTGTATATATATCAGAACTTGTTCCTACATCAGTCAGGTAAGACATGCTCTAGTCAATCTCTTCATCAAATGCCAATATCACAAAACTGAGCATTAATTAGTATAGTAACCTAATTAATAGTTAATACATGTACATAGAAAAAAAAGTACACACAATAAATTTACACTATGATTTATTCTTCAATTATAGATTTTGTAAAAACTACAGTTTACAAGACTCATATTTTACATGCATTGTTGTGTAAATTAATGTTGGTTATGTGATCCGTAATTATGTGTGTATTTCTTATATGTAATTGTATGTGTTGTAGTGAACGAATATGTCTTTTGAATAAGTAATATATACAAAATTTGTGAATGACATTGGTATGCCATCATTCGCAAACTGTGTTCATTTGCAACATTGCATCTGAAATGTTATTGTATATGAGATTAATAATATGGATAAATCAATCATTCAAATACGTAATCAAGCATATAAACATATTTCATATTCATAGCTCTTACATGTTACAATACATTTTTTCAGAGCCCAAGTAATTGCCTTTGCACGCTGCTCTTCCTTCATCGGAGCTATTGTTGCACAATATATCATGATTTCGGATACTGTTTGGTACTTGGCACCGTTTCTACTCATTGGTATTCCATCAATAGTTTCTGGTATATTATTGGTTCTCCTCCCAGATACATTAGACAAGACAGCACCTGAAACAATTGAAGACGTGGAATACCCATATGAGTAAGTAGATGTGGGAACATGTACAATTAAGTCTTTATAAAGTATTAAGGCGACTCAATTAATGTGTACAATCTGGAGAACTGGTTCAATTTAAATGATATATACTGTGTACGTTATATAATTGAAATTGTCTGTTTTGATTTGTATTGTCTGATTGATTTGAATGATACAACGTGATGCTTAACTATGTGTTGCGCTGTTCAACTGATTCCTTTATTTTCTTTTTGCAGTCGAATACAAAAGTAATCATGAAGTTCAACAGTTTGCTTCTGATAAAACTCTGAGATGCAGTACATGCATAACGGGAATGCAGTCAGGTCCGCTGTCTAAATATTCAATGCTTGAATAACTTAACAATTTTGAATTGATGGAGTGCTTTACTTTAATTAATCTGATTCTTCATTTCATTCTTAGATTTTTACAAGTGACAAGATAAAAATTGGCATATATTAGTTCTACATGACAAAGCGATTATATACACTTAGTCACGGAAGTATATGAAATATGTATAATTTAATTAAGTGGGAATACTTTTTAGTAGTTTAATATATTTAATTAGTTGATCTGCTCTGCCCAGAGAAAAAATTGTGTTACAAATGATTAAAGTTGGCATGGTATTATATTCGTTGTGTATTATATAACAGTGTTGACAAGAACCAATTTCCTGTCCAACAAGCTAGTGATATACGTGCAATTGAATAAGCATATATTGATGTGTTCGTTTATACGAAGAAGAGGAATATATTGGTGACATATAAAATACAACGGAGAGACAACTGTTGAGACAACGATTTGAATATAACATTATTGAATGAAAAGGAACATTTAAACTGGGAATAATTCATAATCATACACACGTTTGTTTTTGTGATTCAAATGGGAAATAAAAATGACAATGCAAACTAAATATATGTACTAAAATTTAGCTGATCACATCACCTCTTCAATGTTGCACATATTTGTATCCTGATGCCAGTGACGAACGTCGATGGATACTGTACTCATATTGTCAGTATTGCGAAACAAGAAGCTCCGAAGATAGGGACATACGCATGAATGAAAGTTTCAAAAACATTGTTTTTAATAATCGAATAGTGAAAAAGCATAATGGCGAAACTAATCATCATATGTTCATTCAGACACGCATGGTTTGCCACAAGCACCTCGCTGTATCTAAACATTTAAATGATGTACAGATTTTTGCAACACAACTATTAATAGAAGCTAGAGGACATATTACTCACTGTTGTATATTTTTTATTCCTAACTCAGCTGACTACATAGAATGAAAAAGCTATTAGATTCAAAATTAATGTTAACAAAAACTAATATAACTTTCTTGCATCACGTAAAATCTGAATGTTTTCTTCTGAAATGGTTAGAAGTACTAATTAAGTCAGAGTATACAAGTATAAATCCTGCAGAAGATATTCCTTTTAACCAGTAAGTATCTTACTTCATGTAGTGTCACGCTTTGTTCCAGCAAATTAAATGCTGCTGGCAGACATATTGTTATCAACCATGTTTTGCTGGCAAACTGGATCTTGTAGCCCTGCCTGAATGATAAGGATTATTATTTGGATATCTATGCTGTTATTAGCATATCTATTGATTCGTCGTGTTTCCTGTAATTGCAGCTTCGAAATTAGTTCTCAAATTGGTCAGTTAGTAAGAACAATGTTGGTCCCTTCCTAATCACTTAGATTTACAATCTTCTTCCCAGTGATTATCTTATCAGAGTAATTACAGCTTATTGATCATGTTTGCCCAGGTGGAAACGGACAGTCTGTGATATAAATATTAGCTTAAATAAGATCAGCTGTTGTGATATTTAACCTCCATACTAAAACGGATCTAGGAAGTCCAATATGCATTTGCATTTAGCTCATCATGCATAGCGTGTAATTCAGAAACCTTGTCATGAGAGAAGCCTAGGCGCTTCCTTCTAGTTGTAAAGATGTCTATCATTAATGTGGTGTAACACTACTGCCACTCAAAGGCTAAGCACTATGAGTGTTCTAGCATGATACCTCCCTTATGTATACCAGTCCAAAGTAAACTGATGCATTCCAATGTGTAAGTAACCATTTATAGACTAGGAATGTATGTATATTAAAAGAGGCTGGTTCATTCCACTTTTCTACGGGGTGTGTCCCTTAAAATATTCAATGCAGATACTTTGGTATTGGCTTTTTTAGGTCGGTAGACAAGTAACACACCCCTCAGTCAATCATCCTTTATTGGAGTCGGGATTTGAGGCTGGTGCAAAGAGAGCCTGCCCTAACTACAGTTGATAATTAGCTATCACATTGGGTCAAATATTACCCTTGTCAGCACAAATATAAAATCAATTTTTTTAATTTTAGTAAGCCATCCCTCATTCTGACCTAGTTTCCAGCAGGTCACAAACACAATGGATACAGGGTTCACTGCCCCCTATTGTACAAGTACCAGAGTTCAGCCGTGGGCAACATATCTAGGAGGATGGTTTGTCAGGTCTTGGTTCTTAGCCATAAGGATTTGGTTAGTCCATAAGGGTACCCTGGGTCACCCTGAAAGACCGCTAAATTATCAGTGAATGAAAGAACTGAAGCCAAGGCGACCAGAGATAGTGCATTTCTTAACAATGGGCATGGGATGCAAGATATTACACAGCATAAGATGCCGACTGAAAAGACTAATGGTGTAGCCAGTTTCAGAGTATCACGGCACTTGTGTGAGACAGCCCCTTGAACAGTGTTAAACACATATTGATTTTTCCCACTGTAGATGGATCCTTCTTATTCCTATTTGTCAGCTTGGGCATAGGGGGATTTTCAAAGTATGTGTATAGCATTGTAAACACCAAGAAGAGTAGAGCCACCAGTGGCTGTGGCATAACCAGGAAGTGCTCTCAGAACTGGGGCAGTGTTTACCAGCCGTACCTCTGAAAAACCTAGTGCTTATCTAAGAATGATAGCATGTATGTGAAACAGCTCTGGTGATGCACTTGTCCAAGCTGATATACAATATGATATGATATGGAAGGGGTCTGTCACAAATTCATGTCTTGGATGTTCAGCGGTGAGGAAAGAGATTGATGAACAGTGCGTGGCAAACAGATAGGACATCTGCCACTATGCATCCAAAGTTATTGATTCAAGTAAAGTTTTGTGAATCCCTACTGATGTGTATTCACTCTAAGGTGTGATGTTGCGCATAGTATACAGGTTGGGATTTTCCACTGCTCAAATTTGTATTTGGCTGACTAATTAATGGCACACTTATGGGAATGGTAACTCCCAAATTTTAAGCCTGAGAACCTGAAGATTTTACAAGTATTACTCAAAATTCTGGAGGTGCCACACACCTGTTGGGTGATAACTTATTAATTCTGGGGTCAACTGGCTGGCAGTAGTAAACCCTACTTTGTATAACTTAACTATCTAATTTAAACAAATACTGGTAGTAATTGGTGTGACACCATAAACTATATATTTTAATTATTAGTTGCATATATTTCCAACAACAACAACAAGTTGAAGTGAAACCGACTTTATTTTATAAATCATTCAACTCAGTGAAATGAGTTTCTGTTACAATTATTCTTATGAACATGCAGAGTACAATGATCCATAATCACAAAATTTGAGACTGGTTTTAAAACGTAAATTATAATTATACATAAAAAAATCAACACATTACAATTGTGGTAACCATAACACATTCCTGAACATTGTTTGCCCTCCAAATTGACCAACAACATGGTGTGAATCAAATTAAATCTGATGAAAAAATAGGTATCAACACAGTTACATTCGATATAATTAAAATCGAAAAATTAAGACCCAGTCCAGACCCTGATTACAACGTTGCAGGTAGTCCACATGATATAATACTGATACTTGGATGGATTTATCACAGGCACTCTATTATGGGTACTTGCATCATTGTACAAAATCTATCAGGCCAGAGATATAATAATATCTAGTGTGCATATTTATATGTTCATAATTCATACTTAAATCGCATACTCCCGGTCAACATGAATCATAAATAAAAAGTCAAATGTATCATAACTAAAAATCATGTAAGTTGATTAACTGAAATCCTATAGAAACATATAATGATAAATATATAAGTGACTGTCTGAAACAGCTGGCATTACTCAGTTGCATTTTCAATTCATATTCCTTCCCTCGCTGCATGTTGTTGCTGACGCCAGAGTTTTGGTTCATGTACCACTCCTTAGTTATTTTTTATGAGAATTAGCAAAGTGGCGCACAAGCTACAATCTGATTATGTAAATTAGCTATAGTCACACATAAGCCACAAAGATGAATCCAAGAAGCAACAGAAATTATTATGTAAATCAACCATGTATTAGCAAGTACCGACTATATGATGAAAAGTACACTCTAAATTACATGAATTCATTAGCAATACCTATACCTGTAATTATACCAAAATCTTTTGCATAATGTTTCATAACTAGTTTAGCAGTACCAATCTATAGCTTTTAAAATCTTGAACAAGGATTTCACTCAAGGCTCAATCAAGAAATCTTTTACACACAGAATTTAGAAAAAAAACAAAGGCAGCTAATGAACAATTAAGAAAACTTTTAAAGACTAATTAGACATGCACAGTATCATCTTCATTGCCTATATGTACAAAAGTACATGCACACAAACAGATCAAATGACCATCTTAACGTATTTACCAATGACAAAAATGAAACACACGGTCTGTATATATTCCTAGAGCTAAGAGCACAAATGTGAGAACAGAGCATGAGCCACAACTTAAATTACAATGGTATGCCTATTATAATCACAAATTTGTGTGTGGTTAATGTTTAGCAAAATTTAATTGTAAGACATAGTCTTACAAATATTGGATCCGTTCAGTTCATTCTAGCCAAAGAATTGTGGATTAGTTTTTAAGCTGTGGCTCACAAGCTAATAGGTAGCAGTGCAGTAACTACAGCATTTCATTTCAATAAAGATTGCTAATATCAAATCCAATTTATATGTACAAATTTTGCGGCAAATTATTGCTTTACTCCTTAATGTCACTCCTACAATTTTAAAAGATAAATGTATGAAAATTTTCCCTATAATAGATGTAAAGTGTCAAGTTTGTTATGTAAAATACAAAAATATACCTGATAATTATCACCTACAAGTAGTAAACGTTTATTCCAACAATCTGAATCTACAAGAAACTAACCAAAATATACATTTTCATAACAAACATAGTTTGTTTTAATGAGCAATTTTAGTTTCATTGAATGACTATTTTGATTTATTCAGCTTGTTGTAAATTGGCAGTACGTGCATTCAGTGATGTTTTAAGATTAGGCAATATTAATTAAAAACATCATTCAAATAAAAATTCTCTAAGTCTCAATGAAGATTTGAACTTTCATAAATATTCCAAGTTTGAAACTTGATGTGACAATGATTTATGAACTTTCATTTGATGTGTTATCAGGACGACAACCACGTCGTCCAATACCGAACAATTGTGAACCAGACTTTAAATAAAATTCCATTAATGTCATATTTATATTTGAATGACATACACATGTAGCCAGTAGATTTGCCTCAGAATGTTTAATTGTTGAAATTGTCCTTACTGAAATAAATAACTATTCACATCTCCAAAAACATGCATACAAACCTGTACAAACAGTTGAAGATGAAATGAATGATTTGATTGGGCACACCAAGAAGCTAGATTCACCAATCAGCATTCATGTAACAACTCAATCAATTTTATATTTAAACCAATAGATGTTGTTGTCTTATACCATGTCATAGCTCAATTGCTTCACACTTGGTTTCACAAATGTTATTTCATGTTCTACTTACCACGAAAACACATATGAATGGTGTACAAAATGAACACAGTTTTTGCACACAGTAATTGAAATCTATTTTGATTTCCTTCCTCTGCTAACAAAAACACTGTGCTAGTCATGTCCATGTTTAATTAACCACAACCCACTATGCTACACATTATTAACCTCGAATTTGAATTCATAGTAGGAATATTTAACATATATCCTATTTGCTCAATTAGAATCGCTTATACTTAAATTGAAGAGGTGTAACTATGGTTAAAATAAGTCACCTTATTGACCCAGTTTACAATAAATACAATTTTTGTATTACTTGTTTTACAGGTGCAATTCTAATGGAGCAAATATGGTATCATGATTAACTGAACAGAAGATAAAAATAAATTCCGATTTTGAAGAGCTGTCTCACCAAAATGTTATAATACTGTTTATAAAAATTACAGTTTGTAACTTAAATACATTATTACATTATTCACTAAGAAAGATTACCATACAAATCAGATTCAAAATGCTGATTTTCGGTGTAGGTCTTCCACTCAATTGCTTAAATTGGCAGCTCCTGGTTGCTTCACTTGTAATTTATATTTAGCCTTTTTGGAGGTGAACCTAGAAATAAAAACTATTATTATACATCTGGCTGCAAAAACAAAAAAAATATTCCAGCTGAAAAATGCTGTACAAACGTTTTATGGACTGCTAGTTCAATGTGTGCCGTATTCTGAAAACAAGCAGCCTATCGGATGAGATAGCTCCGCTGTTAGCAATGCACATTTCAATTAAAGAACAGAAGCTATCATTAGAAAATGAACAATATGTATAGTATCAAAACAATCAGACTTGAAGTGGAAAATATCACTTTTTACCAAAAATTAAAAAAAATATTCATCAAAATTAGAGAATTGAAGATATCATCATGAAATGAACAAATCTGAGTTAGAACCACACGCAGTACCTATATATGTAATATCAAAGCAATTGGACTTGCGGTTTTCAACAAGAAGTTGAAAATATAACTTTTTACCAAAAATGACAAAAATATTCACCAAAATTAGAGAATTAAAGATATCATTACAAAATGAACAAATCTGAGAAAGGTCCACACGTTGTACACCTATATATGTAATATCAAAGCAATTGGACTTGCGGTTTTCAACAAGAAGTTGAAAATATAACTTTTTACCAAAAATGACAAAAATATTCACCAAAACTAGAGAATTAAAGATATCATTACAAAATGAACAAATCTGAGAGAGGTCCACATGTAGTACCTTTACGTGTAATATAAAAGCAATTGGACTTGCGGTTTTCAACAATAATTCGTAAATATCACTTTTTACCAAAAATGACAGAAATATTCACCAAAATTAGAGAATTGAAGATATCATCATGAAATGAACAAATCTAAGAGAGGTCTACTCAAGGTACGTATACACCAAGTATCGAAGCATTCAGGCTTGTAGTTTTCAAGAAGAAGTCGAAAAAGCAAAACATTGACACGAACGACGACGGACGCCGGACGCCGATGGACAATCACTCATATGATAAGCTCCGCTCGACAAAGTCGACAGCGAAGCTAAAAATGAAATCACAAAGTATGCTTCTTTCATTTACATCAAATGCAGAAAATGACTTAAAATAGAATCAGGTCCCTGAATGCAGTTTCTACTGGCACTTGGGATTTATATATCTCGCTAAATTATACATACATGTACTCAGTCAGTACAGGAGCATACATAGTGATATTCTCGTAATAACCTCATATTGGTGATAATTTGCTTTCGAAAGTGTTGACAACAGCCGTAATACTAAGGAGTAATATCATATCTATCCTAAAATATCATGTCAAAATTTTCCAACACAATGTCATGCAGTAGCACTAATTCCTCACAGCGGTTTGTAACCTTTTGGTTGGATTAAAAATGCCCCACACCCACTCACACTGTATCTGTTGCCATGTAATTTTATTTAAACATTTTCTAAATAAAACATTGTTTGCATGATGTGTTTAACAGAGTGCTCAAAAAAGTCTTTAAGGTAGAGATGCAGTTTAGGAAACCAAGTTGACCTCTCTTGTCCACAAAACTATATATTTTCGGAAAACTTATTGTATGAATTTTAAAATGTTGTTAATATTTATTTTTATGGGCACTGTAGTTTGAAATATGCAAAAAAATGTGCTTTTTTGGTCAAAAGTAATTTAAACAAAATTTGCTTCTAAACCATGGTTCTGTTTTCTGTCAAAATTGGTTTATGGGTACATCTGCTTACTATGAAGAAAGCGCCATCTTGAAAACTGTCTACCGGTTGTCAATTTTGCAGGGCAGCAGCTCAAATTTCACTACTTCAAGTTTATGCATAAATTAACACCCAGGCTAGTTGTCTGTGCGATTGTTGTAATACTGTTCAACCAAAAACAATTTCCCGACGGCGTTTTGAAGATAAACACATTATCAATCATTTGTGAAAATTTCAAAACAAAAGGTCAAAGCGTCTAGGAGCTATTTTCTTTTAAAGTTCTGGGATGTGCACTAAAAAGAAACTGAGATAATTGCTAATTTGCATAACAATTCACTCAGTAAGAAGTTTGATAACGCTCAAAATTAAAATGGCTGTAACAGTTCCAAATTTAAATGTATTATCGTTTTGTTTAAAGTTAAATACAGTGTATATTTTGGAGGTACCGTCATTTCTTTTTGTTACCATGTTTCTTTTTTATTATTTATGTACAGCATTGCTAAATCTTGCTAAGCATTCAAAAGAGAGAATGTTTGCACCTGTTATCTATATTTTAAAATCGGTTTTTGAGTATGTTCCACTATTCACAATTCTACAAAATTTTAACAGTCTTTAGCCAAGACTGTTTGGGTAATAAAAAGCAAAAAAAAAAAATTTCACTTCCAAGTGCCCACAAACCTGCATCTCTACCTTAAACATCAAAGTTAAATATTTTCCCAGCAATTTTAATCAATAAATGGGCTATATAATGTCACTTGATCAAAAGCGAGAAAGAAGTTTTTCAAAAATTAGATAAAAATGCGCAAATACAGCAACACTTACCTGGAGAATGAATTATCAAAGAGCAATGTGTAGAGACCACACTGTCTTGCCATCAATTCACCTTGTACAGCTTGTCGATGAGAATTACATCTACAAAGTGGTATTAAAACTTGACTATCTTCTAGTTTGGTTTCTTCAGTCTCTCTGTATGTAACACTGAATGATATATTCTGACAAGGCAAAACAGCAAGTTACTAATTATATCAATATTCAGATAAAATTAAAATAGTAATAAGTTCCATCAAATAAATGACAAAAACCCAAGCCCAAATTTTGATTATGTGATCTCCACATAGTGTTTTTGAGTTAAACAAACACGTACAATTGGAGTTCATAATTTGAAAAACTAGTTTGGGTACTTTAAATTTGTTTCTGTGGACTTTCAAACTTTTACAAAAAACTAATTTCATATGTAGTCACAAATTGCTGTGTCAAAAATGATTATAAAGCATCGCATTTGTCAAAACATATTTTTTGTCAAAATTAATGTATTTTGGATGCATGAACCTTATTACATAAAATATATTGTTGGTTTGCACAAAATTTGATTGGCATGACAACTTTTGTGCTTTAAATTTGATGTTAGCAAGACAATAATTATTTGCATAAATTACAACATTATTTTTGAGAAAAAATATTTAGATAGTAAATTTGAGAGTGGAATTGTTTCCAGTATTCAAAGTTATGTGGAGAAGTTTTATCTTTCCACCCTCCTATGTGCTGTATTTATTATATAATGAAGTGCTCAAAAACAGTGTATTTGCATGACTTTGTGCAATTAGTGATTATTAGTTGTTATACGTTACCATATAAATGTGATGAATCTTATGCCACATGCTTGTAACTAGACTAATCAGCTTGTTACATTAAAAGCAATTTCAAAAGCATTTAATTTCATGCATATTCATAAACATTGCAACAATCAGTTCTGTTGTTATTTTATATGATTACACAAATTTATTTAATTCAGGGAAACCACACCCACTACCAGGAATAATGAAAAGATATAGACCAAAAGAAAGAGGTAAACATTACCTTTGGCTCGGTGGTGAACTCCCAGCAAAGCGTTATTCCAGGTTTTTCAACTAATACAGGTACAACGTAACTTTTACCTGGTTTTATCCAGATCTCTTTGCTTTCGTTGGATGGATTCTCCAGTTGTTCCACTGACATGGTTAAGCTACTAGTCAAACTGCACGATACAAAGAATAATCAATTATAAGAAGCCATGCATGGCACAGTCCCTGTTAGTTATCAAATTTAAGATATTAGTTTTCTTTACAGTAATATATAGTAGTATAGTTTGAACATAAACATATCAGAGATATGGATCCAGAAGCTGATGCTTGATTACAATGATTTTTTAACATTTGAATGGTTCATTCAGTCATCTAGTATCTGGCCATCAAATTAGTACTTATCCATATTGTGAGATATTGCTCTGGAACAGAATTAATTAAAACAAGCCATGCATGGCACAGTTCCCGCTAGTTATCAAATTTAAGATATATAGTTTTGTTTATAGTAATATAGCTGGAATATAACCATGTCAGGAATATAATTTTTTTAACATTAAAATGATTGACATTTGTATCTGATCGTCAAACAAGTACTTGTCAATATTGAGAGATATTGCTCTGGAATAGCTTCAAAATCAGCCATTTTGAATACATGTATATATATACAACATGATGTATAACGAATATATAAAATTTGAATATAATCAGTCAAAGCATTTAAGAGATATGGCTCTAGAAGCCTAATCATTAAAACAAAATGGCTGCCAGTCAGCCATTTTGAATCCAATCTGAAAAATAAAATGACGTGCATCAGGAATCTGTAATGTCTAATGTACATTGTATGTTATGAGTTTGAACAAAATCCATCTGTAAACAGCCGGGAAATGTTTGATTTTGATGACTTTTTAGCACAAAAATGGCCACCATTCGGCCATTTTTAATAGGATCGTCAAACCAATATATCTGTATATCTATGACATGATATTTAATGAATATTTAAAATTTGAACATAATCAGTCAAAGCAAGTCAGAGATATGGCACTAGAACCACATTCATTAAAACAAAATGGCTGCCAGTCGGCCATTTTGAATCTTATCTGAAAAACAAAATGATGTGCATTAAGGTCCTATAATGTGTAACGTATATGTCAATTTTGAACAAAATCCATCTGTAAACAGCCGAAAAATGCTTGATTTTGATGATTTTTAGCACAAAAATGGCCACCATCTTAGATCAGATTGTGAAACAAATTGACGTGCATATGTATAATATCATATATGATGTATGTGTGAAGTCTGATTGTGATTGGTCCAGGCATTTCTAAGATTCAGGTCCAGATGTACACATGCACGGACACACGGAGGTCAAAACATAAGTTCCCGTTTTCGGACTATGTCCGAATGGGGACTAACAAAATTGCTACCAGTCGGCTAGTTTGTACATCTGTACACTGTATATCTAATTTTAACATAATCAATCAAAGCATGTCAAACATATGGCATAGAACTGCACTGAATGGCCTGTCAGCCATTTTGAATCAGATTGTGAAACAAATTGATGTGCAATGTATAATGTTATGTATGATTTAGGCGAGGGTTCTCCGAACCCGCCTATTCACATAGTTCATACCCACCATAGACTCCGGTCAGTCAAAATGACTATTTTGAACTGTAGGCATTAATCAGCGATTCTGCCGGTGACGGAGAGATAGAATCCAGGTCAGGGGAAGCCCCATGACCTCAAGATTCTTTTACCCCTTACGTCACGAACCCACGTGACCGAGGCCACCTGGCAGCGCCACAGGTAGCCGTCCTTCACTCTGTTTCCTTTCTCTCCGCCTAGGGGACTTAGACCAACGCGACGGAAAGAGTGGGGAGGTTGGGGGGACCCGGAGTCTATGGTGGGTATGAACTATGTGAATAGGTGGGTTCGGAGAACCCTCGCCTAAATTCACTACGTTCAATTACACACCATAGACTCCGGTCAGTCAAAATGACTATTTTGAACTGTAGGCAGAGTCAGACACCGATAGGTGGCGGGTTTTTCCGAGCAAACAGAAAAAAAAGGAGAATGATGAAAGACTTTCCCCCAGTCCGGGATGAAAAACAAACCCAAAAACCTAAGTTAAGACCCAAGAAGGGTGGTGTCTTACCTTGCCTGTGCTGTCCCAGAAGCAAGAAGCCAATGCTGCTGTGGTGACAGGGTTCGGTGTGCCCGAGAAAGCTAGACCCAAACCGAACTCGGGGGTGATAAGCTTGAAGTAGGACCAAAACAGTTCGCATGAGGGCGTAGGTCGACAGAAGCGAAACCTGGGAGCTTCCAGGAAGTGCTAGTGGAACAGACAATCTGCCCGCAAAATTGCAGAGACTGACTTATCGCCTATGCGCAGAGGCCCCTGCAGTCGTTCGGGCTGGGTCAGCAAACAAGGCCTGACCCGCTACGACGGGGCCTAACCTGAAGAGACCCTGTTCAATAGATTGGGTGTCTCCTAGGTAGTAGTTGATGAAGACGTTCTGCGTTCTCCAGAAGCCTGCCCTCAGAATGTGTTTGAGGGGGGCACCTGACGCTAGCGCTAGTGAGTTAGCAATCGCACGGACCTCATGTTCTTGTACTTGGTGTCTCTGCAAGGTCTGTGTTGAGGAGGATAGTGTATTATAGACCTCCAGTACAGTCGCAGTAATCCACCTGGGGATGGAAGTCGGGGAAACCGGCTTATCCCGCTTGTCAGGGCCGTAACACAAAAACATGTGTTTGGTTCCCCGTCTAGAAAACCTGGTACGGTTCTCGTAGCAACTCAGCGCTCGGACCGGGCAGAGAAGCAATTCCTCCTGATCTTCCGGACTGACAATATTTGCCAGCCGGGGGATGACGATCGGTTGAGGATCGTGTCCTGGGATTTGGTTCTTGGCGAGAACCCGATTCGTGTCTTAGTACAACTTGATCGCCCATAAAAGCGGCACAACCGTCCGCAAAGGATAGTGCGCGCCTAGCTTTGACCGGCGCCTACCCTAGGCGAGGGCCAGTAGGAAGACTATTTTCCACATCAAAAAATTGAGTGGTGCTGATTGGAGAGGCTCAAAAGGCGGTCTGCTTAGAGCGGACAACACAGCCGACAAGTCCCAGTTGGGCAGTTCCCTTGCATGGGGTCTCAGCGTCTGGAAAGCAGTAAATAGTCTCCTAATAGTAGGACAATCGGTTAGTCTTGTTCCCGTACGTTTGAATGGTGGGGCACAAGGCCGACCTGTAGCCAACGATCGCTGCGTAGGACAAACCCACTTCGTCAAACAGGTGGACGAAGGAGCCTGCTACCTGGCCAATAGAGGGATGGTATCGATCAATCTCCCTTCCGCTACACTAACCAGTGTATGCTCGCAGCCTAGAAATGTAGGCTGCATTGGTGGAATCCCAGTTCGCCCTGGCCAGGACGTTGGCAGCCCGCTCAGATAAAGCTTTCGTATGTGCGGGTCTAATGAGAGCCTCTATGCGGGTAAGTGATACCCGCTGGGCTCGTGGTAGTGCGCTGTCTGGTTGGGACGGCATGTCCGGTAAGTCCGGAAGCACTGCTGGTGTTTCGACTATCGTTTCCGACAGAAGTGGAAACTAGGCCCTGTTTGGCCAATTGGGTGCGACCAATGATAATATGCAGGTGTGCACCTGTCGAAGTCTTCTCCGGTGCCCGGTGGACTAGCGGGAAGGGAGGAAAAGCGTACACAACTAAGTGGATCCGTGGGGTAGCAAAGCGACCCTGGCCCAGGCTCCTGGAGTCAGCAGGAGTGTTACGTACGTCGGGAGCTTGGTGTTCCGGGGTGCGGCAAACGGTCTAACCTTGGACCGTCCACAGCCGAAACAGCCTGGAGGCTACCCACTGGGGTATCAGCCACTCTGTGTTCTGGAGACGGAGTCGCCCTGAAAGGGCGTCGCCAGACTGTTCCTCACCCCTGGAAGGTGGTGTGCGGTTAGCTCCACATTGTATTCCAGGCACCAAAGGAGGATTTTGCTCCACTAGGACTGACAACGATGGGGAATGCGTCCCCCCCCCTTCTTGAAGGAGACCACTGCTGCGTTGTCTGTGCGGAGCAGGACTCTGTGGTCTCGAACTACGGGTAGAAAGCGTGGTAGTGCTAAGTACACTGCTCACAGTTCGAGCCGGTTGATATGGTGGTCCCAAAACTATGCGGGAGCCATATCCTTGGGCTTATTCGTCCAATAGATGCGCTCCCCAACCCTGGGGGGAGGCATTTGTTACCAGAGTCATACCTGCGGCGAGCGGGTCCAAGGGGGCCCCTCTGCCTGAGGTTGGTCAGTGACGACCACCAGGGCAGGGCTTCCTTCACTTGGTCCGAGATCGAAACCTGCCTATCTAGTTCCCATCGGAGAGCTCGGCGTTATAACAAGCGTTATACCGGGCGGCTGCGTAGTGCGGCCTGGGGAATGACCCTTCGAACCGAGGTCATCATTCCAATGATCCGCATTAGTTCACGGAGGGACACCGAGGGAACGTTGACTAGGCATTCGGCTAGGCTGCTTAGCGCTAAGCAATATGCTTGAAATAGCTAAGCCAAGCTTACCTCTGTGTCAAAACTCCATGCCCAGGGACACCAACTGCGCGTTGGCTCGAGGTGGGACTTGTCGATTTACTAACGAGCCCAACTGGTGAAGTAAATCCTGTGTTAGCCTGATGCGTTTGGCTATTACCCCTTGCCCGGGTTGTTGGTAACCAGTAGTCTGGGTACGGATTGAGGTGTACCAACATCTGGTGAAGCAGCAGCACTACCTGTTTCATCCCTCTGGTGAACACGTAGGGCGCTGTGCCTAACCCGAACAGGGGGGGGGCACCGAAGTTCGAATACTTGGCCCAGCTGGGCGATTCGAAGAAGATGGCAACTCGCTAGGTGCATCAGTACATGCAGGTAGGCCCTGCTTAAGTCTAGCGGGGCTAGCCAGTCAAAATGGTGGATGGAGAGAAGAACCCTGAATGGTGTCTCCATGTGGAACCGATCGAGGGGCACCTACTGATTCAGTCTGTCTAGGTCCAAAACTGGACGCCTGCCACTTGTAGATTTGGTACTACGAACACATTTGGGTAGAAGCCTGGACTTAGTTCCGGCTGATGTACCTTGTGTATGGCGTCTTTCCCCAGCAAACTGCTACTTCCTGTCTGATTGCTTCCGCCTTGCGGGAGTCCCCTGGCAGTGCCCAACAGGGGAGACACTGACGGGGGGAAATGGAGATTTCAGCGGTATGCCGTAAACGGATGTCACCACCTGGAAAGGTCCAGGTATCGGTCACCCGCCGTCTCCAAACCGGACTACACCGGCGCAATCCGTGTACGACAGGGATGTGTGGCCATGTGTTCGGCAGTTGCGAGGGGGGGGGGTGCTCCCTTCCCCCATGAGGTGAGTTCCCCAAAGCCTGAAGTAGTCACTAAGTTGTGACCTGGCCACTCACCGAACACGTGCCTGCCCCCCCCCCCCCCCGGTTGCAGAGGTGAGCGTCAAGCATGCTTTCCCCTGCTGCCGGGTAGACGTCCGCCCAGAGAGGGTGAGGGGCCACCACCTGGCTCTTACCTCCCTGGGGACGCACCACTACCCTTCCCTCCCATGGAAGGGTATAGTCGCTTGCCTCCTGGCTGACTCTGGCTAGCGGACAACGCCCTAGGGCGTTGTGTTTTCTGTGCTTGGGGTGCCCTCCGCTTGCCTATGGCAGAACCAACTGGCTAGCGGATTCGATCTGAACCCTGTGATTCATTGCACTCCGAAGCTCCGGGACTGTACCCACCATTCCCTGAACAAAGAAGGTGGAGGGTGTCCAGTCTGCATCACTGAGGTGGGGACGTACCCCGGCTCAGTTTGTCGGCGAAAACACGTGCGTCTAAGGCCGCGTCTTGTAGCACAGTAGTGGCCCTGGCCAAGCGAGCCAGGCAACACTAGGGGGTGTCGCACGTAGATGTGCAGTGGCCCACCAGTAAAAATGTCGCCTGGTCTAGGAGGCTGGTGCGTTCTGCCTCCAAGGTCACCAGAGTGCTGGGCATGCATAATAATGTGCTCAAGCAACTCTGCCCTCAGGGCTAGATGGGTCGTCCTCAATTGGCAAAGACACCCATGGAACGCGGCTATCCCCCTTTGCCCGGTTTGCCAAATTCATGGTACCGGGGTCTGGGGAAGGAGCCTTGGAATCCGATTGGGGGTGTTTTGGTCTCATCCCACGCTATGGGGTCTGATCCCGAAACACACCGACCGGGTAGCGTTTGGTCCAGTGGGAAATGTTGCCTAACGTTATCTCCACCCGTGGGCCTTAAGCATTACATCCTCCGCGGCTGACCAACGCTGCCCATCAACACCGTTTGCGTGCTCTGCGCCCCACTCCGCACTCAGACGGACAGGGGAGAGATGTGCCGATGGGGTTGCTTTGGATCCCGACGCCCGTGATCCCATAAGCTTTGAAGCAACCTTAGGTGGTCGCTTTAGGATCAAGGGTGGAGGTATATACATCGTATCACTGGGATCGATGATACTCCGCCTCACCCCAAAAGCGTGGCTCACCGAGTCATATAGATGGAAGACTCTGAGGGACCGCCCGGAGTACCGGCTGTATCCAACGCGAGTGAACTGCGTCTCCTTTAACTTAAAATATGTGAGAGGGAGCGTGTTCGACTGTGCGTCTCATGACAGGGTCGGTTCCCTCTGGGGACGCCCGTGGGTCAGTAAGAAAGGAGTCAAAACCCACAGCGGGGACCAGACACAAGGATAAATTCGTTACCGTTGTACCGTTACCGCGTGACGAACCCTAGCTGGCTGAAAGTGGGGGGGGGTCAACACGTGCCCTGCCCTGAAAGCCCTGCCCCGAGATCGGAGACTTGGCTGCCAGCACCCCGTTGGCATTCAGTGCCCGCGGATCCAGAGAAGGACCGGTGCAATTAGCCTGAGCCTCGGCCACCCCCCAAAATAGTGGGAGAGCCGTGACTGGGAACGGGGGTTCCCCGGAAGAGACGTGTTTGAATGCAAATATGCTTTCGTGTCTCTTCCTGTTTGCCCACCGAGGGGACACAGTGGAGACAGCTCGCTCCGACTGCGTCTGATCTACCCGGCCTGCCAGGGACGCAATTGCCCCGACAGTCCTTCGACCAAAGCCCTCAACTCGGAGGCAAACCCGGTGCCGTGCGAGGAAGGGTCCACAAAGAGACCCGCAACGGGCCCCATAGGAGGAAAGCCTCCAGGGGCACAGTCTCGCTGCAGCCGGTAAAATCGGGTAAACCACCGCCTGAAAAAACAGACTGTGAGGATGCCCTCCGATCAGCAGGGGAGACCGAGAAAAATATCGGTACCTCCACCGTCGGGCCTCTTACTCGACGTCCCGGTACATGAAGTACCGGTAGCCGAGTGTGAGGACTTTCCACTCATGCAAAACACGCAACTCACTTTAACCGATTTGTTTACTGGACGCGCGACCTTGCTGTGACGCGGTCAGTCTCAGCGATCTTGATGGCTCTGAATGAAAATCTCAGGCCTCAGAACTCCAGTGAAAAAAACACGCCTTCACGCAAAAACCCCGAAACCCGCACGTAGCTACTACAAAGTATCTCGGATGCGGTTTCTATGCTGGTAAATTCTGAATATAACCACTGCCAGGTCGACTCGAAACACGAGGAGACCGGAAAGAAAAACGGCAGCGAGCCCTGGTGCTGTCATTACACCTATATATTGCTAAATACATTAAAAATAAAAGACGACATGCATGAGGGAAACGAATTACAGTTGTAAAAGGTGCCGCCATGAAATCAACATGTGACTACGTAGTGGCGCCGGATTTTGATTTCTTTGCTGTGAAAAATACTACACACAAAGGGGAAAACGACACGAGGGTAAAAAAAAGACAAGGAAAACTTATCCTACCAGCTACCATGTCAGATGCCGAGCAGCGGCAACAACCCAAGCTATAAATCCAGACAGGAAAAAAAGCAGGCGATCCAGCAGAGCTCGCTAGATTTCATCTCCACTCGAGGCGGAGAGAAATTAAGAGTGAAGGACGGCTACCTGTGGCGCTGCCAGGTGGCCTCGGTCACGTGGGTTCGTGACGTAAGGGGTAAAAGAATCTTGAGGTCATGGGGCTTCCCCTGACCTGGATTCTATCTCTCCGTCACCGGCAGAATCGCTGATTAATGCCTACAGTTCAAAATAGTCATTTTGACTGACCGGAGTCTATGGTGGGTAATTGAACATAGTGAATGTATGTGTTAAGTTTTAATGTAATCGGTCCAGGCATGTCTAAGATATACAGTAGGTCCGATTGCACAGAAAGACACACAGACACAAGCAAAGAGGTCAATCTGTGAGTCCCAAAGACAGTAGAAAATACAATGAGAGTTTATGCAATGTCCCTTTGTATGCTAGGTACATGAAAGTTCTAACTGTTCATATCATTCTTTTTTTCCCCTGCCAGTACTTTCTTTTTTTAATCATTTATAAAAAATCCAATATGTTCACAATCACAGTCTCTCCACAAATTCAAACTTTATCTGTTTTTAATATTTTACTAGGTTCCTCCTTGTAGCGAGATACAAATAAAGTACTGTATTAATATTAAACATGCATGGCATAGTCCATTTTTAATGGAATCCTTAAACCAATACATCTGTATATCTATGACATGACGTATAATGAATGTATAAAATTTGAACATCAGTCAAAGCACATCAGAGATACAGCTCTAGAATCGCTTTCATTAAAACAAAAAGGACAACAGTCAACCATTTTTAATCTTATCTAAAAAACATGCATCAAGGTCATTTAATGTTCAATGTATGTACCAAGTTTGAACAAAAACCATCCGTAAACGACCAAGATCTGGCTCCGGAAAGCCAGAATTGCTTGACTTTTTATGGTTTTGCACAAAAATGGCCACCATTCGGCCATTTTTAATAGGATCGTCAAACCAATATATCTGTATATCTATGACATGATCTTTAATGAATATTTAAAATTTTAACATAATCAGTCAAAGCATGACCGAGATATGGCACTAGAACCACATTCATTAAAACAAAATGGCCACCAGTCGGCCATTTTGAATCTTATCTGAAAAAATAAAATGACGAGCATCAAGGTCATATAATATCCAATGTGTGTACCATGTTCGAACAAAATCCATCTTTAAACAGTCGAGAAATGCTTGATGTTGATGATTTTTCAGTACAAAAATGACCATCATTCGCCCATCTTGAATCAGACTGAAACAAATTGTGTATATGTATAATATTATATATGATGTGATCATACTTTAATTAATTAATTATTTACCTGTCGTCACTGATTTCCATACTACTGCCTAGCGTATTTGATTTCTCATCTTCTTTGGTTTTAGCAATCTCTTCATCACTGATCAAATCAAACAACTCATCTCTGCTGGAGTCAATATCATCCATCGTTGTCTCCGAGGCAGCCCCAACATCTCCTGTTGTCATGACAACAGATGCTGATGGATCAACTTTCTTAGGTTCTTCTAACAGAGATAAGGGTTTCACTGATTCGTTAGTATTTCCTGTTCCTACATTACTGTCATTAGTACGAGGTGGGAACTCGTTTCCATCTTCAGAAGAAGGGGACATGACACCACTTGATGCAGTTACAAAAGATGATCGACTATTACTCCTCTCGTCATCATCTGGAGTAGTTGTCGTTGACGACATGTCATCATTTCCAGACTCCATACTCAGTCTGGAAATTTGGCTTTTCAATAAGGCTGGGTCTATTTCATCATCACTCATTTCCACCAATGATGCATCAAGTAGACCACCATCTTGTTGGTGTTGTAGTTTAGCATGACAACCTTGACAGGCCCTGGCTTTTTTACTGAAATAAGAACATTTATGAAATGTAGCTTATGAAATAGATTTACTCCAGAATGTTGATTTTGTAGAAGCATTTATTACAATTACTGGGTGCTAATAACCAATCGTCATGAAAACAATAGCTGTTCACAATATTATTCACCAGTTACATCTTTATTGTGCAAGAGTTATGCTATAAGTGCAATAGTGATGAACAGAAGAATGTAAAATTCACAATCACAGGAAATACCTTTTGCTACAACATTTCATGATTTTCCTTGATCCCCAGAATTTGTCCCTTTCAAAATCTGCTCTGACCAAACGTTCATATTGAATGAGAAAATTGCTTAAGCCAAACATCTCAGTTTTTTGTCTACACAAAATACATCAGATCCAAACACCTTAAAAATCACTTTGGTGTTCAGTTTAGTCAGATTTCACTATACTGGTTATATAAATATTCATAGGAAGTGGGTTTTTTGTGTTTAAGTCAGGGATAATAAATACATAGCAGTGAAAATTTGACTATACATAAAAACTTTAAAACAGGCTTTTTAATAAATGTTGTCCGGAAACAATACTGTGTTCCATATACATTGTATTGACAATTCATCACAAAATCAATGTACTCTGTGAGACAGATACAAAGTGTACAATACCTGCTGTGTTTTGTCATGATCCAATTATTGGAGCAATTATGACAGAATATTCTACCACAGAGACGACAATGATGACGACGAGTTATTATAGAAAACTCAGTGTTACACAGCATACAATGAGAAACCTAGAAAAAAGAAAGTAAATGAAATACATTTGCATTGGGAATAATTCAAATGCAATGGTTGGGTAAGCCATGCCAAGATAAACTAGTTAAATGCATTATAGATCGATATATGATATACTGTAAAATGGAATCAAAATTTGAACATAATCAGTCAAAGCATGTCAGAGGTATGGCTCTAGAAGCCTATTCATTAAAACAAAATGGCCACCAGTCAGCAATTTTGAATCCGATCTGAAAAATAAAATGACGTGCATCAGGAACTCACAATGTCTAATGTATGTTATAAGTTTGAACAAAATCCATTCATAAATGCCAGAAATGCTTGATATTTGATTTTTTAGCACAAAAATAGCCACCATTTGGCCACTTTGAATAGGATCGTCAAAGCAATATATCTGTATATCTATGACATGATGCATAATGAATATTTAAAATTTGAATATAATCAGTCAAAGCAATTCAGAGATATGGCACTAGAACCACATTCATTAAAACAAGTCGTCCATTTTGAATCTCATTTGATAAACATCAAGCATCAATGTCCTACAATGTCGAATGTATATACCAAGTTTGAACAAAATCCATCTGTAAACAGCCGAGAAATGCTTAATTTTGATGATTTGTCAGTACAAAAATGGCTGCCATTCAGATCGTGAAACAAATGGATGTGCATATGTATAATGTCATGCATGATGCATGTGTGAAGTTTGGAGTGGAGTGTGTAGAGTATGTGTGGAGTCCGGTCAAACCCCGGTGGCAGTCATGTTTGTTTTAATTATTAGAAGATGCTTATGCGTGTAATCATTCCATATTTTGAATCGCATTCCTAATATGGTAGGATGAAAAATCCCCATAAAATACTGCATAATTACAGCATGCTGTAACTTGTGGCGTTACAATGACAGATGTATAATAAAACTTAATATTTAACAATTCACTCCATATTATGTATTCGCTGCAGCTCATGACGTCCTTTATATTTTGTGGCGAATCCTAAAATGACCTTTCGATTCCCGGTTTGACGTGGTAAAATGTGCAATGAAAGAATAAAAAGCAAACGCAATAAATTAGCAATACAAATATGATAGTTTAGTGATGCTAATACTGACAATAAATGCATGATTGCTCAATGCATTGGGGGAAAGACACACTGTAACTTGGTGAGAGCGGAAGATCAAATTCAAAATTTAGTAAAGGTTTTCCCAATGTCATTATATCCTACCTCTTTGTCATCTAACCATCTTTCGGCAGCTTGCAGCTTCTGCTGATGAGCTAACCAGTCAGTCTTCTGCCATAGATTGTCCTTATCTCTGGCAATACAAAATTAAAGAGACTGAGATATATAAAAAAGCAATCTACCAGGAACACAGCATAATGTGCAGCAACTAGATCACCAATGTGATACACCTACTTTCAAATTGTCGAGAGGGAGATACTGTAAAACCATTTATTTTCACTGACATTTAATTTCACTATTTTGATGTTTTGAGCATATTCACTGGGTTTTAATTTTACAAATTTGTCAAAGAAACAATCACTTCTATTGTTATTGTTTCATGTTTACGTAGATTTAATGTGGGTAGGAATGTAAACTGCTATTACCTGATGAGTTTTATTAGTCTCTTCTTCAATTCTGCATTGTCACTATCTAGTTGTGCCATTTCTGTCTCCTTGTTTTTCTCAAAATTATCAAGCTGATTTTGCAATCTGGAAATTTCACACTGAAACAAACAAAAAAAACAATAAGGAATTTGTCACATTGAATGTTATGAGTTTCAAGCTTGCCAGAAAAATGAAATGTTTGGCTAGAGTGATCAAAGATAGCTTTCATTATATTGATGAGGAATATATGCACTTAGTTTATATAGGTAATATCAGAGGTACATTACTTTGGGTTTGCAACACGCATAGTACTGTATGGTGACATCATGCCAAGATTCCATTCAAGTCTCATCTCGTAGATAGCGAGACTGATGCTACGACCTTCTGACATGACATTGGTGGTTTGTAATAAAACAATAAAACATGTATTACCACATTCATAGTGAACAAATGTAATAGATCGAAAATGTACAGAAAATATAGTTATCGTAATCCGTCATATAGTGAGCAGCTATTTTGACCCACCTGGACATCCCAGTATCCTAGTTACCTCGGGCATGCACATTCGCATTTTTCTGAGTTGGAACGCTTATGCGAGAGCGAGATTGAAACGAGATCTTGGTATCATGTCACCGTAGTTGCAAACCCCAAGTAATGTACCTCTGGTAATATATCATATGGTCCCGCAAAGTAATCATCTTTAAAACAACCAAGGCAAGTTAACAGCCACCTAAGGCAAAATAAGTCTTCTAGAGTTGAATTATAAAATGAGCAAAACTGAAAGAAGTCCACCCAACGTACCTACCGTTAAAGTCCCATTATAAACCGCGGTTTATATTACAATGTATCAATTTAAAAATTGGGATCAAAAGTTCGGGGTGCGGTTTCTATTACGTACATATTGCAATTACTAAATGGGCGTGGTCATTTATTGTCCACAACACATGCACAAAACAAACAATACACCGTACAATCTCTTGAATAGGCGTCGGGGAAGAGTGAAAGGCCTTATTTTGGTTCTAAAATAGGCATTACGAAATGTTGAAAAATGACAGTCATTCAAAAAAAAAATTCCACATGATACAAAAAATACTCAGTATTTTTAATGTAATATGCATTTATTTTTTTAATTTTCTTAATAACGAAAAGTATATTCTAACAGAAGTTTCAAATAAAAACACGAATGCACTGCTTAGTAGCAAATGATCACATAACGGTAGCTCAATCTGGCCATGCTGTGGGTCACAAGTGAATAACTTACTTGTTTTCAAAGTGTTGATATTGGTGATTATTATTTAGTAGTGATTACAATAACGCACAAAAAATAAATTCGTTGAATTGTTATAAAATGCAAGTAAAATTCAACTTAGTTTCCCCGTAAGCGAATGATTTCAGTCGCATATAAACAGCCGATACGATATCCGCCATGTTTTTGAATGCTCACGTGATGTATTATTGACCGGATAGGTCAAGTCGCTAATTAACCAATCAAAATGCTGGATGGTGCCCACGTGTCTAAATTACATAGCTCATTTAAATATGTTAATGACAGTTCAGCGACCTCATGGTGAACGCAACACGGAAGAGATTTACCGATAATGTAGTGCGATCTTTTGCCTTTGATTTCCATGGGAAAGCGGCATGATTTTTTTTTTAAATCAAGAAATTATTTGTTTTCGAAAGATAAACTGAGCATTAAAGAATAATTCAACACTTTTACGGTGATAAAAGCTTATTGTCTAAAACTTACGAAACACAGACGTATTCAGAAAGAGTATTGACAGAGGTCGCCGCCAGAACAAAAGCAGTTTCATTGCCTGTCTGACATCTTATCACCGCTGAACAATAAATAGGTGTGAATATTTTTAGGCATGTTGCCGAAACAAATGAATAGGATTAGGAACAATGCCGTTTTGGAACAGCTGGTTGAAACAATGAAGTCAGTCACGGTCTTGTTGAATTGGGGGTGCGGTTAGTAATAGGTACTTTTCAAGTTTTCAATTTTTGTTAAGAACTCTTTAACCCCGAAGCCGGAATTGGGGGTGCGGTTACTATTACGTATGCGGTTTATATTAGGACTTTAACGGTACATATAAAATATTAAAAACAGCGTCCGGATTACTTTCGGAAATTCCGTCGCGTTTCGGAAAGTTTTAATTTTCAAAACTTTTGAATATTTATTTGTGCTTTTAGGTTAGTGAGAAGGTTATAATAATTCTTCATTTCACTTTAACACTGTTTTTACACCCCTCAGACCCCTTTAAAAAGTCACTTCTGGCCATTATAATGGCCACTATTTTCTTAATGGCCAGAGTATTGACCAGAATTTTTTAAGTGGCCAAAATATTTACCAGTGTTTGAAGCAATGTTTTAACCCCCCCTCCCCCCATATGACATTTTTACTTTTGCAAAGCTGTACCTCCCAGATCTTTAGTTGTTTATGCATAGATGGTCTTTGGTTATAAATTATTTACTTTCCAGTCATTTTTGAAGTGTAAATCTTTGTCATACTTTCTGCTGTGTTGACTTCCTGTCACTATGCTTTTGTTTCCCTTTGGTTAGCTAAACCATGGCTAAACATATGAACGCTTGTTGAAAATCACACTTGGAAGTAAGAGTTTCTAATAGAATAGCAAGCAATCTAATCTATTCCTGAAATTGTTAAATTATATATAGTGTTATTTGGAAATGTCAAAGTAAACTTCTAGGAATCTGTTATTCAGTTCAAAAAATAAACTGGTTGCATGCAGAATCTCAGAGAAACAATTGCATGTACATGCAGGAATGTTCTGATGTTGCAGCAGAAGTTTGGGCCTGGACATTCCAGTCGCATTTTTAAAATGATTTTAAATAATGTACGTATTCTTAACAAACTGTTACATGAGAGGGGGCAGAGCATGAAATAATATTTTAGTTTTGGAAACTATGCAAAGATGTGTGTTCAGTAATTCAATACCTTTGATGAGCCATTATTAATAGCACACATTAGGTTAGATTTGAATAGATTCCTAGTAAGATTGGTGCATTCTTAATTGTTGTATTTTGTAGGCAGTTCAAAATTGTTAATTATTCATTTGCATACTTTTCATTTGCATAACTTCGTTTGTTTGTTTAATTCCTCCAATGCGCATGATTCTTGTAGCCAATTCTCTTCGTTCTGTTTACATGCACTGTTTACATCGCACGCTGTTCGTGCCCAGTCATTTCTGTTCGGGTTATTTTCTATCACCCACCCACCCATTTTTTCTCGCAGTCATGCCAGCTCGCTTTTCTATCATTTTGTATTAGTATCACGCTTTGTTTTGTTTCGTTCTTGTTTTTGAGTGCTTTTTATCGTTTTGTCACAGTTCTGTTTTGGCCTTTTAATGCTGTATTTCACTGTATGCCAGAAATGTAATTTTAGATTCAACAGAATTAAACTAACTTTTTATTTTCTTTTGCCGCCGATTCCTAGTAAGATTGGTGCATTCTTAATTCAAAAAAACTTAAAAAGTTTTAATACTACTAAATTATACATATGTTTGATATAATTTATTGTAAAACATTAAAAACGGTGAAAATTTGCCAAAATCCTGATATGTGTTGCCAGTGATATGCTAGTTTCCATTGTTATTTAAATGTACTCATCAGGGAGGTAAATCCATTACAAAACATCACTAATCCACAGTAGTCTGGTTTCAGGCTACACCAAGTCATAGTCATAAGAGGGACTTTGACCAAGTACAGGCTAAGATATAAGCTTATCCCAAATGTTTGCTTATCAGCTATACGCAATTGTGTTCACTCACAGGAGGACCCAACAGTTATAGCACAGGCCACAGTGTTGAGGGTCTATGCACTGGCTAAGAACACCCAAACTTGTTTCCCAAGGGAGGCAGCAATTATGAACAAACAATTAAACAGCAATGGTACAGTTCTATAACTACACTGTTAACCGAAATAAACCAACCACAAATTATCGAAACAACCACCATATATTTTTCTCCCTTAATATTTTTTTTTTTTCATTCCTTTTCCATGTTTTATTGATTTATAATGCTTATTTTTTTTCATTAATATCATCACCAGTTTTTTCAATTGTTTTTTTTTTAAACCATTGTGGTGCTTCCGATACTAGTTTGCTGATAGTTGTTAGAAGGGAATTTTTGTGATGTTGATTGGTACTCAAAAGCAATATCACGTGTGCAATTTACGTTACACTCCAAAACGGCATGTGTGCGCATGCGAAACACCATATCTTCAACTTCTGGGGAAGTCGTCTACTAGTATCCCACCAGTCATTAATTACTCCGTACACGCTTCCACACTGATTGGGTCGCTGTAGTAGAGCATACAACAACGCCAATTTGGTTCGCTGTCTACGACATGCACTAATAAAACTCTGCATTCTGTAACGCCGTTATATACTGTTCCTGTGCATCCAAATAAATCGGTCTGTCTACGCTCATGTTCCAGTGCACTTCGCTTCATAAATTAGAATGAAACATGTCAGCAGCAGAAATTTTGCGTTTGTAAACAGTGCCCCTTAGCCCGTGCTAAGGACTGGCCCTCCCAATGCATGGATGCAATTGGGTCTAGTCAAAATGCAAACATCAGCTAAAATCTTAGCCAGTACTTCATGTAGCATGAACACTATTATTGTACAGCATTATAATACCGTGAACAAACAAACATGCCATTCACTGCTAAGTCAGCTAGCTACACACATGGAGCTCTATGCTAGACCCCCCCCCCCCCCATATAAACTTACTGAACCACCCAACACCGTTTTGTACACATGCAGTAGTCATGGAATATTTTCACAGATAATTTTCATATCACATTAAACCATTCATAATAGAGAAAATAGCAAAATATAAAAATAAAGCAGAGCATCATGGGTATTTTTTAGTTGAATGTGTCTTAGCCACTTTAAAATCACCTTCCATCAACCCTTCAACATAAACTTCTACAGTTTATAACACATGTTATGAAAAGTTACTGGTTAAGTATTTCAATTTAAAATGTTATAGTTTGGGTGTATTTGAAGACTAAACTTTAGTTTTTTGTCATTATTAAAATGCTGGACATTGCCTTTATAAGAACAGGAAGTAGTACAGAGTCTCATTGTCAGTCCATTTTTATCTCAAGAATAATGTCACAGAATGTGCTTGTAATGATTGTCAAGTTTAGTATAGTTATGAATAAGAATAGTTATGAATATAATAGTTAAATTTTCAAATGGACATCAAGTACAATGGTATTTTGGGTGATTAGCCTGGGCTCAATGTTTGCACACACTTCATTAGCACCTGTGGTAAGGGTCTAGACTGAATTTTGAAAACGGGTCATCTTCTATGTTCAATAACCTATTGCATTATACCCGGTACTATATATTATTAAGTCAACAGTATCAAGTGCATGATTTGTTGTGATTTTAAAAACAAATTAACCCAAAACGTTATATTTTTTCAAGATATATAATTCCATATTTCAAATTTTTCAAAATCTTGTATTTTACGTTTACCTACAATTGTACTGGCTTAAAATTGAAGCAAACTGAAGCGAGTGAGGAAAAAGAGGAGAGCTGTCAATCCCCATGTGCCATTACCGGGTATATCTGTGACATGAAAAAAAAAAATGACCATTTTATTCATGTAATGAAAAATAAAATGATCATTATAATACCCATTAAAAAAATAGATTGTCAACCACTCCATCATTAAATAAAAAATTACTATTATTCTGACCAGTGTAAAAATAGTGGTCATTATAACTACCAGTTTGAAAATACTGGCCAATATTTTGACCATTAAAAAAATTTCTGGTTGGTATTCTGGCCATTAAAAAAATAGTGGCCATTACAATGGCCAGAAGTGACTTTTCAAAGGGGTCTAAGGGGTGAAAAAAACAGAGTTAAAGTGAAATGAAAAATTATTATAACCTCCTCACTAGCCTAAAAGTATGAATAAATATTCAAAAGTTGTGAAAATTAAATTTTTCCGAAACGCGACGGAATTTCCGAAAGTTATCCGGACGCTGTTTAAAGCAACCAGGTTTGCAGTTTTTAAGATAAAGTCAAAAAATTGTTTATAGATTTTTCAAAACTATTTTAGTCACTTAGGGATCTGAGAATCTCGTGCCATCATTGTTGGTTTACAAATGTCCGTAAACCAAAGAATAAAATATTGCACTAACCTTTGCTTTCTTGTTACCCTCTCTTTCTTCTTGTACTACGTCACTGAGCTGCAATAGAGAGAGAATTCATAGTCAGATGTCAAGCTATGTTGTCACAAAATGTCCAGATGACATGCCATTGGATATCATGCTGCCATGTCCTGGGATGTTGAGATGCCATGTCATAGGATGTCAAGATGCCATGTCATGGGATGTCAAGATACCATGTCATGTCATAGGATGTCAAGATGCCATGTCATGGGATGTCAAGATGCCATCATAGGATGTCAAGATGCCATGTCATGGGATGTCAAGATGCCATGTCATAGGATGTCAAGATGCCATGTCATGTCATAGGATGCCAAGATGCCATGTCATGTCATAGGATGCCAAGATACCATGTCATGTCATAGGATGTCAAGATACCATGTCATGTCATAGGATGTCAAGATGCCATGTCATGGGATGTCAAGATGCCATATCATAGGATTTAAAGCTTCCATTGTCATAAGATGTCACATGAAAGGGTCTAGCTTCCATGTTATAATGTGTAAGCGCCATGTCATTAATGTAAAGTTATGAAGTTAATATGTTCTCATCCGTGACATGTGTTGATATAAGCGTATAGTGCGAGTACCTCCCTCATCAGACAATGTTTGCGAGCGACCCTACCTTATCAACACTGAGATGAAGAGACTGACATTCCTCCTTCTTTGCAGCCATAGCAGCTGAAACTTCTTGGAGCTACATGAATGAACAAATACATCATGGATAAGGATGATATTCAGTCATATTATTTTCACAAAACAAGCAGCCTATTGGCTGAGATACATGTAGCTCCGCTGTTAGCAATGCACATTTCAATTAAAGAACTGAAGACATCATTAGAAAATGAACAATATGTATAGTATCAAAGCAATCAAACTTACAGTTTTTAACAAAAAGTCGAAAATATCACTTTTTACCGAAAATTACAAAAATATTCACCAAATTTAGAGAATTGAAGATATCATCACGAAATGAACAAATCTGAGAGAGGTCCACATGTAGTACCTATATATGTAATATCAAAGCAATCGGACTTACAGTTTTTAACAAGAAGTCAAAAATATCACTTTTTACCAAATATGACAAAAATATTCACCAAAATTAAAGAATCGAAGATAGCATCACGAAATGAACACATCTGAGAAAGGTCTACATGTAGTATCTATATATGTAATATCAAAGCAATTGAACTATTGGTTTTTAACAAGGAGTCAAAAATATCACTTTTTACCAAAAATGACAAAAATATTCACCAAAATTAGAGAATTGAAGACATCATCACAAAATGAACAAATCTGAGAGAGGTCAACATGTAGTACCCATATATGTAATATCAAAGCAATCGGACTTGCGGTTTTTAACAAGAAGTCGAAAATATCACTTTTTACCAAAAATGACAAAAATATTCACCAAAATTGAATTGAAGATATCAACATGAAATGAACAAACCAAAGAGAGGTCTACCCAAGGTACATATACACCAAGTATCAAAGCATTCAGGCTTGTAGTTTTTAAGAAGAAGTCGAAAAAGTAAAACATTGACACGGACGACGACGGACAATCACTCATATGATAAGCTCCGCTCGACAAAGTCGACAGCAGAGCTAAAAAGTGATATGTACAAATATACATGTAAGCTTTCAGTTCCAGATAAAAAAATCAAATTTCAGCATATCCAAATTTGCCAACTCCCTTACATGTATATGTTTGTTTTAGTTCAATTTTAAAACTTAAGGTTGTGAAAAAAAGGTTTCTGGTCAATTTCTTTCAAAATTAATGCATGTTTGCAATGATTCACCATCTAAAAAAACAAAAACAATTGTAGCAATTTGATTTTTGGTCATGCTTGCTGTGCTTTAGAGATATTTGGCCAGACTTTACAAATTTGTCTTCATTCAATGAATCAATGATTCTTAGCAGGTCCTATTCATTTGTAAACTGGACTCAAATCGTTAAATGTGACTTTAAAATAAAAATGTGTGTTTGTAAATGTATGAAAGTACTGGTATAATTTTGCTGATAAGTATAACCCGATAACTCAAACCTACATGAGAACTACAGTTAGTACTCAATGGTCTCCTGACAAATTCATGAACTTAAAAAAAAAACAATCATGCCATGTGTTGGCATTTCAGTAGATGACAAGTCGGTGGCATCACAATCGCAAACTGGGTGCAAATACATGTCATAAACAGTTTTAGCGATCTTCAGAGCTCATAACTGTCAACCAATTTTAGGGAAAACATTGCAAAATTTGTCACAAAACAACAAATACTGGAGGTATCATCTCAGGAGAGCATCTATTGTCATGAGTGGACGTGCATACAGTAATGCATAAATTATATCATAACATACCTCCATTCTGAGTTTTTCGATTTCTTGATCAGATTCCTTTATTGTTTGACTGAGTTGCCTTTCTAGTTGTGCTGTCAGTTGTTCATTCTCACTATTCTTATCCCTCAGGTTCATCATCTCAATTGCTTGATCTGCATAAGTCTTAATAAAATGCAGAAAGTAAACACATTTAGTAGCTGAAGATCACTCTTCATGTTTTGCACTCAATTAGGCCGAACATGAAAAATTAAGATCTGCACAAGACCAACAAAAATAAAAAAAATATCAATAGTCAGCATATGCATATGCTGACCTTCGCTAATTTTGAGTGTCGGTTGGGGCCGGCCCTCGCCGACCAGTGTGGCGAAATCCCTGGCATAAGTTCAAAAGGGTTTGATATGACTTCTTTTTTCAAGTTTTTGTCAATATAGCATAACTGTTACAACCTGACCTATTGGAAATCTAGACTAAAGTGAGGGGAGTCATGACATGCACATGCGGCAGATAATCATAGCGTGTTGTTGATTATATACAAGTGTTTACCCATGAGTCTTTGCATTTTAATTGTTATCATTGCTTAGGACTAAATTCCCACTCAGGTGCAGCAAAAGACCCTTCCAATTTAAATAGATGGGTCAATGAATGAATGGATACAAATTAATGATGCAAATCTTTTTTTGGCATCCAA
Organism: Saccoglossus kowalevskii; assembly: GCF_978046115.1. Taxonomy (NCBI): domain Eukaryota; kingdom Metazoa; phylum Hemichordata; class Enteropneusta; family Harrimaniidae; genus Saccoglossus; species Saccoglossus kowalevskii. Next base: position 25,837,570 of record NC_140661.1, on the reverse strand, counting down.
AATCCTGAAAAGAATGCTATGACTAATCTTAAGAATTGTGTCAGTGAATTAAAAGATGTGATGTACTGCAATAAGCTAAAACTAAATCCTGAAAAAATATATATTTTAGTTTTTGGCATCCTTCAGCAAATTAAGAAATTAAATTTGATTTCCCTCAAAGTTGACAATACTTTAATTTCTCTTCACTGGCTTTCAGTAAAAGATCGTATTGTATATAAATGAATGCTGTTAGTATACAAAGCCCTCAACGGCCAGTCCCCCAAATGTATTACCGAAATGTTCAATCCACATGTGACACTCTTGTACACACAGGTCATCTTCAAACTTACTTACTGTATGTCCTTTGCGAGTATGAAATTAGTTACATAAGGTTATGTTGGCTTAGTAAATTAAAATATTAAAAGTACATCACAGTGAGCAATACAAGTGTACCATGCAGTAGTCTCAGAAACTCACCTTCAGCTGTTGTTGGTACTGCATAGTTTCAGTACTCAGTTGAAAACTCAGTGCTGATACTTCACTAATCTTAAGAATTGTGTCAGTGAATTAAAAGATGTGATGTACTGCAATAAGCTAAAACTAAATCCTGAAAAAATATATATTTTAGTTTTTGGCATCCTTCAGCAAATTAAGAAATTAAATTTGATTTCCCTCAAAGTTGACAATACTTTAATTTCTCTTCACTGGCTTTCAGTAAAAGATCGTATTGTATATAAATGAATGCTGTTAGTATACAAAGCCCTCAACGGCCAGTCCCCCAAATGTATTACCGAAATGTTCAATCCACATGTGACACTCTTGTACACACAGGTCATCTTCAAACTTACTTACTGTATGTCCTTTGCGAGTATGAAATTAGTTACATAAGGTTATGTTGGCTTAGTAAATTAAAATATTAAAAGTACATCACAGTGAGCAATACAAGTGTACCATGCAGTAGTCTCAGAAACTCACCTTCAGCTGTTGTTGGTACTGCATAGTTTCAGTACTCAGTTGAAAACTCAGTGCTGATACTTCACTCTCCATCATAGCCTTTAAGTTAGTGATCTCTGCTTGCAGTTCCACAACCTTCTCCTCTTTTACCATCATAATCTCATCCCTTTCATCCAGCTGTTTCTGCAAGTAATTCTTTGTAATCTGAACATTGTCCCTCTCCAGAGTTATTGCATTCACATTGCAAATAAGTTCATCCATCTCTTTTGTAAGACTTGAGATTTTATCCGCAGCCTCCACACTACTTTGCTCCAACTTTTCTTGCACCTCTTCCCTTTCTGTAACCAGCAAATCATATGCTTCATTGATGCGTGAGATTTCCATATTCAAGTGCTTATTTTTATCATTAATTTCATTTTTCTCCTTCAGCAACAAATCATACTGATCTTTCAGGTCTTTGAGCTCCTTCGATTTGATTTTCACTTCATTTTTCAGATCATCCTGTATCGATTTGAACTGCTCTTTCAGGAACTCTTCTTTATCTTCGTGCTCTTTCATCATCTGCTGTTTTCGTTCCTCAAAAACTTGTTCCTGTGATGAGTCATCTTTATGGATTTTTCTCAAATCATCTAATGTACTTTGCGTTTGTCTCAAACTTTCTCGGTCTCTTTCAAGTGCGGACTCAAATTCTCGCACCTTCTCATCAGAGCAGAGTTTATCCCTTGATATTCTCTCGATCTCAGTTTTAGAGTTTTCAAGCTCAATTTCCATGTTTTTTAGTTTGTCTTTCAAATCATCATTATCATTCACCATCATGATATTGTTATCTCTGAGGTCATTCATCCCTTTTTCTAGACTTTCCTCCTTCAGCATTAACTCCACAGTTTCTGCATCTTTAACAGTTATCTTCTCTGCAACATGGTGCTCAATTTCTCTCAGCATATCCTGAAGCTGACGGTTCTCTTTCTGTATATGATCCACCTCTTCTCTAGTCTCAGATAAATGTCTCTCAACTTCTTCTTTCTCAGTCAGTAACTTTTCAAAATCAATCTCTCTCTGCGACATAACTTTCCTTAGCTCCTCTACGTCTATCATCAGCTTTTGATGATCATCGTCCTTTTTTACAAACTTGACCTTTGCATCTTCTAGCTCTTGTGTCTTATTCTCAAAAGCAGACTGCAATGTCACTTGTTCATTTTCTAACTTACTAATGTAGGTTTTCAAATCTGCGAGCTGCAGTTGTAATCCTCTGACTTCCATTTCGTGTTTTACAGTTTTCTGTTGAAGTTCAGAAACCAGAGTCTCTTGTTCAGTACTTCTATTATCTAGATGTTTCAGTCTATCCTCCATTTTCCGCCTTCCTTCAACAAACCCCAAAATCTTCTCACCAAATATTTTATTGTTGTCCGACACATTTCTTGTCAAATTTTGCATTTGTTCATAGGTCCCATCCACACAATCAACAAGCTCTCTCAGTTCAGAAAGTTCAGTTTTCACATGTTCAAGTTTTTCATTTTTCTTAACTAACTGCACTTGTGTTTTCTCTGCAACACTTTTCATAAGCACAATACCACTGTCTGTTTCATCAAATCGTGTTTGCAATGTTGAGTTCTCAATTTTCAGTGTCCGCAGCTCATCCCTTAAATTTTCACATGTGTTTATTAGTTCACATTTTCTTTCCTCCAATTCTTGTATCTTTACTACAAGTTTGTCTTTTTCTGAGGCCCTTTCACTTTCTATCAGTTCCAATTTATTTGTCAATTTGGAAACTCTGATGTTCAAATCTTCTTGAACTTTTTTTGCATCCATTGTTTTTTTCTGATTGTCATTTTGCCTCGATAATAACTCCTCATTAAGTTTACTCACATTTACTCGTAGAGAGTCTACCTCACTCGAGTGCATATGTAAATCGCTTTGCTGTTTTTCTACCTGTTCCTTCAAGAGTTCATTTTCCTGCGACAAAGCAAGTTTTGTTTTCTCAAACTTTGCAAGTTTTGATTTACAAATTTCTTCTGTTGTGGACGATGCTTTCTGAAGTTCTTCCAATTCGCATTGTAAATGTTCACAATTATTGCTATATGTTTTCTCATTTTCTTCAAGTTTCAATTTAAGGCTTTGAACTTTCCTATGAAGTTCATCATTTTCACCTTTCAGTGAGATATTTAATGTTTCGGTTTCTGTCATTTTATTGAGCAGTTCATGTACTTTATTTGAACTATCAAAATGATCAGAAGCTTTGCTATCTTTATCATCAACATAACCTTCCATTTTATCAATCAGCTCAACACATTTTGATTCCATGATCTGTAGCTTTCCTTCCAAATCCTGAATATGTTCCTTTTTCTGCATATCGGCAGTTTGTTTTGACAACAGTTCCTGCTGCAGTGATTTCAGCTCAATTCTAAGCTCAGCAGAACAAGCCTCTGAACTTTTCAATTGCTGCCTTAAATCATGTTCCCCGGCAGAAAAGACTTTCTCTCTACTCTCGTGCTGCTTATTCAAGCAATCAATTCTCACATACAGTTCATTGTTAGTTTTCTCTGCATCCTCCAGACGACTTATCAGCTTCTTTTCTTCTTCGTCCCATGTCTTACCTTTTGTTTCAAGTTCAGTTGTCACTATGGAAGCCTTATACTCCAAATCCTGTATTTTTCTCTGCAGCTGGTTCGTCACATCAGATAAACGCGTCTCAGTATCCAGAGCAAGTTTTTTCATCTCGTCCTTATCTATTTGAAGCTGATCAATTTCCTGTCTCAGCTGTTCAATAGTGATCTGTTGCTGATCCACCTCAATCTGTAGCTCTGTGTACTTTTCTTCTGACACACTCAATTTTGTTGTGATCCGCGGGCTGCCAGGCGCGAAAGAATCATTCGGCTGAAATTAAAATAAACAAAGAACAATATGAAAAATTTGTCAGTGAAACATGAAAGGACAAATGAATTTAAAAGTGTTATTAACCAGAGAAAAAATAGAATTTCATTAGAGTATTACGCATGAGTTTGTTAATAAATCGCCTGCTAAATCTGCCATGGACAGTCGAAATGAAAGGAAAAGTGGGTCAGTGGGTGATGTATTGCACGCTTTAAATAGATCATGGATTGCCACAGTTTATCACATAGTGCCATGTTTGCATAAAAGTATAGAATGTGTATAAAATACATTGTTTGTTTACATGAAAGTCAAGTGAGTGCTATCCAACAAATGTGACGCTTTAATTAGTTATATAGCATTAGAACACCTCACTAAGGAAACTCAGTAACATTGTATCCTCAATTACAGGACAGTTATGATAAATATAATGCTAATTCGTCACTAATTCAGGTGCTATTACAGATAGAAGGTAGAAGTCTAATAATAAATGAAAATATCCTGAATTTTTCCATTTCACAATAAATTGACTTGGGGGGGGGGGGGGGGGGTCACAAGTATATTTTTGGAGTAAGAGTATTAACAATATTTTCAGTGGGTTTTTAATGAGGAAATTCATTTTCATTTTGATTTATGGAAACTGCTACTAAAATGGCATTTTATTCATACTATTTTCCTGTTTTTTTCTCAAAAAACAAATTGACAGTGAACCACAGAAGTTTGAATACTTATACTAAAACAATTAATTATAGAAAAATTATGACACAAATATTGTCACTGCTAAAATATGCACACATGTCAACAACTCATTCTACCGCAGCAGCAAATTAATTGCAATATCAAAATTGAATCAAATAGTTGTTTACTTTACCTGGGATGTTAGACTAGTTAGACTGCTCACACTAGATGATCTACTTGGTGGCTGCCATAATCCGTACGCTGGAATTCCAAAAGATTTCCTGACATAATCCAATAAATAAAGTATGTGTTACAGAATAAATAACAGAAAGTAAACAATAGAAACAATTATGTGGCAATTGAGGGCGCTATACAGTTTAGGCCTCTATTGACTTGTAGAACAATAATAAAAACATAGTTGAACTCTGGTGACCTTGCCCTTTGTTATATAATATAATTCCCTTTATCATAGTTTGTTTCAATATAAAAATGCATTGTCATAATTAATTTTGAATACAAACAAGTTTTGGGGTTGAACCAACAGTGGGGAATCAGTCTACCGAATGTCCTTAAAAGATGTAAGTATCTTACAAAAACATTGGTGCCTTATTTGTTTAATTATTTTAAGGAACATAATTTCCAGCTTTATTGAAAGTAATTGAGATATTTTAGAATAAAAACAAATGTCTCATTGCAAAAAAAAAGTGCTGCATTTAGATGTGAATAGATTCATAAAACATGCAAGATAACAGAAAAATTTAGCTGGCTTTAGTCCAAGTATTTTGTACAGGTGTCTGTCAAAAATGAATGATTCACTGAGACAAATATGAACTGCCTCATTGTGTGACTACTGTATTATATGAAAAGTAAAAAAACCACCCTTTATGAATAGCTATCATGTTGCAAGCTCTGCTTTGTATGCAAATCAACTTAAATAGTTGGTGTCCAGTGGAGGGAGAAGTCAACAGTACTGTTGCCTTCTGAGAAACTACATCTTCAAACACTGCAATCTCTGAAGTGCGTTTTTAAACTAGTATTATAAAAACTCTATCATTCTGTTCTAATAGCTGAAACATATTCCTGTGAGTTTTCATTTGTCGAATGAACTGTTTGTCAAATACAGAATACATATATTTTAGAATAATTTTCTTTTTAAAATGTGGATGAAATGTTTTGCTTTTAATGTATTTTTTATGTATTGTTTTTGATTTGATAACTTTGAACTAAACAGATTTTCTATTAGCTTCAGATCTTGATCAAAGTTAGGCACCCAGTTCATAGGAGTGCTTATATTGATTTTCTGACATCTTGTTTTCTGTAAAGATTTTATTGGTAGGTTTGCAAATGTGTATCAGACTGTGTAATCTCTCCATGAGTTGGTTTTGAAACCCAGTATGGGATTCTGAGATACATTACCAAGGATATTATTACAAGATAAATCATTTGCTTCATTGAACACATACAACAATGCATATTTCCACTGAGATCAGTGACCTTTGATGTGTATCACCAGTGATCAGTCAAGTAGAAACAGTCAAAATATTTTATCAGATTTTCTCAATTTTTGCATGATATTTTCATACAGGACATCTGTTGTTCAAACTCAGGGAAGACTTTATACTGATGAATAAGGTGACCAATTTTGATAAAGTTTGGAATGGACAGCAACGACGACAACAACGACAACGCCGGACAAAATTTTTCCCTTAATATACCTTTCCCTTCCATCTTTGATGGTATGGGCAAGGTAAAAACTAATCATTTTTATTTTTAGGTGTATTAAAATATGGAAAGGTTTATCATTTCAAAAGAAAATAAACAGGTGCACATTTTTAATTCATGATTCCCCACAAATTCTGGTCTTAATATAAAGAAAGCAGCTTATTCTTCACACAACTGACTGTTTCTTACCTTGCAAATGTGGGCCATGCATTGTCCAGGTCATAGCCAGTAGGTGAAAGGTCAAACTGAATATCATTGAGGTCATACAGGTCATTGATAATCAGCATGCAATAGTTTGAGTTTAGTAGCACTGACTTGGGTTTATACCAATCACTAACAAGAAAAAGAGCAAGTAGACAAAAATAAATAATATTACAGTAGCGTACTTGACAGACCAATTAAAATTAAGGGAGAACTATCCCCAAATGATAGTATTATTTTTCATGAAAGGCTAAGTTGGATTACTGATGAATCTAGTGCATAGCACGATGACACCCAACAAAGTGATGTGCAGCCTCAGACATGTGCACGTCAACATCATGCACCTTAATTTACAGGAAGTCACTAAAATTAACTTGTTGGGTTGAATTTCTGTTTCAGGCTTTGGGAAAAAAAATTTGTTGGTATGACAGATCGACTTGCAAAAATTAATTAATTAAAAATACATCTCATCCAATCACAATCACGCCTTTATAGGTGTGATACACTGGTATAATATTATAATAGATGCCAATCTATGTACATTGTATGGATAAAATAATATACACATATCATAAATGAATCCATATATCAGATATGTATGTCTCACCTGGTAACTTTTTGATTCATAACACATTGTTGTAGAGTATCTGCTAACCTCTGATGGACCAAACTGTACCGAATAAATGCACGTCCTTTGCCTAACGGCAACCTTACCTGTAATTTGTGTAAAGAAAAATATTTTTGTTAATATTGCTAGTTATTGCTAGTTAGGCACTATGAACGAGGCTCCTATTATGGCCTGAGGTTGATGGTTACTGAAACCTTAGCCCCCACCTCCTCCTCCTCACCCAACTCATTTTTTTTAAATAGTCATTGAAATTGCACTTTTATTTTGGTTGGAAAATTTTTCTTTTCTTCCACTTGACATTCAAGCCTCTCACATTGTACATACACTTACATTTTGTACCTCATTCAGTGACTTGACAAATCTAATCCCATCATTCATGCCTTTCACCTTGAACATAACTTTACCTCATTCAGTGAGTTGTAAAATCTAGTCCAATTATTCAAGCCTTTCACCTTGAACATACACTTACCTCATTCAGTGACTTGACAAATCTAGTTCCATCATTCATGCCTTTTACTTTGTACATACACTTACCTCATTCAGTGACTTGACAAATCTAATCCCATCATTCATGCCTTTCACCTTGAACATAACTTTACCTCATTCAGTGAGTTGTAAAATCTAGTCCAATTATTCAAGCCTTTCACCTTGAACATACACTTACCTCATTCAGTAACTTGACAAATCTAGTTCCATCATTCATGCCTTTCACCTTGTACATAACTTTACCTCATTCAGTGAGTTATAAAATCTAGTCCAATTATTCAAGCCTTTCACCTTGAACATACACTTACCTCATTCAGTAACTTGACAAACCTAGTTCCATCATTCATGCCTTTCACTTTGTACATACACTTACCTCATTCAGTGACTTGACAAATCTAATCCCATCATTCATGCCTTTCACCTTGAACATAACTTTACCTCATTCAGTGAGTTGTAAAATCTAGTCCAATTATTCAAGCCTTTCACCTTGAACATACACTTACCTCATTCAGTAACTTGACAAATCTAGTTCCATCATTCATGCCTTTCACTTTGTACATACACTTACCTCATTCAGTGACTTGACAAATCTAATCCCATCATTCAAGCCTTTAACCTTATACAGACACTCATAGAAATAGTTCCAATGCTCCTTTCTTCCTCCAAGCAGACTACTTTTTTCTGTACAAAAGTACAAGAAACATTAGCAAAGTTTATTTTCAGATTGGTAATGAGTATGTATATCATACCCATGAAAGCAAAGGCAGATGATTTAGCTGATTTGTGTATTTTCACTGACTTTTGATGAGTTGAGTATAAAATATAGGAAAAAAGTTATTTTCACTGGATTTTATTTTTAATGTGTTCTCTCTTCAGTGAAAAAATAAAAAATAATTAATTTTACACATTTTTGTTTGGACCCAATGAACAAAATATTCTGTTGACTTTAGGTATGAAATCTTTACTTTTGATTATACTGTAGAATACTTTATTTTCGCTTGGAATTTATTTTCGCTGAAAGGATAATTCCGTGAAAATAAAATCCAGCAAATATACTTTTTTTCCTATATTTCACATTAAACTCATCAAAAATCAGTGAAAATAAGTTCCATACAAAACGCCCAAAAAGCCTTTTCAGCGAAAATTAATTCCAGCAAAAATAAAGTATTCCACAGTAATAAGAAAAAAACCTAAACACCTTCATTTCATGAAATCTTACAAAATTTTATTTTCTGATATAAATCAGACATGAACTGAAAATGTCTCCAAATGTGTTAGTTAAAGGGCGACTTGCACTAATTATCGCCGGTGACTCCTTCACCTAAAAAATACCTAAGTAAAGCTTGGTAACATCTCAGTTTGCACTTGTTGATCTGCGCAACAGTCAAAGTCGCCATCATTGTTTATATGACCCCCATATATCTCGCTCATGCGTGGCGCGACGACTACCACCCTTTAAGGTAGCAACAGGGGTCAAACAAATTAAAAATTGATCTACTGTAAAATGAATAATTGGGTTTAAAATTTGCTGATTTAGCATTTCAGGGATATTCAGTGGGTTTTAAATTCACAGATTATCATTTAGATAATGAGTTCTATGCTCAATTTTAATTTAGCATATTTTCCAGTCAGCGAAATAAGCACAATTAAAACCCAGGTCAAGCCTCATACATGTACTTGTGATTTCATTAGAAGAGCGCATTGGATTGTGGGTAAATCAATGTTTATCAACACAAATGTGGCACATGTGCAGCACGATGACCACCGTCTTTTAACTAACCAATTTGAAGACATTTTCAGTTCATGTCTGATTGATTGCATGCATTTATATCAGAAAATCAAATTTTGTAAGATTTCATGACATGAAGGGTCTTTAGGTTTTTTCTCTTGTTATAATCGAAAATAAAGATCCCATACCTATAGGCAACAGAATATTTTGTTCATTGGGTTCAAACAAAAATGTGTAAAATAGTTAACCCTTTTACAGTATGATATGAACATCCTTTAAATGTTACTAAGCATGCTACTATAACAATCTATATATTATCTGAAAGCTGAGATATGGGCGAATAAATAGCGCATATGCCATACCAAAGAAAACACTTGATGGTAAATTTGTCTATTGTACTTTTTTGACTATTGAAAACATTTTATTATCACTTTCCGTCATGCAAATCATCTGTGAATTGCACCTCTTGTTTTTTAACTACAGACATGATAACCTGTTATGACACAAATACACAGATGGTATAAACCAGAAAAATGGAAAGATATCCTGTTTGTGCTTTGCAAATGGGAATCACAAACATCTGCTTAAGGTGCATCGATTCGATTTATTTTATTCCAGAACATTCATTGACTGACATTAATTGTAACTCTATTATGCAAATTGAGTTACCCCTGGTAATACAAGACAGGTGTATTTCACTTCATGGTACAGTACATCATGTAATGTATACATACCTTTTCTTTCCACTTGAAGCAAATATTCCAATTTAGCACAGAATTTGTGCAGTGCTGTATTATCATCAGTGACTGGATACTGATTATCTTTATAATCTTGTTTCAAGTCCCTGACACACTCTAAAATAAATATTAAATAAATAACCATGTTGAAAGTTTGTGATAGGTCTTGTGGGACACGAACTGTACCAGTCAATCAAGTTTCATCACATTAAAAATATTATGTATATACATTTAAATAAAAACACTCTGACTCAAAACAAAGTTCATCAAAACAAGTTTTCAGTCAGCATATACGAGATAATAATCCAGAGTGCATACTTTGCAGTATTCTCATAATAACATATTATTATTATACATACATGGCTGCCCCCAGGGTTTGACCGGACACCACACAAAAAATTTTACTAAATCTGTTCTAAATGTTTTAGATTTTGGCATTCCTGGGGAGGAAAAGATGTATAATAATAAGGTTATTACGAGGATACTGCAAAGTATGCACTCAGACAGTACGTGGTTGTATCGACCTCCACTGCACATCGCTAGATACTCTCGCTGTACTGTCTTCATCTTCTTTTTTCTGCTTGTAGTAATGATTTATTAAAAGATTGCAGGCCAATATGTCAACGAAAATTGTTTTTGTTTTGCAAACATTCGCATAAGTTACAAGATTTCCATTGCATGCTATAGCATCCAATGTAAACAAATGAAAATATGATGTCTATAACCTGTAACATATCAATGTGGATAGTGTAGTTTACCCACATAAAAAAATTTTTTTTTGCACCACCAGTTCCCTCTTTTCATCACAAATTCACAAAATAGTCCCGTTTATAATCTGCACTCATCTTTAGGAGAATGGGACAAAAATAGCAATATGTTTTTAGTAAAAACTGAAAATTGACTCAAAATTTCTAAAACCATGCTGGCTAAAATATTAGGGTTCACTTCTTGAAATATAAAAAAAAAAAAGAGTGCAGAAAAATGTGGACGAGAATATCTGGTGGTGAAAAAGTTAAACAAATGAGTGCTGATTGTACTGATAGGTTTTTGAATGTGTGCATATATAAACAGCAGATTCTATTGTTTTTTTTTATGCTAGATGTATAATAATGTGGTACACATTGCCTGTCAATGATTTATCAATTCACCATTGAATCTACCAGTACTTACCTTTCAAATCTTGTATGATCTTAGGTTCCTTTGCCTTAGCCATAATGATTCTCAGACGCTAATCATCAAACTTAAATTCTGTATTTCAAACATCATTCATTCATTCCTCTCGGTCTGTAAGATGAGAATACAAGAAGAAAATAACATGAAATAGATAAAGTGAAATAAACAGGTTTCATAACTAGAAGAGTTAAATTACCTGGCAAATTGGTTAGAGAAAATTTAGTGTTTAAGAGGAAATTATAATTCCTAGATATTATATCAGAGAATCATGACATAGCACTTTTTATGTTCTTTACAATATTATTCTACCACATGTTTATAATTTAAATGCATGCACTAAGAATACTGATACTTTATTTTTATAGCTAAGATTTTTCACAATTTTATTGTTTGTGAAGACATTGTTTTGTGAAACTGACACTGCTACAAAATTTCACTATTTTCAAAAAATTCCTGAAATGGATGAAAATTTGTCTCTTTGAATTTAAAGTGGTTCACAGTAGCTGCTGTGAGATTAGACTACCAAAACCAGGACAATTTTTATTAATTTTCAGGTATTTTTTTTAAACACGGGAACAGGGGCGCAGCGCCCTCATATGGCACCTCTGGGGATCAGATCCTCTGGCAACCATAAAATTCTGATTGGCCAGGGATGACATGTGGCCACAGTCTTCAACTGTGACCTGTCTGATAGTAATTTTGGCCCCAAGGAAGCCATAGAATGCTCTATTTTAACATAGAATTATCAAAACCTCCACACCCTGGTAGGGAGAACTCACTGTGAAAATATATCTATTGTTAATTGTTTACTTTAAAATAATACAATGACAATTTTAGTGTCAGTTTCTATAAATAACAGCAAAAACACATTTTTCCAATAAAAAATTGTATACATGAAGTATTTTGATAGACATGTCTTGTCACCAAACAAGATTACAAGGCAGTAAGATTTATCCTTGCCATAAGAAAACAAAGGTGACATGTCTTAACATTCTCACCACCATTTCCCCCTTTTCATCACAAATTCACAAAATAATCTCATTTATAGACCGCATTTTCCTTCACAAGATTGAGACAAAAATTAATAGCCAAAATTAGGGTTCATTTCGAGAAATATTGAAAAATATAAGAGTGCAGAAAGATTTGAGAAAAAGCATGTTATTTTCGTCCTATTTTTTCACCAATTTTGAGTACATTGACACCATATTATATTTATTTTTTCTGGTTTATAATTTAAGTAAATTTCTACCTCAAGGTATTTTTTTGCTTTTTGCAACCATTCCACTAATTTTCGGACCACAAAATTGCTGTGCCAAATAAATGCGAACAGACACCTTTGTCTGAAAGATGATCAAAACACAGTCCAGGGCCTGGGTCAAAATAAGTAATATTTTAAAGATTGGTCATATTCTACATGCAAAAGATCGATGTCAGATATTTGCTTTAGTTTTTTTTTTTTTTGGGGGGGGGTGACCTAAACAAGTTTCCATCCCACAAAAACGTTTTAATTTTTGAATGAAGTAAAAAAAATCTTTGAGTATTTGTAGTTCGTTTTTTTTCTATCCAATCATGGACAAAAATAACAGAAAATGAAAAAAAAAACATCCAAGATGAGAAAATGGTTTGGTCTGAGTGTAAATATGTGTATATATTTGTAAAGTCTTTTTACACCCACTCGACAACCAACTGCTATGCCATACTACTGTCCGATTATCAATTTGTATTTAGTGGTGATCAATATTTATCAATTAAGTTTTAGTATGGAGGGGGGGGGACTAAAGGAATTAAGTTTTTTATCCTACATTGAACTTTTGATGTTGTCCCTAATTGGTTTATGAGCACTTCTATTAGAGATGTGCTTCTAGAGTAAATATGGTAAATGAATTTTAACAAAAGCAAATGGCGCATTTCTTATCCAAATGGTGTATGGATCCAAATAGGAAGTTTAGCAGAATTCTGTAACAGAAAAAAATATTAATTTTGACAGGTCTTAGCTCCATGCATAGACTAACAATTTAGACGTTCATGTTTTCGGTATTTTAAGCAAGTTCACCAATAATTGTTTTGCATTCACAAACAGATATTTATTCATGTTTTTAACCTAATTTCGAAACAGATAAAAAAATTAAATCGCTAATGAACTGAGATAATTGGTGGTAGTACTGCCGAGATTTGCCGGCGTAGAGTCTCATTGCTGTGTGTGTACCATACCGTAATACTGGGATTAGTTATGGTATTACACTGTCTGGGTTATGATGACGTTATACAATAATACTGATGTGTTGTCTTTCGATTGATGACGTGTCGTAAGAAATTGGTAAGCAGCCAGTGCAGCACGGAATACCGATATTCATACGTCATGTACTGGCATGCACTCAACACATGATTATTAGATTAAGACACACGCACGCTACTCGAAGGGACCACTAAAAAGTACGATTAAATATAAACTGGACATCAAGCTCGATGTTGTGTATGTGAAGTCCGCGGTAAAATACTGTCTGTTTACTCTGCTTGGCACATTGCATATGAAACATGAACAGACTTATCACAAGATGCATGTGCTGTCAAAACAATGAGCATCGCAATATTCAAGGGAATGAAGAAAACAAACACGAATCTCACCTGTTTTCAATATGGCGTCGAAAGTCAGCTGACTGGCTTATCACGTGACAATGTCAGGTCACAGGCTGACCTCGGCCTATATTTTCAATCTGTACTTCGTACGTTGATTTCTTATACTACGGTGCTTATACTAAAAACTTTTAATATTTTAATTGAAACATGAAAGAAAATCAAAAGTATCAATACCGGGGAGTTCTCTGGATTATTTTTGGCAACGAGTTTCTGCTATCGTTTCCTCGAGAAAGCTCTTAATTAAACAATTAAAATTGCATCATGAAATCATTCATAACGCTCGATTGAAATATTAGGAATATTTTGACAAATAATTAGAGGTTGTCATCACGTGACCGAATGTTGGCAAACATTTCATATTGTCTGTTTCAGGATAGAACTCTGAACAAATGACAAAAGCAAACATATTTTCTTCATTTCTGCATATTGGATATATCATATGTGGCAAGGATGAAGAAAGAATAAATATGGGATTGTCGTACTCGATGTACCAAATGAAATGAAAATATGTCTGTTTTATGACATTTTAATAATGCTTGCTGTAGCAAAGATATATCTCAATATCTCGAAATGTTCATGCTCGGAAACATATGGTAAAAACAGATATATAATGTATTACAAGGTACTTTCTGATGTCTAAAAGTATTTAAAAAATCAGAATATTTTTAGTGGAGTTTTATCGAGGAAATGTGTTTTCATTGTGTCTAAGGCAATCGCTGCTGAAACAACATTTCATGCATGTTATTTTACCCGGGCCATTTTTCTAAAAAAATCGGATTAATAATTAACGAACAAAAGTTCACATACTGTTGACTTATATTGAAACGGTTAATTGTAGACTGAATGGCATACAGCTGTTTTCAACGCTGTATTTATGGCAACACTACGATGTCAATTATAACCTATTTCGGCGGCACTTCAATAACTTTTCTCAGCTCGTGCACAACAACACCCAATACATCACCGTGACAACTTGCACCAACAACACATATCTGCTAATCCCGGAGTTGCATGTACGAGGGTGTATATTTACTGGCGAACGCATACTTTCAAATCCCTGACCCCGACCAATTGCTCTATAACCATGTTTTCAATTCCTGTCACCTCTTATTGTCGCTATGGCGGCAACTCAATCACTTAGTTTGCTATGTTCATTCACACCAACACCCGACATATGATAACACCTTGAATACAATGAAATCGCAAAATATACAAAGTGATATTCTTGCGTTTGAATGTTAGATGTTCAGATTAACAAACAAAATACGTTCGATGGTGTCTTTTCAAGCTTCACCGTGTAACAAATTAAGTCTACGGCCATCCTTGATCTCTACTTATAATAATCTGATCTCTACTTATAATACAATTATATAATGTTTTCTAAAGCCGATTGGTTAAACATGTTTAACTTGAATTGAGAGCACTACATTGACAACACTGTTCAAGAAGACAGTCTACGGACTCGAATATGCTGTCGGTATGTCGGTCCAACGTGAAGGGCACTTATTCATAATTTATTTTCTAGTACAAGTTTGTAGATTGACTGACGAACTCATACTTTAAAATCCGTGACCCCGGTCAATTGCGCCTTCTATCGATACATATGTGACTCGGAGATGCCGATAGGATAAAATATTCCAATTTATAATGCGCAGCATATCATCACACAGACTTCTGAAAAAGTACTTATATAATCGATGTATACGAGTGTCCGGCCATTCACCAGTACATCGTTGTTGTGTTTTTTTTGGATCTGGACCGTTTAGTGGTAATATTGAAAGCACTACGCTTTCCAAGCAGACTCGAAATCAGATAAAAATCATCCTATATCATTGATTATGATATTTTTGTGAGATATAACTATATGTATTACTAATATTTATCATTATAAATAAAGATACGAAATATACGATTATTTTATTAAAGAAAACTCATTTCATTTATTTATTCACTCAAGGTAACATGTTTGTCAAGAAATATACACACATTCAATCTCCGATTATTCAAATTAAATACAGTACACAAATATAACGATCGATTACTGGGTCCAAATTACGCTATATTTATAATCATGGAACAACTACAGTATATGTATTTAATTTCAACACGTATCTATGATAGGAAACTTTATTGCTGATACTTTTATAATGATAATTTCAGTTATAATAATCATCAGCATCATTCATCATTTCATCTCGAAATTCGGAATGAGTTTCAAATGTCTCGGTGTATTGACTTACTGACTCATTTTCTCTGGATGAGTTTTACGTCTTTTGTTTTGTATTTGTTTTTTTTGTTTTCTGGACATTTTGATAATCGGTGAACTTTTCGATCCTTCTGCACTTGAGATTGGTACTGGCACTAACAAACTTGCCTTGCTACTATAACTTGTAAATTACTTTCGACTAGAGATCGATTTCAAATGCATAGATATCCTATTAGATAGCTTATTTTTGTATTCCTATCTGTCAGGCGATATTTAAGTCAACTTATGTCTTCTTACTTGGTGGTTATATTACCCTAAATACAATGCTTTATTTAACAAAGAACGTGAAACTACAGTAAACCTCACCGTGCCACCGTCGCCATCCACGCATAATTATTTTAGTTGTCAGATTCGCATAGTTAAGTTGCAGGACGTCATTGGATAATCGGTAACACACACCCACACTTCAAAACATTTCTATATCATAGAGTGCTCACTTGATGGTCACGTGCGGCCGGTAATTTCAAACATTGCTTCCTTAGTTACGCTCACGCCCTCTAATCTACTATGCTGCATTTACCTACAAGGAAGTACACAACACACTTGGTTGTGCACTGCGTTCTTAAATAGGTTGCCGAAAGATATCACCGATGCATTTCCAAAGGTAAGAGTTGAATATATCTCACCTACATTCGCTTTCCATGGTCTTAAGCAAGACTTAATTATATGCCGGACGTTTGCAATGAATGCAAATATGTTCCTATTACAGAATATCAATTACATTTATTTGTATTTTTGCTCGATTTATTTTCATAACACATGTGCCATAACACGTGATTGCGTAATCGATATGGGTACTGAAATCGGTATTTATACAAACTAAAAACTGATTATTAGCTTTGAAATTCCACCTAGTGCTACCCGCCGTATGAGAAAAATGGTAACGCTTACATTCTTTCGTTGCTAGCTGTTAAAAGTGTAGTCACCTTCTGGGTTTTCAATGCTTGCATGCCTACACAATCGATTTATTAAAATTGGTTTCAGTTCTAGCGTTCAACAATTATTATTAGCATCATCATCGTCGCGTTTTAACATGTTATTCCATATATTCTCTGTGTCGGTAGCAATATCTTTATGCTATCATGGTCACTAAAATAATTATACGTATTTTGTAAATGATTTGGTTATACGTCGTTTTGTGCTCATACTACACGGCGGGTAACTTTATTTGTGTGTGATCTGAAGTATTTACCCATAAATATACACGTACCAACCGTTAACGGATTAGCCATTACAGTAACCACTGGAATGCATGCCCCCCCCTCTTATGTGGGTGTGGGCAAATTACACAATGTTATCGAATTCCATTTATCCGTCTGACAACGACCGTGCCAAAGTACTTATTTATCGACTTCAGCAGGTATATATTCCACTCAAATATGGCTGCTATTTCAACTGTGATTTCGTTTTGTTTGTCTGGTGACTCAGTCGTTTGTTTTTACTATGTACGTTCCAATATTGTAAAAAAACTGTCGTAATTTGATTTAGGGAATATAGAACGACACACAGACCATTAATGGTTGATAGCAGGGAAAGGACGGTAATGTGGACGATACAATACTGGACGAAACAGTCTGGTACAGTCATGGGCATATTCTTTTTTTCGAACTGGAATCCTTTGAATTGTCAAAACACTGTTTAGTTATGCATGTCGACGTTTTCAAGTAAACACGATCCTTGAAAAGGTTTTAGATGATAATGGTGATTTGTTTCTCTCTTGCAATCAATTGTGTTCGCTATTGTGTACATTTACTTCAAGCACTTCGCCTGGATACTTCCTCGTCATTGTGTTATAACTAGGTGGCACTGATCGACCACTGAGAGCGCACTGTTTTTCAATACACATGTTTTCAGCGAATATTTATGTAACATTGAATGTGTACTTCTATGCACGCTTGATTACAATATGAATTTTCACTTACTAGATTTAAATCACAAGCAAGCAAGCAAGCAAGCAAGCAAGCAAGTTGTTTATTTATTTATTCATTTTTATTTTTACTTTCTATTTCCGTAAAATAGCTCACAGTAGCTGTTCAACTCTCCCACTAATGGAAACTATCTTACATATTCTTGGTAAATACACTTTCTGTTATCTCTCGGTCTCAAGGCTGTTATCGTAGCCATACTACCTCTCATGTAAATACTAATGAATAATTAATAATGAATACAAGTGATCGTCATCGATCGCCGTTTTCAATTTTATTCTTCAATATTGCAATTTTGGAACTGTGAAGAAAATGTAAAAATTTGAAAACAAATCTGTAAGATAATTTAATCGTACCTTGAATGTACAACTAATAAAATCGTGTGATAATAATGTTTCCACAGCCTGGAGTGTCATTTCGATGACCTACCTCCCAGTGTCTGTACTTGGTAGGTGTTATTTATTTATTTATTTATTTATTTATTTATTTATTTATTTATTTATTTATTTATTTATTTATTTATTTATTTATTTATTTATTTATTTATTTATTTATTTATTTATTTATTTATTTATTTATTTATTTATTTATTTATTTATTTATTTATTTATTTATTTATTTATTTATTTATTAACAATGAGAAAAGGGGGCGCTGTCCTTTCAGACGTCATCGGCTAATTTCCCACTGAGAATGATTACATTGACAAAAAGATGTTTATTGATATTGGTTTCATTAGTTTCTAATGTATCTACTGACCTGTCTTTTCATTAAATTGAGAGACATCTTTAATGTATATCTTCACGGAATTTGAATAACATCTATTCTTACTCATTGTTGCATTCCATGTTTTAATATGACATGTAATTGGTGTATTGTTTTTCATAATTTATTTTTAATATTGAGGATTAATGGTGCTTGCCGATTTAGTATGATCGGCAGAAATATATTTCGTATTCGTTTTATGGCATTGGCACAAAAATATTTTGATTTAACAAAGATTATTTCATCGTTTTGTTTAAAAGGTCAAAGCAATCTTCATACGCCCTATTTCACGAATGGACCATACGAAGAGAATATACCTGTATATACGGCGATCGGTTCTCCAGTCGTAAAAGTTGCCGCCACGGACGAAGATACTTCGGTAACCTCTGTTAATATTATTGTTTGACTGTGAAATTTGGAAATAATATCGACATATAACCTGCGATGAATTGATATATCCCGGCCGTTTACATATAAATTGTAAAATTATTTTATAGATGAAATGATACCATGAATGTTATTTTACTGTTTTAGGGTGTATGCAATTATGAAATTTCCTATAGTTTACAACCATATTTAGAGGATATCGCACTATTGTATTTCGAGATTGATAACACCAACGGTGAAATAACAACGAAAAGAAACTTCATTCAAGAACCTCGCCGTTGGTCAAGCGTACGTTACGAGGTAATTCAGAGTTAATTTATATCATTGTTACCCTAATAAACGCCCATTGTGGTACAGAAGGATTGTATTTATAGTTCAGTGCCCATATTTACAAATTTTGGGGGTTTACGTACAGGAAACATATGTAGTTCTAATTGGTGAAACGAATACTAATACAACCATGACGTCGACATTAGAAGTATGGTTGTTGATAAATTTAAATACTTATTTTCATTATATGACTCGCACTATTTGAATCGCCGGACAAACTGAACTTTGGACAGAATATTTTTTCGATGGCATTTATATGGAAATAACTGTGGTTTCGTTGGTCCAAATCAATGTTTGCACCCATCAGGAAAAGAATTGCCACAAATTGTGTATACATAACAGGAGAAAAAAAAAACACAGACATGTACATACATTTTCACAGGCCGGATATAACTTTCGCGTGTCGGGGACGAGGAGGAGTTAGTTGTAATAACTTATAACTTTTCAACAGTAGCGATAACAACAAATGTATACATGTGTAGAGGTTTGTTTATAATATGTTATAACCAATCAACACTCGAATAGTAGTAGAAGGTATTGACCTCTGTAGCCACCAACGAAACACTTATACATGTTGATATTTGATTCGCTGACTGTGATTTACATATTCATAAATGTGACTCGTATATACAACAAGTAGATGAAATCACACTGTTCAATGCGGGACGTGTTTATGATACAGATATTACACACAAAACAAGATTATTGACATTCACTTATAACCGAACCATGCCTATACGTTGTCTGTTATATTGCTATTGCGGTGCAATATATTCTCTTATATTACTCACATAATATGTCAGTAAAAAAATCCCGCCTACAAACATAGGTCAAGGGCGGTAGATGTTAGTGTGACTCAAAGCTCATTATCACACAATCTAAAGATAAGATTGCTTATTCTCAGCTATTAATACCTGAAATTATGCAAAATAGTAAAGCTCCCCCAGGAACTGTAAACAAAACGCAATACAATAAAGTACGGTTAAATACTCAATACCTGTGTAGGTTCGTAATGTGAATGGAAATTAAAAAAATAAGATAAAAAATGACGCTGAAGAAAATGCATTTACAGAAAGGCAGGAAAAAAATGAGCTAACCTGGTGATATATGACACGCCTAATAAATGGTCCTTTATGGAGTGTGGGAATAAATGTGTTGCTGTGAGTTACATACATATTGCGGGGCGCTATGTATGTCGAGCGCCACCAATCGTCCTTGAAAACACTTCAGACTGAAATCACATACGACAAGTGGTGATAAGAGAATGTACCAGAGTCAAAACGAAGATGGCGGTTCGACAATGGCACTAGTTGATGATTTAGGGGGAATATTAAAATATGAGTTATTTATGTGCCTTTTATCATTAGAGTTCCTAGGATTGAATGTAGTGACAAATGGAATGCGCGTCTTAGTTTGTTTTGAACGTATTAATTAATTCCTAGGTATAGCCATGGCATGATTGATCTGATCGGTGACAAAATTGGTTGGTTATCCCCGTTTTAGTGGGGACTTCACCAACTCGTCCAGCCGTACATTTCGCCATTCTAACTTAGAACATACATGACAAATGCTAAAAGCTAGACCATATTAATTGAATGCCCAAATTAAAGTCAACACCTAGATTATGCTGTTAATACACGCAATGGTAGACAATTCTTAAAGACACTAATATCAAAGAATTGTTATCTCTAGTTTTTAGTGGTCATTTCCGATGATTGTTGCCCAAGCAAACAGAACAGTAGCATTGTTACAGTGAATGTCTGGGACCAGCCTGTATTCAATGTTACAGAATACATGTACGTAATTATTCATATTGTATTCAAGACAATTAATTCCACATATTGTGCAATACGCCCTGTACACATGAACTACAACGCATACTTTAAACACGAAATTTTAGCTTTGACGATAAATTTATACGTGTCATTCTTGTAAATTATATGTATCTTCATGACTAGCATGCCAACCTCTCCGGTCGAAGGAGATCCACCGAAGTCTTGGTGTGAAGGCATTCCCCAGGCTGTATACGGAATGGAAAATGAATCAATTGTGTATAGCATAACTGACGGCAATGAAAAAGGTACCAATGTTTAAAATGAAATATTTACTGTAACCTCAACTAAAATTAACTTGTTGTGATGTGATTTTTACATCTCTATTATATCAGTGTGGAATAACATATTGTATTTCAAATTAGTACAGAGAACACTTTAAATCCAACTTGTTATAATTGCAGGACATTTCATAATTGATCCGAAGACTGGGGTTATATGCAATAATCACGTACTCGATAGAGAAGATATTGAACAATATAATCTCGTGGTTACTGCATCCTTACAAACAGTATCACAAGGACAGTTATATGAATCGGGTTAGTAAATTATTGTGATATTTTCTGTTGTGAAATAATATAATAACAAGTGATATATATAATGGAATACATTATATTTTTACACAAATATAGATTACCCCTTTTTTTGCATATTTAGTAAGAGTAAGTCAAATAGTAATATATATGTAAGCCACGTATATTTCTCTATGACATCTGTGTCCTGGGTAACACATAAATCATTGATCTGTTTGATTTCATGTTGAGTTTTATACAAATAACTGTTTTCAAGTAATATGTATCATTGCAGATTCAGAATTTCCATCAAATGAGTTGAATGTTTTGATAACTGTAGGCGACGTCAATGATAATAATCCATATTTTGAATCATCAATGTACACTATAGCCATGTATCATGCTGTGCCATCTGGGTCGCGAGTGATAAGTGTCAAGGTTTGTCACAACTATGATTATTTTTTATTATCATACCTCATAGTTCTAACAGTCAATCAGATTCGCGCATTTGGCGGCCAATATATTGACACAGCGGTCAAAGACGTATAATATATTCGCCTTCTGCTCTTGCACAGACGTAACGATGATTCGTCGTTGAGGTTCGGCAACGTTTTTTAGAGGAATCATGTGTAATTTATGAACAGGTTGAACAACTTTAAGTGTTCGTCCCACCAAGCAATCTTGTATTACTTGGGCCAAGTTATGTCGATTTAAACAACCAGGCGATAATCATCGATCAAAACAACTATATTGGTCGTTCGACCGTAGTCGCCTCACCGTATATTTGAATTTCGCACAGCTTTCCGGGATTTCTGACGCCGTATACCTGAGTTTAGTGCTTCAATTTATTTCACCAAGTAATTGTTTTACTTGTTGTGCAACGTATATACATGTGTGTTTCATTGAATTGTTCACTCAACCGGAAAAGAGTTGTTACATTAGGTCTGAACAGGGTTCGATTGACTCCCTAGTAAAGTGTGCTGTTTGTGTGCGCGCGCGTCATGTGTAACAAATTCTGTCTTCTGAAATGTGAGACAGTCGATACTTCAAGTTGATACTTCCAAAAACATAAATGTGACAGTAATTTAGGAAGGGATACGATTATAGAAGATGAATGCGTACGAACCATTGGAAGTGTGATGAAACAGCTACTTGTGAATGGAGAACATTCAGGATGTTTTAATTGAGATGTGTACAGGAGAAATGTTGCGATACAACTTTTTACAAAATGTTTGTTTTATTCGGTATAAATGTTGAAAGAGAAGGCTTCGCCTCGATCAATTATGCTCTCTTCGGGTCAACAAGTCTTTCAACCTTGGCCTGGGTCAATATTTCTATAATAATGGACAAATCGATTCCTATGAATACCGGATTATATTTTATCACTCAGGCTTCAGATGCTGATTCTGGGAATAACAGCGCCATACATTATGATTTAGAAGACAATTCTGGTTTATATACAATTGAACAAACTACAGGAAAGATATTCACATCAAATATATTGCCAGAAAGTACAAGTGAAACGTATAATTGCTACGTCAAGGCTACTGATAACTTTGGTACAGGATTGTCATCAACAAGTGAAGTTAAGGTAGAAACATGGAACTATAAATGTCTTATCAAAATCGTAATTAGAGAATACACATTGCAAACACATATTTTCCTGAAAGTGTCCTACATTGAAAAAAAGTCAAGAGCTTAATATTACAAATGATGAAAGAAGTCACAAATTACTTTTAATCAAGTGTATATGTTTATGAATGGCATAAGCTAATATTTATGATTTGTTAATGAAATTAGCAACAATGTAAAAACACACAAA
Organism: Saccoglossus kowalevskii; assembly: GCF_978046115.1. NCBI lineage: Eukaryota > Metazoa > Hemichordata > Enteropneusta > Harrimaniidae > Saccoglossus > Saccoglossus kowalevskii. The sequence goes on along the minus strand of NC_140661.1, from coordinate 25,813,941 downwards.
CAACGCAATGTCATTTAATACCTAACATATTACTTATTATAAAACTGTTTACTCGTATGTTTCTCTGAAATTAGATATACCTTACTGGGTTCGACAATATTGTTTTGATGACATCTTCCTTATCAGTAAGTTACGTTCAATCAAATGCCGAGCAGTTATCACAGTAAGTGTAATTACAAATAACTACATGTATACATAAACTTGCTTATTCCTTATTTGTTAGATTAGATTTCTTGAATGCACCTGATCAAAAAAATGGTGATATATACTTTTATACTACTATAATTGAAAATGTGTGAAAACTTCTCAATATCGCATTTATGTAAATTGATTTCGTGGGATGTGATATATTGTTATATATAAAAGAAGTTGCAAATCATTTGATGACTGTTAAGGAACGTCTCCAATATTATATAACGCGAAGTGAAGCTTGATATTACTCAAATTAACTCAATACACTCATGCAAAATTAATAATCATCTTCTCTAAACTATATTTTACATTGCAGGGACATCAGCGATGCATTACTCCTAGAATGTAACGTTTTACGTATTTGGCCAAGCAGTCAAGACGACAGTGGTCGAAATGCAGATGTGTAGGTTAAATAATATCTAAGTCGAAAATATGTAATTTTATAAATGTTTGTTTCTTAACTCTGCATACAAAATGTGATTTGTTTGTAATTATTATTTTTATTTTTCTACAGTACCGACATTTGGTTCTCATGCGTTTATCCACAAACGAAGGAAATTGTACCCGCAAGCACATTGACAGCGTGAGTAGTTCTTGCGGCAGGAAATAGGGTCGCAACACAGTAACTTCTATTATCAAATTATGTTTCTGATAACATTGAAAAACACAAAATACGGTAGCTATAAGTATAACTTTGTTTTGTTAGTTACATTTACAGAGAAAGATATTGAAAAAAAAGTATTTAAAGGAAATCTCACACGTACTTGAAAGAGAATATCAAAATGAAATAAAACAATTTACAGCAACAAATTTACAATCCAGATATAAACAAAATATTTATTTATGTCAAGATATGTCAAATCGCTGATCCAATGAAGCCTTAATTCATATCGGATAACATCAAGTCAGGTGGATAATCAACAGTTTTATGTTCAATATATTAATAATATTATTTGTGAAATAGCGACAAAAATATCAGAATGCCTATTCCGTAGGAAGGGTTCATAAATTCCGATTTAACCTCAATCCAATATGGCTGCCGAAACAGATTACCAATCACAATTTTGAAAGTTTGGTGGATCATGTCAAATCAGGGTCAATAAGCACAACAAGGTCTACGATATGACATTCACCAGTGGTCACGAACTGCCGAAAGAAAAAAGGGGCAATGAGAAGTATTTTTTATGCTTAAACTAAGATAGCGATCAAACCACTCGAATGTAATATATTTCTGGTAAGAATCTTTGATCATAAAAATTACACGAGCAATTATGCATCGATTGGTTAAAGCAATTTGTATTGTTTGCTGAGAATTTAAGATGGTGGCCAAACCACTTCACTGTTCAAAATTATTTCATTGGCTCCCATGTGTCAGTGTGTCACGTGTGCCCGTTTCTGTAGGCAAAACCGCAGATTCAGAACATTTTATACATATGTACTTTGAGATAATGCGCAGACAAAGTTACTTTGGATACTTGTCCTTGCATATTAAATAGCTAATTTGCATATTATCTGATTCCAGGTTGTATAAGCAAATCCTTTAAAACTTATTAGCGGATTTTGATCAAATTTAGTAAATAGGTTCATTGGGGTTATGTGCACATGATTAGTTTTGGATATTGTATAATTTCAGCCTGTGTGAGCAAAATTTCAAAATCTTCTGAACGGGTTTTGATCTCATTTGCTATATAGTGGTTCTGAACATCTGCTTTTTTAATGACTGTTGGATTTTTTTTAAAAAAACAACAACAATGATTGCATATATTCTGTACACGGGAGCGTTACGTAATATGCTTTTGCAATACTATTACAATGTGCTTAATTTCAAATCGATTCGGTTAAAGCACTCATGAAGAACTATTGCTTTGCCATTTGTTATGAAATTCAAAAATGGCGGCCAAATCACGTGACTAGTAGCTATTACTAACGTAACTATTACTTGTTTATATAAATCTAACCCGAGACCAATCATAAAGTTTTTTGCAAACTAATACTTTTTATACATAAATGCTAAATACCAAATTTCAAATCAATATTGTAAATGTACAAGAAAATCACGTAGCTACTAAAATGTTTATGATATAGATAGCCAATATAAAAGTAATTCAACAAAATATAAGAAAAAGAAGTAAAGAAAGAATAACATAAGGGATATCATTTAAATAAATGTATTTTAAATAATAATATAGTCTGTTTATCCATTATCTCAATGTAAATCCTTATTTCATTATTACTAGGAAAATGAAAGACAGTGAAGACATGTTGGAATCATGGCGAATTGAGACCGATGATGTGATTGTTGGGACGGAAGATCGGTGGGGCAGTCCATCAATGAGAGACGACAACAGTGGTTTGATCATTGGTCTAATCGTTACTATTATAATGATAGTGTTACTAATCGCGGGGATACTGGTACTATTATGGCTGTACATAAAAGAAACTAGAAGATCACCTGATAAAATGAATAGGCGTTCTCCGTCAGTCCCTAATGCGTATTTCACAAACCAGGACTATTTGGTAATGCACATTATATATTGATACATGTAATCTATATCATAGATTTAGAAATTACATAAAGCATATATATAGATTTAGAGATTACATAAACCATATACGTAGATTTAGAGATTACATAAACCAAATACATAGATTTAGAGATTACGTAATCCCATATATATAGATTTAGAGATTACATACGCCATATACATGGATTTAGAAATTACATAAACCAAATACAAAGATTTAGAGATTACGTAATCCCATATATATAGATTTAGAGATTACATAAACCATATATATAGATTTAGAGATTACATAAACCATATATATAGATTTAGAGATTACATAAACCATATACATGGATTTAAAGATTACATAAACCATATACATAGATTTAGAGATTACATAAACCATATACATAGATTTAGAGAATACGTAATCCCATATATATAGATTTAGAGAATACGTAATCCCATATACATAGATTTAGAGAATACGTAATCCCATATATATAGATTTAGAGATTACATACGCCATATACATAGATTTAGAGATTACATAAACCAAATACAAAAATTTAGAGATTACGTAATCCCATATATATAGATTTAGAGATTACATACGCCATTTACATAGATTTAGAAATTACATAAACCATATACATATATTTAGAGATTACATAAACCATATACAAAGATTTAGAGATTACATAATCCCATATATATATATAAATTTAGAGATTATGTAAACCAAGTATATGTATTCATAGATTACGATTATGTAAATATCATGCATACATTCACAACTTATGTAAAATACATCTATATAATTATAAACCATCTACATATTTATGAATTAGGTAAATCAAATAGATATATTCATAGATTATGTTTACGGAATACATACATTCTCAGATTATGTAGAACAAATACATACTCCTGAACCTGACGTCATATATTATGATTATTTTTTTCAAAGGAACCTGTTACCGTACAAGAGTTATTCCCAGAAGCCGCCGAGATTAGGAGAGAAGATATTAAACTGCTTAATGAGCTAGGTGAAGGACACTTTGGTGTTGTGAAGAAGGCGAAGATATCCAATATCTCATTCCATGGTGATCAACATGATGCGATAGTTGCAATCAAGTCGATCAAGGCACAATACGGTTAGGCCAGAGATTTTTTATTCCTTGTTTCTCGAGTTTTTATAAGGCAAATTTTTTGAGGAGGGCGGAAAAAAAATATATTCTTTTTTTCCAATAGATTTGTGTGATTCTCAAAAAATTGTAAGTGAGATCATTGATCGGAGAGAAGAAATGAAATAACATTTTATTCCATGTATAACCTTGTTTCTCATCTGCGCGAGACTTCGGTACTTTGATCATGATACTCCCACGAAAATGCAACTTGGTTTTGGTATGCGGCGGACGATGAAAAAATTTATATTTTTTAAGCACTTTTTTGCGCTAACAAGTCGGCGGGCGCGAGAAATTACGCTGAAATAAAATTTAATTTTTATTTCATTTTTGGCTAGCGCTCCTGTTCATTCGGCGGGTTCGCGAAACAAGGGAATACAAGTCTGGGCTTAGAGATTATAATCACAGTGAACACACTCTAAATTCAATTCAAAGGATCCACTCGAATAAGATATTTTGACACAGCAAATGTATACAGAATATGTAAATAGTACCTCAGAACTTCAGTTACGTAATTGGCCTTGCAATTGCATTAACAAAATTAACCTAGATGTTCGATTGGTTGAATTTTTAGTAAGCGATCGTTTGAAATGAAAGAGAGTGAACGATATCACGCGAGATAGAACTTAATTTAACAGATGAACTGATCCAGCAAGGAGTGTTACCGTAATCATGTACCCTTGCTTTTCATTTAGAGGGTAGGTTTGTCATAAAAATAAAAATTGTCTGAATGCGGAGGTCGGTTTTCAAGAACAATGATAATTAAAATATCTGACAACTAGTGGGATATATCAAAACCTAAAATGAGGTCACCTAATTTATTCACATATGTTTAATACGTTCGTCCGGAGAACTGTGATTGCCTTCTAATCGTAGTACAAAATCATACAAATGTACATCTGCTATTTGAGGAAGGCGAATGAGTTGGAGAACAGTAAATTGTACAATAATGATTCCATAAGAACCAAACGCAACATTTTTTTGCAAATCATAAGACATCTACATTAAACTTATTTGTGTGGGATAATTACAATTACAAGTCCTTTCATTGTTGAGTAGTTAATGACTGAATATCTGCAATGAGACGATAGTAAAATATACACACCTTGATACGTTTTAGTACGTTCTTTTTTTGTTCGCTACAGAACTATTCATCCAAAGCACAGTCCAGTGCTCAACAGTGACACAATCGAAACAACTTTTTTCATATTTCATGTATTACCAAATAATATCAACTGTCAACTTTTCAATTTCTGTTATTAACAGGTTCTCGAGAAGAAAAACTGAATTTCAAAAAGGAACTGGACGTATTGCGCAAAACTGGTCACCATGACAATATAGTTGCATTTCTTGGATACTGCTTGGAGGAAGGTAAATAATCATATTTACTTTACATATGCTTACAATACTGCAATAACATTAAATGCATTTGTTTATCCTAATTGATTTGATCTGTCAATAAGTACTGATGATTCTCTCAATAAAGGCTTTTATTAAATATATTTTCAAATCATATTTAGATCCCTACTACCTTTTATTTGAATACGCACCGCGTGGAGACCTTCATAAATACCTTCGAGCGACCGAGGGTATAACAGAGCAAGAAAAATTAAGATTTGCACGCGAAATTGCCAGTGGCATGTCATTCTTGTCTTCAAAAGAGGTGAGTCAGCTTCGCAAACTTCTCGCGTATCATTGAACTCACCCACTGAAAAGAACGACCATATATATTTACTTATAATAAATCAATCTTTATTGTTTGTTCATGAAGTTAATTCTTAAGTTGCTTTTAGATTATACATCGTGACCTTGCAGCACGAAACATTCTTCTAGGAGATGATAAGACGTGCAAGATAACAGACTTTGGACTGTCTCGGATCGGGCAGATTTATGTAAAGTTATCAGAGGTGAGACAAAAGATTAGTATTTTTTAAAGTAAGTAGCTTTGAAAGAAAAACACAAGCAATATAACTGAATCGTATCTTTTATTTATTTAACTACATGCTGCTATATTATATCAGTAATATTTATTTATTATGTACGGCAAATTAGAATATCTGCGGTTTACATCGATGATTTCTTCCTGGAATTTGTATCAATTGAATATACAATTGACATAATAGGGTAAACATTTGTTTACAGACTAAAGTCCCAATCGCCTGGACAGCCTATGAATGTTTAACATCTAACAAACCTGTGTATACTACAAAAAGTGACGTATGGTCATATGGTGTTGTTCTGTGGGAAATAATGACAAATGGTAAGATGTTTCCCGGTATGATTGATGATATTTGTTGATGACTGAATGTATATCACATAATTATGTGATTAGTTCCCCGCAAATTAATACATCATATGTAAAGCATGAATATTTATTACAATTACAGGTGATACACCTTATGAAGCTCAGGGAGGAACTGAACGAATTAAACACAATTTACAACTTGGCCATGTCCTGCAAGAACCCCAAAACTGTCCAGCAGAGGTGTAAGTATCGGGTTAATGATAACCCGTTTTTAAAATAAGCATACAGTCATATCTTTCATCATTCGAATCGCACAGTTCACAAACTCTATGTAAGCATATACCTTCGTGAGATATTAAACCGAGGGGTCTGGTATTTACATTGATACAATTATAAAACATGTGCACTATTATAGTTGCTTCCGCATATGCAATGAATGTAAAATGGCGGGATGTTGAATTGCCAAAGAGGGCTCACACGTTAAATATAATCGGCCAAAGAATAGTGGCCGATTAAATACACCTTGTCTGACAAATTTTCGTATTGTAATTCTAAATTGCGAAAAGTCACATTTTTATGTGGCTGCTTTGAATACCGCAAAACTCCATGCTTGCTTTTATGGCGCCCCTCGTGTCATTAGCTTCACCACAGAGCGTCTTCACTAGAGAACACGATTAATGGAAAGGTTGTATTTCGATCACAATGATTGTAATGAGTTGTTTGTTATATTGTTTAAGAAAATGAAGCTTATAGAAAGGTTATAATTGGATCACAAATTGCGATGAACTTTTTATTTTATTATTTGAGTTGTATGATATAGGCACATATTTTAATATATAAATCATAATATGAATAGGTACGACATAATGACGATGTGCTGGAATCTAAAGCCGGTTGAAAGACCGAATTTCAGTGACCTTGTGTCAACGCTTGAAAAATTGTCAATGGTAAGTTCTAAAATATTGTATTTGTTAGATTTGTCGACAGTGGATGTTCTTCATCAGTAATGAATGCTTGTGATTAGTGAAAGAAATTCGAAATACTGTGGAAGTGCAGGACAGCTATGTGATAAAACCGTTTAGTTAGAAGGAACCACGAAAACTCATTACCCAGTATGGTTTGTGATTCAATAATTGTGTGGTAGAAATTGGTATGGAAATTTGTAGACAGATCGAATTTCCTTCCTATGCAGAATACTCAGGAACTTGTTTCTGCTTTGATTGTTTTTGGCCCTAAACAGAATGCGTTTAAACAAGACAATTGTATCGATTTATGCTGAAGTAAATATTCTGACAGAATTTTTATGTGGCGAATTTGTCAATCCAAGGGATAGAATGAGGTCCCGAATTATAATTTTATTACAGTATTAAATTTGCCTCAACACAGGACTGTCGTATAGCAGACTGGTTGTAATCAATATAGCCATATGCACAATCGTGTAGGCTATCATTGTTTTTGCTTGTCATGTCAGTTGTATACAGCGATCGTAAATAGATTTGGAGCTGGTCATGGACTGATAAACTAAGCAAAATTTTGTGTTTGTTTTTGACCGTCTAGGGATCACGAACGGCCTCAGCACCTACTGAATTATATGATGACGTAGAAGTGCAGGTATGCTACTTAGCATTGTGTTAAATAGTTTAATGTGGAACATATATGACCCATTAAGCATTATTAATCCTGATACTGTAAGCAACATTTGGGCTTATCAAAGAATAATAACTTTTTTTGCTAGGGATCAGAAGCTGCATCGGCGCCAACTGAAATGTACGATGACGTGGAAGTGCAGGTAAACTATTACGCCTTGTGTTGAACAGTTTAATTAACTTGGATAATTTATTAACTATTTCATACCTCCGATAAGATTCGCTGTAAGTGACATTTTGCAATATCTACCTTCATCCAAGGATCACACTCAATAATGGAATTATACGGCATGCCACACAATCCACATCATTTAATGAGGCGTGTATTCATTGCCTCAATTTCTTGACATCTTTATTATTATCAAACCGACATATTGTAGTAGAATTGTGGCTAATTAACTGCGATTTTCTTTGTGTTGTTGTATAGGGAGCGATCAATGGTGCATATGATATAGTCGAATATCCAGTAAGTTAGTACGTTATGTAGTTAAAGTATGAAGAACTTTGACAACATTTTAAAGTATTTTGACTGAATGCATCATTGATGATGTGGCACATAAGTGTATCATCTAACATGCTAACAATCTAAGGAGCAATATCATGTTTATTCTCAGAATTAGCTGGCCATGACTCGTAATTTTGGTATAACGTTAAATGGTAATCGCTATGGGTGTATGTATTTTATTCTGATTTGCCAACCGTATTATTGGATCTGCAATGATTGACAGCATCTCAACTTCCCCAACAGCAAATGTAATCTTACAAATGATACGTCATGTCCTAAAAATTCTATCATATCATGATTGTGCTAGAAAAATTGCCTCAGCGAACGAACGATATATAAATATTATTGCAGTTATAAACAGTGTTTACCATATTTTTAATTAAAATACATTGAAATGCAAAATTGTCTTTACAAAAACGCATAGTTGGAATTATTGACATTTTTGTTAGTCTTCTAGAAAGTATCAATTTTTTTGATGGTCATCTAAGTGATGTAAAATTATTTTGTCTCTTTTTGGTCCTTGTACTTATATTACTTTTATTCATGTAACAACTAATCTTATCATTCCAAATAAAAATAACGTGAACTACAACTTGATAATACATGCGTTGAATGCAAGTAATAATATTTAAAATAAATTGTATGAATGCAGAGGGAACCATGTTTTTATTTAACGAATCGTATATGAAACATAAAGCTAGGTTTCAAAAACATAGTTAATATTTCAACAAAATATGGAATTATATGTAACAAAGATGAAATATATGTAAAAGTAAACATGTGTAACGGTTTCCTTAGTTTGACACAATTCCGGAGATTTGTTTAGCAATACATATTTATGTGATTTGTATATTTCCAACAAAATCCATCCAGTAGTAGTGACGAAACGAAACGTATGTAGCTTAAGCAATGTCATTTATCTAAGTTTGATTCTGTCATCGAGATATTCTGGTCTAATGATATCAACAATTAATGATTTGATTGATATAATTCCAAATTCTTATGTTTCTATAGTACAGCATGCAATTTTATATAAAATGAATTATGAAATGGAAGGACCTCGTTTGCACTTGCGCAATTGTGTTATGCCACACATATATATATATATATATATATAAGAAAAATGAAACCATCATACATGGCCTTATAAACAGCCTTTTACTTCATAGTGGGGTGGGTGGAGTAAAGCTGTGATTATTTTTATTACTTTCTGACCATCTAGTTTGCCATTTACCATGTCCATATAAACTAAAGCTCCAGCCAATATCAGATTTGACTACTTGTTTCAAGCTATGGCACTTGGAAATGAGTGTTTTGACATGTGGCAAATGTCCAACTGTCTTGGTTAATAAGATTGGCTATATTTCAACTAGAAACAGGTAAACCAGTATACCTGTATGTACGAAGCCAGTGAATGTTATTCAAGCCAAAGAAACTGCATCTATTTATATAAATACACATGGACAGAGAATATTTTCTTGGAGCACTAAATGTGACAATTGCCCTACTGTCTGTGATAAATATACCACACCAGCTACATAGTGCCCGACGAGGAGTTGGGTAGGTAGTGAAGAAAAACATTGACTGAAGCCTGGCAGAGGACTGAATTGTTGTCAACAGCAACAAACATACTGGGAAAGTCAAAGACAGTGAAAAAACAAACAAAAAAACACACAGGCATATAAATACTAACTTTCTAGGATCTTTATTGACTCCAAGTAATCCAGAGTAGAACGAGATGAATCAATGCTATACTCCGCCATCTTTATTTTAATATTAGATGCAACCATTATTCTGTAGGGGTCAACGGGTCATAACTTGAGGGGAGTTAACACCCATGATTTTTAAAATGCCTTGATCAATAAGAGTCTAAGTTACAGGGAACATTATTTTCTTTTTTCAGTGGACCAATAAATGCATTTGACAGGAAAATAGAAAAACTCTACCACAACAGCAATTAGAACAGCTTGCTGCATTATAAGTATCACTTCCCTGTCAAATTAGTGGTTCATGCTTATTTGAATCTGAACATAACAGGCCAATTCTATCACACCTTGCTAGGCTTGAACTTCCATCCAATCAGAGCATTCCAAATGAACATGATTCTCCACAATACTAGAGGGCGCTCTGACCAAAAAATTGCCATGATCTAAATAAAAAGAACTGATATATATATATATATATATATATGTGTGTGTGTGTGTGTGTGTGTATGTACTTATTCCATGTTTCAAAGCCATTTATCCTGCAATACAGCAATACAGCATTATGCAATTACCGCTGAATGTTGTATAGAAAGACACACAAAGATACAATGTTGAGTTTTCTAATTACAATGAACCGTTACAGTTACTCTAGCGATACCCACTATTTCACGAACTCAAGTTAGAATGCAATGCCAAAGCATGATATGAGGCTGAATACCATCAATTCATGGCGAGTTCAATTGCTGCTGTTTGCTACAACATAGTATACGTAATAACAGTACAAAATGTGTTGTATGGAAACATTATAAAATGGACCAACATATATGAGGATGACCTCTGACACCGCACTAAATATAAATTGGGTTAGATCTGTGGTCTACGCTATTCCGGCACGTGTTGCTGTTTGTTTAGTCGCTTAATTGTGTTAGGTTAACAAAGAAGCTAACTGTGAACTACTTAATCGAGCTATGACAGCGTTAAATAATGAAGACACCCTGCCAAAGCCTGACAAAACAACATTTTGGCTTGTTACGTGGGTAGAAAATACGAGTTCACGTTCGTTCCTTTCGTGCGTTCTCTGTGGCATCGTTTATAGTTACGTAAATTGTTGTTCTTTACCCAAACACCTTTCTGTAGATTTCCACGTAATTGCATAACACTTCTGTTATTTCGTTTACTTATTTCGAAAGTGACGCATATTGTGTTTTCCGTGTCCGTGTATTGTATATCTCTCTGATTCTGAATAGAAGAAGGAAAAAAAATCTATATAATGAACACTACGAGGTTACTACGAGGACGCCGAAAAGTATGAACGAAGACAGTACATTGACCGACGCGCATCGGAGGTCGATGTGACGGCGTACTGTCTGACTGTACGTATTCATTGTTCTGAGTTCAATTTATCTATCAATATATTTTCAGAATAATTTATTCTGGACCCGCAGAATGCATAACAGCGACACATATAGTTTTATCGACGTGACCTGTGTCATAGTTTACCATAATGTAGATTACATGTATTAAAATGCATGTCGTATAAACCTCACAATCAGTGGTAAGCCAATATTCATGAATGCATGCATGTCATTAATTTAATGATGAGTCATGACTGATATATTTCTGATATATTTATATATTACTGATATAATTCAGAAAATGTTTAAATTATTACTAATTTAACTATTTCCATGGTATGTGATAAAAAAGATACATCGAGATAATATACCTGAATAACATACAAACCAGTCGTACATATGCCTTAGACGAATCAACTGAAAATATATGTAATATCATGACTTCATATGATGTGGCATATAAAACCTGTCGTTATAGAAACAATATTGCAGATAGTGTGGCTACTGTGGTCAATACGAGCTACGTGCGACCAACTAGGTCAAACATGCATGGCAGAGTTCAGCAGGATGACATAAAAATGCACTGCTTGAATATACGGTTCAGTTGTTATACCCTATTAGATTAAATATGTTTTGAATAGAACACATGCTGCATCTGGAGTAAACCTATTCCACCACATCACATCAGTGTATGACAGAAAACATTAATAACGCCACAAGTATAACTTTTATATTATCTGTAGATAGTGAATGTTTTCAAAATACTGTGGAATGCATTTTAAATGTTCTGAGTGGTGTATTTGGTTGCCGATTATTCCTGGTACTTTCTTATTTGTCGATAGTTACTAGTTACAGCACGATACGCGGTGAATCATCAATATCAAACGTTTTCTCACATTTGTACAAATCTTTTCAACAACGTCATACATATTTACTACGATATTTATATGAGCAGAGCCCTATACTGCTATCGTTATTTTTACATGCATTTTCTGCTGATACAGATTGGTACTACATTTAAATGGATCTCATTGAGTGGTTGCTACTGTCATTTTGATTGATTTTTTTTAAATGGGTTCATGTTTGGCTGCGCTTTTTAATCAATACATTGTTCTGACTGTATTCATTATCAATGTCCAAACAGTATAATATATAATAAAATACAAGGGGAAATTTAGCTTATCTACGAATCCGTAGTCTGTCTCCGTGTTACAGAAAGTAGTCCGTCGTACAATCAATGAAATATACGAATTAACGTATGGTAATTAACTTCTGAAATTTTAATGTGCTTTACAGATTTCATTTGTCATCTATGTTAATCGCAGTATTCAAGTGATCAGGTAACCCATTGAAGTTACGTAATACACTATGGCTTAGGAAAACATTGTAACAGTTTTAAAAAATAGAAACTGTGATTTCTGGATAAAATTTTAGAGATCTGTGTAATTAGAAGTAACTTCACACGCATAATTCTCCAGTGTGATGATGTAATGATGATTGCATACCTTGAATACCTTAATTACAATGCAGCCAAACAATGTTTATTATAACTATATACTTAAATATATTGGAGTTGTGCTTCACCTATACTGGATATACCACAATTATGTAAGTTATCAGCCGATTAACATATATATCAGTAACAAATCTGTCACATTAGTATAACAATCCTTTCCTATTTGCGTAAAAATTGTAATGCGATTATTTTGAAAATTACATTGACACATAATGTGAATTTAATTACAATAAATTTATGATAATTATCGGATATTGTTCAATTTCTTGAGGTAAACATCACAATAGTTTTATTTCCTCGTTGCTCTATCTATATCTGCAATGCTATCTTCTCCAATTGTGTATTATTTTTTAATTTCATGTTACTGTCTTTCACTTCAGGAACGTTAACCAATTTCTTGGATTGTGTATGGTAATTTTGTCAATCACTTCTTGGGATATGCCTCTCTTCAGCATCTTAGGAATGATATTCAAGAGTATATGTGAGAAACCATGTCCACCATATTTCATCTGTTAATGTAAAAATACCACATAGCAATAATGAGCTATGCATATAGTGTATCCCATATGTGAATCATGGTACGCCTCTGTCAGTGTATAGGTGGTTGTTTCTCACAGGTTTATGTTTATAACGTTGCTAGCTACACAAACGCTGAACATAATTTGTATGGGATTACTGCTCAGTTTTACGTATGTACTGCACTGCTAAATAACCATACCCTTTCGTTGATAATGTCAAGCACAAGAATCGCAAATCGTCCAAACAAATACAAATGTTGGTGTTCACAAAATCTGTGAATGGAAACTGAAAACAGTAGTATCGCGATTTACGTGACAAAATTAATTGTGGGCTAAATAAAATACACACTTAATTAGTACGGTAAACCTAATTCAATACTAGTAATAGCAATCACAGTCACATCCCGCTCGGTTTCCAAAAAAATACAGTGGTCAGTATCGCTCGTCACATGTAGCCTTCTTGGGGCCCATGAAATCACAAGCACACATATAGGGCTGAAAATAGCGTATAGTTATGTGAATGATAGCTGTGAAAAACGTAGAAGTATTACGATACAAGATAAAAGTATAAACTTACCAATCTATGTTTGGTGTGTACGTCATGGGCAATAACAACTTTATTTTCATAACCTTCGTCTATCAATAGTTTAATATATGCAATTCTCTGTGCATCACTAGGCATATCTATATCCCTATACTGAAAGTGCGATGTTTCGATACCAAAGAAATCGTATTCACAGTAGCTCCCCAGTTTAGCATACTCCAGTAAAGACTCGTTGTCAACGAACGTTCCTCGGAAAATATAAGAATACAGTTACAGTCATTTCATTACAAATACTTTGCAGTATTTGAAAAGTGTTGACAGATATATAATATACTCACTGTCGAAATGTGACATTACAGTTCTACTGACGTCACCACCTGCTTCCTGGAGGACTCTCACTATTTCTGCTGGTGCATCAGTATTACGACCTGGATGAATGATTACTGGGGCGCCGGTTGCTATTTGCGCCGCAGCTGTAGCTTGAAGCACTTTTATCTCATTCGCTGAAAGCAAATACATATCTCATTGTATTAAACAGGTGTATCAAATAACACACGGATATGTAGAACTCGATTGATATATATATATTGCCATCAAAGTAACGAATTGGCATATATTGGGATATAAGAAATATGTTGTATATACTTTCTAATGGCCAGGAACAACCTATTTCTCCAATCACACCACATTTAATGCCAGTAACACCAACACCTTTAATGATCTCCGCTTCCATCAGTCCAGTCAATTCTTCTATGGTCATAGTATTCATTTCAGGGGAATGAGATTTACCAAAGTAAAAGCCTGCGAATTAAAAACAACATTTGATTATTGTAAAATATGTAATGTAAGAAGTGTTAAGAAATGACTGAATGTAAGATGTATTGTTTATGGTTTCCGATTATTCTGTGTTGTAGTATCATGTAGTTATAATAATTGTTATCCCAAATTATATCTGCATAAAAAGAATAAATATGATTGTCTTACACACAAAAGTATTGCAATGATAATGTGAATTTCTTTACTTTACTTTCTGTACTTTACTGATATTACGAGTTTCTGTACATTCACTCTATATTGAAACAGTTTGTCATATAAATCTGGTCAGATAAGAACGTGTTTGTCAAAATGATTACAGGGTCACGTGACTAATTTGCATATCTAGTCTTATTCTTCAAAATATATATTACAATTTACCAATATACATCGTAGTAAATAAAGTTATGCAAGAAATGCCAATTTGAGAGAGGTGGCCAACTCTGGCCTGGGAATGATTTGCGAGTCATGCGCAATAAGGAATATTTCGCCTTTGGCTGTGAAAAATAGTGCATACAGATAAAACATCGATTTCGACCTACGTAAAGGCCGGCAAAAGTCAGAGTTCTGAATCCGTGTATTACTCACCCGTTCCCGAAATTATATTCACTCCAGTAGCCTCGGAAAATTGCTTTAATTTATTTACATCACGTTGGAGACCAATTGTAGTATTATCAACAATACTGCAACCTCCATTTCTTTTTTAGTATCCCAACTCATCAATGAGTGCGTCATCTTCATTTTGTAGCAACAAGTTTTGCTTGTTACTGTACCTAATAAGATGAGGGTGAGTGTATGTTACTGGATTATTGCATTGCATCGTGGCGTATCATGATCCTTTGTCATGACATTTTGGACTCTTGTATCTCGAAAAATTGTCCGGTGCCCCATTTTTTTATTTTCAGTATTCTGATGGCATGATATGTAATCTCTAATTTGTCTTGAACAACATTCGAGAATGCTTAGTTACATACATTAATAGGACGCTGGTGTTTGCTAGTTTATGTGGTTATTAATAGCGCCATATATTCTAAGAAAGGGAATATGATGAAGTTAAAAATCAATGTTCGTGTGGTAAACCCGTCACAGCCTTTCCGTACGTGTGTACATTGTAACAGATTCAACATTTTAGTATTACAATGATTTCTATGGTCCACTGTAAGCAGTTTGTATGCTGTATGTCTCAAATGCCACTCAAAACACCAGCAATTGTCAAGGTAATACTTAAAAAAAACTTATTACCCAGAAAGACATAATATACTAAAATTTGATTCAAAACAACCAAGGAACTAGCTACGTGTTATATCTATGTCATGTATAATATGATAAACTCACGGGTGTTGTCTTATCCATCCAAGATTTGGTAAAGTAATGGGGGCATCAGACATCCCGTTTGATTCACCAATTCTGTCAGGTGCTACATGTCCCAGAGTATAATCTAACGTTAGATGTTCATGTGTCAAGGTAAAGCCTAAATCGTTAGGATCCAGGAGACCACAAACTGAAACAAAAACACGGTTGTAATAAAAAATATGTATTATACATCTCTCAGCTAACTTCATAAGTTACAGCGTGCCGTAATTTTGCGGCATTTTACGGTGAATTTTCATCCTATCATACTAGGAAATGCGAATTCCAAATATGGAATGGTTACGCGCGTACTGTCTTCGTGTATACTTTGAGGTATCCTCGTAATAACCTCATAATATTCTATGGCCGTGTGAAATATTTAATATGTAATCTCATAACTGCATCCATGGGTATGGTGCAGAAGGAGATACTAGGGAAATTTTACTATACTAGGAGTATGGCGTCAATTACACCCCGGGTAAAACGACATACACATACCCAACGCTTGACAATCATTGCACGCGCCCTCTTGGTAAATGTGATGAACTATATTATTTATTTAGTACGACGAAACCCATTACTGTTGACCCGTCGCTTACTGATACGATATTTCACCTAAATTTGACCCTTGTTGACTGATAACGTGTGTAAACAAGAGTATATATATTATGCACATTTAGTTGCATATTGCTGGCTATATGCACGGTATTACGGAGACATAAAATAACGTCACATGCACCTCCATGTATTCTGTCCATAATCTAATAACAAGTTTGTATTATGTATCAGCAGAGTCAACAGCAAAAAGTTTAACTGTCAAATTAAAAGCTCATCTGTCTGAACTTTACCCGCACGATCTTCCATTGTAAAAAGAATAAGCAAATAATTGTATGTGACAAAAAATACAGTCGATCGATCTACCGTCTCTTCTGCATGCGAACAATATACGACTTTGCTTGGGATGACCTCTTATGTTTTCTGCAACGACAGGACTTGTCTGTATTTTACCTGATAGGAAGTAAGGTTTCTGTGTCGGAAACAAAGCGTACAGATGCGTACTGTGAACATCAATTCATTGCTTCAAACACGTGACAGCTTTATCGCTAGAGGGCCTACTTATAGAAAAAAAATGGCGATGGAAAATTGTATTTCTACGTTAACTTATGTCATTGATAGTACCTTTACATGGACACAGAATATTCTCATTGATAGCGTATGATCCACCAAAATGATATATATTATAACAGATCTAATACTGTGAGGACAAATACAGCGATGATAATGACAATTTACTCAATTTGAAGTGCAAGCTGAAACGTCAATGGAAACTCGTAAACAATAAATTGTAACGTAATGTTTCACTGTGCACTGTTTTAAGCTGTAATCGTAATCACAATATGATCAAGATTATCAATGGTGTCATTATTGTTCTAGAAATGACAGGATATTAATCGCAACTGTAAACGCGTTTTACATTCAGTGACATAATGTACATCATTATAAGCGTAAATTGATTTTTTTTACTGACGGCTCGTCCGGTTAACAAACGTTTCAGTAGAGGGCTGCAGTCAGTGTCATAATGTAATGGGCATTGTATAAAAGATAAATGTCTTATACTAATTGCATCTACGAGTTACATATGTTTCAAAGATGGTATAATTAGCCGAAGTCAGGGATATGAAAGTACGCGACAATAAATTATGAATAAGTGCCCTCTACGATGGTTAAGTATGCTGTCAACATCTTCGAGTCGGTAGATTGCGCAATGTAATGTTGTATACTCTCAATTCAAATTGAACATTTTCAAACGACCGGCTTTAGGGAACTATTATAGACCAGATCAAGGGTGGCCGAGGACTTAAATATATTTGTACGAGTATATGGGTTATGGTAGCTAGTGCCCTCTGAGTCGGCACACAGCACTGGCATCACCCTCTTGTCGGTAAGTGGCGCAATGAAACGTTAATTCAACATAGTGGTTACCACATCAAATTTCAAGTTATTATACCATGTGACCAAACACGCCACCGCACACGTGCAGCGTGCAGGGTACAAGCTACTCAACTCTATCAATAAATACATTGAACTGCATTTATGCGGTTGCACATGACGTCGATATATCCCCCTTGTCTTTTTCATTGATTTGATTGACATTATTCATTATGTGCATTCACAATAAGATTATTATATTATTTGGTCTGTAATAATGAATAAAGTCAGAACAATAAGTGCAGTCATACATGAATCCATTTAAAATAATATGACAGTAAGAACCAATCAATGTAGTATAATATGCAGTACCATCCTCTATCTGCAGAAAATATATTAAACCTGTTCACAAATATTAGCAGTAAATGCCAATGCTCGTATTAATATCAATGTAAATGTGTGAGAAAAGAAATGGAATACATGAATTGCATGGAGTTGAGTTGTTTTGATGGAAAATAAAAGAAAGTAACTGCTGATCACACTTATAACAAGAAATATAAGATGTCTGCGGTCATCTATCTAACATACACATCTTGTGGAGGTACCGATTTCTGCTGGTAAATGGTATACAATGCCTCAGAATTATGAACTATCATTGATTGCAAACGTTTCACTTGAGTGCGGTTATCTATCTAACATATACATCTTGTGGAGGTACCGATTTCTGCTGGTAAATGGTATACACTGCCTCAGAATTAACTATCATTTATTGCAGTCGTTTCACTTGAGTGCAGTTATACAGTGTCTACCAAATTATAGTTAGAATACATTATACGTAGTATCATAACAATTGAAATAATGCGCTGAAATACATTTCGCTTATAGTGTGTAGTTCAGCATGATGATGGCGCTTACATTTTACATAACAGAACATTCATAAAAACATTCATAAAAGAGTGACATGCGACAGCACGCTGATATGTTATTTTTAAGATAAACATGACTAGCATAGCTTAACGTGTAAACACTCTTGAGTTTGTTGTTGAAATGATTTATACAAATGTACGCAAATGATGCACACACAAACGAATTCCTCTTTTCGTTCATTGAGAATAAAAATGCACCGGTAGTAATCGTAAAACAAATACACCACTCATAACTAGCGAGAAATGAATGAATGGTAATTAACTAGAATTTAAAATGTATTGCACTGTATTTTGCGAACATTCACTATCTACAAAGAATATACAACCATGGCGTTATTTAGAATTCCTGATTATAATGTAGTGCAGCCGTGCTTGCATAAACTAGCGTTAATCCAGCTACACCATGTGTTATATTCAAAACATATTTAATAGGAAATAACTACTGAACCGTATATACAGGCAGGTGCACCTTTATGTCATCCTGTTGAGCTCTGCCATACATGTTTGACAGTGTTCATCACATGTAGCTAGAATCAGATTTAAGAATGAAGCTGTGTTCAAGGATTATTTGTGCGACCATAGTAGCCACACTATCTGCTATATTTCTTTTACAACGACGGGTTTTATATGCCACAACATATAAAGTCATAATACAAATACTGTCAATTGATTCGTCTACTGCGTAAGTATGCATAGTCAGTTATTTCGGTATATTATTGAGATGCTTCTTTTTTATCGTGTAGTATCATTATAACACCTGCACCATATACGACTTAGGTTAAAATTGTACACAATTGGCTATTTTTTTTAACAAAAGTAAATATTTTCTGAAAGTAATATTAGTCGTACATTAATGACATGCATCCATTCATGCATACTGGCTAAACACTGATTTTGGTGTTTATACGACATACAATTGAATATATTTAATGTAACTATGGTGAATCTGTACCATCGGGCGACAATGAATGACGCAGTACGGCAGGTCAGGCCAATTGCTTACAACATATGACACATGTGTTACTATTATATGTATGTTACAGCTCTTTGACAAATAACTATGAATAGACTGAACGTAAGAATGGAAAATAAAAAGAACGTATGGGAATATTATATATAATATTATATTATATTTCAGATTGTCACACGTGTAAATGCAAAATTGTGGTTGGATGTGTGGTAGATTTAATTAATGCAAGCCTGTTTAAAATATCAGACTGGTATATCAGACTGATATTTCACGGATGTATGTGTTCACAGTGTAGTTTAATTCAGAATTCCGCCAAGGAGGCAAACACAAAATAATTGACGTCGTCTGCAGTGGATCGTTGAACCCGGTAGTTTTGTCAATCTTCGAACCACAATCGAAAGTACGGTCCTAATCGGCGTCTCTATTACTAGTATTTTTCGAAGATTACGTTGCCGCTTACAATAATCTACGAATAAACCCCCAACGCTGGATGCGTTAACCACGGTAGCAAATAGAACGTGTGTGCTATATCGCATTTGAACATAGTTTTTAGTGTTTTGAAGTTATTTTTGTATTTAAGAATTATCTTTAAAATGAACTCGTATGACCATTCACAGAAATGACCATTCACAGAAAATAGTATAGCACGAGATGTTAACATGTTTAAGTACATAAACACACGATATATACGTATACTCACGTCTGTGAGTGTGCTAATTAAAATATTTCTGAACAAGCAACTGTAAAACAACTTTATCACTAATACAAGTTGTTGCATTTGATATCTTACAGCATAAAACGTTCAAATGGCAAGGATTACCAACATACTGGGATGTTCACGTCTGGGAATACGACAGTTACAACTGACATTAATAAGCAAATGGAAACCTTACACATAACAGGATATCTTTCGGACTCGCATCCATGTAATCCACATCAAAAGTTTATCTTTGTTAAAAACGTGAAAGCGGCAAGTAGCACTGTCGGATCTGTGTGTTTACGATACGGACTTACTCATCACTTGACGCCAGTATTTGCCGAGAATCCCGAAGCAGGTCATTTGAGGATAATAAACTCGCGGGTAATAACCTATAACAGCACATGTTCTGGGGCAAATATTGGCTATGACTACATAGTTAGTCACATACCCAGTTACGATTATCATGTGTTGAATGACTTCATACCGGATGCTAAGTTTTTTACAACAGTTCGTTCACCGTACAGTCAATTTGAATCGGCTTTTTATTTCTACAATTGGGAGGCAAAGTTTAAGTTAAGCGATACAAAAAATCCTTTTCATATGTTTGTGGAGAATATTTCTGAATATAGTAAGATACAATTATCAAATAACCGCATATCCAATAATCAACTTAAAAATGGTCAGATGTACATGTTTGGCTTTGCTTCATCTTACACGGAAAATCAGAATTTAATCGATGAAAAGATACGAGAGCTTGATAAAGAGTTTGACTTGGTGATGATAGCGGAATACATGGATGAATCTTTGGTTCTTTTGAAAAAGATGATGTGCTGGGAGTTTGATGACATCATATACTATTCAAACAAAGTTATGTCCCGTGAAACGCGATCTCAAATGACAGAGAATGTGAAGACACAAATAGCAGATTGGAATTCTGCCGATCTCAAGCTGTACGAGCACTTCAATCGAACACTGTGGCTCAGAATTAAACAGTATGAAGGTGATTTTGATAATGATTTGCAAACATTTCGTATAAAACAGGAATATATATCTAAAAAGTGCGATAAACCAACAGATAGACCAACAGATAGATTTTGTCGATTTCTGAAACTAGATTGTCCAGCGCTTAAACGACGAGCTTTTCATAAAATGTTCAAGTTCTGTTCCGAACCAAAAAATCTCTAAACGTTGCAATATACTACTATATTTCACCAGTGCATTGCCAGTTACAGAAAAAGTATGCCTGCAATTGATTTTATCAAGCACAATTGACAGGTATGCGGATGACCAGCATATTATGACGATTTGCGTATAATACATCGGGCACAAACAAACGGTTTTGATTTGTTGTAGACTTGAGTTGACGTACTAGCAGGTGGTAACCTATTTATTATTGGAATAGTTTAATGCATTTACAACGCCGTTTCAGCATCTAAGTTCCCATATCTATTTCATTTAACTGACACAATACTGCAATGAATGTCGTCTATACTGAGAATACGATACAAGTACTAATCTATGCGTAGTTCCATAGTCATTTTACGGAAATTTGTATTACTTTTATTTTATTGCTTTAACTTAATGTTCTTGACATTTCATGATTGCGTGAACATTTTAACAATAGGGTTCAAGGTAAATCGACAAAATAAAACATTTCTGTTCAAAGATTATTACAGATTTTGATCGTTTTTTTGTTGTAATTATATTTACGACTCTGTCCAATCAACACATTAATTCCATTTTAAAGCCTTAAAACGTTGCCAAAATATTTCCAATTTGACATTACATCCATGAAAGCAAATACGTAAACATTAAATCAGAATCAGAGAAATATACAATAAACTGGCACCTAAAAGACAGTATGACTTCCTTTCGGTTAACATATGAACCCTTTTGAAATAAGTAAATGAGAAGGTTTGAATAACTTTCTAGAAATATTATTCAATTCAGTGGACATCAACAAAAACCTTTTAGGGTGAACTAAAGCAAATAACGTAACTATAAACACTGTCACAGACAAGGCGAATGTGAAGTCTTTTTTGGCGTAACATTGCGTAACGCACCAAGAAGTTATTTTGTCAGGCTTTGTTGGCAGTGTTTCTTTGTTATTTCTCGCTGCTATTAAATTGGTTGCCATAACTCACTTCAGTAGTTCAAAATTACCCACGTTTTTAATGTAACACGAACGAACACATACCAACACGCGCCAGAATAGCATAAGCAACTGTTCTACATTAATGTGAATTTAATGGGCGCATAGGTCGCTCCCATTCTCTGCCATCCGACTGGTAAGTTGTATTATAGAACAGTTACCCAATGAATAATTATGCCAAATGGGACCATACTTTTTGTGTTGTCAGCTCTTATATCTGCATAAACTATAATCTTCAAATATAAAGTCCGTAAAACCATGAGGCTATTATACTCCGTGTAGTACATGAGATAATTATATTCTCTCAAAAAATGTAATACATATATACATATATAGATTAATATATTATTACTACTATATGCCATATTGCGTAAGTTTCAACAATTTAATACACATATTACAAGCTTTAAGTCATGTTATATTAATACTATGTTGTAGCAGACGACAGTGGCTGACTTCGTCAACAACTCGTCCCATTGATGCTATTCTGCATCGAAGTCTTTATATAGCTCGTGCTTATAGTCCCCCGCTTAGGGCTTGTGTAGGGTAACGGCATACGACATGGTGTAGGTGTTATATATCAAGAGAATTCGAGTACAACTTTTCAGTATGTTAGGAATCCAACATTTGAACTTCGCCGATTAAACTGATGTTGCAGCAGTATTCAAATGTGCAGTATTCAAATGTGTTCACCACATATATGTATAGTATAGATGCCAATCCGCAGAGAGTTAGTAGAACACATTTTGGATTTAAATTAGAAGGCAATTGGTTTGAATTTTCTGCTTATTTCATGTCATAGTGTCTTATCAGAAGGGCAATGGTAGCATGTTGATGTACTTTTAGTCGGTGTAAAGCAAGTGTGCAAATGCAAACGAAGTCCTTCCATTCCAAAATTATGGAACTCATTTTAAATAAAGTAGTATGCTATAGACACACTAGAATTTGGAATAATATAGCTGTCTATACACAGAACATTATTAATTCAAATCATAATTATATGATGTTATTACGAGGATACTGCAAAACATGAACGTAGAGAGTATAGCGGGAGCATTGACCGACGCGCAGCGACCTCGTATTGTCTAAGGGCTTACTTTGCAGTATCCTCGTAATAACCTTATTATTATACATCTTTTCCTCCGAGGAATATATACATCGAGGGAATGCCGAAAACCAAAACGCTTAGAACAGATGTAGTGCACTTGGGACAGCTTTTTTTTATTACGCGCGTAATCGTTCCCTAATTGGAATTTGCGTTTCCTAATATGATAGAATGAAAATACCCAGTGCAATACCGCAAAATTACGGCACGGTGTAACTTATCGCGTCACAGTGACAGATGTATAATAATATTTGATAACATGAACATTATACAAGAATAGCTTGATGAATGATATTAATATTATGTTTAATGCGGAATGCCTTTGAACAATTAATTTTTATCATATGAGCAACTGTGATATTGGTCGTTTCAAATTACCTACACCACTATATCTATGACAAATTTGTTACAAGGGTTAAAATAGATTATTTTTAGTTCAGAAAACATCGTTCACAACACGCTGTAGGTAGCGTTCTCTAACGACGAATTGCGTCTGTGACGTAGATCGTTGTAAAACATGCTGCTCACATCACTCATAGTTTGGTCATATATGTTCGTTCGTCCGTCCGTCAATAAATAAAATGTATTGTTTTTACAAACTTGGTATATTTTAAATGAGAAATGATTACCTAACATCGTAAAACGACATTGCTTACATACGTCATGTTAACTTTATAGATTCGTTCCAATCACTGGTGGGTGTATTTTATTGGAAATACACAAATCACACGAAGTGCAAAAAAAATATCCAAAATTTACAATAATCGTGTCAAACTAAAAAAACAGTTACATATTTTTGCATTAAATGTTTGTTATATATTATTCAATATTTAATTGAAATGTTAACTATGTATTCGAAACTTAGCTTTATGTTCTATATACGCTTCGTGAAGTTATTGCATAACCCCCCCCCCCCTGGGCATTGATAACATTTCGTTTCAATATTATTACTTGCAAGTTGTAGTTCACGTTGTTTTCGTTTGGAATGATTAAACTATAATTGTTACACGAATAAAAGTAATGTAAGAACAAGAATCAAAGAAAAAGCAGATGAAATGTACATCATTATGAACATCTTGAATAACAATGAATGATAATAATTCTTACGAAGCATTTTTAGGATAAATGAAATGCAGACTAACTTTTATGTTTGATTTAAAAAAGTCACTGACATCTTGTTAACACATTTTGTTAAGCACTGTTTATAACTCCAGTAATGTTAATATTAATATAGCGATCATACTAAAACAATTAGATTACCACAGCCATGATAAGATATAATTTTCATGACACGACATATCATTTTGAAGATTACACTCGGTGTTGCGGAAGTGGAGATTCTTACAATCAGTGGGTTCGTATTATCGTCCATTATTGTGGTTGGAAAAAAATAAAATGGAATATATACATCCATAATGATTACTATTTAACGTATTGTCAAATATCGTACCAGTCGTGGCCAGCTACTTCTGAAAATAAACATGATACCTCTCTTTAAAATATTGTGAGCAAGTTAGATGATAGATTTATGAGCAACATCGTTAACGATGCATTCAGTCCACCTCAAAACCGATTTAGAATGTTGTCAAAATAATTCTTACTTTAAATACATAACAAAATAACTTACTCGATATTCGACTGGATCATATACACAACTGAACGTCGCCTGTCGCTTCCTATACAACAACACAAAGAAAATCTCACTTAATTATCCACAATTCTACTACGATAGGTAGGTTTGATAATAATAATGATGTGGGTTGTGAGACATGTTACATAATTATATTATTCATATCGGACCTCGGTTGAAGTACAAACAAACATGATTTGAAAATGCCACTTACACATTCGATTATGTCTACCTATAATGAGCAAATCTGATTGAATGTCATAACATGAGGTATAATATAAATGAAGTTCACTAAATATTAAACTGTTACCTGCACTTCCACGTCATCATACACCATTCCCTAGAAAAAACAAAATTCCTTGAGTTATTTGTAATTGAACACCCCCAATGATGATAAGCACTTGATTATGCACCTCAACACTGCACACGTTACGGCTATATGGCTAAACTGGATTTCAGCCAGTCCGCTATAAGGCAGTTTTGTGTTAAGGCCATTTTACCGTAATAATTCACCTTTGGATTGATATATTTGCCACAGAAAAAATGCTGGGCGAATAGACAATTCAGTATAGAGAGATAAATACGTCTTGTTGACAAGCATAATCTGTGGGCTGCATCGAAACACGTGCCAAAGTATACAGCATAGAATAAATGACTTTTACCTGTCTACTAATTTTGACTGTCGTTTGGACACACGGGGTTATGATTGAACGCTGTTTGAAGTTCAAGGGTCATATAAATTGACATCGTTGAGTGGAAGAAGAATTTCGTAGCTGAGTTACTTCAGTTTAGTGTAGCAATATATGGTGAGGCGAGCCAAGGCCTCCTTCACCATTACTCATTCACACACCATACAGGTTAATGAGTTACCAGGGTTCATTCTAATTAAACGGCTTTTCACATATTGAAATAGCTGACATGTGAGTCCGCAGTTTTTCATATTTTTTATTCTCAACACAAATATTAAATAAAGATAGAGAACACTTAATAACGGCACATCTAACAAATCAAATATTTTGGACTTTACCATTAATAACTTTTCAAACGCTTCAATGAGGTCACAGAAATTCGGTCTTTTATCCGGCTGTAGGTTCCAGCACATCTTCATTATGTCGTACCTATTCATATTATAATTTATATATTAAAATATATATATCATACAATTGAAATAATCAAATAAAAAGTTCATCACAATTCGTGATCGAAATATAGCCTTTCTATAAGCCTCGTTTTCAAGTGAAGACATTATTTGGTGTAGATAATGACACCAAAGTGTTTTGTGTGGTATTTACATTATTCACATCAAAATGTGTCCTTTCCTTCAAAAGGTCATAATCGCTGTAAATGGCAAATCTAGAATTTCAATACGAAACGCGCAAGAAGTATTTATTCGGCAACATTACCTTGGTCGATTATTTTTCCCGAGTGCATACCCCTTGGAAATTATACATCCCACCATTTTTTTTATAGAGCAACTCTAATATTGCGCATGTTTCCCAGTTGAATCGATGTAAATAGACCTCCTCGGTTTAACATCGCATGGATGTATATGCTTACATAGAGTTTGCGATTCGAATGATGAAGGATATGACTGTGTACTTATTCCAACAAAACGTGTTATCATTAATTAATACTTACACCTCAGCTGGACAGTCTTGAGGTTCTTGAAGAACATGACCATACCCTAAAGTTACTTTAATTCTATTAATGTTCAGACCTTTATAAGGTTGTTTACCTGAATTAATAATAAATATTTATTAATTACATATGACGTATGCATTTGAGGAGAACTAATATATATATAACAAACTCAGGAAATATTTCACCCGTAACACCATCAAATCGAGCTACAGCTGTATGAATAACGTAAAACAAATAATCTACAATCAAAACAAACAACTTACAGCGGCCAACACCAATACACCCAGTACCGAGATTAACAGATTAGGTAACTGCCGTAAGAAACCTTAGACGGAAATTGTTTACAATCGGCCTTGGTTTACCAAGCTAATATCAGACGACAAGACAACAACAAGTGTGAAACATATGTGGGACTAACAGGAAATGAATATAAAACCCGGTACAGAAACCACGCAGCATCGCTACGTTACCAATCATTAAGAAACGCAACCGACCTCAGTAAATACGCTTGGTCATTAAAAGACAATAACATCAATTAAAACATGAAATGAGAGTGTTATCGCGTGCTGCATCATATAATACTTCAAGCAAACGTTGCAACTTATGCATTAGATAGAAATATATTATAATTTTCCAACCATATTACTGTAGTTTAAATAAAAGAAATTAGCTTTTTTCTTCCTGTAGGCACAGTGCCAAATCGTTGCTATGCAACAACTAGTTTTAATATTGTAACCTCACTCCATTGTTATGCAAATCTGTAACGCTTATAACATAATATGTTTTGGTGGTTTATTTAATAAAGTCTTAACTCCTGATGAGTGAGGTACTCCATGTACCTTACGAAACAGTACGGTAGAGTCAACTTTACTCATGTAGTCGTGTCTTAATTTCTCTGTCCACGTATGTAAATCTGCTCTACAAACTCAACGTTTAGTATCGAGCACTCTCACCTGGAATAATCGACTACCTATATATACCGGAAAACTAACTCTCTATATAAAATCTTACCATTTGTCATTATTTCCCACAGAACAACACCATATGACCATACGTCACTTTTTGTCGTATACACAGGTTTTTTAGATGTTAAACATTCATAGGCTGTCCAGGCGATTGGGACTCTAGTCTGTAAACAAACGCTTACTGTGTTATGACAATTGATCGAATCTGGTAGACCAGACGATACCAGAGACACAAAATTAATTTCAATTCCAAGAATATTGCATCAATATAAAGCGCAGCATGTAATCGCTGAAAAAACATGCTTAAATTGTTATATTGCTCGTTTCTCTCTTTCAAAACTATTCTTTTTCGAAAAATGCTAATCTTGTTTTATCTTACCGCTGATAACTTTACATAAGTCTCCCCGATGCGAGACAGTCCAAAGTCAGTTATCTTACATATCTTATCATCTCCTAGAAGAATGTTTCGTGCTGCAAGGTCACGATGTATAATCTAAAATCAACTTGAGAATTAATTTCATGAGCAAACAATGAAGATTAATTTAGATAGTATTTATTATCAGTAAATATATATGGTCGTTCTTTTCAGTGGGCGATGTCAATGATACTCGAGAAGTTGCAAAGATCACTCACCCCTTTTGAACATAAGAATAACATGCCTGTGGCAATTTCACGTGCAAATCTCAGTTTATCTTCCTCTGTTATATTAGTGTTATTCTTGCAAAAGTTTCGAAGGTCACCACGGGTCGCGTATTCAAATACAAGGTAGTATGGTTCTAAATATGAAATCAAATTATATTTGTAAAACCTTTATTAAGATAATCATCTGTACCTATTGACATATTTACGATAGACGAATGCATTGTTTAATCTATTTCAGCATTGTAAGATTCTATAAAGAGAATGTGCTCATTTTCTACCTTTCTTCACACAGTATCCAAGAAATGCAACTATATTATCATGATGACCAGTTTGGCATAATACTTCCAGTTCTTTCTTAAAATTCCTCTCTTCGTCTTCAGAACCTGTTAATAACAGAAACATAAACAATTGAAAAAATATTAAATGACTCATGTGATAATGTTTAATAATATCATTATGTCAATTCTAATACCAATGTGATACCATTGAATTGTCGTTGAGGAGAACTCGGCCGTGCGTTCGATCTGTAGTAACCAAAAAAAAAACATAAGACGTGCCAGTTTGTATATAATTACCATTACAAAAATGCGAACAAATTCGGTGACCACAGTTTTATGTTTTCAAACAGTACAAAACAGTTGTCAGATATTTTGATTGTCGTTGTTTTTTCAAGACCATGTTCAAGCATTCTAACAACTTTATTTTTGCGGCAAATCTCAACATCCAAAAGGGGAGAAGAAAAACATTTTTACAAAATTATACACAATTACTTGCTGGACTAGTTTGCCTGTTAAATTCAAACCTGTGTCTCGCGTCATATCGTTCACTCTTATTAATAATTCAGACAATCGAATAATTAGATTCATTTTGCCAATGTAATTGTATTACCAATCGTATGGGGGAACATCTCTAACATTGTAGTATAGTACAGTGACAGCGTTTTTAAATTTAAAGGTTTACATGTTCGGAAAAAACGTTGCTGTGTCGACATATTTTGCTCGAATGTATCCTTTGTATCAGCTATAAATTGCGCAATACTAAATTGATTTTGGAGTGCGTTTATTATGTTTATAACTTCTAACGTTGTCTTGCAATGACCGTCTTGATAGCAACTATCGGATCATGTTGAACACCATGGAATAAGATATTTGAAATTTTCGCTTTCCTCACAACACCAAAGTTTCCTTCACCTAGCTTATCACCCAATTCAATATATTTTCTTCTAATTGCATCGGCTCTTGGGAATAAGTCTCGTATGGGAACTGGTTCATTAAGAAAATATACATAATTTATAGCATACGTTTTAGGAGTATCTATTTAAGTACGTGGTAAATATAGTTTATGAATATATGTGGTTTACCTAAGTAGTTAATATATGTATGTGTTTTTCTTAATATATAAATATATGGTTGTAGTTGAAATATTCTATGAATATATGTGTGTGATTTACGTAACATTTCAGATACACGTTCATAATGTTTGTTGACATTGTATGACGGGTCAACATACTCGGTGTCTGGAAATAAGTGATTTTAACAAATGTGACTGGCCAATGGAAAATCATCTTTATTGTCATAAAACATCTAAGTCAAATGGGTTTGTCACTCATCACAGATTCTAAAATGGAGTTAAAATGGTGACAAGTTCAGTTCACATAATAATCCCAGAGTAATTGCATGATAGTTCTTAGTTTTATTTGATAAGACGATCTCAGAATCAGTTGTACCAAAGAGCACGCTTTGAAATAATTTCTAAAGTCACATGACTTTCTACTATGTACATGTAGTTCTTCGCTTCATGATGAAGTATTTTGATTTGGACTTCTATCTAAGTTATCACAATAGACAGAGTAGGGATCAAGACCGAATATACGTGATTTTGGCGTTTCATAATCAATGCGTTCTATTAATAATTGCACTTTAAAATAATATTTATGAGATATGTCTACGTCATAACCTCGCTAAATGTTATTAGTATAATGTGTACGTAGTGTGCATGCTTCGGACGCCTTTCCCGTATTGCACAACGTATGCGTCATTACAGTGGTCAAAGGCAACGCATATGTGACGCTACAAAATATATATTCCAGCTAACAAGCAATACCAACCCGGCGACTGCTCAGATTGCAAAGATTTTGACACACTCCCGCCATGCCATGCGCTGTAATATGCAATAACAATTCCGGATCCCCCAAAACTATGGAAGTATGTAAGTGCTTTACGAATATATGTATGTGATTAATTGTAATCTATGAATGCATGTAATTGCTTTACACAACTGATGAATGTATGTATGTGTTTTACACAATTTTTAATTATATGATTGTGATTGACATATTCTATGTATATCTAAGAATATATAATGGGCATTACCAAATAGTCCTCGCATCTGAAACACTCGATAAAGGCTGTCTTTTTGCCACGTGACCTTCGAATTCCTTTTATGTAAAACCATAATAGTACAAGTATCCCAGCAATTAGTAACACTATCATTATAATAGTAACAATTAGACCAACACTCGAACCATTGTTGTCATCCACCATTGATGGACTGCCCCACCGATCTTCTGTCCCAACAATCACATCATCGGTCTCAATTCGCCATAATTCCAACATGTCTTCACTGTCTTTCATTTTTCTAGTAAGAATGATTAAAATGTGATAATAATGATTTAGATTGAGATAATTTAGATAAACACACATTTTACTTAGTATTTGGTATTTATATGATATTACAAATGATATCATTCTCACCGGGAATGGCAAGACTTCATGTTCTCGTTGTTCTTACTAACAATTTGTTGATTTCTACCATGTAGATAAATTTATTCGCAAATTTATGTTGACCTGATAGTCCTCAGCATTTATCAGTGCAGTGAGAATTTCGATTGTGAAAATTTGGATTCTCGTAATGTATTTAACGTTTATAGATTTCATTTCATAATTTTACAGCACCACCGGTAATCTCAGCATTATAAAGAAATCTACAAGAAAGTGTCAGTTTCTCGCTCTTTGTATCACAATTTTTTAACATCAGTTCATACTACGCAGAGTAGCTATACTCTACGAGCAATCATTCTGTACTTTATATTTCATCTACTAATTTATGTACAAATAAATAAATAAATAAATAAATAAATAAATAAATAAATAAATAAATAAATAAATAAATAAATAAATAAATAAATAAATAAATAAATAAATAAATAAGTAGATGGCTTATTTTTCTTTTATTATTTTAATATACATTGGCGGAAAGTTACTGAGTTGCGACCCTATTGCCTGGCAAAATAATACTCACTCTGTCAATATGACTGCGGGTACAATTTCTTTCGTTTGTGGATAAACACATGAGAACCAAATTTCGGTACTGTAGAGAAATAAAATTGATCATTACAAACAAATCACATGTTTTAGGTAGTTAGGAATCATACATTGTTGTTTGTTTGCGACTTGTTGAATATTATTTAACATACATATCTGCATTTCGACCACTGTCGTCTTGACTGCTTGGCCAAATACGTAAAACGTTACATTCTAGGAGTATTGCATCGCTTATGTCCCTGCAATGCAAAAATATATATTTTAACTTTAGAGAGGAAGATTATTGTCAGGCTTATAGCTACATGTTGGCAAAACGGTTAATAAGTAATAAGTTAAAAAGGGTAGTAATTAGTAATTTGTAATTACACTCACTGTGATAACTGCTCGTCATTCGATTTAACGTGACTTACTGAGAAGGAAGATGTCATCAAAACGATATTGTTGAACCCAGTAAGGTATATCTAAATAATAAGCAACATGT
This sequence comes from Saccoglossus kowalevskii, assembly GCF_978046115.1. Lineage (NCBI taxonomy): Eukaryota > Metazoa > Hemichordata > Enteropneusta > Harrimaniidae > Saccoglossus > Saccoglossus kowalevskii. The sequence continues at coordinate 25,781,393 of NC_140661.1, read as the reverse complement.
TTGGTTATTATATGACATTATGTTTATCTGGTAGTTTACATATTGGCAATTTTAACAAATTATAAATATTTTATACACGTGAACAAATATACACTCGATTAAACGTAATTTGTGTAGACTTTCATCATTATATGATTAAGCTCTTGTCGTTTTCAATATTGGACACAGTTTCGGCGTTATTCTTTTGCAATGTGCATGATTTAACTACAATCTCCCATAAATATATAGTTTCATGTGTCTACCTTAACTTCACTTGTTGGTGACAATCCTGTACCAAAGTTATCAGTAGCCTCGACGTAGCAAATATAGGTTTCACTTGTACTTTCTGGCAATATTTTTGATGTGAATATCTTTCCTGTAGTTTGTTCAATTGTTTATAAACCAGAATTGTCTTGTAAATTATAATGTATGGCGCTGTTATTCCCAGAATCAGCATCTAAAGCCTGTGAGATAGAAGAATTAAAAATAAACATATTTGTTTACCATTGTAGTGAGAATATCCTAGCTTGAAACATTCCAGGAGAGAAGTCTTAGCGATCAAGTGACCATGTCATGTGATCAACTCAGCGTATGTGTGTAATCACCTGACCATCACTGGTTACAAAATATAACGCCATACGCCGTGAGGTTTAGCGGCTTTACCGACCGCCCTAAGAAGACGTGTTCGTTCAAATCCAGTTTTCGTAAAGGCGACAACTCAGCCTTCCTTCCTCAACCTTGTAACTATCCGAGAAGCATATATTCAGGTAATATTTGTTCTGAGATATATGAGTGACTTTCAATATATATTACTGCACAACGTTTCGAACATTTCACAGTTTCAATTCGACATGCGGCCCTTTTATTATGTTAGAGACATGTCGCTCTTGACTGTATTTACTTTATTTGACATGGGAGCTGTAAAGTATATGTCGTATAATGCATTGATATCTTTTTAAAAATTTCAATTATTTAACTCGCCATATGATCTGATTATACGTTGAATTACGTAGTCTATTCAGATCAATGGGATATATAACTTTTGTGTTTACCTACAAGTTCACAGTTCGAGTCCTTCAGTATATTTTAATTTTAGTTCAAGCATCAACAAAATCTATCGACGATATATTATTTACACTAATATACTGTTCCCTATAAATATTTCTTTCTATTGTGATTGAGGCTCTCTAGAATTGAAATCAATGCCGTAATGTTGCGGTATTACACTGGGTATTTGCGTCCAACCATGCTAGCAAATGCGAATTCCAAATTTGATACGATTACGCGCGTAAGCGTCCTCTAGCAAACAACAACAACAACAACAAACATGGCAGCTCCCAGCGAAAAGTTTGACCGGACCCCACACAAAGGCGTTCGCTAAATCTGTTCTAAATTTGTTCGGATTTTGACATTCCCATGAATTATCTTTGAATGTATAATATAAGGTTATTACAAGGATACCGCAAAGTATGCATCGACGTCAGCTGCACGTCTGTCACGTTGTACGTTCTTCCTGCATACTTTGCGATATCCTCGTATTGACCTCATATTATATAGTTGAACGTTTACGAAGTTTGCTTTTCTTAATAATTTTGGAATTGAATTTAGTCATCTTTGTCTGTTTATCGTGTATATAGAGCACGGAAGACCCACTGTCATACTAATCGAAGGATAAATTGAATGAACAGAATTTCAGTTTCAATGAATGTTTTGAAAGTGAATAGGCCTTTTGCAGTATACACTCTGCTAGTTATAACCAAACAACCATCAACATAAAGTACTGAACCAACCAACACCGCTTTGGACACAAGCAGTAGTGAGGGGATATATTCACCGACATTTAACTTTCTTTGTAAATTTACTTAGTGATTTGTGAACAAAATTGCTCTAATGGAGTGGCGAGAACTGTATGGAATGGAATTAGCATTTACTACAATGAATCACATAATTTGGATGTTGAAAACTATATGTGGAATGTGCGTAAATTAAATTTCATTAAATAATTTGTGGAATAATTAAGTGTAATGATATGGACACATAATACGTGGATTTACATAATTTCAAAATGTCGAACAATGATTTCGACTATTGACGAAAGCAAGCGTGACATGTCTCTAAAAGGTATGAAAAGATCTAATGGCGAAATAATTAATTAAAAACTATAGAAATATGTTAAGTGTTTTGTATTGATAACCATTCATATTCTTGAGAACAAATTTTATATGAATATGTGCTTCTCTTATATGATGTTTGTAATGCATGGTAACAACTCATTAGGACACATTGAACGAATCTTATTCCGCCACTGATGGCCTGAGTATATATGGAGAAAAGTAGATCAAAGTTGTCGGGGTTTTTTTCAAAAACGGGTTTCAAACGAGCAAATCCAACTAAGACTGTAGGTAATAGCGTCCGCTGTTATAATTTGTTTCCAGAGACATGACATGGTCATCTGATCGCTAACATCGCTTCCTAACGGAACAAACGCTCTCTAATTGAATAACTTGAAATAGGTCTACTTGATTGAAGTTGCTTTGCAACAATATCAGAGGATATTCATAGTTGTGACATACCTTGACACTTGTCACTTGCGACCCAGATGGCACAGCGTGATACATGGCTATAGTGTACATTGATGATTCAAAATATGGATTATTATCATTGACGTCGTCTACAGTTATCAAAAATTCAACTCATTTGATGGAAATTCTGCATCTGAAATAATACATATTACTTGGAAACAGTTATTTGTATAAAACTCAACATGAAATTAAACAGGACAATGATTAATGTGTTACCCATGACACATATGACATAGAGAAATATACGTGGCTGACATATATATTACAATTTGACTTACTCTTACTAAATATGCAAAAAAAAGAGGTAATCTATATTTGTGTAAAAGTATAATGTATTCCATTACATATATCACTTGATATTATATTATTCCACAACAGAAAATGTCATAATACTTTACTAACCGGATTCATATAACTGTCCTTGTAATACTGTTTGTAATGATGCAGTAACCACGAGATTATATTGTTCAATATCTTCTCTATCGAGTACGTGATTATTGCATATATCCCCAGTCTTCGGATCAATTATGAAATGTCCTGCAATTATAACAAGTTGGATTTAATGTAGAAATCACATCACACTAAGATAATTTTAGTTGAAGTTACAATAAATATGTTATTTAAACATTGGTACCTTTTTTATTGCCGTTAGTGATGCTATACACAATTGATTCATTTGTCATTCCGTATACAGCCTGGGGAATGCCTTCACACCAAGACTTCGGTAGATCTCCTTCGACCGGAGAGGTTGGCATGCTAGTCATGAAGATACAAAAAATTTACAAGAATGACACGTATAAATTCATCGTCAAGTTCCGTGTTAAAAGTATTTATAGTGCATGCACACAAGTCGTATTGCATAATGAAATGTATTAATTGTCTTGAATACAATATGAACAATTACGTACATGTATTCTGTAACATTGAATACAGGCTGGTCCCAGACATTCACTGTAACAATGCTACTGTTCTGTTTGCTTGGGCAACCATCATCTGATATGACCACTAAAAACTAGAGAGACCAATTCATTGATATTAGTATCTTTAAGATATGTCTTTCATTGTGTGTATTAACAGTTCGCATGATCGTGGTGTTATCAACTTTACTTTTGACATCCAATTAAGCTTAAAAACAAGTGTACTGTATTTCACCAACTTAATTAAATATATTAAACAGAAATTCCAAACAAATTAAGTGTGTAGATTGCTTATCTCTCATAATATCACCATCGACTATACGTGACTATATGCCACAATTACGGATTGTGGCTAAACTGTTTTTATAAATGAAGCACACAACGCTGTACTATATTAATACTAATACGATAATGTATCGAAATACAGCGCATTATAACATTAATTTGATCGATTTGGCTTGACGCGAATAGAAAATACTTAGTAGGTAGAAAAAAAATACCAGAACAAACTGTTGATGCTTTGTAATGAACCATGTACAGGCGAACACAAACACGGCTGTAGTAATTAGACTTATCAAGTACAGAACATTGGGGTCAGCGGTTTTATACGCATGCGCATTGGCCGTTCCTGTCAAATTTGTTTTGGGGTGTGTCTGGTCGATGTGAAATTGCTTCAGCCATTGGGAGACGGAATTAACTGGTGTCTGTGTGAAAACCGCTGTAAAGTGGCGGTAAAATGAATTTGCGCGGTTTTTGCGCTGCCATTTTCTGAATGATTTGAAGCAGCAATGGACGCAGACCATTTAATTGATAAAATTCTTGTACAGAATATGATTTCAAATGGCCGAACTTATAGAGAAATCAGTCTCGTATTGTGAAGCAGGTTTCCGGGAAGGAAAGGTATCGGGGTGGCGTGGCGTGGTGAGTAGATTTCCTCCTCAGGACGCAGAGTTGGGCGTTGGTACCGAAAGGGAGGCGGTGAATATGGTGTCGAGCGACCAACATAGTAAACCAAATATAGAACTCACGATACTGTTGCAGACGACTATGGTCGGACAACCATGAAAAATAAATGGCGGGACTTTGGTGTTGCACATTTAGCACTGAAATAAAAGACACGCCCACAGTTGGACAACCAATCATTTTATTAGTGGTCACGATGTACAACGGATCATCTCCACGTCTTTTGTAAACCCCACATACACGGGATGAGCGGCTTCTTTTGTGCAGAATCAGCGTCAAACTTCATGAGAGAAACACGACGCACTTTCTAAGCTGGTGGCGACTTACTATTTTATCAAAACCAAATATACAATTATCCTGTTCCCGAATTGGACATTTATTTATTTGGAGTAATTTACAATTCTACAGTGTTCATCTTGAACACTGCTTGAAACTAAATAGACAAGTTGAGAAACAGTTTCCTACAAATCAAGGAGAAAATAAAAAGCTTTCTCATCCAAATGATCCGTTAGGGTAACATTAAGCCAACCTCTGAAAAAATCGACATCATTCGTCGTTTTTGTGTGGACACGAAAAACATAGAACACTTTCCCTGGTATATTTGATAGCGAAATCGACATCAAACTGTAAGACCGTCGCTGATTATCTCCTAAAGTATGAGGATCGGTCCTACTGTTAACTAGATTCGCCTTAAGTAGGCGTGACCACAAGACGGCGCCAGCGAGATTCGAAAGCCAACCGTTTAATATAAACCAAAGCAGTTAGCCAATACGCTAGCGAGTTTGCATATTGGCTGCCTCAATACTTCTGAGACTTGCTGTAACAACGATAAAACTCTTCTTAGCTGGCAGCACGACAGTCAAAACATTGAGTTACCATGAACGACAGTGAAATTTAACCACACAGCTACCGAATTACTTGACCTAATTATATACTTCGAGAGAGTTGAACGTATTATTTCAAGGCGACTAATAAACATGGTTCGGTATCAGTGCATGTCAATAATCTCGTTTCGTGTGTAATATACGACTATCAGCATCATAAACAAGCCCATTTGAACAGCGTGATGATATTTACTTGCTGTATAAAACATATACATCTATGAACATATAAACCACAGTTAGTGAGGTCAATTATCAATATGAATACATGTTGGCTGGTGGTTATAGATATCAATGACTGCCATTGCTATGAATTTAAAAACGCTGAGTCGTTATTCAAATGTATATAAAACACCTTTACGTATGTATATATTTTCGTGTATAGACTTTTCATGGAACCGCTACTGTTGAAAATGTAAAATATTATGGGTTATGTTACAACTGAATCATCCTCGTCTCCAAGAAGAACATTCTTTTGCAAGTGTTACGTATTTTTCACCCAACATACTGTTAATGTCAATGATGACGCACGCAAAGCGAAATACACTGTTAGTTTCCACCTAATTGAACGACCTACGTCTCCTAGGTTAGCCTTAATGACCGGTGCCCCCTAACTCCCTAAATATGGACAATAAACTACAATCCTTCTGTGCCACAATGAGCGTTTATTAGGGTAACAATGATATAAATTGACTCTGAATTACCTCGTAACGTACGCTTGACCAACTCCCAGGTTCTTGAATGAAGTTTCTTTTCGTTGTTATTTCACCGTTGTCTCGAAATACAATAGTGCGATATCTTCTAAATGTGGTTGTAAACTATAGGAAATTTCATAATTGCATACATCCTAAAAACAGTAAAATAACATTCATGGTATCATTTCATCTATTAATTAATGCAACATAATTAATATTTAAATGCTCTCTACATGCACACGTCTTGGATACATCGTAAGTAATGTCGATATTATTGCCAAATATCAATTTAAAAATCACGCAATAATACTAACAGAGGTTTCCAAAGTATCTTCGTCAGTAGCGGTAACTTTTACGACTGGAGAACCGATCGCCGTATTTACAGGTATATTCTCTTCGTATGGTCCATTCTTGAAATAGGGCGCATGAAGATTGCTTTGACCTTTTAAACAAAACGATGAAAACAATCATTGTTAAATCAAAAGTTTGGTGCTAATGCCACTAATCGTGTATTAATAAATAACAATTTCATTAAACATAACATAGTTTAATGAAAAAAATCGCTGATTTAATTAAAATAAATAAATAAATAAATAAATAAATAAATAAATAAATAAATAAATAAATAAATAAATAAATAAATAAATAAATAAATAAATAAATAAATAAATAAATAAATAAATAAATAAAACCTACCGAGTACGGATACTTTGAGGTAGGTCATAGAAACGACACTACACACTGTTGACAAATTATAAATATTATTAATAGTAGTATTAATATTATGAGTTGTTTGTTCTTGTTATAGATTTAATTACCTTATAATTTCTAATTCTGACTATACAATATTGAACAACAGGTTTGAGGCGCCGATTGGTGACGATCACTTGTATTCTATTATTCATTAAGTATTTACTACGATCTCGGCGGTAAAATAAAGAAATAATAAAATGTGTATTTACCAATAATATGTAAGATAATTTCCATTTCCGGGAGAGTTGGGCAGCTACTGTAAGCTATTTTGAGGAAATAGAAAAAGATATATGTTGTACAAAATAAACAAATACACAACTTATCTGCTTGCGATTTAAATGTAGTAAGTAAAATTCAGTTTGAGATTATGTGTGCAGAAAAGTACACATTCGATATATGTACTAAAAAAAACAGTGCGCTCGCAGTGGTTGATCTGTACCACCTAGTCGGTTTATATATAATAATACATAAACGAGGAATTGTCCCGGCGAAGTACTTGAGGTCAATCTTCGCAATGGTTAACTCAAATATTTTGCAAGAAACCAACAACTTTAACTTTAAGATATTTGTGAAATTATCATCTAAAATTATTTTTAGTATAAACGTTAACACTCATGACCAAACTACAGTGATTTTGACGCGCAAACGAAGTGTTCAATTTTTTTACTCTCGAGGTAGTGTCCTAATTAATTGAAGGGTGTCGAATGAGTCACCGGTGGTATTTAGTGCAAGCCGCGCCCAGGTCAAAACTCTTACTCGTGATTTTATTGGATTCATTGGATTGTGGAGAAAATAATGTTTACCAACAGAAATCGCGCATGCTCAAAAATAATTTTTATAATTTTGACACGTACATAACAAAAACAACAATTAGGACATCAAACACGAGCCACGTTTAAATAAAATATACCTGCTGCAATAGACAGTGGCGGTGGCACAGTGGGACAGTGGGGCGCTGGTCCCCACGAAAATAGTTCGTGGGCGGTCGTCCCCACGATAAAATAAGGTTTAACACTCTAATAGGTTTAATCTATATTTGCCATTAAAATCCACCGCAAATGTCGGTAAAAATGCACACCGTGCGGTACAACGTAAGAGAAATATACCTAAGTGTACCATCGAATTGTTGCCCCCCAAAATGTAGCGTTTCAGAGGGTCTAGACTTCAAAATTTTCTCGGGGGAGCATGGCCCAGGACCCTTCGGCGCTCGATTTGCTGACATTCACATAAAATCTTTGCCCACAGTGAAAAAAAAGCTGCCACCGCCTCTGATAGATAAAAAAGTACAAATACAAGACATTGTCAGACGGATAAAAGGAGATTGATAACGTTGAGTAATTTGTCAACTTTACCTTAACGGTTGAGACAGTGTATGTTTTGATTAAATACCTCACACGACAAAAATGTGATTATCCACTATTTCGTATGACCATATCAATTCTAACGTAAAATGGGGTATGACTAAGTCATTTAAAAAATTATACGAGTGATAATTTTAGTTTTTATGATAGCGTAAAGATATTCCTACCAACACAAACTCCGTCGTCGTCTCACGTAAAATATATGTGGAATGGCATGTTATAACGCGATGATGACAGAATTACTAGGGAGCAGGACAGGAACCAAATTTATTCAATAAAACTGATTTTTTATTAATTCAAATAATCAAAACACTTGACTGACATGATAATTTATACAAATGTTCCTTATTAGTGAATCGAATGTGTAACTTTGCACACATTGAACACCCAGAAGTTGACTGCTACACTTTTACAAGCTAGCAACGAACAAATGTGTACGCTACCATTGTTCTCATTAAGTAGGACCAGTAGGTAGAATTTCAAAGCTAATGACAGTTTTTAGTTGACATAAATACCAATCCCAGTACCAATATCTACATATTTATGATATTACTCACTTATTTGTTCACATATGTTATGTAAATAAATCGAGCAAAAATACAAATCAATGGAATTGATATTCCGTAATAGAAACATATTTATATTTGTATTAATAACCTTCAGCATGTAAATATATATATCTTTAGACATGGAAAGCGAATTTAAGTAAGATATATTTACTAACTACAACTCTTACCTTTGGAAATGTATCGGTGATGTCTTCCGACTTCGTGTTTACAAGTAATGCGCAACCAAGTGTATTGTGTACTTCCCTGTAGGTAAACGCAGCACACAAGTTTAAGAATAGAGGGCGTGAGGCTCACAATGAGAATAGAATAGAATAGAATAGAATAGAATAGAATAGAATAGAATAGAATAGAATAGAATAGAATAGAATAGAATAGAATAGAATAGAATAGAATAGAAACATTTTTATGATTATGTGCACATTCTCAAAAAAAGTACATTTTTAATACATTGCACACCCAGATGGTGACTGGTCTATGGTTACCTTTTAGCAACGTAGGAACGTGTAAGCTCATGTGATCGTTTTATTATAGAGTCTAATGGTCATAAAAAGTAGTTCAACCTCAATAAGCAGTTTTAATACACTTGTTCATATATTTATTATCGATAACACAATATGACAGATCGCCCTGCCTATGCCCCGGTTTTTATACGGTATAGAGATAATTTTACGACTGATGTGGCACATCTTGCGGCCATGTTTTCACGAGAGAAGTGATGGACGATACAGCAAGGATAAACCGCATCACGAGACAGCTGTGGTATTTTTTCTGACATATTTAAGTTCATGACTCTTTTTTTATTTCTGTAAGTCGAACGTTAAAGGAAACTATTATTACATACAGCCATTTACGCAGAATAAGCAACATATTATGTTTTCGTTTCGAACACATCAGTTAATGCTGCGAGTTAAACATCATTCACCGCTTTGTCGAATTATTATATTGTTCAAACACAGAACGGGGTGTGCAACAAATAACTCACAAATGACTTGCTTTTTATAATCTCCATGATAGAGTAATTATGGTGGCTGGGTTTAAACTTAAACACTTACTCAGAAGATATGGTACCTCCTATAGTTAATATACATACATGAGGAAATGCCCCGGTGAAGTACTTGAGGTCAATCTACGCAATGGTTAACTCAAATATTTGCAAGATACCAACAACTTTAACTTGAAGACATTTGTGAAATTTTCATCTAAAATTATTTTTAGTATAAACGTTAACACTCGTGACTAAACTACAGCGTTTTTGATGCGCAAGCGAAGAGTTCAATGTCTTTCCTCTCGAGGCATGTCTTCATTAATCGAAGGGTATCGAAAGAGGCACCGGCGGTATTTAGTGCAAGCCGCGCCCAGGTTAAAACTCGTACTCGTGATACATATAGGATTGTTGGGAAAATAATACCAACAGAAATCGCGCATGCTCAAAAATAATGTTTATAATTTTGACACGTACATGAGGAAAACAAAAATTGGGACAGCAAACACGAGCCACGTTTGAAAAAATATAATTTCTACAATCGATAAAAAAGTACAAATACAGTTGTACAAATACAAAAGTTGTTGTGCGTCATATAAATAGCCGTTGCCAGACGGATAAAAGGAGTTTGGTAACGTTCAGTAATTTATCCACACAGGGACCATGAATTCTAATTGATACTGTATATGGCAAATCCTTTAACGGTTGAGATGTGTATGTTTTGAATAAATACCTCACACGACAAAAAGGTGACCCGCCGATATGTCGTATGACCATATCAATTTAACGCAAAATGGGATATGACCAAGCCATTTACAAAATTATACGAATGATTATTTTAGTTTTCATGACAGTGTAAAGATATTGCTACCAACACAAACTCCGTCGTCGTCACACGCAAAATATATGTGGAATAACATGTTAAAACGCGATGATGACAGAATTACTAGAGGGCAGGAACAGGAACCAAAATTATGCGATAAAACTGAATTTTTATTAATTCAAATAATCCAAGCACTTATAATTAAACATAATAATGTACACAAATGTTCCTTATTAGTGAATCGTATGTGTAACCATGCACACATTGAACACCAAGGAGTTGACTGCTACACCTTTACAAGCTAGCAACGAACAAATGTGTACGCTACCATTGTTCTCATTAAGTAGGACGCAGTAGGTAGAATTTCAAAACTAATAACAGTTTTTAGTTGACATAAATACCAATCCCAGTACCAATATCTACATAGTTATGATATTACTCACTTATTTGTTCACTTATGTTATGTGAATAAATCGAGCAAAAATATAAATCAATGGAATTGATATTCCTTAATAAGAATATATTTATATGTTTGTATTGATAACCTTCAGCATATGAATATATCTAGGTTAAGGTAGAGATGCAGGTTCGTGAGCATTTTTGTTTTTGCTTTTTATAATCCAAACAGTCTTGGCTATAGACTGTTAACATTTTGTAGAATTATAAATAGTGGAAGATACTCAAAAAGCGATTTAAAAATATAGATAACAGGTGCAAAGATTAACTCTTTTGAATGCTTAAAAAGATTTAGCAAGGCTGTACATAAATAATAAAAAAGAAACATTGTGAAAAAAAAGAAATGACGGGGTCTCCATATTATGCACTATATTTAACTTTTAACAAAACGATAATACATTTAAATTTAGAACAGTTACAGCCATTTTAATTATGAGCATTAGCAAACTTCTTACTGAGTGAATTGTTATGCAAATTAGCAGTTATCTCAGCTTTTTTTCAGTGCACATCCCAGAACTTTAAAAAAAATAGGTCCTAGACACTTTGACCTTTTGTTTTGAAATTTTCACAATTGATTGACAATGTGTTAACGCCGTCGGGGCATTGTCTTTAGTTGAACAGTGTCACAGCAACAGACAACTATCCCGAGTGTTAATTTATGCATAAACTTGAAGTAGTGAAATGTGAGCTGCTGCCCTGCAAAATTGACAACTGGTAGACAGTTTTCAAGACGGCATTTTCTTCATAGTAAACAGATGTACCCATAAACGAATTTTAACAGGAACAGAAGCATGGTTTAGAAGCTATTTTTTTAAAATCACTTTTGACCAAAAAAACACATTTTTGTGCATATTTCAAACTACAGTGTCCATAAAAAAATACAAAAAAAAAAAAAATTAAAATTCATACAATAAGCTTTCCGAAAATATATAGTTTTGTGGACAAGGGAGGTCATCTTGGTTTCCTAATTAACTAATTAAAATACCTGTCAGGTAAACTACATCTCTACCTTAATACGATGGAAAGCGAATGTATGTAAGATATATTTACTTACTTACTATAATTCTTACCTTTGCAAATGTATCGGTGATGTCTTCCGACTACGTATTTACAAGTAATGCGCAACCAGGTGTATTGTGTACGTACTTCCGTGTAGGTAAACACAGCATAGTAGATTAGAGGGCGTGAGTGTAATTAAGAGACCAATAAATTCCTGACATATTTACGAATATATTTTTAACATTGAATGTTTTTCTCTCGTTCGGAAGTTAAAATCCGAACAAAAGGGTTAAATACATAGAACAGAATTGAATAGATGACACACATTTTCATGATTATGGGCACATTCTCCACAAAAGTACATTTTCAATACATTGAACACCCAGAAGGTGACCTATGGTAACCTTTTAGCAACGTGTAAGCTCATGCGATCGTTTTATTACAGAGGGTGTAACGGTCATAAAAAGTAGTTTAACCTAAATAAGCAGTTTTAATACCCTTGTTCATATATTTATTATCGATAACACAATATGACAGAGCGCCTTGCTCTTGCCTGGCTGTTTATGGGGTATAGAGGTAATATTTATTAGTAATGTAGCACATCTTACGGCCATGTTTTCACGAAATAAGTGAGTGACGATACAGCAAGGATAAACTACATCACAAGAGACAGCTGTGGTATATTTTCTGACATATTTAAGCAATAATCCCCCGCCAAAGTCGGGTATACCACGAGATATTGCACAATTCACGACATATATTCAAGAGCCGCAGGCGGGGGTTATTGTTATTATATTATACCAGTATATTAACAATTTGATAAAACTAGTGAAATAAGAGTTACTTGCATCTACTATAAGATCGTGATTATGGCCCTTGAAGATGAATATTTATAAGAATAGTATGTGGTTGTACGCTGAATGCATGCACAAATTGCATAGGCAACAAAGTTCAAATTGAATACAAACTAATTTTTATTCCGTATGAAAAAGAAACGTATCCACAGTGAATAAAGCAGCATGAACACAACAACTAGCATAACAAAAGATTACCTTTTTTACCTTTTACTGACTGCGTCAATGCCATTGAAATACAGGGTCGTGTACAGTTTGGATCATTAAAACAACGGATTTTCCACGTTTTCATTCCGTTTATTGTACAATTTGAATTGTAATTTTAGCCTTGAAAGTAAAGTAGTGAAATAAACCGGTTTGGTGACTCATCATACTACTTGTAACTGTGGATATTTGACGTTTAGCGGTACTTGGTTCGACCGAAATTTGAGACGCGGCGGGACGCGGTGTATCATGTACGGCGACCGGCACGGCGATCTCTGTCCCAACACCTGACCTGGATACCTTTGGTATAACCAAAATTGTGTGACAGTTTGACTGACAAGTTTTGTTGTCGTTCAGGGGTAAGTTTGATGGTGTAAGATCGGATTCTCGCATCGTTTTGTGACACGTACATTATATGCCTTGTCTCAACTCCGGCCGAAAGAAAGACTTTGCACGTCGTCGCTCTAATGCAGTGGTTGGTGTACACTCGGCACAAATCTGTAGCTTTCGAAATAACCTTCATCATCTCCTGTAATTTATTTACCCATAGTGAAGAATTACGATACCATATATCGTCAACGAATTCTTCGTTGTCCCATGTTCTTTGAAACGGATGGCAATTACCCGGGTGCAATTTCACTGCGATTTTGTCAGCTTGAATTCGAACGCCGCTACGGGACACCAGTTGTTATTGGTGGCATACATTTTTGCCTGTGACTCGTAGTTTTTTGCATTTTTTTTTCCTTCAATCCCTAAATCTCATCTAGTACATAAAGATTATGTTTTTTTTTCTCAAAGTCACAGCACGGAAAACACAGCGTTTTGGCGTTCGTTTAGGCACCTCACGATGTTGAGCGACGGTGGTTTGGGTTTGCGTAGCGAACGATAATCACCCAACGACGGACTCTGAAAACTTGGATCCCACCATTAACAAAAAGCAATATTATGGTTATATAATTTTTCAGATGTTTTTAATTCGGTATTTTTTTCAATATTTTTTTTCAAAATTCAACCACTATATTTCCCTAAAAATCAAATACTACCGGTATTATGTATTTCCGTATTAAACCTGTAGTCAATTCATATTCACGGGCCACTTGGTTTAGCCGTGCATTATCAGCAAATATACCATTAATTGCATATGCAAATTTTGTGTTTGGACAAATCAATGGGTTAACAACATCAATTTACTGGTATAATATAATTAAGTTCAGGTCTCTTTTTTATTTCTTTAAGTTGAACGTTAAAAGAAACTATGCTTACGTACAACAATGTACTCAGATACTATGTTTTGGTTTCGAACACATGAGTTAATACTGCGAGTTAAATTTCATTCACCACTGTGTCGATTTATTATATTTTTCACTCACTCATAAATGACTTGCTATTTATAATGGCCATGATAGAGTATAAATGATTGATGGATGTAAACCAGCACTGACTGTATTTCGCCTGACGCAGATTATGGAATGACATGGTAAAACACGATAATATAAGGAACAGTGCAAGCTGGAATAAAATTTAATTATTTTTACTTTTTAATTCCTAGTTCAGCCACATGTATTATGTAAATTGGACAAAGTTACATATAAATAAATAAAATAAATAATGTTTGGAACATGGAAACGCGAATATAGCCGATATATATTATCATGGTACAATCCTTTTTGAAATGTGTCGATGATATTTTCCAAACACGTGATCCAGCCAGCGTGACAAACTGTATAGTCAAATTCTTTACACTTGAGGATGTGTGTCAATACAAAAACAAATGATTCAGAAATGTGTCGCTGATGGGGCTGTTGTGTAGCATAGGTGGGGTATACATCATTTGAACTAGTCTTGTCAGATTGCTATTCTACACCTTGCATGCCACATATACATGTTTTGTTGTTGTTGATACAAAATATGCATGTTATCCAGAGTCAGGATCTGTATAATTCAATCTGACACCAATGAGCAATATCCCTAATTTATTAGCATGATTGCAAATTTCTGCCTTACATGCGTATTCAAAAATTGGTTTACCATACACAACTTTGCTATTTATGTTGCCTGTAATGTCCCCATAATTAAACAAAATTATGTTAATATTGGCACAGTTTGTATGATCCATACTTAATTTACATATTTAGGTTAATCGTTCTAATCGCTTGGTATCCAGGATTATAATTGTCAATGTACTAAAAACATCATGGAATTCTAGAATAGGTTTTGAGATATTTTTGTTTTATCGTCATGAAATTTGTTTACGAATTACACAAAATAGAACATGTAAATAAAGTATTTACGTTATACTGGTCTCAACACCAATATGTTATGTGTTGAATTCATCGTAATTTTCTGCATCAAGATACCCAGTTTGTAAGAATTGTGTTCATAATGTGATTAATTATGTTGGAAATCATTAGCAGCAGAAATAAATTGTTTTTGCAGAAATGAAACAAATTAATATTTTTGTCAAATTTGTACACAATAATTACGGGTTCCCTAAAGTTAATTACCAATAAAAAATGTCATGTCGTTTTAAATGAATCAAGTGGATTTCATATAATTATGACTTTCTCCATTCGTAGACTATCGACAGTCTGCAGGCTTAATTTGTTAGGCATTTGCTAGAAATGCCGCAGGCATTTCAGCGGTGGCCAGGGGGCTGTTAACGCTTGTAAACTCCTTCACGCGACATTACGTGGTTTTCCACCGGTGCATGCATAATCTGCTCAGTACCGGTGGTTGGCTGGTTTCCGCCTCGAGTGTCATGGCGTACCAATCCACAAGAGGCCGGTAACTAGTAACGAATCAGGCATTCGTCCATCACTTTCTCGTTGCTTGTTCTATTTCCCTTGGTTACTGGACGTCAGCGTTTACGCTCGCGGCCCTAGAGCGAATAAAAATGTGTTTCTCTTGTTATAAATTGGTACAGAAACATCTCAGATATGAAGTCTAAACAAGCAGAGTCATGTGCCTTTTGGCCGGAATCCCGGCCAGTGGAACAATTCACCTTTCCACAACCAGCGCGTTCACTCAGCTATTATTGGCAGCTATTTTGTCCGATAAGTTGCCGCGTCGGAAGTTCGCGCAAAGTTTGAGAGATATATTTTTTGTAGTAGCGTGTGCCGATTATTATGATGGTCAAACGTTGTGCCTGTGGCCAGTGTAAATCTGACACTAGATATCTGGACCAAAATTCCGATATTGTATTCTTCCCATTCCTGAAACCCAAAACCCAGTACGACAAATGTCTGAATGTAAACAATCTCGATAGACACAAGTACGTGTGTTCCAAGGCGAGTCATACGTCATTAATATCGAAACAAATATTAGCATGTTTTGTTACGAAAGCCCTGGATGGTGTTGTCTAATTTCGCAGAAATGTGTTGTAGCGCACACGTAGCGTCGGCTCACACTGATGTTTCATCATGAATTCCCGGTTTGTTTTGATTATTTATTGAAGCATTCAAATATGACAGAAGGGCTACACCCGACCATCGATTGTATTTAGGTACCTGTAGCCGTAATAACTTCAACGTCTGCTCACTTGACATTAACTATCGTGAACGGCGTTGCTAGGTGAAACATATTTTGTCCCTTTCACAATATCATATAGACAGTTTATTTCAGCGGGCGTAATACCTTCGTTATTATTTTTACCTCTATGGTTTTACGATTTTCCGTTTACAGTAAGTACTAACAGCACTTTAAAGTACTTTGTGTGGTTTGCATTCATATAACATTTCATGGAAAGCCAGGGACCAAGTAATACATGCTGGAATCCGATGGCAGCTGATGGGAGAATTAAAACTGCAAAAAAGCCAGCCAAGAAATGGCGTAGTACTGAGAAAGTGTATTGAATGATTATACAGGTGGGCAATATATCGTAAATAAACATTTTTATATTTGTAAAATATGCAGTGTACCGTTTTTGAAAGAATTTTCAGTTGGGAATTCAGTGTACTGGATTAAGGCAAGGAAAAAACAACATAATTGTTAAGTGCAGTTGACACTTTATTTATTATTGATGAAAATATTTGATAAATTTATGTACTTTTGCTAGGGACCATACATGTGTAATATTTTGCAGTATTCATACATTGTTTACAGTTCTCATTGTAAATCTCCCCTTACTTGTTGCAATTCAGTGCAAACAAAAGCAACCAAGATTGTTATGCAATAGAAGTGAACACTGAGAACAGCTGTCAAACTGATGAGTTGTGTAAGTTTTATGTGACTTTATTTAACATTATTTACACATTATGTAGAATGATGGCCATTTCTATGCATTAAATATGGTTTGACATGATCACTAAAAAACCTAGCTAGTTTAGATAGTAATTCTAGCATATAAAGGATGTCTGGTTCAATGTTTTCTACATGAATACACTGTATACAACAAAATCACAGAATTCTGCCCCCGTAACCTAAAGCTGTCTCTGAACTAGCTAGTATTGATGGCTGTGATCTAGAGACAATGTAGCATCTTCCTTTTTTCTTAGCATAAAATTGGGTAAATTCATTGCTGCTTGCTCTAAGGTAATACGTCTTGCACTGTATGGACACTTAATCTCAATTAGTCCACACTTCCCATCACAACACACTTTTCCATCAGGAGATGCACCAAGGAAGGAACATTCTGGGTTGATGACTAAACCGCAGTTATGGATGTGCCTTGATGGGAACATGTCAAGATATTTTGCTTTAGCTTTTGACTCATTACGTTTACCATATTCTAAGGATGTTGCAGAGAATTTTTTTATTTGTGAATAAATCATTAAGAAATGCTGTGGATGGTAGTGATTTTCTTTTCATTAACGACCAACGTTTGATGCTGTGAGACGTTTTTCGCTAGCTTCAAACCACTTTTCACAGCTTGATTGGTCTTTATTTCGAGACTTGAGAGGCAAGATACTTCATAGACTTTATTGATGTGTAAAAACTCTTGTGGTAGTCTGACGACAGCTGTTCTTAAGAAATGTGTTGGTCCACACCCACTTCCATGTGAAATTTCAGTGAGACAACTTTCATCAGCTACAAAAAAGATTATTGAGTGTAAATTAGTTATAAAAAAAAGAATCTGTTATTTCTCAAAATGAAGAAACAATCAAATGTCTAAAGGAGAAATTACATAGTTGTAAATTTGGTGTACAAGCAGTGCGAAAAAAAACAGGAAAAAGTCAAAGGGATGATGAGATATTACACTGGTATTACATATGTTAGATTTTTAGCACATTTTTCATTTCTTTTGTCAGAAGGAATGAAACTGACATATGAAAAGACTAGGTCTGACATTACAAATATGCCCACAAAGGATTGTCTTTTTAATGTCTTATTCGTTTACGACACAATTTTGGACTAAAAGACATAGCCATGAGATTTGGTATTTCACTGCAATCATCTGGAGATGTATTTATTACATGGGTTGATCATATGTTTGGTAAATTTGGTCAGATTGGTATTTGGCCACATCGGAATTTTAGAATTGCTAATATGCCTGATGATTTCAACAAAGAATTCCCAACCAGTTTAATTATTATTTATGGTACTGTCATGAATTTGTTTTCGCGTATCTGTTGATCGACTTAATTAGCTGATTATTAGCGAATTGCTGTGTTATGTCTGTCATCGTTTAGGCCTATTTGAAGTTTTGGACGGAACTTGGCTCAGTGATTTGGAACTAATTACCAGATAACCGCCGCTTTTTAGACTACTCATTTTGACAGTTTATATCCGTAGTTATTAATGTAGTGAACGATTAATCAAAAGATATGACGTATTCAGTACTTAGTGTGATTGGCTTTATGATTGAAGGTTACGCCCTAGAGTCTTTTTACTGCTTTGTAATTGGTTAGAGTTTTGAAAATGAATAAAGAGAGTTTGAGTTGGTCTTGGCGAATACTCCACGGAGAAGAAGAGAAGAGAGAGTGCAGTCCTGGAGAGTCCGAGAGAGTCCAGGGGCGAGCCTTGAGGCAGTCCAGTCTTGGGCGAGTCTTGGTTCAGCCTTGTGAGAGTCTTGGGGACTTTTCCCCAGGGCGCTGTGTCTTATAGAGTGCTCCAAAAGATCGACTGGGACGAGAGTTGAAACGTATTTCGTTGTGTGGGTCTTATTTGACTGTAAAGTTAAAGTGACTTTCCCGATCCCGTACCTCAAGGGGACGAGATATAAAGACGAGACGAGTTTCCCCCCTGGCAAGTGTGGAGAACCCCGAGAGAAGAGTTTTCCCCCTGATAGTACTGAATTTAAAACACAAAAACCATGTGCACTTGCACTTCAGATTAAGATGTACAGTGGTTATAAGTCAAGTACATCACTGAAGGCATTAATAGGATGTGATCCTAGGGGATCTGTTATTTTTGTGTCAGAACTTTTCACTGGATCCAACTGTGATCCACAGTGGATTTTTCTCACTGCTTAAATCAATAATCGGATATATCCATGAGGGAGGTGCTGTTATGGGAGACAGGGGGTTCGCTATTGAGAATGAATTGAAAGCTCTTGGTTTAAGACTCAATATTCCACAATTTGAATCATCTTCAAAACAAGTGTTTGTTACTGAGATTAAAATAACTCAACAAATTACAAAGCATAGGATCCACATAGAAAAAGTTATAGGTAAAGTAAAAAACTACAAAATTATGGTACAGATAATACCAAATGTACTTTTCAAAAACATTAACAAAATCTGGTCTGTTTGCCGTGTCCTTACTTTATTTAAAATTGTCTTTGTAAATGATGAAGATAAATAAATAATTTGTATATAGAGCGTGCTTGTATGTTATTTTAAAACAATTGTGAATATTGTACTGATTTACAGCTTGTACAACCAACCTGATAAGATAATAATGATCCCAGATGCACTTGACCTTGTGGAGTGTTACTGGTGTGTTGTTTGATACCATGTATGGAAGTCTGCAGAATATAATAAAATACACAAACATTTTTTTAATTTAAAAACTAAAAAGTAATGGCTCTGTATGTATATCTTTTTCCAATTTTCACTTCTGTAGGTGTTGTATTTACCCACACTGCTTCAATTAGTGACAATCAACACTTACTTTGCATCTGTGTCCATCTGGCAAACCACTGGTTTTCTCTTTCTCTGTTCAGATGGTTTAGCTACAATTACATGATTGATGGGTGCTGCACTGATCGTGGGACCTCTTGGAACATGCCTTTGCTGCGGAGCACTGGTTCTCATGGAACCCTTGACAAATTGTGCAGCTCAAACCCTTGTAAAGATTTAACTAAACCAATAACATGTGAGCATTGTCCACTCAAGCTGAAATAAAAAAACATGCATTACTTTAGGCCATGGACAATACAAACTACACTTAAAGTGAGAATAAATAAAAACACAACATAATTTAGTGCAAATTCGATGGCTATACTCACGATTTCAATACCGGCAAATTTAAAGATTACTCACAAATGTACGGCAAAAAAAAAGAAAAAAAAAACTTACCCAGCCTTTACAAGAACAGTGGGAAGTCGCAAGTCTTCTGTCGGAACATATGTCCATGGTGATTTTATGCGGAGGCTTCAATTTTGACATAGACCTCCAACATCGCGCACTGACTGAACCTTCGTTGTTTACCCTGATGTTGTGCACATAACCTTTGCACGAAATAATTCAACCCTTTTTCTTGGGCCTTCTTAGACACATTTTCCCAGTTAGCAATATATATGATGGAAATATCATTTGGTACACGAACAAGGCTGTCTGTAAATAGATGAAGCTGTCTGCTTTCTCCCTCGCCCGCCATAGCCGATAAGTTTACATTAATGTCGGACGTAGCAACTGTAACTGAGGGAGCGTGGCTTAGATCGCCGTAGTAGAAAGGTGAATATGGCGATGTTACAAGTTACCTGCGTTCTACCTGCCGTTCGCAGCGAATACCGGTGAAAAACACGTAATGTCGCGTGAGGGCGTTTACAAGCGTTAACAGCCCTTAGGAAATGCCTGATTTAATATATGAAAAAATTGGGCCTGGGGACTGTCGACAGCCTATCCATTCGCACAATGTCAAAATATCGGCCATGTAATACCTGATGTATGTGCAGTTCAGTTCAATTTACTATAAGAAAGTTTTAACTAGACATTTGTAAAATTGAATTCTTCAAAAGGCTAGCCTTTTTGGAACGAAACTAGACAATACCTGCTCAAACTACAAAGTACAGTCTACCTCTCGGCCTGTAATTATTTTTTACATATGTTCTCATTTATCTCACTATTTGGTCAATTTTGCGTCGAGTGTTATACAATTCATAGTCAATAAATGTACAATATATAGGTGATTTCCTGAATGTTTTCTATTTTAATTATAATGTATGTGCGCATATATCAGATGTTGTTGGTGTCCAAGCATCTTTCTGAAAAAATAAACTAATGCTATATATATCTGGTTTTAATTGTGAAAAACAACAAATCACAAAAACTATAATATTCAACATTACATTGTAATAACCCTGCATTATATACATACTCTGATTGAAGGTTAAGGTAGCGGGACTATTATTTGCATACTTGTTTTCATCTTCTAATTGTGACTAAATGACTACAAATAGTCCCGGGAAAGTATATATTTTTAGAATCGCCACATTTGAAGCTTTTCACAAGTGTATTTTGCATGCCGGTATCTGCATTATACGACGTGTTACTCAATCAAAGGTGAACAATTACTTTTTCGGTAAAAAAAATAATTACGCATTTATGCTGGCGATAAGAAGTATTTTTTTCACTTTTCCTAGTTGTTCAATAGTCTGGTAAATTGAATGTGTCTGGTCAGTTTTATTCAAGCAACGCGTTTTAAAAAAGAGTGTGCTGAATTTCAATTACTGTTTTAGTCGCATTGCTCCCAACTCAAACCACAACTCGTTTGTAAATAATCGATGAAATAGTTTGTCTGGACACATTTAAGTTCCTCTCACTGTCACCTTAAAGCTGTGAAAAGTTGGTGTTAATCCGACGACAATAAGTATACGTTATTTTTTGTTAAAGACCTTGTATTTTGAAAAACATAAACTCCTAGAAAACGTCCATGAAGTAACAGCAAAGATTTTCAAACTTGTTTATCGGCACAATCAATTTGTTTTCCCATCAAGGTCTGTTTTAACATGTGTAGGGACATCCAAATGTGTAAGGCTATTGGAAACCAAAAAAATAAAGGAATGGGATAGCGATAATTGGATAAATTCGGCATATGAAAACACTAAAATCAATGATTTTTTTTTCAGTGGCTGTATGACCTTGTGTCTGACACATTCATATGCAAATGACTAATCTGTGAAACAAACAGGGGCGGAGACAAACCACTCAAATGTTTGGAAACACTCATTGTGTGTCAGATAGCTACTGATAACACATCCTAACATTGCTTTGTCTTGAGTTTATCTTTGAAACTTATAGGCACACATATTAAACCTGTGTTGTTGATTTTGGAAAACACTACTGAGGCTGCCTTGCTTCCCTTCAGAAAATCTACATTTTAACCAACTTACATGACATTCTATGTTATGTTGACTTTATCACATGAAAGTTTATAGTGCATTTCATCAATTAATAAATAAATGTGAAAATCGTAACTTTCAACACAAATAATAGTCTCGCTACCTTAAATGTAATTCAAATTTTGTTATATTATATTTCAATAAATATATTATGGTCTATAAACTGATAGATGGGGTAGCAGCGTGGAAATGTTGATCATCATGATATTGGATCAATAGTGACGTCATAACGCGTGTAAACTACATTGTTTTTTTATACACATTTCAAACACGCACTGTACGACGACAATCTACTTTTGGGAGGTTCACCAGAAAAGGTCTTCTCACGCAGTCACGTGCTCCACGGGAACATGGTCGTAATATGACAGAATCCCACATTCTCCGTGGCTTTCGTTTCGTATGGAATTTATTTTCATGAGTGATGCGGTGTATCCTGCAGCAGTGAGTGTCCAGACTCACAGGGCGACTCCAAATATGGTTCATGATCCACGTAGTATATATTAATTGGATTCAACAACTTCAATATCGAAGTCTGGCGTCCAAAGGAAAAGTACACGTTACAGTTGTGAAGGTGTAGTTTTTATTTCATTCACCTTAGTACCCAACGCTGTCGGTCGCGGTATTATGTTTACAACTCGCCGAGACGCTACATTCGTCGGGAAATTCATGTTCCGGACATTTGTAATCTCACATTTTCTCTCCCTCTCGTCGTATCGTTTTTGAGCTTGCTGTGGTAATAGTGCACTCTCGTCCTTATGTGCATAATTGTACTGAATTGATACCTGTCAGTCAAATTACCTAGGTCTTGTGATACACGAATGGTGTAAAATCCTCGATTATTTTTGGGGTGTTTCTTGTTAATATTTCGGCCTTATACCCGACTCCATGAACTAGTATTACCCAGTCATGACCTTTTTCGAGTAATTTAATGTATCATGCAAGTAATATATCAAACAGTTCAGCAACAAACAACGAAGCTGCAAGATGGTAAGTTTATAATAAATGTTATAGCAAACGATACGTGTACTGTTTTTTTGTTTGTTTATTGACACATATGCTCGTAATTCCCGCGTTTGCCATTAATTTAATAAAGAAATTCGAAAGAAATGCTCAATTTGTTGTCAATCGGAATTATGTTGTTTATGAGATGCAGGGTTTCTGATGGCAGATTTGTATTTATAATTATATTTGTCTAATTTTTATTTTCAATCGAAATTTCTTTTTAAAATGAGTTGTGTGCAATAACAATGCTTGTTGTGAAATGTTAAATGCGGGTTCTAGAATTTATAACTGCCTCAATGCGAAAAACCTGCAAATTTTGTTGTGAAAAGGCATTAGGTTGCTTATTCTCTGTGATTTTGTAAACACACTTTCTAACTTGACTGGTGCCATCTATGCATGATGAGGGGATGTTGTATGTGCGTAAATTTTTTTATAAATTGTATGTTGTGACCAATTTTGTTAAGACAGCCTGTCTAACTTTGGGTCAAGTGAGATTTTAAAATTATTTGCTGTTGAAAGATAATAAATTGTCTATTTTTAGTGGCTCTATAAACAAATTATATCATGTGACGGTGAAGGAGGTTAATTTGTTCCTAAAAATAACTCTAATTTGTTGTCCAATACGGCATTTAGTTGTTGATTCTTTTTTTTAAACAAACTATGTTTGCTAAATCCGCAAGATTGTATGATATGATATGATATGTAACTATCTAATTTTTTTAATATGATATGTGACTATCTAATTTTTTTTATATGATATGATATGTGACTATCTATTTTTTAAGCTGTATTAGGCACATATTACATCATGCGACGATCTTTAAACAAGCGGATTGTTCGATCGTAACTCTTAAATGTAGGTACACAATTAGGCTCGTAACGACACGATCGTAATCACGATACATGAGCGCTTACATTCATATTGCTATTGTCCTGATTTTTTTTCTTATCGTTATTCTTATTTTTGCTTGTAAATTGATGTTGCCTGTAATTGTAAAACCGTTCTAAATGCTATTGGCGAATTCGTTTTTAGGGGGGGTGGGGTGTAATGATAACACATAGAATGTAGATTCCGTTTAGTGCAAGAGGTCGTGTATAAATATCCAAGAAAAAATGTAAATGTCAATGGAATACACTGTGACGAGTCGTAAAGTAAGTTTAGTTTGGTACAATTGTTTTTCAGGACGGGAAACGAAAATGTCTTGAAGGATAAGTGTGACGTCACGGTGAAGGATGATGTGTATTTCTGGCTGACATTTGATGAGCATCTACCTACGAGACAGTTTCTTATAATCACAATATAACAATGTAACTATGTTTTATTCTGGACTACGTATTTTTATATTACGACAAATATATCCAGTAACATCAACCATAAATCTCACATAACTGTGACTCAAGTAACATTCAAGATATGAAATGTCTCTATCGTACAGTAATATGTAATAAAGAATCGATGCCCTGTATCAACTCGCAGCCAATAATATTGTCCGCATAAACATTATTTATTATAAAACAATGTTCGCTCGTCAAAATATATAATAGATCGCATAGAAAGTTTATAATTATGAGCGTTAACGCTGTGGACAATACTTAATAAACTAAATCAGTGGAAACCAGATATCATGTTGATATATTTTTCGTTCAAATTGCATGTCAAAATTATACGGACATTATCTGGGCACAACTAGTTTAAAATAATAATTTAGCCAGGGAAACCGAAACGGAAACGTTGTGAAAATAATCCAGAATAAAACGACTTCGAGCTCTAATAAACTGTCACCACTCGCCATAAAGCCGTGTCGAGACAGTTTATAATGAAAAATGTGACTGTGATGATGAAGTTTGCCAATAACAAGAGGCATATTATATATCTCGGTCTCCGTCGACTGCGTCAATGTCAATGTTTCGAGGTCACAGCATAGAAGCGCCTAACGATTTAAATCTGGCTGCTAGAATTTAGAAGAAATATCAAGTCGACATATGTTGTTTAGAATTCTGAAAAATCACAAAATGCTGCTACGAGTTTTTATACTGTGTCTGGGTACAGTAGAAGTACAGTAGAAACAACACACACAAGAATTTTGTAATTTACTGACGTGAACATTATCCGCAAATCTCATGCTTTTAAAAAAGTCAATGTTTTAAATAAATGTCTTATAATTCTCGGTTAATCGGTACTTTCAGTCAAAACTCGCTATCATTTAAAACAAAAACTTAGCAAAGACGCCTTCAACCCATGTCCCATTCCTCCACACGGTAAATTCGAACAACCAATAAGGTTTACATAATACCGGGTAAACATCAAAAATTCCCGAAATTCAATGAATATAAGGTGATAAAAAACCTTGTGAAACACTTGTTATGAACAGACGTCTTCGTTTCCACGACCTGGGATCGAGCTTGGCTGATAACACTTACACTTAGGGATACAAGATTCGACCCAAATGAATACACATAAGTTCAGTAGAAATAGTGCAGCCTTATTCTCCCATTTCTCTCCTTATCTCACTCTCCCTTTCTTTCCTGCTTTATACACCCATTTCCTCCCTTCTCTCCCTCTCATTACAAAAGGATACAGACTCTCTATCTTAAAACCTCTTTTTCATAATTGTCAATTACTGTGTTGTTTTTAGAATAGTTCCCATACTTTTCGACTTTAGTTATATTGATTTGAGAGGCACTTCTATAACGTTTTAAAATATTTTATAAATAGAAGTGGTGTGCCCACGTATGTATTTCTCCATAATCGCAAACATTTGTTCCTGATAAACAAAATTATATATAACTTGGTATTGTTTTGAAATTTTTTCCACTTGAACTAGGAGACAGTTCGAATTTGTTATAGAAGGAATGTGTTATGATAGCGACTTCACGCACATTCGGTTCTCACGTCGTTGCACTATTGTATAGAATAACCAACTTGCATGTTTAGGGTGGAGAGTATAAACATATATTACAGGAATTTGATAGTACGTTTGTTTACTCCTGATATTTAGTGTTTAGCTTTAACCGTGAGACACATCCCTGGTAATTACTTGATCGTGCCAACGACTGAAGCGATTGGCTGGTCGCATGAGAGAGAAGGGGGAGAGAGGGAGAAGAATATGAGAAGGATAAAAATGGGAAAAATAAAGCTGGATAGATCTGTAATGAAATTATGTGTATATTCCATGGGGTCTAATCCGGCATCTCCACGCGTAAGTCATCCGCAGCTCGCCGGAGTCCCGGGTCTTCGAAGATCATGTTCATAGCACGTGGTTGAGTCCCGTATTACTTCAACGTTGAGGCTCCTTTTTATAACACACTACTAAAACAATGGTAAGTCAAGTTAACCAGTCAACGCTAATACATATGCTACAATACACAAAAAAGGATTCCTACTTTAGCACAACAAAACTAACGACATCAACCGTCATTCCTGAACAAATGTTAAAACATAGAAACATTTTACAAAACTGATCAATTACTAACATTTATTGATTTATGAAATGTATACATCCGCACTCGTTTCTTAAATACAACAATGCATTTAGATCTAACACACAAATTATCATCAAGACGTAAAACTTCAAAGACACCAGCAACTCGTATTTCTGAAAAAAATCCAAAACTAACAATGACGACGATAATTATCAGTACAACGGGGTGTCAAAATTGTAAATCTTAGCACAGGCAAATACAAGTTATATACAATGACAAAATCCTAATGTAATTAGTGGGAAATATTATTCATGCGCACGATAAAACAATATGGCCAAAAAGCAAGATGAAGATAATCTGTAGTTGCTGTTCCGATCACTAATTGAATTGTCATGTATTGCTGCATATGTATGTACCAAATGTTAAAGGGGAACCGCTCAATCCCTTGGATTGCACCAAGTGCTCATGGGTAATTAACGTCGCCTCTGTCCACTGAGTAAATGAATGCTTATCTTTCCCCCTGTACCGCTAATCCCACAAAACAACAACTATAAACATCTTAAGAACGGATTACAATTTACTTGTTTAAATATAACATAGCAATTGAATTTAAAACACATACAGAGCAGTCTTCATGTGCAATGAATTGAAACATCGCGTGCTCCGTAATTTATACATGTCGGAAAAATATGACGCGGAACTAATTCAAGTTGATAATGGCCAACAAGAAAAGGCAGCAGTCTACCGGGTATACACGACCAGATTGTTGCTAAACGGTCTCGAAGAAAATCCGCCGACTCAAGTTTATTTGTCTGTTGCCGCTGCGTCGGCCTGTTGACGGTACTGATCTCGTTTACAGTAAACCTGAGAACGAAACTTCCTATGCACATTCTGTATACATACTACTCCTCCAGACTGCTAATATAACAAGTGTGAAAACACGAAGTCAAGGACTTCGGTTTTCATATTTCCGTCACAAATCGGTGAACAGAATGTGTATTTACTATTACCCTCACATTTCCATATAATATTGACTAATTGGTAAAGGCGACAATAACAATGTTTACTGTATATTATAAGTAAATGACAAAATCATTAGTAAAGAAAACTCGCCGCGGCATCACGAGCTTATATTGTAACCTGTTTACGACACTCGTGTGGAAAATCAAAATGTACAGCCTTGTCTTCCGTGAAGCCTAACCCGTATGTACACGGGTGGTACCGGCTTGTATCTCGTGTGAGATTTGAGTTCTTGTGATCTGGTGGGTGAACGTCGGGTTGACTTTACAGTCAAAATCAAATGAGCGGTGAGGGGGAGAGGCAAAGCTGGCTGGGTGACGGTCAAAGTCTGTGCAACAACAACGCCGCTGCCAGACGTGGATTGTATTAAAAACACTGGACAATGTTTGATAGACGCAATGCATGGAAAGATGGGTGATACGTCCAGCGTAAACAAAACCTGATGCGTGTTGAAGGCATGAACGAAAACGATCTATTGAAAAAATTATGAATTGGAACTGCCTGTCTGGGCGCCGTACAGAAACAAAAACCAGGTTGTTCATGCATTTCAAGCATGGCGTATTTACTTCTTGTACTATGTAATGTGTGCTGTGGAAACATCTGATTTCGCGGTTTTGAGCTGTCGAAGTATTTAGCGAAAAATAAAACAAATGGTAACACCATACGAAGCAGTCAGGCCAAAGTCTTGTTGATATCCGAAACTTGGAACCTCTAACAGAACGGTTATTTCCTGTACGCCTACCAGTATTACACAACTACCATTTGCAGCTCATTGCAGTCTAACACTTATTCACTGTACCCCTTCCTTTTTCCAGACTGTCTAGAAAGTTATCCAAAAAGTTTCACCCCTTAGAAAACACATGCAAATGCTCGACACCAGATAGGTCAAATGGCTAATCAGCCAATCAAAATACTCGGTGATGCCAACGTGTTCAAATACCAACACGGAGGAGATTTGCCGATGTTCCAGCACGATCTTTTACCTCTGGTTTTGATGGGAAGACGGCACGTTTTTTTTAAAAATCAAAAAATTAGTTGTTTTCGATGATAAACTGACCATTTGAAGACTAATTTAACATTTTTACGGTGATAACAGCTCATTGTTGAAGCGAAGCTTTACCTATTCACGCTAACCACAATAAACGTCGTACTCCAACAGGAAATTTTTGCGTGGTTTTAATTGAAAGCCCGTATAGTAACCTAATGTGTTACCGATGGTTAGACATAGACAAACTACGTAACGATAATGCTGTTTGCCGGGGCTGTTTGTAAACCTACAAGCTTTGTAGATTGAATAAACATCTAGGGGATTTACATTTTCGTTTACTCAAACTGTGATTGACAGGCATTTTGCATACATTAGCCACCATTTTAAACTCGTGATTTTCACTGGTCGCGGCACGTTTCGACCGAAAATAACAACATTTATACATCAAAAACCCAAGCAGATGAGTGTTATCTCTGGCGTACATATTCATGCCCCCGTGGAAATGTATTTGGAACCACAGCTTGGTCTCTAAACATCGTAAATGGCACATTTCACGGAGCCCCTGGCACGATGTTAGCAGCTTGGTTGGATTAGCATACTAATACGGTGGCCATCTTGATCCTTATTTATAGTATCGGTTCCCATTTAACAGAAAGCATTATATCTGCTGTGCAAATAAATATAATATGCAAATTACCATGTTTGATCCAATCGCGGGATTAATCGTCATGGAAATGTATCCTAACATGTGTAAAGTATGCATCAACATAGAAAATAAAAGATCGCTGGTAGTCGGCCATTTTAGATCTATTCGCTAAACCGTTGATTGTAATTGACACATACAGCAAAAATGAATGTTTTTGATTTAGTGGGTTCTGAAATACGACGCCGGATGGATTGGCGAACATACGAACGGAGACAGAAATACAAGCCACCCTTTTCGAACTTCGTTTGAAGGGGACTTACAATTACTGTCGAGGCATAGTGTTATAGTGTGTATATTGGTATACAGATTACCCAGGGAGTGTACGGTATCAATAGTATCAAGTATTAATTGTCTAACAAATCATTTCAGAGATGAAGCTAGCTAGTTGAAAATATGATACATGCCATAATTTGTGTTTACAATTTTTTCATTAATGCTACACCAAAATTCTGTTGATCATCACTCCACTTTTTTTCAATAGAAAACCCAGTTTTTTTCATAACTTCTTCAAACTGTTCCCAGTTCCATTTTATGCTTAGACTGTCTGGTTCGTGAGCATACATCACCTCCCCTTTTTTGAAATGTATCTTCAAATCTAAATTACCTGTATACGAAAAATAAGTTAGTAGATACAAATTATTTTGCATGTACATAGCAGGTTTGATGTAATACACGGTTTATTATAGCTATTTAAGCGATGTGATGTTGTTATTCACATGAGTAATACTGTACTTCTTTTACTACCCAAAACATTACTTCAATCAATATTTCTAGAGCATCATAGCATTCCCATAATCATGTCTATTGTCCAGTTATCAGATCAGATAAATGTTAAAACATCGAATTCATTGAATCCTGATCAAAAGTTGTTCATAAAACTTCTTATAATCACATAAACTAGCTATGAATATTTAAACAGTGCAAGCATATTACTTGGACACTAAAGATTGATGTATGTTGGTGCTGAATAGTTTAAGAAACGTGTTATCTGAAAACATAAATCATATAAATGAAACCGACGGGAAACTAATTATTACCTAATACGTACACATACTAATCATTTAATATCACATAAACAAATGTCTACAATTTTGTTTCATCAAATTGAGGAACATATATCATGGATACTCACGTAGGTATACGACTTGTTCACATGTGCTCTGGCATCCGACCTTGATATATTGTGGTCTTTTTACGAATGTATGCATATTCTCACTCATAACATATTTGGTGTCTATACGGAAATTTTTCATATTGAAATCTGCTCCATATTCTCGGTTTAATCGTGTCAGCAAATTCAGAATTAAATTACAAAGTGTAACGTGTGAGTACGTTTGAACTTGCTCGTCTTCATTTTGTTTAATGTCGATACCAATCAGCAGTCTATCATTGTTCCCTGAGAAAATAAATTACAATATAACATATTATTGCATTGAATGGAAAACGTGTAAATTGTTTTAGATTTTAGTACTCGGCGAGATGAAAATTTAAATATGTACATGATTTGCATAGGCGAACTTACACATGACAAGATGATATCATACAGTATTTTGATACTTCCAATAAATTCACTTACACTTTTTGTTTATGTACGCATGATCAATAAAAACACACAACAGATTATCACGCAGCAAATACGGCGAAGGAACGCGAACCTAAATTTCGGTACTTTGCGCATAACCTCATATTATTTTGAACAATAATATCATGCTTCTTACCCATTGCCTCATTTACTGTCGTCAAAAACGATTCCATATCGTGTATTGGTATATTACTAAAGCTGCTGCCAATGAATAGTATCAGCTTTTTCTGATTTAAACACTTGATATGTTGCAAACCATCGACGTACAGCCCATGGAACGGTTTCACTTCCAAACCATGGAATTGTTTCTTCAGTAGGTCTGCATGGTGTTCCATGAAATCTAATTTGAAAAATGTGAAAGTCTTTATTGATCGCGACGTAAACCGAAATCCTTTTCTTTTCATTACTGTTCTTCAAAACATTTAAAACAAGATTTTTCAAAATGTATATGCAAAAAATCCTTTTATTGATAAGAATCAAATAGACAAGGTAGCACACCGATGCTTACGTGTGATATCAAATGTTGATGACAGTAAAGGATTTGTAATGTTAAAAAATGTGCACAAAATAATCATTACGGGAACAACACATTACGAAAATGTACCTCACTTCCTCACTTGGTTATGATGAGGACATTAGTCTCATTTAATTAGTTATAAAGATTGTTATCTTATGCCACATAACAATGTGTAAACAGACGTCTACTGACTGGAACTACATTTAGACATCGATTGACCTGCCAGTTTAGAAAATCACGTGGAGTGCGCGTTTGTGTTACTATATCACGATCGTACAGAAATCATACACATTTTTCGTGATCATTAAAAATAAGTCCACCCTGGAAAAGTCACTTCCGTGTTACTGTCTGCGTTGATTTGTCGTACTTTGGCGACTGCCCATCGATTCGCTCCATCAACTGCCTCGATGATGTCTTTCCGTTCATATGTGAAAGTGGCCATACTGATACAATTACGGGAAAAATTAACAAATCGTGTACGTTTCTATAAAGTTAGACGAAATGCCGTAACTAAAAATTCAACTCGACACCAGTTGTTTGTATAAGACTAAGACTGCATAAAGGTCACATTTGCATATCCCTGCGCGTAAGAGCGAAGTGAAGAGGCCGTTCCAGATTGAATACTCATGTTAAAATATGACGATAAAGACAACTCCATAAGTCTCTAAACTAGATAACATTTTCAACAGTATATGTTTATTGTCATAATTATAAGAACACATCGTGAAAACCAAAAACAAAAATAGTTTCACGCCAAAGAAAGTATTTACGAGTACTTCTAATCTAGCTTATCTAACTTTTTTACGACCCATATCCAAAAAAAGTAAACAAACTCCACATGACGTCAACATTTTATCGCACCCGAGTAACTGCCTCAGCAACTCGGTTTGTTTGTGACTAGGTTTTTAGCGTATTGTTACCGCAATGTTTTACAATTACTAGGTCAAAACATGAATGATGTTTAGGTAAAGGTTTTGCATTAATATTTTGTGAGTAATCATGGATTAGCGCAAAAAAAAACAATTTCTGTCAGATGTAATTTTGAGAGCGTTTATGCACTGAAAAGCTCAAAAATGCTCTGCAAACTGAAATAATAACAAGTAACACAATTGGAACTATTTCGGGATAATTGGATTCGCTTAAAATGTGCTACTGTAATGGTTTGTTTTCACAAAAATATTTTATTTGTTCGTTTTAGATTTTTTTCTGATAATTTCTTGTATATATATCAGAAATGAGGAAATTAAGAACAATACTACCCTACAGTAGCACATTTTAAGCGAATCCAATTATCCCGAAATAGTTCCAATTGCGATAGGTCAAAAGACTGGATAGTTTTAACGAGAATCTTGATTATCACACACAATAACAATAATATATGCAATTTGACTGAAATATATACTGAATAATCCAACTATTGGTATTTGAGGCAAATATGTATTATGTACTTTCTAGCAATAATAAAATTGTAGTTCTCATATTTGGTAAACGTACCTTTAGCTACATCTATTGGGATATAAGTAACTGATTTATTGTTCTTCAATAACGATGAAAACAGAGGGGTGGTTTTTTTTGAATTTCCAGCACCTAGCTCGCAAACGCTAACATCTTTGCAATCCGAGACGATTTCATCTGCAATATATAAATCATCAATATTGACAAGATAATGAAATTCAGTAGCATGTGTACTATTTGAAATTGAATGGGAAACACAGTTTCATTTAATCTCTACTGTGGATGTGTTTATATTTTTATAATATGTCTTTTCACTTTTCACTTCTTTCAAGCACTAAATATTTATATAATTTCACATATAACATACCTTATTATTGACTGATATACGGACTGATGAACTGAAATCTCTACCCTTGTCATATTATTGTAAATACTAGCATGAATAACAATAAGCGATATACTTGCCTGCGTGCTTTTTCAGAATTTCCTTTTCCGTCCTGTAAAGATGATAGTGTGGATTTTCCAATGTAATTTTCTCAAAAAATTGAGATCCGATCGTGTCAAAACAATACCAGAGTTCAACGTATTTTGGCTCCGATAGTAACCATTTTCTGATAGTTTCTTCACTGGCTTCCATTTTATTCCTGACACAACAAACATAATTTATTATTCCTAGTATATTACTGTTTTTATACACGTGTTCAATTCCTCTTGCCAATGTTTTATGGTACCTAATACTTTCAGCGATATTGCCTGAAAGAATGATTTGGAATTATGTTGGACGGGGGCTATATGAACGACCATGGTTACTTTGTCAACATCGTATGAAGGCATACTTGATAACAAATATTCACAGATATATTTTAACGTTTTGTTCACTTTTAGCTAGAACACAGCATCTAATTCGTCGTGAAGATTACAGACATAATATTCAACGTAACAGAAAAACACTTCAATGACGCTTGGCTGAGCGATTTCTTTGTTGCCTAATGGAGTTTGATATTCTGCATTTTGTGAGCGACGGCGGTGGTTCACATCAGACCATAAATGTTTCATAATGTGCTAATGTACAGGACACCGTGTATGCAGCCTTTGACTGTATACAGCATAGTTATCAGAAAAAATACCCCCACACTATTTTGTCATCAGACACACTGTGCACGTAGCGATAAACCTATCGATTTTAATGTTTTCAAAAAATAAACAGCTTTATATCAATGTAACTCGCCCGTATGTCGACCATGTACGTGGCATAAGATCAGTTACAGATTGAACTTACACAGAGCTGTAATCAAAGCTCAATTTAGTAAACTGAATGATACAGCGCTGGACTGGTGTTCATTCTCTGTGATCTAATATTATAATTTTCTATTGGCACAGCCTCAATGTTGAATGCCGTCTAATGGTAATTTCTACACACCTGTGCGAATTTGCGCTTGATCTAAATGAGCCCCTCTAATTCTCTAATAATACAAACATAAATATTTCACTATTATTTAGAAATTTCATGAAAACAATACAATATGAAAACTATTAATGAACAATAATTTAGGTTGCTATTTATTTATGGGACACTTTCGTAAACTGGGTGCTAGAAAGAACACTATTTGCGTGTTCTAGTAACTGGTAACTTATGCCGTGTGTATGCTCATTCAACGATTAGAATAGTTGTGAACAACACTTTGGACTGATTGCCTTTTAGATTTACTGAGAAAGAGCAGAAGATATCCTAAATAAAATTGAAGGTATGGTGGTATTAATTGTTACTGCATTATAAAACGCGTGCAAAATGTAACATCGGCAGCTGTCTACTGCATAGTCATTTGCAGAGGCTTTCAATCATTTAGTTTTGTGTGGGTTGATACGGTACTTGATTTTATGCATTTATGCATTTAGAGCACCAGAGATTTGCATACTGCATACATTCCTTGCCGACATCCATCAGAGTCATAATCTGAGTTACCAAAAAAAATATAGAACAAAATTCAACAGGAAAATTCGGTTCTATTCGTGTTACTGATGTGTAGTCATATTTGTTTGTCTACATACATTATAACAACAGTAATATTTCTGATTAAAATATTGCATTCCACGAAACAATAATGATACGGTAATTAATTTACCATTACCTACTGGATTTTGATAATATTGTATTTTTTCTGAATGAAGTAAAAAAATAAAGGTTTGGTAAAAGCAGACGAGAAGATTTTGCTAATATTGTCCTGTTAATATGGATTATTGTTGGATTGATGTCATAGTTTTCCCATGTGCCGGACAAGCCCTGGTTTGAGAAAAATACAACCCATTTTAAAAGTGGTGAAAAAATAAACAATCGAACTATTGGACGGATAGAAAAGTGAAAGGTATATGAGATTGAATGGATGTAGTGCAGATTTGTGGATTTGGTGAGAATGGGATTTGATTAGAGTAATTTTATAGTTAGTGAGCAAGGGATTTCTTTTATTCGTCCCATTATGTTTTTCCCAGGAATTTGATTGAGCCTCCTACTGCGGATCATTCGCCCCTACAATGCTGAAAAATCATATAGACCAGGAATGCGACACTATGAGAAGGGCTGTATCGTAGAATTTGATGTGCTCGAGGAAACTGTATTCGAGACAATACCACATGGCAAGAGATTGGGCACATTAATTTGTATCAAAGAACAAGTTTAACGATGTTATCATTTGTTTTAGTTTACTACTCATCTGTTTTAAATTGTCCATGTTATACACAAACTTATCTTATTAATGCTTATATTTAGTAACAAATATTCACTTGATTATGTGATTTGTTAATTGTATTTCATGATTATTGTGCAATCGTACAAAGTGCTTGATCGCGAAATGCATCATTTGATATATATTCCACATTAACACTTTGCAAATATGTCTTTCATATATCGCTGATACAAGCAATTTAAAATTTTTAGATTGTGTTTTTCGTGAAAGCTTTTTTTCAAAGTGTTGCGATGATAAACTTTTTCAATGCAATAGAAGTGTTGTGTCTGGTGGAAACACTTTAGATAATATGTTGTATACAAAAACATGCAGTTATGCGTTGTATATGTTTTAGAAGCAGAATACGATCACATATGATTCGTGTTATTATTTGCCCAGGAGATCGATCCCGTGCACCTCCTAAACATGGAGTTTGCGGGATTGCCGTTTCTCATTGTTCCTTTTTTCTATGTTTCTGATCTTTTCACTGTTGCTTTATAGGATAATTGTCTCTGACAATGCGTCTCTGGAGATATAGTTTGTTGAACTTGTTGTGGTCGTAACTCAATGTCAACGGCTCACATACACGTTCATGATACATCATATATTAGCCTATTTTGTGACGAATAGATTGTGTAATTTGTACGTCGTTAGCGTAAAGAAAAGTGTTAAAAGATGACATCTTCAATAGTAATGATAGTCAAAAATTAGTTTCCGCAAAAACTCAATAAAACTTTTCTTCGAATTTGGCCACTTATAAACAGCTAATTAATTAACAAATGTCTACCATTTTGATCATACTTTATGAATATACAAGTATATTATCTGCGAAGACTGTTATATCGTGAACAAATAGTTGGTTGTTTTTTTAAAAGTGACAAAACTTAACAGTTTCATCGAAAGTGGGTGCTAACTTGAACTAGAGGGCGTACCGCGCAACTAATTTATTCAAGTCCCATTGTTATGTTGAACAGCTTCAACAGTACAATCGGTTCTCTAAACACGGGGCGGGCCATCATGACAGCATATATTTACTTATGGGATATACATGCCTTCAAGTAAAAATATGTTTGCATTACTTTCTGCCCATGGAGTGTGTACCGTTATCGGATTCGTTATAATCAATTAGCTCCAAGTCAGCACTGTTTTTTTTTTCATACCGATGAAAAACGAAATGTAGCGTTGGCCATGCTCACAGAGACCCACGCGCGGGATGGTGTTGAAAGTGGTTCCAGATAGAGGAGGCGGTAATTCTATGTAACTGCTAAATTTACGCATTACGCTTCCAATGCCACGACCTGCGATCCCCGGATCATATCGGAAGAATGTCCACTCTTTTTCGACGCCGGTAACAAGTCAGTCGCGGAGTTGCATTTTGGATTCATGAACTCATATACTAGTAGTAAAGATGACTCCCCTAACCATCGCGGATGTTCGTGTTTTCTGCCAAAACGATATTCCTCTTTTTACAATAACAACACATCTATATACTACTGCCAATTTTCACCCAGAGGTTTTAACAGAAAGGATTGGTAAATGTATTCTGTTTTATCCAGCATTCAATACTTCCTTTGTTTTTCATGCAGCTTGAGGCCAGTTTCTCAGTGTCTTTTCTTTTTTTTCTTTTTTTGTTTTGTTTTTAGAAACCTTTATTTATTGTTTATATTTAAATTTGTACATGTGTTCATTTCATTTCATTTGTTACACATATAAATCTAAGAGCATTGTACCATTGTACAAAATAGAATTTGAAATAGGTATAGGGGAAAGAAAATAGCTGCACCTAATCCAGTCTGTTCCCCCTTTCAAAACAAATATTTGGATAAATAAATTATAGGGCGAAAAGTAACTGTACATCATAGTATCAATTTTAATAACTAAATATATATATATATATATATATATATATATATATATATATATATATATATATATATATATATATATATATATATATATATATATATATATATTAAATTTATACACTCCACATACTAACTGTCAATTATAATTTTTGAGTACATAGAGGACAAGTAAAGCAATTTGCTGAAAGTAAAACCAAAATGCGAGAAACCACCACCAGAGACATTTTTTAAATAAAAATACATTTATACATATTCATCTCTTAAGTGTTGTTTAAATGATTGACTAAAATGTGATTTTGTAATTTCTTCCCTGATTTCGATTGGAATGTCATTCTGGATATGTTATAGCAAATTGTCCTAATGTTGTATTTGCATGAATCGAATATAACTTTTTTGAAGGCGATGTCTTGTATTATATTCATGGTCAGCAAATGTAAAATAATCTGACAAGCTAAGAGCACACAATATAATGTTTCATAATCCGAAATTTTTTGAAAATTGTAGTATTGTAATACAACCTATTTGCGATTTTAAGAAAACATTTTAATGTGTTTAATTATAAAACACTATTTTAAAGTCGGGAGAAAATGTGTGACATTTTGAATCACATAGATTTACAGTGGACTGCTCAATGAAGCTAAGACTGGAGATGTTGAATGGGTATCAACAACACATGTTATTAAAAACAGAACTATTAACCTCACTCATGTAAAATTTGGCTTTCAGCACTATGAGCCAAGTACATTAAAGTGTATAAAAGCATCAACTTTCCAAAGCTTTAAATATTTCTTTGATTAATTAACTAATTGCAGCTCTGATAAATGTTTCCAATTTGCTTTAGTTGAGCACCGCAAACCATACAGGATTTAAACATATTCCCAATTTTTATTGAATAGTAGCTAATAATAGATAAAGATACTTCATACTATTTTTGAAAAAGAAATACGAATATACGGGTGGGAATAACCATGGAAACGGTAAGTAATATAAATCTGTTAAAACCTAGAATTTGCATATTAATACACTTGCTTCGCTTCTGGTCGAATTGGCCAAAAAGGACACGTCATTTTCTCGTACTTAAACATTCCAAAGTAGTCAAATTATTGCGTTACAGTGGCATAATTTTTTTATTGTCAATAAGGCACTATAATAAATGCAATTGTGATACATTTGAGCTATAATCGTGTCGTTTCTTGCCGCACAAGGTTCAGCTTGAAGGAAGTCACTTAACGAAATAAATACTGATGAAATACTCGTACGAGTTTCAAACATTTATGTTATTTTTGGTACTTTTATTAGTTCGAACGAAGTTCGAAACGGGGACTTATAATTCGGTGACCGTCCGTCCGTCTGTCCGTCCAGAGACAGAAACTTATTTACATGCATACATACTCATTTACATGCAAACTAACATTAGCATATATAATATCCCCACAGATACACACTAACCTCAATACTCCAGCAATAGACTAATAAACTGCGATCATACACAGACACACACCTGACATTGGCAATGCCAGGTCAAGTTACTGTAATGCCGTAGACAATGTTAAAGGGCGGCGGACGTATCACCGCATCGTATTCGATATGGGACTCATAGCGACGTATATAATGCATGTAAATTACATTGATTGTTCACATATAATTTTAAAACGCGCTGCCCGGCGACCCATCATCAAAGGGGACAATTTCCGGAACGCCTCTGATATTTGTGAAGACTTCATACAACACTCGTACAGGTCGTCGTACTAAGGAGAATAATCCTGTTACACACCGAGTACGCGTGTGCTACGAAATGCATGTGACGTCTGGGGAACTTCGCTCGCTTAATATGTAACACTTACCATGTAGAGACACTTTGTTCGACCCGAATAAATGCACACTTGAATTAGTCACAAATAGGCATCTACCTAGGCATATTTTATGTTAACCACCACCATCAGCAGTAATCTATTGACTCTAACTAGATGGACAATTCAGAATCAATGTAGGCCATACTAGATCAAATGACAAACAAACCAACGCTAGCGAAAACATAACCACCTTGGCGGAGGTAAACATACTTACTAATCTGTTTGATGGCTCCGCAATGAACAGTGACTGCTGTTGGTTACTGGTGAACTGCCGAGTATTTGGTTGTATTCAAACCACGCCAGTATGTAAATATACCAGTATCCATGGGTTTAAAATAGCACATAAAGACTCATCTGTGCGAGTACATTTTGCCAGCATTCTCATGCTTCGAGAGTAATTATAGTATGAGTGGGGAGTATCCATCTTAAGCCAATCAATCAATCATAAATAAATAAATAAATAAATAAAGTGCAAAAACCCATATTCACAAATTTATTATATATTATTCACTTAATTTTTCACATATGTTATTTAAATAAATCGAGCCAAAATACAAATAAATTGAATTGATATTCTTACCTTTTGAAGTGTATTGTTGATGTTATCCGACTACGTATTTAAGCAAGTAATGCGCAACCAAGTGTATTGCGTACTTCCAGTAGATTACAGGGCGTGAGTGTCACTATGTAAACAATAAATTCCCGTAACTACTAACATGTTTATGAATATATTTTTAACGTTGAATGGTTTTCTCTCGTTCGGAATTTAAAATCCGAAGATGAGGGTTCAATACATAGAATATAGAATAGAATAGAATAGTTTAACCTCAATAAGCAGTTTTAATATCCTTGTTCATATATTTATTATCGATATCAACAGGGATGTCGAATTAAATCCCAGGCCACCTAAAAGAGGGGCAAAAAAGAAAACTAATTCAATGGAGTCGAAGAAAATCACCGAGGTATTTGGATCACAGTTCGTAAATGGGGATGACTCGCGTGGACGTCAGTCTGTGTCCTCTCTTTCGAGTGGAGATGATGGTATAACACTTGTTGACATTATTACTGAAATCCGGGATCTCAAAAAAGACATGAGACAGCAGATTAAAGTGGTAGATGATGGAATACAGCAGTTATCTAGTGAAGTTCGGGAGTTGAAATCCGGTGTGAAAGTTAATTGCGAAAGAATACAGCTTTTGACCGATGAAAGTATTTGCGTGATAAACTTTACACAGTTGAATTCGAAACTGATAAAACGAAAGCACAGTTGTTACAGAACAATCTCATATTTCATGGCTCACTCAAAGTGGGTTTGAAACTTGGCAGGAGACGGAAGATGCCCTTCGGAGTTTTATTTCGGAAAAATTGAATATGCATGCAGAAGAGATGGA
This sequence comes from Saccoglossus kowalevskii, assembly GCF_978046115.1. Taxonomy (NCBI): domain Eukaryota; kingdom Metazoa; phylum Hemichordata; class Enteropneusta; family Harrimaniidae; genus Saccoglossus; species Saccoglossus kowalevskii. The sequence continues at coordinate 25,740,351 of NC_140661.1, read as the reverse complement.
ATTTGAGCGAGTTCATCGCATTACTCATGTACGTAGTCTTCCACAACCTGTAGTTGCAAGATTTCTTCGATATAAGCAACGTGATAAAGTCCTTCGAGCATCGAGTGTGTTAAAGGGTACGGAATATTGGATACGCGAGGATTATACCCCCAGAATTAGGAACCTGCGTGGGAAACTTGGAAAATATGTTATGGAGGCCAGGGAAGAAGGCAAATAAGCTAAACTACTTTATGACAAAATTAAAATTGACAATACTGTGTACAAGTATGATGAAGCAACAGAAACTATCAAGCCGTTGGAAACCAGTGACTCACTACGAAAGCAGCAAGGGACACACAATAGAGTATCTGTAGTGGCCATGCCAACTCCTACTGCTTCCAATAATTCAAATACTGTTAGTGACTAGAAATTTGGCCATGGCCTTAATAGCATGGGGAGTGACGTTGAACTGAAGTTTTTAGTATGGAATGTAAATGGCTTAATAGGAAAGTTGGCTGATCCTGAGTTTGTAGATTTTTTAAAATCATTTGACTGTGTTTGTTTGGTAGAAACTTGGGTGAGTACCATATTTGATTTTAAGATTGAAGGATATGAGGAACTACATGTTAGTGGTCTAAAAAAGAAAAAAATATGGAAGTGCCTCTGGTGGAATTTCTGTGTTTTTTCGTAAAAAGAATACAGGTCAGTTTAAAATTAAGCATATTTCTAAAGATCCATACAAGATTATAAACAATGATCAAACAATACTTATATTTCCAACAGTGTATAGACCTCCAGAAGGTTCAATATTTGCACATGAAAAATACTTTGAACAATTAGAAAAAGATCTGATTGTATATTCTGCAAAATTTGGTTGTAATATCATAATTGTAGGCGACTTAAATAGTAGAACTGGTAACTATGGTGATAGTGTTGATCTAAATACAATGTACTTGTCAAGAGATGATCTAGAGCAAAGTAATGATATACCTTTAAAGGAGTCGATGGATAATGAGATCAATAAATATGGTAGTGAACTTCTGGATTTTTGCATTAGCACTGGCCTTAGAATTGTGAATGGTAGGGTTTATAAAAACACTGGTAGTGGAAATTTTACTTTTATTTCAGAGGTTGGGACAAGTGTTGTTGACTATGTTCTGTCATTTTCAAATGCGTTTCCATTGTTCAATGTATTTACAGTTGGAGCTCGGGCTGACTCGGGCTTAAACATATGCGAGAACTTCTCAGAAAAAAAAGCTGGACGACAGTGACTCCCTCTCACGGGCTGCTTGTCATGCATCCATGCAGCAGGCATTGTCCATTTCTTCTACTAGTGTGGCCGTCATGCCACTCTTCATGGAATGTGCACATTCTGTAACCATGATCCAGCATGCCATGAATGTTGTGAAAGCTGTGGTGGGATTCCTAAATCCAGGACAGATTCCTGTGCTTGTGATGGACCAACCACTTTATGCCATTGCAAAAACGATTCAGTGGAACTTTCCTGCAACACATGGGGAAGACACAAATCTCATCATGGCTGGTGGATTACATATAGAAATTGCAGCATTAAAGATTGTTGGTGACTGGCTAGATGGCAGTGGTTGGACAACTCTCATTTGTCATGCAGGTGTTGCTACTGGAGGTGTTGCTGACTCGCTTTTGAAAGCCTCACATGTCACAAGAACCAGACATGTCCATCAGGTTACCACTGCTGCCCTCTTCATCTTACAACATGATGCCTTTGAAAAGTATAAGGGATCTGTTGCCATTGGAGATCAACCATTGAATTTTTCTGAATGGTGTGACAAAATATCATTAGAGCTGGTCACTGGTACTTGAGCAGGTGCTGTGCATTCTTCAGATCATAGAATCAATTCAAAAGGGAAACTTTGACAGCTATGTTGAATCACTCAAACTGTTTATCCCTTGGGTATTTAGCCTTGATCATATCAACTATACAAGGTGGCTGTCAGTACATATCAGAGATATGTGCCCAAAATGCATCCTACCCTTTATCAAGAATGTGTTTCAGGGGGGTTTGTTGTGCGAAAATCAAATCGCCTGTTTGCGGCCATGGCCATAGATCAGGCACATGAACAAGAAAATGGTCTTGTCAAAGGAGATGGTGGTGCTGTTGGCCTAACAGACAATCCACATGCCATACAACGTTGGATGGTGACAGGCAGGCCTCGAAGTATCCAGAATGATACAAAAATTTGAGGTTGTACCAATGGTGGGACAACAAAACATCACGAACAAACAGCTGCAGTGCAAATTGCGTTTGCTAAAGAAGTGATAGCTCTTGTTGGGGTATTCCAAGAAATGGGAAACCCCTTCATGGAAGATAGTGGTGATTAACTTGTATTGGACACAAAGGAAATTCTTGACGCTGGTATTCACAGGACAATCCAAAATATTTACAATGTGGATAGTAAACAATATGAGCTGTTTGTTGAAGAAAGGTTTGTGGATCAGAAAAAGTCAATAAAAGATCAAATCAAGAAAAATCAGCTCCAGTTGTTCTCCACAAAACATAAACCCAAAACACAGAAATCTCAGGTTGCAACAATCAAAGACTGTACACTGTTCTCAAGGTTATATATTGCATGTCAATCTAGAAAAGGGAACCTTGAAGAATTTTTTGCAAACTAAAACCAGCCATGGCCCCCTTCTCTGTCCAAGTCAGGTAATATGAGATCAGGCAGCAAGGCAGATTTGCTGGAAAACTTGGAGTCATTAGCACAGCCAAAAGAAGCAAGTCCAAATGTGACTGCACTCATATTAGATGGTGCAGTAATAGTTCAAATGTTGTCCCCAAGCAACTCGGAAAATTTTGCAGATTACATAAACAATGTATTCATCCCATATATTGAACATTACATACAGAATGTTGACAGACTTGATATAGTGTGGGATGTTTTTGACCACAGCAGTCTGAAGTCAGCGACCAGAGAGAGAAGGGGAAAGGGAGTCAGGAGGAGGGTAGAACTTGCATCAAAGGTGCCTAGTAACTGGCAAAGCTTCCTTCGTGTGGATGATAACAAAACAGAACTTCTCCAACTACTTGCAAAGGAGGTTACAAGCACGGATTTCGCAGACAAGGAAGTGTACAGCACATGTGGTGAACGAGTACTATCTTCACCAAGCAGAAATGACAAAAGTAGGATTGAACCATGTTCACATGAAGAGGCGGACACACGCTTGATACTACATCTCCTTGATGTAGTACATGTCGGCCATGAGAAGATTATGGTTAGAACATCTGATACGGATATTGTAGTCATCATTCTTTCCAATCTGTCCAGCATTCCAGCATGTGAAGTGTGGTTGTCTTTCGGAGTTGGGAGGCATCACAGATATATTGCTACACATGAACTTTCAACTGCTCTGGGCCCCAAAAAAGCCTCAGCTTTAGCAATATTCCATGCCTTTCTGGATGTGATACGACGTCCTTTTTTGCTGGTAAGGGAAAAAGAACAGCTTGGGCCACATGGGCTGTATATCCCGATGTAACAGACGCATTCATATTCCGGGCTGATGCACCACCAAGTATTCCAAATCATATCTTCAATGTTCTCGAAAGATTTGTGGTCCTTCTTTATGACAAAACATGTGGCCTTTCTGGGGTGAATGAAACAAGACAACATCTTTTTGCCAGAAGGTCTCGAGCATTGGAGAACATCCCCCAACACAGGCAGCCCTAAAGCAGCATATATTGAGATCCATTTACCAAGGAGGGTTCATATGGTGCCAGGTACTTCAAAAACAGCCCACTCTACCAAGTCCTGCTGATTGGGGATGGCTCCAAATTGATGGTACATGGAAGCTGAAGTGGACAACCAAGATGTGTGCTATGAACTGATACACTACAATTGTAAAAAAACGTGCAGGGGTCTGTTCAAATGCAACAAGGCCAGCCTCCAGTGTACTGCTCTTTGCCGATGTGAATGCAATTGCTACCAAGAGTAGTCTATTGCCTGATGTTTTTTTCAGCCTAGTTGTAATCACCAGTAACATCATGAAATATACAGTTGTTGCCCTGTTATGTCCCCCCCCCCTGTCGAGTAGTTTCCTACAGTTCAAAAACCTTGATGTCTTGGATTAAGTGCATTTGATACATTGATATGTCCCCCCCTGGGAGACCATTCATCGTAAGTGAATACTTTTCGCTGGCAGAACATGGGACCACTGTACATAAATATGTAACTTATGCTGCCACTTTTAAAAGATTTAGCAGGCGGATGTTCTATTAGTTCTAGCTAATAATTTGGTGAACCCCAATCTCCATGAACTTATAGTTTTGGGCACTTTAATTGGTGATATACTTATTCTATACCCGAACTATACGCATTTCAGTTGATTAGCAGAATGTTTTTATACAAATCACATTAGCATCCACCAGAGGGCGCTGTTCATGTGGGTCCATATCCAAAAATGATCAGTAGGGTCAACTTAATGTGTGTATTTACCACTTCCATGTCACTGAGAATGTTCTAGAACCGTACTGTGTCTGGGTGGAATATTCTAGATTTTTTTTAGAAAATGGTTGAATAGGTAATAGATCACTGTAGGAGGCAATAGAAGGTAATGGAACATTCATTATGTATGCTGATGTAATGGTCTATTTATAGACAGTGGGGGTATATATAGGGGAGTTGTTCAGCACTGAGTTCAGATCGGAGATCTCGTTGAATTGTATTGGAGTTTAAGTATCTAGTCTTTGGAGTAGTGGAGTTTTACTGCTTTATTGTACTTGATGTTTGCAGAGTATAATAATACCAGTACCAGTTGAAACCTCATCTGTTGGCTCCGTGTTCGTGTTTTATCACCGCCGCCAGGGAAATCTTCTGGTACTGTTGCCATTTTGGTATTTGAACCATCATACCTGTACTATACCAATTAAGGTAATTTTACGTTGCGTGTGACAGTACACAGTTTCATGCTTTTAACCCAAAGTGCACGATTTTTAGCTTATCCGCCCCACTATGACGCGTGTGCGTGTTCTAAAGAAATTCGCTAAATCTGTTCTAAATTTTTTTGGGATTTCGGCCTACCCATGATGTATCATTGAGAGGAAAAGATTATATTAATAAAGTTATTACGAGAATTCCCCAAAGTATGCACTCAGACAGTACACGGTCGCATCGACCTCCGCTGCGCGTCGGTCGATACTCCCATGTACTGTCTTCGTGTATACTTTGCGGTATTCTCGTAATAACCTCATATAATAATAATAATAATAATAATAATAATAATAATAATAAGACACTTCACGATGGGCTTCTTTTGCAGTCAGTAATATTTACAAAAAATTGTGTTCACTATATTATAAACTGACTTGGCAATTCCCATCACTAAATAGATTTAGACTTTAGATGTTTTCAACAATTCCAAAACCAGTCGATAATTGTGTTTACTTAACATTTTTACTATAATATTTATTATAATATAACTGACGGTGATTGTCAACTTTTCCATGAAGGCTGCAAGATTTTTCTTATAAATATTGTATTCAATGATATTTACTTTGTATTTACATTGACTATGAGGTGCACAGTATCTTTTTCTTACTGATGTAACTACAGTGACTGTGTAGTGCCATTTGTTGTCAGTTGTTTGTTTTGTATTCTTGGAATTCTTTACAAAAATCAACAACTGTCAAATAAGAATATTATTTCTACTATGCAGTATATCGCAAACAATACTTGTTCTCCAGAATAAATATCGGATTGTTCGGAAGCAGTGTTTGACTGGTATATACAAAATGTGACCAAGTAAACGTCAGAATAGTAAAAAAAAGTAATCTAAAAATTAGCTACCCGTGTCAAGAGAGCCGCAGAACCAAAACAATCTGTCAGCCGTCGCCGTCCACAGCAGCGATATACTTTTACACATCGAAATTAAGAATCCTAATTGTAGACCTATTGCATGGTCACGAAATACAGTCATCGAGGCCAGCAATCGAATCGCCAATCTTCATGTGTGATGTAACTGGTATTCCTATCTATGTGCTTCTATTCCCACTATCCTAAAATGCTCAAGGGAATGTTGTCAAATTCGCGAGTGTGCGTATTTTTGTATAGTGGCGTAAACGTTGCTGCAATCAAAGAAGCACTGAACAGCTAGTACCATTGTCATTGTGTGGAGAGTAGAGGGCCATTTATACAGGAGACGCTCCAGTAACAAATTGTTCAAATTGCCCGATTGGCATATCAAAATTCAGTATTGAAGCAGAACATATTCTGTATTCACTAAAAACAACGTTGTTATGTTCCTAGACAACGATCTAGAAACAAAAGAAACAGTCCGATGCGAACAACCTGTGTCCTTGAAAATCGAGTCTTATCGCCCTTACGTTTCCGAGCGAAAATACGTCAATGCCAAAAATGACCGATTGATGATGTTAATCAATCCGGCGACGTAAAATCGGCGATAATAGCCAAGGGGGCGAGGGACTAAATTTAAAAATATATTTCATATATAAGGTTTATAATTATATTAATATGATCTTTAAAAAAATGTTAAAGTAATTGTATAATACTTGCAATATTACAACAACAAATATTTAAATCAAACTATTAAAGTGAATTTATAACTAAATATCCCAAAGTCAGTCATTACCCGAATATTCATACGATGTGAGGTTATTTCGTCCCTGTAGAAATAGAGTTGTATTCAACCGAGAAAATATAGTGGTATGCATGTATAAGTCAGTATCTCCGATAGATAGGTGAAACATTAGATAACTCTGAGATGAAAACTGATTGAATTTCATCTCATCTCATGGAATAGGAATATATTATGGTTTATAAATAGACAGCTGGAGTACGAGCGTGGAAATGTTTATCATCATGATATTGGATCAATAGTGACGTAATAACGCTTGGAAACTACATTGATTTTTTACACACATTTTAAACACGCACTGCATTGGTACATTGGTCGCAATTGTATCAAAACGCATGTTACAGGTTACGGGTCAGTTCAAGTTGCCGATTATCAAATATAGATGTTCTTTTCCAGTAATAAATGCTTATAACTTTGTTACATGTATATTAGAACGCCAGTGTCAAGTTTCCAGATTGTAATTATAAGAAACGAGTTGTTTGTTGTACATAAAATATTTATGTATTTATTAATTTGAAACAACATAATTCGATGGCAGTTCACCCTGAAGGATTTGCAGCATAAAGTTAACCGCCTTTCACACAACACTTAGAATTATCCAAAACTAAGTCATGCTACGTGTCCCAGACATCGTCTATCTTTACAAACATGACTTCTCAGTCATTGGACGAGTATACAGGGGATGAATATACAGATGTTGTGAATTAGTGATTGCAACAATAGACTGCGTGACGTAATCTGTGTGACGTTTTCCCGAGGTTCTTAACCCAGAATGTGAGTGTCCAGACCACAGGGCGACTCCAAATCTGGTGCTTGATCCCCAGTCATGATTTTTTTCGAGTAATTTAATGTATCATGCAAGTAATATAGCAAACAATTCAGCGAGAAATGACGTAGCTGCAAGATGGTAAGTTTAAAATAAATGTTATAACAAACAATACGTGTACGTTTTGTGTGTTTGTTTCAAAATTGTATAATTGCCTCAATGAGAAAAACCTGCATATTTTGTTGTGAAAAGGCATTAGCTTGCTTATTCTCAGTGGTTTTGTAAACACACTTTCTTATGTGACGGGCGCCATCTTTGCATGATTAGGAGATGTTGTATGTGTGTACAAAATTGTATAAAATGTTTGTTGTGAACAATTTCGTTAAAACTTTAAAATTAATTAAGTGTTAACGCTGTGGACAATACTTAATAAACTAAATCAGTGTAAACATGTTATCATCAAATTTTGCGCGTTAACAAATTCTATTAACATCCAAAAATCACTGTATTCACTGAAGATCCGATACAATCATTTTAAAATTACTTACTCAAGATACGATAAGTATATTATCTCGGTACGGCACGTTTAGCCAGAGAAACCGACACAGGAGTGGTGGGAAAATAAGCGATTTCCAGCTCTAATAAACTGTCACCACTCGTCATAAAGCCGTGTCGAGACAGTTTATAATGAAGTTTGATGAAGTTTGCCAATAACAAAAGGCATATTATATATCTCGGCCTCCGTCGACTGAATCAATGTTAATGTTTCGAGGTTACAGCAGACAAGGGTCTAACGATTTAAGTATGGCTTGTATGATTTAGCGGAGATGTCAAGACAAAATATGCATGTTGCTTAGAATTCTGAAAAATTCCAAAATGCTGCTACGAGTTTTTTTTACGGTGTCGGGGTAAAGCAGAAATTTCTAAAATGAGGAAACACAACTCACATAAGCATTTTGTAATCGGCAAAATTCATTTAATTCACTTTTTTCACAATTTACTGACGTGAAAATTATCCGCAAATCACATCCTTTTAAAAATTTCAATGTTTTAAATAAATGTCTTATAATTCTCGGTTAATCGGTACTTTCCGTCAAAACTCGCTATCAGTTACAAACACTTAGCAAAGATGCCTTCGACCCACGGTCAATTCAAACAACCAATATGGTTTACATCATACCGGGTAAACACCATAATAACCAGTTTCCACTAAATTCCCAAACAAAGGTTCCCGAAAGTCAATGAATATAAGGTAATAAAAAACCATGTGAGTCACTTGTTATGAACATGCGTCTTCGTTTCGGAAGAACTGGGAACACTTACGCGTAGGGATACAAGATTCGATCCAAATTAATACACATTAATTCAATACAGATAGTGCAGCCTTATTCTTCCCATTCCTCCCCTTTCTCTCCCTCCTTTTCCAGCTTTATTCACCTATTTCATTCCTTCTCTCCCTCTCCCCACAAAAGGATACAGACTCCCTTAAAACCTCTTTTTCATAATAGTCAATTAATGTGTTTTTTTAGAATAGTTCTCATACGTTGGGTGGGCCCACGTACGTATTACTCCATAATCGAAAACATTTGTTCATAATCGACAGAATTATATGAAACTGGATATTGAACGGAAAAAAATACATCTGCTGTTCAATCAAATAGGAAATGCAAATTACCATGTTTGATCCAATCGCGGAATAAATCGTCATGGAAATATATCCTAACATGTGTAAAGTATGTATCAAAATAGAAAATAAAAGATCGCTGGTAGTCGGCCATTTTAAATCGATCCGCTAAACCATTGATTGTAATTGACACATGCAGCAAATAATTAATGTTTTTAATTCAGAGGGTTCTGAAATACGACGCCGGTTGGATGGCCGGACATACGAAGGGAGACAGAATTACAAGCCACCTTTTTCGAACTTCGTTGGAAGAGCACTTACAATTACTGTCGAGTCATAGTGTTATAGTGTGTATATCGGTATACAGATTAACCAGGGAGGGTTCATTGCAAAAATGAAGCTAGCTAGTTGAAAATACGATACATGCCATAATTTGTGTTTACAATTTTTTCATCAAAGCTACACCAAAACTCTGTTGATCATCACTCCACTTTTTTTCAACAGAAAATCGAGTTTTTTTCATAATATTTTCAAACTGTTCCCAGTTCCATTTTATGCTTAGGCTGTCCGGTTCGTGACCATAAATCACCTCCCCTTCTTTGAAATGTATCTTCAAATCCAAATTACCTATATACGGGAAATAAGTTAATATATACAAAGTATTTTGCATGTACATTGCAGGTCTGATGTGTTATAGAAGTAATACACAGTTTCTTAGAGCTATTTTGTTATTCACATGCATAATCATGCATGTCTTTTCGAAACATTACTTCTATCAATATTTTTTGAGCATCAGTTAGCATTCCCATAATCATGTCTATTCTCTAATTATCAGATCAGATAAATGACATGACAACAAAATTCATAGAATCCTGGTCCAAAGTTGTTCTTAAAACTTCTTATAATCACATAAACTAGCTATGAATACTTAAACAGTGCAATCATATTACTTGGACATTAAAGATTGGTGTATTTTGGTGCTGAATAAATTTATGAAACGTGTTATCTGAAAACATAAATCATATAGATGGCACCGACGGGAAATTAGTTATTACAAAATACGTACATACACTAATCATTTAATACCACATAAAAAATCGAATTGATCAACATATATCATTGATACTCACGTAGATATACGACTTGTTCACATGTGCTCTGGCATCCGACCTTGATATATTGTGGTCTTTTTATGAATGTATCCATATTCTCACTCATAACATATTTGGTATCTATACGAAAATTTTTCATATTGAAATCTGCTCCATATTCTCGGTTTATTCGTGTCAGCAAATTCAGAATTAAATTACTAAGTGTGGCATGTGAGTACGTTTGAACTTGCTCGTCTTCATGTTGTTTAATGTCGATACCAATCAGCAGTCTATCATTGTTCCCTGAGAAATTAAATAACAATATAACATATTATTGCATTGAATGTAAATTGTTTTAGATTTTAGTACTCGGCGAGATGAAAATCTAAATATGTACATGATTTACATAAGCGGACTCATGAGAAGATTATATCATTCAGTATTTTGACACTTCCAATAAATTCACTTACACTTTTTGTTTGTGTACGCATGATCAATGAAAACACACAACAAATTATCACGCAGCAAATACGGCGAAGGAACGCGAACCTAAATTTCGGTACTTTGCGCATAACCTCATATTATTTTGAACAATAATATCATGCTTCTTACCCATTGCCTCATTTACTGTCGTCAAAAACGATTCCATATCGTGTACTGGTATATTACTAAAGCTGCTGCCAATGAATAGTATCAGCTTTTTCTGATTTAAACACTTGATATGTTGCAAACCATCGACGTACAGCCCATGGAACGGTTTCACTTCCAAACCATGGAATTGTTTCATCAGTAGGTCTGCATGGTGTTCCATGAAATCTAATTTGAAAAATGTGAAAGTCTGTATTGATCGCGACGTAAACCGAATTCATTTCATTTTCATGACTGTTCTTCAAACAAGATTTTCAAAATGTATATGCAAAAAATCTTTACATTGATAAGTATCAAATAGACAAGGTAGTATACCGATGCTTACGTGTGACAATGTTTTAAGAAATTAACAATTTGAGAAGGCCTCTGCATTAAGCACATTTGCTAGTAAACAATATACAGATGACGTTGACTGGCAGGAAGCCTGGAAACAAATTAAACAGATAACAATCAACGAAAAAATGCGCAGATTTCAGTATAAAATGTTGCATCGAATTCTTGCGACAAATGTTTTTCTATACAAAAATAAGAAAATTGACGATGACAAATGCAAAAACTGTGACCTAAAAAAAGATTTAGAACACTTGCTGTGGGAATGTGAAGAAAGCCAGAAATTCTGGCAAAAAATTAAAATATTTTGGATAAATATATGTGCCGAAAATATCAATATTTGTAAAAAAAGAGGTAATCTTTAATTCTGGTGGGAAAAGTAACTTTCAAGCCCTGTGGAAGCACTTAATTTCACTTGGGAAATAAGAATTATATATTGCGAGGTTCAATAATTCTAAACCAAACTTAAACTTATTCATTGAAAGAGTAAAACAAACCTTTAACCTAGAAAAAGCGATCGCTGAACAATACAACAAACACGAAATATTTGTTAACAAATGCGAAAATATAATGAAATACCTAGAAAAATAAAAATGCTGTAAATATATATATATATATATATAACAGACTTTGACCTTGTTTTTTTGTGTTTTTGTATTTGTATTATGATCAACTCTTTTTGTTATTTTTTTTGTATTTGTATTTAAAAAAAAGTTAATCCGTATTCTGTTAGTTAACTATTATGCCAAACTGCAATATACGAATAATTAAAATCTGTGCATTGTATTTATTACATCACATTTTAATATACAATTAATTAAAATATGTGCATTGTATTTATTACATCACACTTCAATATACGATTAAAAAAATATACCGAATAATCCAACTATTGGCATTCAAAGCAAACATTTGTTATGTACTTTCTAACAATAAAAACATTGTAGTTCTCACATTTTGTAAACGTACCTTTAGCTACATCTATCGGAATATAAGTGACTGATTTGTTGTTCTTCAATAACGATGAAAACAGAGGGGTGGTTTTACTGGAATTTCCAGAACCTAGCTCGCAAACGCTAACATCTTGCAAATGCGAGACGATTTCATCTGCAATGGATGAATCATCATTATTGACAAACTAATGATCTCAGTAGCATGTGTACTATTTGAAATTGAATGGAAAACTCAGTTTTATTTGGTCTCTACTGTAGATGTGTTTATATTTTTTATAATATGTTACTTCACTTCTTTGTTAATAATGTTTCAATGAAATTTTCCATTTTTTTCATGCACTAAATATTTATATATTCTTTACATACAACATACCTTATTGACTGATATACGCACTGGTGAACTGAAATTTCTACACATGTCATACTATTGTAAATACTAGCATGAATAACAATAAGCGATATACTTGCCTGCGTGTTTTTTCAGGATTTCCTTTTCTGCCCTGTAAAGATGATAGTGTGGATTTTCCAAAGTCATTTTCTCAAAAAAATTAGATCCGATGGTGTCAAAACAATACCAGTGTTCAACGTATTTTGGCTCCGATAGTAACCATCTTCTGATAGTTTCTTCACTGGCTTCCATTTTATTCCTGAAATAACAAACATAATTTATTATTCCTAGTATATTACTGTTATTATACACGTGTTCAATTGACAATGTTTTATGCGCATATGGTACTTTCAGCGATATTGTCTGAAAGAATGTTTTGGAATTATGTTGGAGGGGGGCTGTATGAACGACCATGGTAACTTTGTCAACATCGTATGAGGCGCATACTTGATAACAAATATCCACAGACATATTTCAAAGTTTTGTTGACTTTTAGCTAGAACACAGCATCCAATTCGTCTTGAAGTGTACATAATATTCAACGTAATAGAAAAACACTTCAGGGACAGGGACACTTTTTTTAGTGGATAGGGTACTTACATAAAAAAAGATCGCGGTGTGGGCAAAACAGCCTTCAGAGCAGGGGATAATAAAAAACCCATTGGGGAAATAACATCTGCTAAATGTGGGCAATAACTGACAATGCGAGTCACCCACTGATCTGCTGAGTGGTTAATGCATTCAAGAAGCCCATAGAAGCACAGTGATGTAGGCAAAAAGTGTATGTTTTAATGAGGGAGAGGAAAGATGAATTTGGTCAGCAATTTTTTCATGTTGAGGGTAGCTTATGAACAGCTTTTAATTTCCCCGCTTCCCTTTATATTAATTAGCATACTTCAAAAGACCAATAAAATAAATTTTGTCGCAGAGTATTGACTATTTCAATTTGTTGCTCGTTGGCTGTACATGACGCTTGGCTGAGCGATTTCCTTGTTGCCTAATGGAGTTTGATATTCTGCATTTGGTGAACATTGCCGGTGGTTCTAGTCCCATCAGAACATTCACATAATTGTGATTTAAACAATTTGAAGCACTTTTGAAACACAATGGTCAACGATGTTTCAACCCAAAATACCAGACCATAAATGTTTCATAATGTTGTCCCATGTGCCAGACGAGCCCTGCTTTGATGAAAATACAATCCATTTTAAAAATGGTGAAAAAACAAACAAACTATGGACGGATAAAAAAGTGAAAGGTGTATGTGATTGAATGGATGTAGTGCAAATTTGGTGAGAATGGGATTGTAATATTCCTTTTATTTGTCCCACTATGCTTTTTTTTAAAATTGTATTAGCCCCGAGTACAGTCCTTTAGGTTGGCCTCCTACCGCTGATTATTCGGCCCCTACAATCCTGTATCGTAGAATTCGGTTTGCTCGAGGTAACTGCACTCGAGACAATACCACAGGGAAAGAGATTTGGCACGTTATGTATGTTATGATTATTGTGCAATCGTACAAAGTGCTTGATCGTGAAAGGCATCATTTGAATATTTTGCTCATTAACATTTCCCCAATTTATATTTCATGTGTAACCAAATGCATTTTAAATGGTTTTTCAATACATTTTTCTGATGGAAACGCCTTTTCAAAATGTCGTGATAATGAACACTTCAATGTGTCTAGTTAAAGCACTTTTAAAAGTGTTGTGATATTGATTATTTTTAATAAGTGTTTCGGGTGGGAACACTTTACATGATGTGTTGTACACAAAAACAACCTCAAAATGCAATCAGAATAGTTGTCGTCATAAACACTTTTTCATAATTATGCAGATTATAAACGATTTAGGTGTATAAACACTTTACACTGAAACAGTAAAATTGGAATATAATTCATTTGCGATTTAAAAACAAACAAACATTTTAATGTGTTTAATTATAAAACACTATTTCAAAGTGGGGACATAAGTGTATCACATTTTAATTCATTTACATTTACAGTATACTATCCGATGAAACAAAGTCTGGGATGTTGATTGGCTATCAACAACTAGTATTATTAATAATATAACTATTAACCTCACTCATGTAAAATTTGGCTTTCAACAATATGTGGCAAGTGCATTAACGTGTATAAAACCTTTAATGTTTTACAGCTTTGAATAATTCTTTATTGATTAATTTCAGCTCTGATAATTTTTTTAAATTTGCTTTGGTTAAGTACTACAAATCATACATGGTTTAAATATATTCTCAGCTTTCACAGGATTGTAGATAACAATAGATAAAGGGACATCGTACTCTATATTTGGTAATACACTACTATTTTTGAAAAAGGCCTACGAATATACGGGTGGGAATAACCATGGCAACGGTAAGTAATACGAGTCTGTTAAAACCCAGAATTTGCATATTCATCAACGTTCATCGCATCTCGTTCTAAAACATGCCAAAATAGTCAAATTATTGCGTTACAGTGACATACTTGTATTTTTTGGTAATTAGGCACTATAATAATTGTTATACGTGAAATCGCTGTAAAAATGCAATTTTGATACATTTGAGCTATATTCGTATCGTTCCATGCCAAACAAGGTTCAGTCATTTATTTAATACATCTAATTTCTGTCGATATTAGACCAGTCAATTATGCACTATTAACTATGCTTTCGGTTCATATTACTTTATTTTTGGTATGACTAACCCTATTTCTAATGGGGACTATGATATTATTGAATGTTATGTTATTTTATGACTTTTTATTCTAGTTATACTAAACCATATTAATCACCGCGATTATGTTACTCCTGTAGTTTTTTTAAAGAACGCCGCCAGGAAATTCACAGCAATAGTGTTAATAGTGAAATATATAAGAAGATCATACTTCAATGTTGTATTTGGTTTTAATATTTGTGTAATTTTGCAATATTAATCATTCAAAACGGCCTTGTTACATTCATTGTATTGCGTAGTGAATAGTCAATATTGTGACTTGCAATTTACTAGTATAATTGGAATTGATATTTTGTGAGTAGACAAAATATAGACAAGGACGTTTGACTGAATTGTAGGGCTATGTAATGCAATTATATATATGTTGTTTACAGTATTCTGAAAGATCTGATCTTAAAAATATCTACTATTTTATTCTATCCTTAAATAAACCATATATGTTAGCATATACAATACCGTAACGCCGTATCCAATGTTAAAGTGCGGTGTTCGTCGCGTTGCGTCATGTTGTATTCAATATGGAACTCGTAGCGACTAGACGTATATAATGCATGTAAATACATTGACTTATAATTTCAACACGCGCTTCCCGGCGACCCGTTCATCAAAAGAGACAATTCCCGAAACACCTTTTGCTGACTTCATACTACACTCCAACAGGTGTCGTGGCTACAAACGCTCAGAAAATATGTATTATTACACTGAGGAGAATAACCGGATACGCGTGTGCTACAAAAAGAATGTAACGTCTAGGGGAACTCCGCTCGCTTGGCAGGTAACACTTACCTTGTAGAGATACTTTGTTCAACCCGGAGGAATGCACACTTGAAGTAGTCATAAATAGGCACCTACCTAGGCATATTTTATGTTAACCACCATCAGCAGTAATCTATTGACTCTAACTAGATGGACAATTCAGAATCAATGTAGGTCATACTAGATCAAATGACAAACAAACCAACGCTAGCGAAAACATAACCACCTTGGCGGAGGTAAACATACTTACTAATCTGTCTAATGGCTCCGCAATGAACATTGACCGCTGTTGGTTACTGGTGAACTGCCGAGTATTTGGTTGGATTCAAACCACACCAGTATGTAAATATGCCAGTATTCAAGGGTTTAAAATAGCACATAAAGACTATTACAACTATTTATTTAGATATTGTTCAAATTTTTTCATCCTCATTTGCATAATTGGAATCCCATAGTCGGCTGCATACTCCCCTGTGCGAAAAGAGTGCATTTTTCCCGTATTCACACGCTTCGAGACTAATTATAGTATGAGTGGGTAGTATGCATCTTCAATCCGATAAATAAATGAATAAATTAACAAAAACAGCACACTAAACTCGGACATGATATACCGTCCTATGTACAATGGAATGAAAATATCACGCCATATTATGACTGGTTAACCAATTTAAAACTTGTTTATTTTGAACATCTTGCTACAAACACATGGTATTATATATCGTGAACACTTACTAAACCTGTATATTGTGATAAACAGTTATGGTAAAACTTCGACAAATGTGGACCGTCATATAACATATTAATGAAATAAAATCTCGTTATAGCGAGGTTATCTCTCTCCTTACAACGATGCTCACCGAAATTAGAGCCAGAGTTTCTGTGTCGTCTAGATTAATTATACAGACCTGCGCTATATATGTATATATATATGGATATAGAGGTTAAGGGACAGTGATGTAGAATTTAGAAAACATGGCTCGTACCGAAAGGAATATTAAATATATTAATAGATTGATACTAGTTCAAGGGCGATGTTAACAATCGGTTTAAAATACTTATTATTTTTACACTTGTTTGACGCCCACCACTATTTAAATAACCAATTTTAGAAAACAGTCAATCAATCGATCTATATTGATTTGCTGAAAACTGATAGAAATCACCCAACCAAAGATTTTGTTGATTTATTGAGTCATTGAGTCACCAGAAGAACGGTTACAATAATATATTTTTTTATGAATAATATTAATCGTGGTATACTAATTACTGATATGAGTGTCCACCTTCAAATTTTTGGCAAAGCAAATGACAGAATTGATTATTATTATCCACTAATCCGTGACACATCTGAGCTAAATGTCAAATTAAATTGTCCGTTATCATCTGTGAATTGGGAGGTTGTATTGGCTAATTGCCCATCGAATAATACAAATGACATTTACAATAATGTTATATACACTATATGAACTATAACTTTATAACCGATGTATTCCTCTTATAAATGCAAGAGTAATTTTAAACATAATTATTCTCCCCGGATTTATTAATTATATAAACGAGGCCGAAGTTCGTCATCTAGGAACTGTGTACACACAGTACGAACATCGTTTGCTATTATTTGGGACAATATTTAAAATGTTACTGAATACACATTTAACATTATTTTTTGGTCTGAACGTAAATCTCTGAAAATATTCAGATGACTTTCCGATTTGAGGTTACGAAATGCGTTAAGTGCTATCATTACATCTGCCTTTTTGTTGGAACTGAAGTCCAGTAGCACGTACAAAACTGTGTAGGTTTACAATGCAAAGTTGCACTACAAAAATTGCAGCAGACAGCTCACTCGTAAAACAACAACAAAACAAGTAAATTCAACTTTTTGAATAGAGAGGTCCCTTATTGACTGTAAAAGCCCGCGAATAGTCCTGCTTGGTCAAACGGCAATCACTCTCACATCATCAATCAATTGAACAATAAAACGAAATACTCGATAAACTATGTAAAGATACAATAAATAATAAACGATAACGATAGAAATAATGTGATGTTATATTATATATATATATATTCTCGATGTATGCACTCAGGAATTTGTTGAATATCAATTATTAACGCATTTTCCATCTCCTCGAATATATAGTAATATCTGAATATATAAAGCCTTCAGGTAGAATAATTATATCCCTTGTGCATAACACGTAATTCGTTCCTTATAACAAGATCCAGATTCTTCTTGCCAATCAATTTTGTAATTATAAAAGTGATATAATCAATACCGTTATGTGTTTTATCATGGTTGGTGTTTCGGTTCTATCATTGCTTTAGTTACAGTTCGAAAATGTGTAATTACGTTCGTGTGTTCAATTTTTTCAGAATTGACCACTCTTCGTACAATAAAATGCAGTCAGTTGAGATATACACTAAGCATGGTCATTTTATAACTCATCTCCCAACAACATATGCGCTTATCTGACTGTACATATGTCAGAGACTTAGTTTTAAGCTTAATAAGGAGATACTACTAACAGTTTCACCATGTTCAGACATAATGACACGTGTCAGGCTTGACCAACTCATCAACATGTATCATGCTAGCAGAGAAACCGGAACTTAAAACCTCCTTCACGTGTGCTAAACCAGAACAAAGATCTTGGAAGGCTGTCAACATTTACTGCGCAAATCACATCACCAATATCAATGACATAATATTCCACAGATAACTCATTACCAAACGCTTCAGCGTGGTATTAAGAGTTTGTTTTCAGGGGTGGGTGATACCAAGGTGGGAAATGGATGCACATATGGGGTTAATTCCTTGAATTGCAATATAGAGGGTTCAGGCTGAAATACAATATATAGTGTTTTCATGTTTCGTCTGATATTTCTGTGGTATTCTGCTGCTGTAAGTAATGCACGATTTGTTCCGAAATTCAGTATATTGTGTGTATTCCAGGGTTATTCGTTTTTTGCTGAAAACACCCCTATTTTTTAGTGGCAGAGTCGAATAGTTCCACTCCCACTGGAAATCTGCATTGTTGCCTGAATGAGAGCTAATTAAACACATTTTCCAGACCGGCGAAAGAGTATGCAACAGCCAATTTTAACAGCCTGTCACATGATTTTACTCTGAATGTCAACATGAAAAGAGGCCAGTCCATTTTACGCAGGAGTAATTGGGAGTAGAATATGTGAGGGATAGTATCAACACAGATGTGTATAGTGAAAAGTAATATCTATCCTTCTTTTGCATCTCTGAACATTTTCTGTTTTAGTATATTGGTTTGAAAATGTTGAACTTGCATGATTTGCAATGTGTTTTTTGCTGGAACTCCCCTATTGATCGAATCCCGGGTTTGGACTAGAACGGCACACCACGTGATTCGTTTGAATACAATGCTGATGGCAAACATGCCGTGCTACTGCGGTACGCCACTGACGGGATGACTTACTAGTACTGCATGCTACAACTTCGCTTGTGATGTTGCTTGTTAGCCATGGATTAAATGAATCTTGATTACCAGTCAAATGTTGCTCATTTGATCTTGGTAATCTTTATTTGGAACTGAGTAACCTCCTGGTACTTCGTACTATGATAAAAATCAGTCAATATACATCAAGTTCTCTCAATCGTAGTATTCGATGTGATGTACACCTAATATGCCTAAAATGTTGCTGAACGATTTGAACTGGATAAAAATAGCAGACGAAAATTTGTTTACAAAATAAAAATACTTCGGTTGCCAATGAAAACAAACCGGTAAAAACAAGCAATATGTTTTCGGCTGTTATCGTGGTAGGACATGAACGTGAAGCTAACGTATGTTTATAACTAAAACCGGGCATCTTATACGAGGTTCGCAAAATAAAATTCAGTATTTAGAAGTCACTTTATTTTATTGTTAGGACGTATTCAGCCGTTAAATGTATTATTTCCAACCGTTTTGCGATAGTATTTTCTAGATTGGAGACAACATTTACATTTTATTCAAAGTTCAAAGTTTCGTTGGGATTACGTTGACAGTGGTAACAATTAATGTCGGCACCGGTGATCTCTTACCAGTGCGCAACGTAGCCAGCATAAAAGGCATAATCATTTGTGCACTGATATTACAAGACTGGTAGGAGATAATAAAATTGGGGCGAAAGTATTCAAAAAACAGATTTTGACTGTTGCTATGGTAGCGTTGGGTCGGGATTGTTTTTCCAATTATTGATGGTACGAAATGCCTTTCAAGTATGAACAAAATCAGCCAAGCCAAAACAAATCACAGAAGAGTTAAAAAGCCATTCCTGCTGAACAGTTACTCTAACTTCGGGGTCAACTTTCTCATTAATGGAAAAAGATATCAAAAATTCAAATAGTAACTTTTTGCCCTCACTCAAGCCGAGTACAATGAGCTATGTCTGAGGTGTTGTATCACAGGGAGTTGGACAAACTTATGTATTCTAATAAATTATTGAATAATAAAATGTTATATAACTTTTCTTTTACCCCCCTTTCCTGGTATCTATTTCAAGTAATCACTATTTTTATTTTGTAAACACATTCGTCTGCTATTTTTGTCAGGTTCAAATCGTTCACCAGCATTTTTGGCATGTTAGATGTACATCACATATAATACTCGGATTGGGAGAACTTAATGTATCTTGACCACCTGGAAACTGAGTTTTATAAATTATGAAGGGCTCTCGGAAGATCCACCCGCAGCCTGGACCCGCAGTAGAATCTCCGATTAATATGGAGCCGCAACAATCAACATCGATATACCACGAGGTTTCTGCTGGCGACGTTGCGGCGTTACTCAGTTCCAAATAAAGATTACCAACGCCAACATTTAACCGGTAACCAAGACTCAGTCTATCCACGACCAGCAAGCAACATCACAAACGAAGTTAGTGTGCAGCTCACGAGTCAGCGACGACCGATGTCAACGAAAGTCATTCCGTCAGTGGAGTACCGCAGTTGCACGGCATGTTTGCCAATGCACAGATCTGTGGAGGAACTTTTAACTTCAACATAAACCGTGTTAGTCGCCCAGTTTAAGTTCTGGTTCTGTCGTGGTCCCAACTAAAGGGCGACAGTCGTCGTGTCGCGTCCTGTTCGACATAGGACTCATAGCGACGTATATAATGCATGTAAAATTACATTGTTTATTTACATGAAATTCGAACACGCGCTGCGCTACGACCACCGCGCTTAAACATCCACGAGTTATATATTCGGACAATGACTCAAATTAGACGTCTGATTATTTTATTTTCACACGTACAGCGACACGCGTTCTACACTGACAAGCGTTGCTAGGTCGCAGCACTGTCTTGGAGCATATTGATGGGCAATTGGGTTCCCCGACCTAAATTTCTATCCCGGTTTGTTGCACGTTCTTTTTTAATATAAAATAATCAAATATGGGACATATATATGTTCTAAAGAAATTCGCTAAATCTGTTCTAAATTTTTTTGGGATTTCGGCCTACCCATGATGTATCATTGAGAGGAAAAGATTATATTAATAAAGTTATTACGAGAATTCCCCCAAAGTATGCACTCAGACAGTACACGGTCGCATCGAACTCCGCTGCGCGTCGGTCGATACTCCCATGTACTGTCTTCGTGTATACTTTGCGGTATTCTCGTAATAACCTCATATAATAATAATAATAATAATAATAATAATAATAATAATAATAATAATAATAATAATAATAATAATAATAATAATAATAATAAGACACTTCACGATGGGCTTCTTTTGCAGTCAGTAATATTTACAAAAAATTGTGTTCACTATATTATAAACTGACTTGGCAATTCCCATCACTAAGTAGATTTAGACTTTAGATGTTTTCAACAATTCCAAAACCAGTCGATAATTTTGTTTACTTAACATTTTTACTATAATATTTATTATAATATAACTGACGGTGATTGTCAACTTTTCCATGAAGGCTGCAAGATTTTTCTTATAAATATTGTATTCAATGTTATTTACTTTGTATTTACATTGACAATGAGGTGCACAGTATCTTTTTCTTACTGATGTAACTACAGTGACTGTGTAGTGCCATTTGTTGTCAGTTGTTTGTTTTGTATTCTTGGAATTCTTTACAAAAATCAACAACTGTCAAATAAGAATATTATTTCTACTATGCAGTATATCGCAAACAATACTTGTTCTCCAGAATAAATATCGGATTGTTCGGAAGCAGTGTTTGACTGGTATATACAAAATGTGACCAAGTAAACGTCAGAATAGTAAAAAAAAGTAATCTAAAAATTAGCTACCCGTGTCAAGAGAGCCGCAGAACCAAAACAATCTGTCAGCCGTCGCCGTCCACAGCAGCGATATACTTTTACACATCGAAATTAAGAATCCTAATTGTAGACCTATTGCATGGTCACGAAATACAGTCATCGAGGCCAGCAATCGAATCGCCAATCTTCATGTGTGATGTAACTGGTATTCCTATCTATGTGCTTCTATTCCCACTATCCTAAAATGCTCAAGGGAATGTTGTCAAATTCGCGAGTGTGCGTATTTTTGTATAGTGGCGTAAACGTTGCTGCAATCAAAGAAGCACTGAACAGCTAGTACCATTGTCATTGTGTGGAGAGTAGAGGGCCATTTATACAGGAGACGCTCCAGTAACAAATTGTTCAAATTGCCCGATTGGCATATCAAAATTCAGTATTGAAGCAGAACATATTCTGTATTCACTAAAAACAACGTTGTTATGTTCCTAGACAACGATCTAGAAACAAAAGAAACAGTCCGCTGCGAACAACCTGTGTCCTTGAAAATCGAGTCTTATCGCCCTTACGTTTCCGAGCGAAAATACGTCAATGCCAAAAATGACCGATTGATGATGTTAATCAATCCGGCGACGTAAAATCGGCGATAATAGCCAAGGGGGCGAGGGACTAAATTTAAAAATATATTTCATATATAAGGTTTATAATTATATTAATATGATCTTTAAAAAAATGTTAAAGTAATTGTATAATACTTGCAATATTACAACAAAAAATATTTAAATCAAACTATTAAAGTGAATTTATAACTAAATATCCCAGAGTCAGTCATAACCCGAATATCCATACGATGTGAGGTTATTTCGTCCCTGTAGAAATAGAGTTGTATTCAACCGAGAAAATATAGTGGTATGCATGTATAAGTCAGTATCTCCGATAGATAGGTGAAACATTAGATAACTCTGAGATGAAAACTGATTGAATTTCATCTCATCTCATGGAATAGGAATATATTATGGTTTATAAATAGACAGCTGGAGTACGAGCGTGGAAATGTTTATCATCATGATATTGGATCAATAGTGACGTAATAACGCTTGGAAACTACATTGTTTTTTTACACACATTTTAAACACGCACTGCACGACAACAATGTATTTTGTCACCATGAAGTTCATCAGAAAATATCCTCTCACACAGTCACCTGCTCCATGGAAACACTGGTCGCAATTGTATCAAAACGCATGTTACAGGTTACGGGTCAGTTCAAGTTGCCGATTATCAAATATAGATGTTCTTTTCCAGTAATAAATGCTTATAACTTTGTTACATGTATATTAGAACGCCAGTGTCAAGTTTCCGGATTGTAATTATAAGAAACGAGTTGTTTGTTGTACATAAAATATTTATGTATTTATTAATTTGAAACAACATAATTCGATGGCAGTTCACCCTGAAGGATTTGCAGCATAAAGTTAACCGCCTTTCACACAACACTTAGAATTATCCAAAACTAAGTCATGCTACGTGTCCCAGACATCGTCTATCTTTACAAACATGACTTCTCAGTCATTGGACGAGTATACAGGGGATGAATATACAGATGTTGTGAATTAGTGATTGCAACAATAGACTGCGTGACGTAATCTGTGTGACGTTTTCCCGAGGTTCTTAACCCAGAATGTGAGTGTCCAGACTCACAGGGCGACTCCAAATCTGGTGCTTGATCCCCAGTCATGATTTTTTTCGAGTAATTTAATGTATCATGCAAGTAATATAGCAAACAATTCAGCGAGAAATGACGTAGCTGCAAGATGGTAAGTTTAAAATAAATGTTATAACAAACAATACGTGTACGTTTTGTGTGTTTGTTTCAAAATTGTATAATTGCCTCAATTAGAAAAACCTGCATATTTTGTTGTGAAAAGGCATTAGCTTGCTTATTCTCAGTGGTTTTGTAAACACACTTTCTTATGTGACGGGCGCCATCTTTGCATGATTAGGAGATGTTGTATGTGTGTACAAAATTGTATAAAATGTTTGTTGTGAACAATTTCGTTAAAACTTTAAAATTAATTAAGTGTTAACGCTGTGGACAATACTTAATAAACTAAATCAGTGTAAACCTGTTATCATCAAATTTTGCGCGTTAACAAATTCTATTAACATCCAAAAATCACTGTATGCACTGAAGATCCGATACAATCATTTTAAAATTACTTACTCAAGATACGATAAGTATATTATCTCGGTACGGCATGTTTAGCCAGAGAAACCGACACAGGAGTGGTGGGAAAATAAGCGATTTCCAGCTCTAATAAACTGTCACCACTCGTCATAAAGCCGTGTCGAGACAGTTTATAATGAAGTTTGATGAAGTTTGCCAATAACAAAAGGCATATTATATAACTCGGCCTCCGTCGACTGTATCAATGTTAATGTTTCGAGGTTACAGCAGACAAGGGTCTAACGATTTAAGTCTGGCTTGTATGATTTAGCGGAGATGTCAAGACAAAATATGCATGTTGCTTAGAATTCTGTAAAATTCCAAAATGCTGCTACGAGTTTTTTTACGGTGTCGGGGTAAAGCAGAAATTTCTAAAATGAGGAAACACAACTCACATAAGCATTTTGTAATCGGTAAAATTCATTTAATTCACTTTTTTCACAATTTACTGACGTGAAAATTATCCGCAAATCACATCCTTTTAAAAATTTCAATGTTTTAAATAAATGTCTTATAATTCTCGGTTAATCGGTACTTTCCGTCAAAACTCGCTATCAGTTACAAACACTTAGCAAAGATGCCTTCGACCCACGGTCAATTCAAACAACCAATATGGTTTACATCATACCGGGTAAACACCATAATAACCAGTTTCCACTAAATTCCCAACCAAAGGTTCCCGAAAGTCAATGAATATAAGGTAATAAAAAACCATGTGAGTCACTTGTTATGAACATGCGTCTTCGTTTCGGAAGAACTGGGAACACTTACGCGTAGGGATACAAGATTCGATCCAAATTAATACACATTAGTTCAATACAGATAGTGCAGCCTTATTCTTCCCATTCCTCCCCTTTCTCTCCCTCCTTTTCCAGCTTTATTCACCTATTTCATTCCTTCTCTCCCTCTCCCCACAAAAGGATACAGACTCCCTTAAAACCTCTTTTTCATAATAGTCAATTAATGTGTTTTTTTAGAATAGTTCCCATACGTTGGGTGGGCCCACGTACGTATTACTCCATAATCGAAAACATTTGTTCATAATCGACAGAATTATATGAAACTGGATATTGAACGGAAAAAAATACATCTGCTGTTCAATCAAATAGGAAATGCAAATTACCATGTTTGATCCAATCGCGGAATAAATCGTCATGGAAATATATCCTAACATGTGTAAAGTATTATCAAAATAGAAAATAAAAGATCGCTGGTAGTCGGCCATTTTAAATCGATCCGCTAAACCATTGATTGTAATTGACACATGCAGCAAATAATTAATGTTTTTAATTCAGAGGGTTCTGAAATACGACGCCGGTTGGATGGCCGGACATACGAAGGGAGACAGAATTACAAGCCACCTTTTTCGAACTTCGTTGGAAGAGCACTTACAATTACTGTCGAGTCATAGTGTTATAGTGTGTATATCGGTATACAGATTAACCAGGGAGGGTTCATTGCAAAAATGAAGCTAGCTAGTTGAAAATACGATACATGCCATAATTTGTGTTTACAATTTTTTCATCAAAGCTACACCAAAACTCTGTTGATCATCACTCCACTTTTTTTCAACAGAAAATCGAGTTTTTTTCATAATATCTTCAAACTGTTCCCAGTTCCATTTTATGCTTAGGCTGTCTGGCTCGTGACCATAAATCACCTCCCCTTCTTTGAAATGTATCTTCAAATCCAAATTACCTATATACGGGAAATAAGTTAATATATACAAAGTAATTTGCATGTACATTGCAGGTCTGATGTGTTATAGAAGTAATACACAGTTTCTTAGAGCTATTTTGTTATTCACATGCATAATCATGCATGTCTTTTCGAAACATTACTTCTATCAATATTTTTTGAGCATCAGTTAGCATTCCCATAATCATGTCTATTCTCTAATTATCAGATCAGATAAATGACATGACAACAAAATTCATAGAATCCTGGTCCAAAGTTGTTCTTAAAACTTCTTATAATCACATAAACTAACTATGAATACTTAAACAGTGCAAGCATATTACTTGGACATTTAAGATTGGTGTATTTTGGTGCTGAATAAATTTATGAAACGTGTTATCTGAAAACATAAATCATATAGATGGCACCGACGGGAAACTAGTTATTACAAAATACGTACATACACTAATCATTTAATACCACATAAACAATCGAATTGATCAACATATATCATTGATACTCACGTAGATATACGACTTGTTCACATGTGCTCTGGCATCCGACCTTGATATATTATGGTCTTTTTATGAATGTATCCATATTCTCACTCATAACGTATTTGGTATCTATACGAAAATTTTTCATATTGAAATCTGCTCCATATTCTCGGTTTATTCGTGTCAGCAAATTCAGAATTAAATTACTAAGTGTGGCATGTGAGTAAGTTTGAACTTGCTCGTCTTCATTTTGTTTAATGTCGATACCAATCAGCAGTCTATCATTGTTCCCTGAGAAATTAAATAACAATATAACATATTATTGCATTGAATGGAAATTGTTTTAGATTTTAGTACTCGGCGAGATGAAAATCTAAAAATGTACATGATTTACATAGGCGGACTCATGAGAAGATTATATCATTCAGTGTTTTGACACTTCCAATAAATTCACTCATGCCGTTCAATTTCAAATCTATAAATTTATTATACGCCTAGCTGTGTAAGCTGTAGCACTAAGCGCTACACTTTTTGTTTGTGTACGCATGATCAATGAAAACACACAACAAATTATCACGCAGCAAATACGGCGAAGGAACGCGAACCTAAATTTCGGTACTTTGCGCATAACCTCATATTATTTTGAACAATAATATCATGCTTCTTACCCATTGCCTCATTTACTGTCGTCAAAAACGATTCCATATCGTGTATTGGTATATTACTAAAGCTGCTGCCAATGAATAGTATCAGCTTTTTCTGATTTAAACACTTGATATGTTGCAAACCATCGACGTACAGCCCATGGAACGGTTTCACTTCCAAACCATGGAATTGTTTCATCAGTAGGTCTGCATGGTGTTCCATGAAATCTAAAAATGTGAAAGTGTTCATTGATCGCGACGTAAACCGAATTCATTTCATTTTCATGACTGTTCTTCAAACAAGATTTTCAAAATGTATATGCAAAAACTCCTTATATTGATAAGAATCAAATAGACAATGTAGTATACCGATGTTTACGTGTGATATCATATGTTGATGAAAATAAAGTATTACAGGATTTGTAATGTAATGACAATATTAAAATTGCATAAGATATTTTTACAATTACTAGGTCAAAGCATCAATGGTGTTTAGGTGAAGATTTTGCAATATTAATTTGTGAGTGATCAAGAATTAACGCAAACAAATTTGAGAACGTTTACGCACTGAAAAGCTCGTAAATACCCTGAAAACTGAAATAATAACAATTGCGATAGGTCAAAAGACCAGATAGTTTTAACGAGAATCTTGATTATCATACACAAGGATAAACACACAAATTCAATAACATATGCAATTTGACTGAAATATATACCGATATGGAACAATAAGTACGTACTTATTGATGGAAAATCGATATTTTACCGCAATTGGTTTGACCACGGGGTGAAGTACGTAAGTGGTTTGACTGATGAGAATGGGGAGGTTCTGTCATTCAATCAGTTCCAGACTAAATTTAATATTTAATATAAAGTCAGATTTTATTAAATATTATGGTTTAACGTCCGCAATCCCCACAGAATGGAAATCTGCATTAAAACAACGTACGTCGCCAAAGGAGACGAGACCTATTTGCGAAAATTATAAGCGATATAGCAAATTCAAATGTAATGACTACTACAATGTTTTAAGAAATTAAAAAATTGAGAAGGCCACTGCATTAAGCACATTTGCTAGTAAACAATATACAGATGACGTTGACTGGCAGGAAGCCTGGAAACAAATTAAACAGATAACAATCAACGAAAAAAATGCGCAGATTTCAGTATAAAATGTTGCATCGAATTCTTGCGACAAATGTTTTTCTATACAAAAATAAGAAAATTGACGATGACAAATGCAAAAACTGTGACCTAAAAAAAGATTTAGAACACTTGCTGTGGGAGTGTGAAGAAAGCCAGAAATTCTGGCAAAAATTTAAAATATTTTGGATAAATATATGTGCCGAAAATATCAATATTTGTAAAAAAGAGGTAATCTTTAATTCTGGTGGGAAAAGTAAGTTTCAAGCCCTGTGGAAGCACTTAATTTCACTTGGGAAATACGAATTATATATTGCGAGGTTCAATAATTCTAAACCAAACTTAAACTTACTCATTGAAAGAGTAAAACAAACCTTTAACCTAGACAAAGCGATCGCAGAACAATACAACAAACACGAAATATTTGTTAACAAATGGGAAAATATAATGAAATACCTAGAAAAATAAAAATACTGTAAAAATAT
Source organism: Saccoglossus kowalevskii (assembly GCF_978046115.1). Taxonomy (NCBI): domain Eukaryota; kingdom Metazoa; phylum Hemichordata; class Enteropneusta; family Harrimaniidae; genus Saccoglossus; species Saccoglossus kowalevskii. Next base: position 25,711,521 of record NC_140661.1, on the reverse strand, counting down.
GTATATATAACATGAGGGACTTTGACCTTGTTTTTTTGTGTTTTTGTATTTGTATTATGATCAACTCTTTTTGTTATTTTTTGTTGTATTTGTATTTAAAAAAAAAGTTAATCCGTATTCTGTTAGTTAACTATTATGCCAAACTGCAATATACGAATAATTAAAATCTGTGCATTGTATTTATTACATCACATTTTAATATACGATTAATTAAGATCTGTGCATTGTATTTATTACATCACACTTCAATATGCGATTTAAAAAAATATACCGAGTAATCCAACTATTGGCATTCAAAGCAAACATTTGTTATGTACTTTCTAACAATAAAAACATTGTAGTTCTCACATTTTGTAAACGTACCTTTAGCTACATCTATCGGAATATAAGTGACTGATTTGTTGTTCTTCAATAACGATGAAAACAGAGGGGTGGTTTTACTGGAATTTCCAGAACCTAGCTCGCAAACGCTAACATCTTGCAAATGCGAGACGATTTCATCTGCAATGGATGAATCATCATTATTGACAAACTAATGATCTCAGTAGCATGTGTACTATTTGAAATTGAATGGAAAACTCAGTTTTATTTGGTCTCTACTGTAGATGTGTTTATATTTTTTATAATATGTTACTTCACTTCTTTGTTAATAATGTTTCAATGAAATTTTCCATTTTTTTCATGCACTAAATATTTATATATTCTTTACATACAACATACCTTATTGACTGATATACGCACTGGTGAACTGAAATTTCTACACATGTCATACTATTGTAAATACTAGCATGAATAACAATAAGCGATATACTTGCCTGCGTGTTTTTTCAGGATTTCCTTTTCTGCCCTGTAAAGATGATAGTGTGGATTTTCCAAAGTCATTTTCTCAAAAAAATTAGATCCGATGGTGTCAAAACAATACCAGTGTTCAACGTATTTTGGCTCCGATAGTAACCATCTTCTGATAGTTTCTTCACTGGCTTCCATTTTATTCCTGAAATAACAAACATAATTTATTATTCCTAGTATATTACTGTTATTATACACGTGTTCAATTGACAATGTTTTATGCGCATATGGTACTTTCAGCGATATTGTCTGAAAGAATGTTTTGGAATTATGTTGGAGGGGGGCTGTATGAACGACCATGGTAACTTTGTCAACATCGTATGAGGCGCATACTTGATAACAAATATCCACAGACATATTTCAAAGTTTTGTTGACTTTTAGCTAGAACACAGCATCCAATTCGTCTTGAAGTGTACATAATATTCAACGTAATAGAAAAACACTTCAGGGACAGGGACACTTTTTTTAGTGGATAGGGTACTTACATAAAAAAAGATCGCGGTGTGGGCAAAACAGCCTTCAGAGCAGGGGATAATAAAAAACCCATTGGGGAAATAACATCTGCTAAATGTGGGCAATAACTGACAATGCGAGTCACCCACTGATCTGCTGAGTGGTTAATGCATTCAAGAAGCCCATAGAAGCACAGTGATGTAGGCAAAAAGTGTATGTTTTAATGAGGGAGAGGAAAGATGAATTTGGTCAGCAATTTTTTCATGTTGAGGGTAGCTTATGAACAGCTTTTAATTTCCCCGCTTCCCTTTATATTAATTAGCATACTTCAAAAGACCAATAAAATAAATTTTGTCGCAGAGTATTGACTATTTCAATTTTTTGCTCGTTGGCTGCACATGACGCTTGGCTGAGCGATTTCCTTGTTGCCTAATGGAGTTTGATATTCTGCATTTGGTGAACATTGCCGGTGGTTCTAGTCCCATCAGAACATTCACATAATTGTGATTTAAACAATTTGAAGCACTTTTGAAACACAATGGTCAACGATGTTTCAACCCAAAATACCAGACCATAAATGTTTCATAATGTTGTCCCATGTGCCAGACGACCCCTGCTTTGATAAAAATACAACCCATTTTAAAAATGGTGAAAAAACAAACAAACTATGGACGGATAAAAAAGTGAAAGGTGTATGTGATTGAATGGATGTAGTGCAAATTTGGTGAGAATGGGATTGTAATAGAGCAAGTGATTCCTTTTATTTGTCCCACTATGCTTTTTTTTTAAATTGTATTAGTCCCGAGTACAGTCCTTTAGGTTGGCCTCCTACCGCTGATTATTCGGCCCCTACAATCCTGTATCGTAGAATTCGGTTTGCTCGAGGTAACTGCACTCGAGACAATACCACAGGGAAAGAGATTCGGCACGTTTTGTATGTTATGATTATTGTGCAATCGTACAAAGTGCTTGATCGTGAAAGGCATCATTTGAATATTTTGCTCATTAACATTTCCCCAATTTATATTTCATGTGTAACCAAATGCATTTTAAATGGTTTTTCAATACCTGTTTCTGGTGGAAACGCCTTTTCAAAATGTCGTGATAATGAACACTTCAATGTGTCTAGTTAAAGCACTTTTAAAAGTGTTGAGATATTGATTATTTTTAATAAGTGTTTCGGGTGGGAACACTTTACATGATGTGTTGTACACAAAAACAACCTCAAAATGCAATCAGAATAGTTGTCGTCATAAACACTTTTTCATAATTATGCAGATTATAAACGATTTAGGTGTATAAACACTTTACACTGAAACAGTAAAATTGGAATATAATTCATTTGCAATTTAAAAAAACAAACATTTTAATGTGTTTAATTATAAAACACTATTTCAAAGTGGGGACATAAGTGTATCACATTTTAATTCATTTACATTTACAGTATACTATCCGATGAAGCAAAGTCTGGGATGTTGATTGGCTATCAACAACTAGTATTATTAATAATATAACTATTAACCTCACTCATGTAAAATTTGGCTTTCAACACTATGTGGCAAGTGCATTAACGTGTATAAAACCTTTAATGTTTTACAGCTTTGAATAATTCTTTATTGATTAATTTCAGCTCTGATAATTTTTTTAAATTTGCTTTGGTTAAGTACCACAAATCATACATGGTTTAAATATATTCTCAGCTTTCACAGGATTGTAGATAACAATAGATAAAGGGACATCGTACTCTATATTTGGTAATACACTACTATTTTTGAAAAAGGCCTACGAATATACGGGTGGGAATAACCATGGCAACGGTAAGTAATACGAGTCTGTTAAAACCCAGAATTTGCATATTCATCAACGTTCATCGCTTTTGGTCGATTTGACCTAAAATGACACGTCATTTTCTCGTTCTAAAACATGCCAAAATAGTCAAATTATTGCGTTACAATGACATACTTGTATTTTTTGGTAATTAGGCACTATAATAATTGTTATACGTGAAATCGCTGTAAAAATGCAATTTTGATACATTTGAGCTATATTCGTATCGTTCCATGCCAAACAAGGTTCAGTCATTTATTTAATACATCTAATTTCTGTCGATATTAGACCAGTCAATTATGAACTATTAACTATGCTTTCGGTTCATATTACTTTATTTTTGGTATGACTAACCCTATTTCTAATGGGGACTATGATATTATTGAATGTTATGTTATTTTATGACTTTTTATTCTAGTTATACTAAACCATATTAATCACCGCGATTATGTTACTCCTGTAGTTTTTTTAAAGAACGCCGCCAGGAAATTCACAGCAATAGTGTTAATAGTGAAATATATAAGAAGATCATACTTCAATGTTGTATTTGGTTTTAATATTTGTGTAATTTTGCAATATTAATCATTCAAAACGGTCTTGTTACATTCATTGTATTGCGTAGTGAATAGTCAATATTGTGACTTGCAATTTACTAGTATAATTGGATTTGATATTTTGTGAGTAGACAAAATATAGACAAGGACGTTTGACTGAATTGTAGGACGAGGGCTATGTAATGCAATTATATATATGTTGTTTACAGTATTCTGAAAGATCTGATCTTAAAAATATCTACTATTTTTATTCTATCCTTAAATAAACCATATATGTTAGCATATACAATACCGTAACGCCGTATCCAATGTTAAAGTGCGGTGTTCGTCGCGTTGCGTCATGTTGTATTCAATATGGAACTCGTAGCGACTAGACGTATATAATGCATGTAAATACATTGACTTATAATTTGAACACGCGCTTCCCGGCGACCCGTTCATCAAAAGAGACAATTCCCGAAACACCTTTTGCTGACTTCATACTACACTCCAACAGGTGTCGTGGCTACAAACGCTCAGAAAATATGTATTATTACACAGAGGAGAATAACCGGATACGCGTGTGCTACAAAAAGAATGTAACGTCTAGGGGAACTCCGCTCGCTTGGCAGGTAACACTTACCTTGTAGAGATACTTTGTTCAACCCGGAGGAATGCACACTTGAAGTAGTCATAAATAGGCACCTACTTAGGCATATTTTATGTTAACCACCATTAGCAGTAATCTATTGACTCTAACTAGATGGACAATTCAGAATCAATGTAGGTCATACTAGATCAAATGACAAACAAACCAACGCTAGCGAAAACATAACCACCTTGGCGGAGGTAAACATACTTACTAATCTGTCTAATGGCTCCGCAATGAACATTGACTGCTGTTGGTTACTGGTGAACTGCCGAGTATTTGGTTGGATTCAAACCACACCAGTATGTAAATATGCCAGTATTCAAGGGTTTAAAATAGCACATAAAGACTATTACAACTATTTATTTAGATATTGTTCAATTTTTTTCATCCTCATTTGCATAATTGGAATCCCATAGTCGGCTGCATAATCCCCTGTGCGACAAGAGTGCATTTTTCCCGTATTCACACGCTTCGAGACTAATTATAGTATGAGTGGGTAGTATGCATCTTCAATCCGATAAATAAATGAATAAATTAACAAAAACAGCACACTAAACTCGGACATGATATACCGTCCTATGTACAATGGAATGAAAATATCACGCCATATTATGACTGGTTAACCAATTTAAAACTTGTTTATTTTGAACATCTTGCTACAAACACATGGTATTATATATCGTGAACACTTACTAAACCTGTATATTGTGATAGACAGTTATGGTAAAACTCCGACAAATGTGGACCGTCATATAACATATTAATGAAATAAAATCTCGTTATAGCGAGCTTATCTCTCTCCTTACAACGATGCTCACCGAAATTAGAGCCAGAGTTTCTGTGTCGTCTAGATTAATTATACAGACCTGCGCTATATATATATGTATATATATATGGATATAGAGGTTAAGGGACAGTGATGTAGAATTTAGAAAACATGGCTCGTACCGAAAGGAATATTAAATATATTAATAGATTGATACTAGTTCAAAGGCGATGTTAACAATTGGTTTAAAATACTTATTATTTTTACACTTGTTTGACGCCCACCACTATTTAAATAACCAATTTTATAAAACAGTCAATCAATCGATCTATATTGATTTGCTGAAAACTGATAGAAATCACCCAACCAAAGATTTTGTTGATTTATTGAGTCACCAGTTACAGTTACAGTTACAATAATAACATTTTTTTATGAATAATATTAATCGTGGTATACTAATTACTGATATGAGTGTCCACCTTCAAATTTTTGGCAAAGCAAATGACAGAATTGATTATTATTATCCACTAATCCGTGACACATCTGAGCTAAATGTCAAACTAAATTGTCCGTTATCATCTGTGAATTGGGAGGGTGTAATGGCTAATTGCCCATCGAATAATACAAATGACATTTACAATAATGTTATATACACTATATGTACTATAACTTTATAACCGATGTATTCCTCTTATAAATGCAAGAGTAATTTTAAACATAATTATTCTCCCCGGATTTATTAATTATATTAATAAATTTCTAATCAAATATAGCATAACACAAATTTATCTTTTTCAGGCCAGTACTAAAAATATCAAAACGAGGCCGAAGTTCGTCGTCTAGGAACTATGTACACAAAGTACGAACATCGTTTTCTATTATTTGGGACAATATTTAAAATGTTACTGAATACACATTTAACATTATTTTTTGGTCTGCACGTAAATCTCTGTAAATATTCAGATGACTTTCCGATTTGAGGTTACGAAATGCGTTAAGTGCTATCATTACATCTGCCTTTTTGTTGGAACTGAAGTCCAGTAGCACGTACAAAACTGTTTAGGTTTACAATGCAAAGTTACACTACAAAAATTGCAGCAGACAGCTCACTCGTAAAACAACAACAAAACAAGTAAATTCAACTCTTTGAATAGAGAGGTTCCCTATTGACTGTAAAAGCCCGCGAATAGTCCTACTTGGTCAAACGGCAATCACTCTCACATCATCAATCAATTGAACAATAAAACGAAATAATCGATAAACTATGTAAAGATACAATAAATAATAAACGATAACGATAGAAATAATGTGATGTTATATATATTATATATATATATATATATATATATTCTCGATGTACGCAATCAGGAATTTGTTGAATATCAATTATTAACGCATTTTCCATCTCCTCGAATATATAGTAATATCTCAATATATAAAGCCTTCAGGTAGAATAGTTATATCCCTTGTGCATAACACGTAATTCGTTCCTTATAACAAGATCCAGATTCTTCTTGCCAATCAATTTTATAATTATAAAAGTGATATAATCAATACCGTTATGTGTTTTATCATGATTGGTGTTTCGGTTCTATCATTGCTTTAGTTACAGTCCGAAAATGTGTAATTACGTTCGTGTGTTCATTTTTTTCAGAGTTGACCACTCTTCGTACAATAAAATGCAGTCAGTTGAGATATACACTAAGCATGGTCATTTTATAACTCATCTCGCAACAACATATGCGCTTATCTGACTGTACATATGTCAGAGACTTAGTTTTAAGCTTAATAAGGAGATACTACTAACAGTTTCACCATGTTCAGATATGTTTAGGTAAAACAGAATTAGGAATAAAGCGGAGGGGATTTAGAAATAATGACACGTGTCAGGCTTGACCAACTCATCAACATGTATCATGCTAGCAGAGAAACCGGAACTTAAAACCTCCTTCACGTGTGCTAACCCAGAACAAAGATCTTGGAAGGCTGTCAACATTTACTGCGCAAATCACATCACCAATATCAATGACATATTATTCCACAGATAACTCATTACCAAACGCTTCAGCGTGGTATTAAGAGTTTGTTTTCAGGGGTGGGTGATACCAAGGTGGGAAATGGATGCACATATGGGGTTAATTCCTTGAATTGCAATATAGAGGGTTCAGGCTGAAATACAATATATAGTGTTTTCATGTTTCGTCTGATATTTGTGTGGTATTCTGCTGCTGTAAGTAATGCACGATTTGTTCCGAAATTCAGTGTGTTGTGTGCATTCCAGGGTTATTCGTTTTTTGCTGAAAACACCCCTATTTTTTAGTGGCAGAGTCGAATAGTTCCACTCCCACTGGGAAATCTGCATTGTTGCTTGAATGAGAGCTAATTAAACACATTTTCCAGACCGGCGAAAGAGTATGCAACAGCCAATTTTAGCAGCCTGTCACATGATTTTACTCTGAATGTCAACATGAAAAGAGGCTAGTCCATTTTACGCAGGAGTAATTGGGAGTAGTATATGTGAGGGATAGTATCAACCGAGATGTGTATATTGAAAAGTAATATCTATCCTTCTTTTGCATCTCTGAACATTTTCTGTTTTAGTATATTGGTTTGAAAATGTTGAACTTGCATGATTTGCAATGTGTTTTTTGCTGGAACTCCCCTATTGATCGAATCCCGGGTTTGAACTAGAACGGCACACTACGTGATTCGTTTGAATACAATGCTGATGGCAAACATGCCGTGCTACTGCGGTACTCCACTGACGGGATGACTTACTAGTACTGCATGCTACAACTTCGCTTGTGATGTTGCTTGTTAGCTATGGATGAAATGAATCTTGATTACCAGTCAAATGTTGCTCATTTGACGTTGGTAATCTTTATTTGGAACTGAGTAACCTCCTGGTACTTCGTACTATGATAAAAATCAGTCAATATACATCAAGTTCTCTCAATCGTAGTATTCCATGTGATGTACACCTAATATGCCTAAAATGTTGCTGAACGATTTGAACTGGTTAAAAATAGCAGACGAAAATTTGTTTACAAAATAAAAATACTTCGGTTGCCAATGAAAACAAACCGGTAAAAACAAGCAATATGTTTTCGGCTGTTATCATGGTAGGACATGAACGTGAAGCTAACGTATGTTTATAACTGAAACCGGGCATCTTATACGAGGTTCGCAAAATAAAATTCAGTCTTTAGAAGTCAATTTAGTTTATTGCTAGGACGTATTCAGCCGTTAAATGTATTATTTCCAACCGTTTTGCGATAGTATTTTCTAGAGTGGAGACAACATTTACATTTTATTCAAAGTTCAAAGCTGCGTTGGGATTACGTTGACAGTGGTAACAATGTCGGCGCCGGTGATCTCTTACCAGTGCGCAACGTAGCCAGCATAAAAGGCATACTCATTTGGGCACTGCTATTACAAGACTGGTAGGAGGTAATAAATTTTGGGCGAAAGTATTCAAAAAACAGATTTTGGCTGTTGCCATGGTAGCGGTGGGTCAGGATTGTTTTTCCAATTAGTGATGGTACGAAATGCCTTTCAAGTATGAACAAAATCAGCCAAGCCAAAAAAAATCACAGAAGAGTTAAAAAGCCATTCCTGCTGAACAGTTACTCTAACTTCGGGGTCAACTTTCTCATTAATGGAAAAAGATATCAAAAATTCAAATAGTAACTTTTTGCCCACACTCAAGCCGAGTACAATGAGCTATGTCTGAGGTGTTGTATCACAGGGAGTTGGACAAACTTATGTATTCTAATAAATTATTGAATAATAAAATGTTATATAACTTTTCTTTTACCCCCCTTTCCTGGTATCTATTTCAAGTAATCACTATTTTTATTTTGTAAACACATTCGTCTGCTATTTTTGTCAGGTTCAAACCGTTCACCAGCATTTTTGGCATGTTAGATGTACATCACATATAATACTCGGATTGGGAGAACTTAATGTATCTTGACCACCTGGAAACTGAGTTTTATAAATTATGAAGGGCTCTCGGAAGATCCACCCGCAGCCTGGACCCGCAGTAAAATCTCCGATTAATATGGAGCCGCAACAATCAACATCGATATACCATGAGGTTTCTGCTGGCGACGTTGCGGCGTTACTCAGTTCCAAATAAAGATTACCAATGCCAAATGAGCAACATTTAACCGGTAACCAAGACTCAGTCTATCCACGACCAGCAAGCAACATCACAAACGAAGTTAGTGTGCAGCTCACGAGTCAGCGACGACCGATGTCAACGAAAGTCATTCCGTCAGTGGAGTACCGCAGTTGCACGGCTTGTTTGCCAATGCACAGATCTGTGGAGGAACTTTTAACTTCAACATAAACCGTGTTAGTCGCCCAGTTTAAGTTCTGGTTCTGTTGTGTTCCCAACTAAAGGGCGACAGTCGTCGTGTCGCGTCCTGTTCGACATAGGACTCATAGCGACGTATATAACGCATGTCATATTACATTGTTTATTTACATGAAATTCGAACACGCGCTGCGCTACGACCACCGCGCTTAAACATCCACGAGTTATTTATTCGGACAATGACTCAAATTAGACGTCTGATTATTTTATTTTCACACGTACAGCGACACGCGTTCTACACTGACAAGCGTTGCTAGGTCGCAGCACTGTCTTGGAGCATATTGATGGGCAATTTGGTTCCCCGACCTAAATTTCTATCCCGGTGTGTTGCACGTTCTTTTTTAATATAAAATAATCAAATATGGGACATATGTATAATAACAGAACCCCACACCCTCCCCGTGGCTTCGGTCGTGAAAGTACGGCAGCAGGATACACCGCACCACTCGTGAAAATAACTTCCATACGCAATGAAAGCCACAGGGAGGGTATCTGTCATAATACTTCATTATCACTGAAAACATTTTCCCCTGAAATAAATTCCAGTGAATATGCCATTTCCCTCATACTCTATTGAGACACAGCGCAGTGAAAATTGGATTACATGTAATGCTTGAAAACATGTCAGCAAAACTAAATTAAGTGAAATTCTACGTGACTTCATAATAGTTGGAAATGAACAAATTACACCCGACCCTACCACTCCATATACAATGTAAACTACACCCCAAAACATCATTTCACCCACAGTTACTACCGTGTTTCACCAGTGTATTCTATTTGACGTCAGGCGAAATTAAAATAAACAAATTAATTATAATTCCAGCCTCTAGTTGAGCACTGATTAAATAAACTACCTCGTCTTTATGTCAACTTGCAGTTATTCGTTGCCTACATCAGTGACTTCAAAATATATGTTTCAATCCCAGGAATTTCACTCGCAGTTAATTGCATGGGAGTGCCAGTCTTTAATGAATTTATATTGTCATGTCAATTTCTTGCGATTACTCGGAACATTAAGCCGTAACCACATACCGCCTAGGTGCTGTAACTAAATCCTGGTGTAAGCACCATATGAACTATGCATGTGAAGCCAGTTGTGGGGTATATTCAATCCTATAGATTTCTCATTGTTTGGTAACTATTTGCTGCAAATGCAACAAAAATCAATATAAAAAAAAACATTACCCACACAGCATTCTACAGGTTACTTGTTGAAAGATTGATTTTCCCCAATTTGATGTTTGCGCTTGCATAAAGCATATCACAACTTCTTCGGCACTGTCTAATATACTAGTATTCTCCGTATTTTCTAAGTTGGAAATTAATTATGCGAGAGATGCTTAAAGTTATTTCCCAGCATTGCAGTTTAGAAAGAATAAATGTCTCGACAAGTACTTGCCATATATTTAGGAGTAAATACCAGTCCTGTACTTTAATTAATTTTCAGCAAAAAATAAATCAAAAGAATAAACGAAGTGAAATTTCTTTTGAGATAGTGCAAAATGTGTCAAATCATAGCGTTTTGCATGGAAATCTATCGTAGACTTCTTTACAAAAATAAAAATGTGCACAAACATGTAAGCTGCCGGTAGTACATTTCCATTTGCTTGCATGTAAGCGATGTGTTCAACAGTCCACAATGATCACTGGCAATGTGGAAATAGGCTGGCTTACATGTAAGCTGACCATAGATAGACATGGTTAGCTTGCATGTAAGCGACGTGTTAAAACCACTCCACCATGTTCACAAGTATAATGGAAATAGCCTGGCTTACATGTAAGCTGCCAATAGGCAGTGTATATATAGACATCTCTGGCTTGTTGGATGTAAGCGGCGTATTAAAGCCAGTCCACAATGCTCACTGGTAATGTAGAAATAGTCTAGCTTACATGTAAGCTGACCATAGACATACATGGTTGGCTTGCATGTAAGCGGCGTGTTAAAACCATTCCACATTGTTCACTGGCCACATGAAAATTGTAGGAAGTGTCCATATAGACATGACTGACTTGCACGTAAAAGGCGTGTTAAAGCCAGTCTACAATGCTCACTTGTAATGTGGAAATAGGCTGGTTTACATGTAAGCTGTCCATAGATAGACATGGTAAGCGTGCATGTAAGCAGCGTGTTAAAACCACTCCACCATGTTCACTAGAGATATCGTGGATACGTGGAGATATCCTGGCTTACATATAAGCCACCGATATATATGCTCCAATTAGATATCCCTGGCTTACAATAAAATAATAAAGTTTAAAATTAAAAATGAAATTAAAGATCAAACGATTTAGCAGCGATTCATTTATGCACTTTATTGCAATACAATACTTCTGTAAAACATGATTATTGCCGATTGTGGCAAAGTGAAACTACTCTGTAGACACATATAACACCATACAAATTACGATATTAAATTTAGATGATAAAAAACAGTTATTTTCTCATTCAACGCGGTAGCTTGAGTAAAATCACGCACATATCACATTAAATAAAAAAAATTGACAACGAGAGAATAGAAAGCGTCAAATAACTATGGACAATATTATTTAATATAACATAAGTTAATATAACATTTAGTTGTTTGTTAATCATGAAGTAGTGAACAATTTGATTCACAGTATCAAAGTTGACAAAACCAAATATAAACACTTTATATTATCATACACATTCCACACGTTATTATACAGTCCAACTACTATTGGAATATAAACTAAAACATGACATTATATTTCACAAAATATCAATTATAATGGATCCAGCAAAAATAATCATGTCAGTAAAATGTTCACATGTGTATCAAGTTTGATTGAAATAATGAATTTTGAATGTTAATTAAAAAAATATTTTCATGTTAAATAGATGAATAATATGCATAAATGTCAACTAAAAAGTAATGTCTATGCATTAACCTAAGAGTGTCTGTAAAATAATTTTATGCCGTTTCGCTATGTGTTGAGGTTTTGTTCTTAGAACTCTAAAATAATCCATTTGTTTACTACATAATGTCACCTAGGTTTTAATCGTCGGAAAGTATTCGTCGGTTTTTGTATACCATTGGATGTCTATATCCTTATCGCGGCACTCACTCCGTTGTGTTTTCGTACCATGTTTGTTTGCCTGTACTACGAATGCGGAAGAAATCACCTACGTGTACAGTCTGTAAATATAGATGTGTGAAATTTGTGAAAATAAACACTTTATTATTCACCTTAACCAGTTATGACTATGCCAGCTATGCAAGGGGTCGTTAATTAATTTAAACATTAATACACTAGAGACAGCTCCCGCATGCCCTTCCCATCATACCCCATGCGACCATGTATACACCATGTATCCCATGAAAAATATGTTGACTATGATGAAAATCAGTTAGTAAACATTGTGCATGCGAGATTGACCAACATAAATTAGATATAACAATGACAGAGCAAAATATTTACCAGAAAAATTGGTTATTATGCGTGCCTGAAGCTCTGCATCCAAGGGTGCCTTTCAATTACGAAAATGAGAGCTTAGTGCCGAAATTAATTCGCACGACAAAAATTCATATTCTCCTTCAGTTATGACTACAGATGAGACTATAGCTGCGACTTTCGACTCAGTTAATATGCCCATCCTGATTTCTTCTTCAGTTACTTTAATGTTTTCTTCTTCTTTCCATTTCTCTGTACAAAATTCATTATCTCCATTATGAACATAGATGACAGGTTCTATAAACAAATAACACAATGTATTCTTTATAGTAAAGTCTGCTCTATTGCGACGTCAAAACAAAATATATCCCGAATGACAATTATGTTATGATTCGTCTTGTACACATGTACACATAATTGTTTTTGTTCATGAACAGTTGGAATATCGAACGGATAAGAAGTGATATGGTGCGTTTACGTGAATATGTGCAACTGTTTCATTTTTAACGATAATCATAAAACGAAAAACTAAATCTTGAAAATGTTGGTTTCCAATTACTTCTACGTATAGCTTATTCACACGATACATGCGCATTCAAAACAATTATTTGCAGCCCAAATTGTGTTAATATGTTAATTTATTCCTCAGCTCCTGAGAGTGAGGTTATTTGTAGATATGTTGGCAATCGCTGCTGTGTCTGCGGAAGTACTATGGGAGATTGCGTGATGGGAGTGAAAAGTCTTTTGATCAGTAAAATAATTTTAGAAAAGTGAAAACTAAAGTGACTGTGAAAGAAAGGTTAGTTTTAAATATTAAATATCATCACATTTGGATGTAATAATGGAAGGAAATTGAACTGTTATGAAAGGGCAGTACATGTAGCCAGAACGCAAGGTCAGAATCCGGGGTCAAAATACGTCACAATACATCCATCAAGGCGGTTGCAAAGTGTCAACAACTATGGATGAGGTAAAAGACTTTGTTTGCAGTTTGCGTGAATGGCCGGGGAGAAAAATTCATGCAAATTCTGTGCTTCAGTAACAGTATTTGCTTCTTTTTTTGTGCAATGGAAATTAATACAAGAAATACTGCCAATAAACATGTCCTTCTAGTACACAAAACAACCCTGGGACGTTTATCTTGAGAATTGAGAAGACGAAAATCCCTTGGGACAGTCATTGTGAAACAATAGACATGCTTCGCCAGGGTATCAAGTTTATTTTGATTATTTGAAGATGAAAACTGTTGCTTTATGGAAGAGCAAAGTTCAATGTCATTGGCACAGTAATGACGTTTTTAGAGGGTGGCTAGAGGTATTCGCCGTGACTCCAGACTTCTCATTTAGGTTTATACAACACTTACTTGTTACTATCAAGAAGGTTTAATGTCTTGTTTGTATTTGCACAATGTGAATGAGGGGTTTATTGTCAAAATATATACAGGTGCTTGTATGCCTATTGAAACTATACAAAATTCGACCTTTGCACATCCGTTTTATATGTTAACGGAACATTGCGATGTTCTCATGGAATTGTTAAATCTTGGTATCATTCCCAACTGTCACAAAACTGTACGTTTTGACGACTCGTATGCACTTCTGGGACTTGTAATAATTTTCTTCAAATCACATATTTTCCTTATTAATTGTTCATAGTTTTTATTTTCAGTTTTTATTTACAGTAATAACATATTTTTCCGATTGTGTGCATGACAGTTTTGCCCACACACAATAAAGCAGAATGATATGTACGGATATGTGTGAGTATGTTTCATGTATTAATATGTCACTCCTTTGATTCAATTCCAACTACATCTATGGAAATACCACTTGCTGTTTATCATCCATATTTTGACATCTCACAATGTGTCGATTGCGTAAATTCTAACTACTATTTCGCAAAATTTGACCAGCCTTGCTTTTACCAGTCAACTCCCATATTGTCCTTCACAGTGAAAGTTAATGTAGATATATTGTAAACAAGTCATTGAAAATGACACAGTCCCCGTTAAGTTCTCTTTGTGCTCGTCATATTAAAGCAGAGCGGTTGTCGCAAGCGTGTCCTTGAAACTTGAGTTCCAAGTGGTGTATACAACAGATTGTTTATTTACATCAAAACGCGTGTTTCGTGTCATAGTAATATGGCCAAAATAAAAAACAGCCGTTATTCAGCCATCTTTGATCTGATTATGAAACACACTGATATGTATGATGTATGTGCCAAATGCGAATGAAAATGGTACATAAATTGTGGAAATATAGTAGTAAGGCCAAAAAGTCAGATGGCTGTCAATCGGCCATCCTTGACCAGATTGAAACAAATTGTCATGGACATGCATCCTAACATGTATAAAGTACCTGTATGTGCCAAATTTGAATGAAAACTGACAGAGCACGTCCAAGATACCGCATAAAAAACAAAAACATGATGCCTACCAGTCGACCATCTTTGATCCAATTGCGAAATAAATCGTCATGGACATGTATCCTAACATGTATAATCTATGTACCAAGTTTGAATGACAAATGACAAAGCATGTCCAAAATACGACATTTTCAAAAAACAAGATGGCTGTCAGTCGGCCATCTTTGATCCAATTGTGAAATTAATCATCATGGATATGTATCCTAACATGTATAATCTATGTACCAAGTTTGACTGAAAACTGACAAAGCATGTCCAAAATACAACATTTTCAAAAAACAAGATGGCTGCCAGTCGGCCATTTTGAATAGAATCACTAAACCACTGCATGTGCATATGTCCCACATAAAGTACTAGGCACATGCAGAGAATGAACGGAATCGGTCCAAGGGATTCTGAGATATAACTCCGGACGGACGCACGGACACGCTGACGCACGGACGCACGGAGACCGAATTATAAGTCCCCGTTTTCGGACTTCGTCCGAACGGGGACTAATTACACAGAGGTAACACTACAATACATTTCACTTCACATTCCCCTGTATTACATAACAATCTTTGAGCTGAGGCAGTTATGGTTCTACAACCATCACCAGTTCTGTTGTGTATTTTGAAAAGATGTACATGGAGAGATACCGTCCATTGAAAATATACGGAGGATGGGAAAACATTTTTTACTGAGGCGTGGGAACTGAATAATTCTGTGAGAGGGCAGCCAATGAAAAACTGTTAATTCCCCCTATCTACGTTATATTGATTAATATGTTATACAACATATGCAAGTACAATGTATTGTGTTCTAAAAAATTTAAATGTTAGAAGCATCCGCTATACGCAAGAATACGCTGCACTAATATCTCAAGAAGTGCACGACTCACACGACCACTAATCCACTAACTATGCCAGACAGAGTTCAACGTGTCATTGACTGACCGAGCTGAGTTTGTCAAATGAAGCTTAACGAACTCATGCAGACGATTCTCCCATACGGCAATTTGATGAATTATCTGACCTTGGAAGAGCAGTGAGGCTCAGAAGGATGGGAAGAATATATGTGACCCTATACAGTCAATGTAGACTTTTCAGAGCAGGGTAACACTGTTTTATGTCTTGATGGCATGAGGACAGTTCTCTTCGAGAGCAATAAAAACCTAATGTTGGGGCATAATATTAGATGTTTTAGGACTCGTTTTGACTGACTATTTAGTTGAACGAAATAGTGTAGTGCATATTTCTACATTTTAAGTTTTCCGCAAAGTTCTTACTGACCTCACTGTTGAATACTGTAGATTGTCAACTAAACCATGCGACTTCAGTTAACATCACTGACAGTGCAAAAAATGGCCATGGCGAAAATTAATCAAATACCATTTATGTGGGTGGGTGGGAACATAAGAGTACCTACACCTGCTGGTTTATATCATACTACATTGACAAGTTATTGGCGTAGATCCCATTAGGCAACTGAAATTACCCTTCACAGTATATAAACACCACGTTAACTGTTCATTTTGATGTCATTGACCGGCAGCGTAACTTACAAAACATGCGTACCTCAAGCAGTTCTGTTTGCTGGTGAGAGCATTTTTCAAACCTATGTGTACACAAGAAGCAGTGATATTGCTCACATTATGCCAACACTGCTTTAAAAATACTCGATGCGAGACACAAAAACTATAATCATTCTAAGTGGATGTGTGTGTATCACATACCGTTACGCTACGGCGCTAGGTCAATGGTGTTTTTTTTTCAAAGCGGGATTGAATTGATGGACATTCAATACATAAGTAAAGTACAGTATTATTTTGCCAAATGTGATTGTAAATCAATTATTTTACTTAATACTTCATCGGTTAATATGAACATTTACCATCGATGTTGGTATTTTATCGCGGTCTTATCCGAGTTAACATCCCACGCGGAATGCTGTTGAAATTACATCATTATTTACATTGTGTATACTTGTTGCTAGGTACGGGAAACACGATAAAACATATATCTTTGACCATGTCGGGCTGACTCCTATGTCAAACACCGCGACACTGTTTTCTTATACCAACGCTGTAAAATTAAAATAAATGTAACTTACCATGATGCCCGTTTATGCTTTCAATACCACCATCACATATAACATAAAGTTCATTGCAGACTGAGCTTTTCTTGAAACTCCACTACATTATTTTAAAACTGTTTTCCCGTATCTCATTGGCTACTTTAACGGCGAAGTCAAACATATCCTTCTCTAAAGATAATAAAAGACAGTGCTGGTAAAGATGAAATAATAAAAACAAATTCAGTTCAATGTAAATGATGTATATATATATATATATGACACATACATTAAATGATTACCTTAATACTTGTTCTTGGGCGGCAGTGAAATAACTTCTGTATACGAAGAGAGTTCATGGGAAAATAAGACGGTTGGCAAGATTCTCAGCTGTGATCATTAATTTTATTGGCTGACAGTGCTGTCAATGTAGGCGATTGCGGCTGCCCTTGAAATTGTATCCATCTATACTTGAGAGCTAAGTTTGTTTTGATTATTCCTCAGCTCCTGAGAGCCAGGTTATTTGTAGATATGTAGATATGTCTGTGGAAGTACTATTACTTTTGATCAGTAAGACTTGAGTGACTGTGAAATAAAGGTTGGTTTTAAATATAAAATATCATGGAATCTGGATGAAATAATGAAAGGAAATTGAACGGGTATGAAAGGGCAGTAAATGTGGCAAGAATGCAAGGTCAGAATCCGGGGGTCAAAAATACGTCATAATACATCCATCATCATCGGCTGACAACAACTATGGATGCGGTAAAAGTCTTGATTTGCAGTTTGCGTGGATGGCCGGAAAAAATCATGCCAATTCTGTGCTTCAGTAACAGTATTTGCTGCTTTTTTGTGCAATGGAAATTAATTCAAGAAATGCTGTCAAAGGACATTTCCTTCTAGTAAACAAAACAACTCTGGGACCGTCGTTGTTGTGAAACAATGGACATACTTCTCCAGGGTATCAAGGGTAGTTTTGATTATTAGAAAAGGGAAACTGCTGCTTTATGGAAGAGCAAATTTCAATGTCATTTGCCACAGTAATTCTAAATCGATGTTGGTTTTAATTAGTGTTACCTGGTGTTGACGTAATAACATGTAATGTTTTTTAGTTTAATAGTAAATAATTAATAGTAAGAAATTAATAGTAAATGGTAGACTCCCTTTTGAATAACATCAACCAGTCTAACCTGGTTTACAACAATGAAATTCTAACAACAAAGCAAGTAGGACAAATTAATAAAAATATACAAACATCATTTATATCAATTTGGAAAAGTGAATTACAAGACGACACTCAATCAAACCAAAATGTAATATAAATAAATTAAGAACATACAGAGAATTAAAAAACAATTTTGCTTTTGAAACCTACCTTGTTACTCTGCAAAATATTGAGATGCGCGAAAATTTAAATAATTCCGCCTCAGTGACCATAATTTGAAAACTGAGACTGACAGACACAACGGAATACCCTTTGCTAATAGATTATGTAACATTTGTGATCAGAATCAAGTAGAAGATGAGTATCACCTAATGATGTCATGCAAAAGTTATACCCCCAATAGAAATGTCTTAATTGAAATGGCAAAAACCAAAATTTGTCACCAAAGACACAATTCATAGTCTTGCTAAACAACAGTGGTCCAACACTCCCTGTAGCAAGGTACCTAAAGAAGTGTTTTAAAATAGGACAGCAACCCCAGTGTAAATTTTCTTTTTGAATGATTTAAACGTACTAGACATCCCAGAATGCCTTTTTTTTCAGTGACTTGTCTGGACCGTCCTTTCCTTTTCAATAAAGAAGAAGAAAAACTCGAATATTAATAGTCTTTCAGACTTGGGTCCTTAAAAGTGTGAAGAAATTAGAGCTGCAATTAGCATCGCAGGCAAAAGTCATATTGCATCCTGCAAGTATAGTATTATTGGCTCAGATGAGCAAGGTGAAAGTATAATATTTTTTTGCCACAATACATTTAGACTGCACAATATAAGGTTCGTAAGCACTGGAAGGCTGGAACAAGAACTGGTCATTACTACAAACTAAATATCAGATGATTTGATTGAGTAGTTTGTGAAAAATAGATTATTGAACATTTTGTAATTCCTTAACCTAAATTGAAAAACCATGATAACATTGTCAAATTGTAATGTCTTGATGCACATATGCTATAAGCCAATTGTGGTTGAGAAAATTAATTTTATTTTTTATCTAAAGTCAAATTCCTTATGAAACAGACATTTGGGGTCAGTCTTTGACTGTGAATGTTTCATACCAAAGTCATGTTAATTGATCAAAAGCTTTATGAGAAATTGTTTGAAATATTTTAGCGAGTTCTCATAAAACAAAAATCATTAAAATCGCATGATTGGCTGTAATTCTGGGTTCGAACTTGAGAGTGCTCCACAAATAGTTGGTGTATGTCAAATTTCAAGTCAAGCCAACATTTTTTGAGATACAACTTTCAAGAATTTCGACTATGGTTGCAAAAATCATGTGATCACAAACATCTCAGTTCTTCTAAAAAAACTCTGTACTTCACGTTTGAGGTAGATATATTTTTGTTAAACCGCAATGGCTAAACCACATGACTGACCACAAGTATGATTTAGTACATTAGTGTTGGAACTCTGACCCCAGGTACTGCATACCAAATATCAGATCAATTGTTCAAACATTCATGTGAGAAATCATTTCTTTTAATAGAAAAAAAAGCCAATCAAAGAAAACTTAAAACAAATCCTGCATGCTGAGGGAATTGAATACATGAAATAAATTATTGAAAGTCATTCACAAATGTAAGAATAGCTATGTGAAAGAGATTTAAACCATGTGAATGATCGCCTTTCTCAAGTATTGTTGGTTCACAAACTCTCATAACTCAAAAATCCGAATAACACTTGGAACCTCGCCGTTCTAGCTACGTCTAAAGAAATCAGAACAATAATACGGACAGAAATGTTTTTTCACCATATTTGATTAAGGATTATGGGTAAAAGATTAAACCATAGCAGGATCTAAGGGGGTTATATCTTGTCCATAGAGCCCTGTGTTAACATCAACTGTGAACCACTGTAGTTTTTAGGCAACGTCATTATTTTTTTTATTTTTTTTTTAAACGCGTGGTTATATTGACCAATAACTAACAGAAATCCATTCTTTGGGTTTGTAACCCTAAAAATCCAAACAATGTTAAGATGTATCTAGCCTTATCTAGTATCTTGGTCTTAAAAAAAATAATATTGGGGTCCTCGGTAATGAAAAGGCAATAATCACGTCCACTGCGTAATATTAATGAATGTTGTAATTAATTATATTACCATGTGGTTCTAATGTGTGTTTTTATTTGTTGTTATTTTTATTTTTTAAGTTGAATAACATGAAAACGTTTGTAAATGGCGTCGTTGCGCACTGTGCTCGTTAATTGGTTGGTTTGGTTCAGTCGCCTTTGAAATTTATAAATGTTTATAGAGATGAAACAATGCCTTTGTTGTGCCAAGAGTGTCCAATAGAACAAGCCTAGACGCAAAATGCTCGGGCTTGATAACATTAACAATTTTCGAGGCTTCTACTCCATAACATATTAAGTGTTGTCGTCGCTTCGAGTTTCGCAGTAGTGTCATCTCGTACTTGATTTGAACCCTTCACTATAAAGTTGACCATTTCCGAAAAATGATACCACCCGCATTGAGGCCGCGACACTCGAATCAGGAGTTCGTTGGCGTCGCTGCTTTGGGGTGCCCCGAGTGACATGGCAGACGTGTACGCGAACGTATTGCTCGCGGAAAATTTATAAACATTTGAAAATGTACCAGTCTCATTTTATGTTACTTAAGCCCCTAAACCCCTTTTTACCTATCGACTTCGTCGTACGCAATCACCCCCCCCCCAAACCTCCACGGGGCACTTCTAGCGGGGGCGGTAAATACTGCACCGAGACGACCCTGACGCCAATGCACTTCTGATTGACAGCTCAAGGAGTCAAACAATCAAAACACCGATTATAGAATGCTTCAAATGTAACAAGAAGAGAAATGATAGAAACCTAATTCAGTCAATGCACACTAATATAGACAGACTAGCAACGCGGATTTCTTTTGGTTAAATGCCTGCCACGTTTGTTTTGGGGCTTAACTTTTTATTCCAATAAATAAATAAATAAAACTAACACGACTATAACTTAATAACGCGATGTCATCAAATAACACGAGACAGTGCGATATGTATACAGGGAGTAGTATTACTAGTAGTTGGGTCGGAGTTCATTTTCTTTTTTTCTTGGTTAAATAATCTCAACATTTCTGTAATTATGAACCAAACAAGACTAGAGATAGTTGAAATGTATGTCCCATTAAAATATCAGCTTCCTACTGAATATTCAATGACTTCAATTGCTTAGTTGGTGAAGATATCAACTTTCAAACGCATTGTCCACAAAAACAACGAAGCGTCCACACACGGGAACATTGTCGACGCCAATACTGCCATAGAAAATGTTTCACATATACTGTGAAAATTCAAAATAATGCGAAACTACTACTATAATTGAATGTCGTTGACGGACGTACGAGGTATTAAACATAGTTGAACTCTGGTGACCTTGCCCTTTGTTATATAATATAATTCCCTTTAACATAGTTTGTTTCAATATAAATATACATTGTCATAATTAATTTTGAATACAAAAAAGTTTTGGGGTTGAACTAACAGTGGGGAATCAGTCTACCGAATGTCCTTTAAAGATGTAAATATCTTACAAAAACATTGGTGCCTTATTTGTTTAATTATTTTATGGGACATAATTTCCAGCTTTATTCAAAGTAATTCAGATATTTTAGTATAAAAACAAATGCCTCATTGCAAAAAAAAAGTGCTGCATTTAGACGTGAATAGATTCATAAAACATGCAAGATAACAGAAAATCTTAGCTGGCTTTTGTCCAAGTATTTTGTACAGGTGTCTGTCAAAAATTAATGATTCACTGAGACAAATATGAACTGCCTCATTGTGTGACTACTGTATTATATGAAAAGTAAAAAAAACACCCTTTATGAATAGCTATCATGTTGCAAGCTCTGCTTTAAATAGTTAGTTGGTGTCCAGTGGAGGGAGAAGTCAACAGTACTGTTGCCTCCTGAGAACCTACATCTTCAAACACTGCAATCTTTGTTTGAAGTGAGTTTTTAAACTAGTATTATAAAAACTCTATCATTCTGTTCTAATAGCTGAAACATATTCCTGTGAGTTTTCATTTGTCGAATGAACTGTTTGTCAAATACAGAATACATATATTTTAGAACAATTTTCTTTTTAAAATGTGGATGAAATGTTTTGCTTTTTATGTATTTTTTATGTATTGTTTTGATTTGATAACTTTGAACTAAACAGATTTTCTATTAGCTTCAGATCTTGATCAAAGTTTGGCACCCAGTTCATAGCAGTGCTTATATTGATTTTCTGACATCTTGTTTTCTGTAAAGATTTATTGGTAGGTTTGCAAATGTGTATCAGACTGTGCAATCTCTCCATGAGTTGGTTTTGAAACCCAGTAAGGGATTCTGAGATACATTACCAAGGATATTATTACAAGATAAATCATTTGCTTCATTGAACACATACAACAATGCATATTTCCACTGAGATCAGTGACCTTTGATGTGTATCACCAGTGATCAGTCAAGTAGAAACAGTCGAAATATTTTATCTGTTTTTCTCAATTTTTGCAAGATATTTTCATACAGGACATCTGTTGTTCAAACTCAGGGAAGACTTTATACTGATGAACAAGGTGACCAAGTTTGATGAAGTTTGGAATAGAAATAGTAAAGTTATCATGCACACAATAACAATTATTAACGACGACAACGACGACGACGACGACGACAACGCCGGACAAAATCTTTCCCTTAATATACCTTTCCCTTCCATCTTTGATGGTACGGGCAAGGTAAAAATGCTGTAACTCACAAACAAATTTAATTTCTGCTTGCGCCTGTTTGGCACTAAAATGACATTACGAAAACACACGAAGCAGGTAAATGCGAGTGCTGTCGGGAATCATCGGGTTAACGTATGTCATTAAACCACCGGAAAGTTCTGCCGAGGCACGCATTCTACATACGGGCGTAATCTTCAATTCAAACCTACAACAATAGGCGTTTCCCTCAGTTGTACTTACATAAACATTGCAAGCACTCAAATAATAAAATAAACAGAGAAGAAAGCCACAAATGGCCGCGTTCAGAACATTTAAATATAGTCGTCATTGTCAAATTTATAAGTTAGATTTTGACCGAAAAAGGGAAATACCAATATAGAAAAAATTACACCAAACATGCAAAGGTCAAACAAAAGTTTGTGTAGACTACTCTAGCCACAAACAATTCTTGCACACACTTGTGTTAGCATAGTAATGAGCAAGCGATATTACAGATTAACCTAACTGGGTTGGATAGGATTTTCTATAATTCACGAAAAACGAAAGTTGTTTTACAATGCAGAGGGAATTGTATTGGAATTCAGGACCTGTGTCTGGGATATAATAGCGGTTTTTGAGACAAAAGTTGCTGAAAATAGCAAAGCTACTAAACCGTGTTTCTTTCAGAATACAAAACAGGCTTTGTCATTTACAATTGGGCAGATGTACTTATATATAACAAATACTGCATTTAAAAATATAACTGCAAGCGTTGTTTCAATCATGGCCATATATGATGACTTGATATTTCGGTCATATATTCTGTCTGACAACACATTTATAGCATTTGTTAATGCACCCAATGTGCAAATTACAGCACATGACAATGTATGGAATACTTTAGTCATATCTATTGTCTAATGATTGTAATACAGAACGGAATGCTTGTCCTTGACTGCAACACTGACTGAGATATTAGAGTTATGCATATTAATTAGGGTACATGACCATATATGGTCATCTGATATGTTGGTCATATCTCTTGTCAAATGCTTCCATGATAGCACTTGTTGACTATTTTTATTGTTTGAGATATTACAGTTATGTATATCAATAAGATCACATATATATATACGCATATATTTAAACTTAAAGTAATCAGATCTGTGGATTATTCAATAGCACCTATGCATCAAGTTTCATTGACATTTGATGCGTGGTACTCAAGATACGTGGAATTAGTGATTAGTGAGCACAAAATTAAACCCTAAGCTAAACACGTGTATGACTTATTGTAGAGCATCTATGTAACGCGTATCATTGAAATCTGACAAGCGGTTGGTGGAATGCCTGACAATTAGCTAATTAATATGCAAATTTGATAATTAATATGCACAGATTGCAACAAAAAACTAATCAGTTCTATACTAGAGCATGAATTTCATTTCATTGAAATCCGATTATTGCTTCTTGACATATCAGTGGAACACACATATATAACACTAAAAATGTCAATGAATTATTATAAACTTTATTATTATAATTTTAATATTCAGGCATAACCTCATAATTTTAATAATTAACTTACAATAAATAATTTGTGTGAATGAATTGTATAATTAAAGTAGAAATTTGAAACAACAGAAAATAGTTCCCGATTGTGTATACATGTACACATTTAAACATCGAACATATAACATATACTAGCTAGAATAATTAAAAAAACACGCATGTGTGGATTGTGATGTTAATATCCGTGTTGTCAATTGTTACTGTACTTAATATAGGAAGTTCAAATGTAAAAACAGAAAAAAAGGAATGTAATCAGTATTACAATTAAACATGTTAAAATAGCCAGCAACTTCATTGTGGGAATATATTTTATATTAAATTAGCGACTGTCTGAATTGGCGAAATTACGGATTAGCTAAATTAAGTAAAATAACACGTTAGCTAAAACGACATGTTTTACAGTATATTTGGTAATGTATTTCCATACAATGTAAATAAAATTCATCACAGAAACTGAAAACATATCAGCTTAATGTCACCGTTATTGAAGGACAAATATTCTATGCAACCTCTATCGTCTTATGTGTCGACGACAGTGTAAATCATGCGTGTGTGCCATCTAAACCAAACGAAGCTTTGTCACTTATGTTAACAGAGGGGTCTTCCGAAGAATACAGGTGGTTATCAAAACCAACAGTGCCGGCGCCACCTTTAGGTGATGATCGCCAAGAAGGCATCTTCGGCATGTTCAGACGACCATCTCGTTGCATTATAACGACGTATACCAAGACAAGAACCAGTAGTACGAGCAGAATGATACCAATAACGATTCCTGCAATAGCTCCTCCGCTTAGTCCTGGTGGATGAAAAATACAACCATGTATTAGCCTAATGATATGTTTTTTTGTTTAGTTTCGGTTTGATTTCAGTGCACAGTATATTGGAATATATGGGCAGTTTAAATCCACATGCTTGCTAAAATAACAATAGGGTAGAGAACGTCCGTTTAATATCAGTATGAATAAAATATTTAAATATCGTAATTATTTTGTCTTCGTCTGTCATTTTAGCTGTTGTTGTTGAATCTTTTATTTTGTAATCATTATAAATTACATTTCAAATGATACACGAACATTATATAATGAAACACACACAAACATCTCCATACATGTTGGACCAAGCCAAATGTCGGCTCGCACAATTTAGATGCATGCCAAGATTTGAGCTGGGGTTAGAATAATAGATACAATCTATATGGGATAAAAAGAAGCTACATAAACAACACAATTCTACAGTGTGTTCCTTCTTCACATGGCGTATACGTACCAGTACTTGCTTCAGATGATCCTTCTCCGACGTTCTCTGCAAATAAAATCAAATAGAGAACTGTAACTGATCCACCAGCAGACTCACTATACATATAATTGTACGTTTTTTGATTAAATGTATACACAGATACCATGCACATATTATTTCTCGTTTTACCTTTATTAGCCTTACATACAAATCCCTTTGTCCAATAGCAGTCCACGTCGTTCCATTCTCCAGAAGACCTATACATTTCAACACAATCTTCTTGTGACTCCTGATCGTTGGGTTCCCCAGTAGCCCAGTTAGAATACGACACAGCACTTTCGTCCACCCATACAAACCCACCTGTGAAGAAAGGAGCACATTTGGGAGATAATATTCATACATATTGATGCTCTTGCCGAGTCAGTTTATTGCTGGTGAATTATTGTAAAATTAATCACAGACCCAAGTACCCCTCAACCCAGCGACACAATTCGTTCCACAAGCCAGATTCCGAGCTGCTAATAACGTACATGAGTTTCCTATTTTAATACATAAAAATTGAATGATATTAAAGTGAACGTACCAGCCGAGTTGCGTGTCATACCAATCCACACATTCCGCGTTTCACTCAGTAATTGGTTTTGGATGTAATCGTTTTCATCTTGACTACCAATCGTTACGAGATATCCGCCTATCGTACTGCATTCGAACGACGCTTCAGGCCAGTTCTTTGGATTTGCGATTTGGTCAAACTTATAACAGTGGTTTGCATATTCTCTCCACTCAGTGCCCTCTGGACAAGTGCCCCCTAATGGTTTAGGAGTTGTTGGACGGTCACCTATGTTTTAAAAATATGTCAGATCAGGTACTATTAAACATAGATAAAGTCGCGTTCATAACGCATGCCCGCATGGCCAATGGAGATGTAAAATAGCTTTCCAGGATACATTCAATAACAGACATTTTTTGAGAAGGTTTGTGTGGAGCAAAACTGCATTCTGTGTATTGTTGTTATCATATATTTTCTCGCCACTGGCTTCACCTAATAATATGATAATATATACGCTATATGACATAAAACAACAAATAATCATCAGTTGATTGGCACAATTGCAAACTCACATTAAGTGATTCAGAACCAATTAATAAAATATTTCAAATGAAATACACCGTAATTTTCAGTTCTCACCAATCCAATATTTGCACACTGCGGCTGTTTTGGTGTTACAAGTCGTGTCATCCCATGCTCCAGACTGCTTCATCATAACACATCCTTCACCAGTATCTTTACTTGGTTCACCATCGCCCCAGTGGGTAAATATAACTGGTGTCTCATCTGTCCAGTCGTACTCGCCTTCGACCTGTGTTATGAGGAAAACAATATAATTATGAAGATCTTAGTAAGAACTCGTTATTGTGCGTGTGTTAACCTGGGATATATTCATAACGCATGTAGGTATATGACAGCTGTTTGCAGACAACCTTACACAGGACAAGGATGCCAACAAATGGTGAAAAGAAGGTCAAACAGGATCACTTTGTCAAAAAGGTGAATTTTGCCAAATATTCAACAAATACGTACTACGGAAATATGTTAGTTGATCTGCCGCGCTGGAAGCACATGGCGAAAGTCCAGTTCCTTCACAAGTGCAGCGCTATGAACAATCAGAAAATGCACTCCAAATAGGCTTAACCAACAAACTCTCACAGAGATCAAATAAGCAGTTGCGGATCAGAGACCTACAACTGTTACTGACCAAAAGGAGACGAGACATGGCACTGAATCCTCCCCCCCCCCCAGAAATTGTGTAGGCACCTCGCATTGTATCCATGCTGTGGGGGCAATCAACAAACTACCGTAACAAATCCATTTAGAAACCAGACTGTGTCCAATTAAGGTTAAAATAACAAAAACGGCAATCAAAACGATGGACTTTCAGGGAGAATTACTTGTTGACAAACACGCCGACAGTTTTACCAGGGCGGCATAATTTCGCTGTGGCAGTGGCATGTATTCTACAAAGCGGCGATGTAAGACAATTGTAATAGTTTGCGTGTTAGTCGTCTAAGCCCTGCCGCACACTGCCTGGTTGTACACGCCCAAATGCGTTCAGTCTGAATTAACATCATCCACTATCATTCATTCACAATAAGAAGATGCAATTTGCGATTAAAAAATCCGTAGTAAAAGTATGTTTAAATTATCAAAACTTTAAAACCTTGTATATGTAAAACATAAATTCAAGTCATTTCAGGAAAAATGTTCTAGAACTCTTTATGTGAGGTTGGGAATACACCCATGTAGTCGTTTAAAACATCATTAAACAATGTACGTTACTTTTGTACAGATTGTAATATTGCTATTATAATACAAAATTACTGAACCCTTTGTTGAACAACTGGTCTACACTTATCCTGTCCCTTAGCATTTTCTTCATGTTATCTCGTTTATAAATAGCATAAAATAATCAAACATTTTCATGTCATTGCTTGGAACCAGTTTGTTACTATTAAGTGTGGAAGAGCGTCATGTCGTGTCAGGCTGTGCTATTATATCTAATATGGCAGTCCGCTCTTTACTGGACGCGTATGACATGAACGCAATGACGTTCTATACAAATATCTACTAAATATGTAACGTACATTTCAAAACTTAAAATCCATAATACCTTTTGATTTTACAATAAAATAAATGATACGCTGCTAAACATGCCTTCCGACCAATTAACATCAAGCATAATTAACAGGTTATTATTCCTAATATGCATTATTAAATGTTAACTTCGGCACTTCTTTAAGCTTTTCTTTTGTTAGAGACTTAATGTATACACATTGAAGAATATTAGTGTATACAGGGTGGTGTTAGACGCCCTAGGCTCTCTGGTACTCTATGCAGTAGTTTTTGTATCCTAGATCGGATTCTGAATATTGCTATTAGCCAATAACAAACATAAACACACCCAAGACGATAATATTACGTCATATCCAATATGTAAATGCCCTCTTTTAATATCAATAGATCTAAATGACACGAATGGCTAAGTACAGTTGATCTTCGCATTGTAAAGAAAAGTTTTGTAAGCCTGTCTTCAATCAAATAAAGTGGACTCAGACCTGGGACACAAACTTTATTTCAAAATGACAGAGGCTTCTCGTCACCGTTTACACCATTGCAGCAATACGAAGACAATACGGGAAACAAATATGTAAGCGTTTTGTAGCACCTTGCATGCTGAAGGTACATGATATAGTATAGTCACGGTGTGTCATGAATTTACTCCAATCATACCTTCTGGTCTGTGAGACCAATCCACACTTCTTTTCCAGTCTGTAACATCAGCATCTCTACGTAGGCTTGTTCGTATATGTCCTCAATGCTAACAAGACTGGTACCATCAGCGCTACAAGCCGACAAGCCATCGTTGAAACTGTAATCTTCACTTAGTACTTTGTAGCAACCCTTCCAATAAAACTCGTATCCTGACTTACATGGGTTTGGTGCCTGAGTTTGTTCTGGGAAGGAAGGATCTGAAAAACACGAGATAAAATAAGGCTTAATAGTTCGTCATTAAGTGACATCCATGACGTCTCGACACTTCAGTACATGTGTGTTAAATTAACTATTTATTGTACACGATCTGTTTCTTGTGTCACATAGATTTTTTTTTGTCATAGTAGTGATAGTTGCCAAGACTGTATATGCACATGGGCCAAGCAACATCTAAGTATAGATGGTAACACTCATTTGAATGGTAACAATTAAATTTTACAACACTTAAGCATAAAAATATAACGATTAATGCAAATTCAGACTATTGATCCTGCCTACATCGATGCTTTTCTGCTTGATTCCCGGGTAATTCACAAATCAAAGACAACATTGCAGATAAAAAAAGATTAACCTTGCTAGTGCCATCCAAAAACAATTTATTAATTAATATATTTAAATTTGTTGGACGTCATATACAAAATACTTCGCTCTCGTTTTTCCTCTTCAATTAAAAAAAACGAATAATATTTGTGAATTGGGATCAAAATTGTGAGTAGCTGTATAATTAAAGTCTTTTAAGTAATATAAATCTGTAGTTATGCAATTGGAAACTTACCTCTGTTTCCCTGACAGACGTAACCAGCTCCGTTGCTGCAACCATGGTCGTTCCAGTACCCACCGTAGCCACCCCAATGCATTTCAACACAATTTTCCTAATGCACATATATATATATATATATATATAAACATATTATCACTGTGTCGAGGTGGACATGTATATTTCTTATACGTACACAATTCAACGGTATAATCCGGGACAATCCTTAGATGCTCGTAATCAATGGGTAAGACAACAAATCAATACGATAAGTTCATTAAATAGCTACGTACCTGGTCTCCGCCGTTGGGTTCGCCAGAATTCCAATTATAATAATTAACAGGCGAGCCATCAGTCCATCGATATCTCTGTTCATCTATAGTATCACTTAATCCTATCCACATCGAGTAGCGAATATCTCGCAGGTTACTTGTGAGAAAAGCTTGTAACATAAATGCATATAGTTAGAGGTTAGTGAATATAAAAGCATGGGCTCGAAGTGTACAACGGATTACATGCGATATATTGCGTCATACCTTGCAATTCTTGAGAATGGATGGTCACGAGATCACCACCGAAAGAATCTTGCGCACGGCACCTATCACGCGCACCATACCAATCAATGATATCCCCGGCATCTTCTCCGTTGAACGAATAACATTTTCCTCCGTATTCCATAAATCCCGATGGGCAATTGCCGCTAGTTGGCGACGTTGGATCGTGAGTGGGCAATGGGGCTCCGACGTATTTCCGACAAACAAATGTGAGGCGGTCGCCGCAGTTTAAGTCATTCCAGGAGCCATCTGCATGTTGAATAATAATAGTTCAATATTTACAACTGTGTAAGCAGAACATCGACTGCGAAATTTTTAATTTTCATGAAAATAGTTTGTAGTTACGCATGCGCACTTACCACCTTTCCTCATTTCAGCACACTGCTCTTCTCCGTTGGAGTCATTGGGTTCTCCCTCTGCCCAGTTCACATAATCAACTGGAGTTCCATCCGACCACCTAAAAAACAGTCTCTGTTAATATTGTAATTCATTAATTATCTATGAAAAATATATTATAATCAATGTCTGGTAATAGACTAGCTGACTAGTAACAAGTTTAAGCTCACATGTTGACTTACTCATAAGTATTGCCAGCTCCATACTCACGTATCCCAATCCATGACGATTCTTGTTGCTGTTTAGTTGTAGAAAAGAGTATGTTAGTAACAGTGATTCAATTCGAACTATTATTAATACAATTCCAGGGCAAAATCAGCTTAGAGATATACTAGTGTGACTATCGGATTTACCATTTGATGTATGAATCGCTGTTCATCCACGCTGTGAATAGAAACCAAATCACCGCCATTGAAATAACAATATGAACGTGCGTCTGACCATCCTTGTCTTCCATTAATGCTGTCACTAGGGTCGCTGAAGTAGTAACATGACTCATCATACAAATACCAATCCAGAGAACTATGGCATACACCGGCTGAAAACAAATTTAAATAGTATCACACAACGATAACTTTTCTTTCGAGTAACTGGTTAATAATCTATTCTAGTTCGTCTCAACTATATATCTGTAATAAGGATTTTAGTACTCACATTTTGTTGCCGTGATTGGTGGTGGTAATGTGACTGGTGTAATATCTGTAAGAAGTAAATACAAGGGTTATTTGAAGTAGCAGGTGATGTATCAATTCTGGCTTTGTATAACATTATAATGTTCCTAGCCTGGCATGTAAGCGTGAGTGGTGCCCTCGCCGGCCGAACGGCATGGGTTTGGAGCACCGCGGAGGGTGCAACTCACGCGACCTTGTCAGGCTAATAATGTTCCTTACCTTTGGGAATTTTGCAGATCCAATTTCTCCTTCTATCGCAGTCTACATCGTTCCATCCCGATTCTGTACTGAAGAACATTTCAACGCAGTCTTCATTCTCTGCATCATTTGGTTCTCCGTCGTTCCACCTTGTATAGGATACAGCTGAGCCGTCACTCCACTTAAAGCCTGTGAACATGCACTATATAAATAATTCAGCACCACAACTTGAATACACTGCTCGACATTCGATTCAGAAACACGCCAAGTAACATAATGATACGTACCTGATTCTGTCTCTTGATCATTCAAACCAATCCAGAAACCATCCCACCAGTTGCTAAAAAAAGTTGCTAATGAATATCATGACAACGAAAATGCTCGTCACATTGTCCCAGCGAAGCACACCTGTCCGCCATAGAAATATACATTTTGCCGGCACAGTGCGCACTCTTGTCATTTCTATTTGTTTTAGTAAAAATCCTAAAGGCCACACATCATAATATTAATTTAAATTCATGGTTATTGTTAATGAATAACGAAATGCAAAACTCACTCTGTTCCTATATTGTCAATTACATATAATTCTTCTTCATTGCTGTGGAAGCTGGCTAAATGCCCGCCCATATTTTTGCAGTACTCCTCGGCTTGCGTCCATGTCTTTCTATCATAGTCTCCAAGCTGCTCGTATTCCTTATAAAAAATACAAAAAAGGGCATAATTTTGATTGATAAACAAATCGAAATTAGACAACTCTATGAGGGGGTGGTTTTGATTGGACACCATCGACAACCTCGGCAAATATACGTGCCATTGAAAGACATCTATGATTGAACGCTCAGTTTGCAACTGCGTTGATGGAGGTGGATCATGATCCAGTAAGGAGAATAACAGCGCCAATTGTGCATTAATATTAACCTCAATAGTAGCAAAAATATTGTTGGATGATCAGAAGTTTCAGAAAAGACTGGTACCGTGCTCAGTCGATCGTTGGCATGGCGCAGTCTCATTGTTCGATCGATACGACGTCGACGTGACGTGTAATGGACAGGGGCTCGTGTGTCAATGTAATGTGAACAATTGAAAAAAAAAAGATGCAATTAGCTGATCCACTCAAGATTTTGTTAACTGTATTCCAAAGAGATATTATCTCCCCAAATGAGTACGACTGTTCCACGTACAAAAAATATTTTGCGAATAGACTTACCCTGAAACAGTTATTTCCGTATCCTGTCCAACCAGCACTGCATCCATTGTCCGAGGGACTTGTTACAGGAACGTCTCCGGGTACAGGTGTATATCCGGGTTTCAGTTTTTCGCACACATACGCATGTGACTCCCCACAAGGAATACCACTCCATAGTCCAGCGCCAATTTTACCTGAAGCCATCGCCACGCAGTCCCCAGTGGTTGGATCTAACAAGGTAGATAGTTTATGTAGTTACTATGAGATTACATCTTTTGATTAATCAGCGGCAAGGTATAATACTACTTAAATGTAAGGTTATACCTGGTTGTTCATTGTCCCAGTTACTGTATTGTACTGGTTGGCCGTCCACCCATTCATAGGTACCAGGTTCATTTGTATCAGATAGTCCAATCCAGTACATATCTCCGTTGACGATTGACGTCAATTGGCTTGTCAAGAAAGCTTGCTCAACGCTACGGAAACATAACAACTGGGTTTTATTCGCCAAAGCACGAACATTTATTCTTGTAGTGTACAACCTAAACTGAGGCACTTTAGGAACTTAAGTTTCAATTACGCCTGCTCTTCGATAACATATAATTCAGTAACATGGACGTACTTTGAAATACTTGAAACGCGTAATCGAATATCATCTGCGTATTAATACATACTTGTCGTTTACTGTGACCAGGTTACCACCAGACTGTTGACAACGACTTTGCGCAGAATCCCATGACTGTGGAGATTCTGATTCAAATTGATAACATGACGTGTGGAAGGATGTCCATCCCTGTAAAAACACTCGATTTATTAAGTTGTTATTATTGGGAAAAAACATAGTAGAAAATAATATAATCGTAATTCTACTAATGACACGTTGGGATACAGGCAAATAAGAACAATAATACACGGTCGTTTCATAAAGCTCTAAACATGAAAAAAGGATCAAGACAAGAGAACGTCTGCAAATCACGGTCTGATGCATTGACATTGCCACAACATGATTAGAAAATGATTTAGGCTTACTGATGCACAGTCACCCGAACTGGCTGTTGTTGGTGGCAGAACCTCTTTGTCTTTTTTACACACCGAGGGACGCAGTTTACTGCAGCCGTCGTCGTTCCATCGACCAGCCTTGTCTTCCTGCATATCACAAATAAATAAAAGTAGTATATACGTTCTATTATTGCAAACAAACCTATAGTTTCCAAACTACTTGTAGTAAATTTTAAAAAATAAATAGTAAGTGAGTGAATAAATGAATAACCGAATTATTAGATTATATGTAAGTTTAATTGAATTAAACTGAATCAATCAATTGATATACAATTTGCAAGTCGTCTACTCTAGTGAACTAGTATGATTCGAGCCAACCGCCTTCACTAAACAGGACTGTTATGTTAATCACTGCGCTGGCCAGTTGATTCCACTGGCAATGGAGCATTATGGGATACATAGGACTCACACATTAAATTAAGTGTGCATACTTTCAATTATACATATGACCAAATCATTCTCGACACCTTGTAGATAGATAGATGGCAAGTAACAAAATGCAAGTCTCCCTAACTTAGGATTCCGACCCATGTTAGGATAACAGTCCTGTGTACTGAAAGTGCAGGACTGATATGCTAACATAATTGTTAAATACATGCTATGTAAGTTAATTATTTCATTATATCGTGCACCTGACTGAACATCATCACGCAGTCTTCCACATTTCCCTGCCAATTGTTCGGCTCATCAGTTCCCCAATATGTAAAGGTAACAGGAGACGAATCACTCCAATAAAATGTCATCTGATCAACCTGATCATGTAGGCCAATCCAAAAAAAATCAGCTGAAAATAAGCGTAATTATTTAGTCACGTGATAAAATCGTATTATTTTTAATTAATAAATAATAACACACATGCATATTCATTGGAAAGAATTGCAAGATTTCTCAAACAACAATACCACTTCCAGTAATGCGTTTTTATTACACATGAAATATACAGATCTGATTCACAATAAGGAAGTAGTCTTTATGTCTTTATTTCGGAGTAGTACCATATCATCAATCTGTATGTGTATCTGTATCTGTATATATTCATGTGTTACAATACCCAACCGACTTCTGTTGCCTTGGAACTCTTTCCCCCCAAACGTCTAGAATGTTTTCTAAGACTTTACTTTTCCGGTGAGTTATTTCAAAATCTAAATCTAATACTGAGCAGCCAATAAAATTACCCTTCCGATTCATCTATTCATAAGATTACCCCTTCGTGGCCAGAGGGTAACTGTTACGTCAATTAGCTGACAAAAACAGCAGCCTGGTAATCTGAATATACTAAGAAATATACCAGTTTTTCTCGCGTGCTAGATCAAATCAGTGACACAACAGTAACGAAACTGCGACCGTGCGGTTCTTCGTGATTTTGCAGTGAATTTGCATGATTAAAATGCAAAATCTTCGAACATTAGTCGGAGCGAAAATAACCCTAATAATGTAATACTACTTACTTTCATCAGTAGTGCAGAACCTGAACAGTCCGTCACTGCCCCACCCTGTAGTGTAGCCTACATAATTCACGGTCAGGGGCGATGGGTCTTTCCATTGCATAAACGCGTTCTTTCCCTTCTCTCCAACGCTGACTTCACCATTATACCAAGTTATCCAGAAACCTCTCCACGAAGTCGAAGATAGTATATTTGGCGTGCTCACGTGAACTTCGTCAGTGCACATAGCGCAGCGTCTGATGGCGGACGCGGTGTTGTCCCATCCGCCGATGACGATCTCGTACATGGCGCCCTCATTGTTTTGATCGTCCGAAAGTGCTATGTAGACATCGTTAGATGCCTTAACCTCAAACTGGACACGAGTACTGCCGATGGGTGAAGGTGACCAACGATAGTCGTACTGGTCGTCTGTTGAATCGCTCTGCCAAGTATCACATGCTGTAAATGAAATGAGTAAATATGTGTCATCGGCTACTACTTGTTGTCTATTAAAATCCTACTTTTGTCGCAAAACATGTTTGAACACGAAGTAATGGGATAACTGTGGCGCTTCATTGCGGTTTTATGGTCCATGGGTCCACACACGAGGCCCATTCGGCAGCGCGGTTATGTGTTCCATATAATGTTAGGACAAGTCATTAATGAAGTCATGAATGCAGATTTTGGTGCAACATCGGAATACTAATTAGTTAATCTGCATACTAATTAAGTAATTTCAGCATATTATATGTTGAAATGCTAACAACAGTTTGTTAATAGAATTGAATCTCTTTACGTGCATACTGTTTGTGTAATTCCCTCAAATGTATTATTCCACTGTGTGAGGGCGCTTCAACTACGTCATTGGCGCGATTCAAACTGTTCTGAGTTCGCGTACGGTGGGGTCAAACATCAATATGACGGATACATTGATGTATGTGAATTAGATGAATCGCAACTCCATCGCTTGACCTTGACAATTTCATTTGACAATTTTGGACAGAACTATTTAAATTTACTAAATATTATTTGAAAAAAATAAAAATTATCGCAAATATAGGACAAATATGACATGGAATGTCATGATGTCACATTCAAAGTAAAGCGTTATGTTAATGGACATTGATATTTCAGTCAATGTTGAAATGTGTTACGAATTTTACGAAGATCGCTGTGTTTTGAATATTTGAGTGCTGGAAATGTAGCAAAGTATCAACTTTTGCATTAAGCAAAGCGATACTAGTTTACTATCCATTGGTCTCGGAGTTGGTACAAGAATTTATATGAAAAGACAGTAAAACAGTTGTGATACTATAAAACAAATATGCCTATTTCTGAAAAAATAAGAAAACAAGATTACAAGCATCGTTATGCTGGACTGTGGGGATGCAACTTTCAACTTGTTAGTTGTGAAAAATAATCTCAAATTGATTTGGCAAGATAAAAATAATAAAATAAAAATAACCGAATATTTTTAAAAAAAAAGAATACTATTTATATCACTTGACAAATATTTGATTATAAACATTCAGTGTATCTCTCTTTATGGCGTCCAGTACGTTCTGATAGGCCAGAAGTGTAGTGCGCCCGCGTACGGTGGAAGTGGAATAAATTATCTTCTTTGCGGAAATCGTCAATTACCTTATGTCAATGTTTTTTGTTAGCTATCTTTGCAGTAGTATGGAAACTTACATTTTTTTAGCTTACGACCTTATTCAAATTTGGTTATTAAAATGCACTATGAGACAAAAAAAAATAATAGAAACGTGTCATTCGCATCCGTATTGATTCGGTTGTAGTTCAGGCACAGTGCACAGTATACTCACAGGCTCGTAACAACGATAATACAAAATTGTTTTCATTGATGTCAGCAATTGATACAAGATCTCCGCCCTCTCTCCTGCATACGCTGAGGGCGTCGTCCCAAATCATAGCCGAGTTTTGGACCAGATAACACTGATTTCCATAACTAGACCATCCATTGCTGCATCTTGAACCCTCCGGTAATGGCGTGGTAACAACTTGTACTGGTCTCGAGACTGAAAAAAAAACAAAAAAAAAACGATAACATCGAATAGTAATACCGATTCACAGTAATGACAGAACAGAATGTCCAGTAAAGCTATAACATGTATATTGTCACTGCCAGAGATCGGATAATCGAGAATTATTTAAGCTCACATCACGTGCGAATAGCAATAGCTTTGTTTAGATTCAATATGTTCAATGTTGTACCTGCGTGAACAAATACATAACAAGTTCGTCACGATTTACTTACCAACTTCATAATAGTCGTAGGGATCATCCGGGTAGTCATAGGTCAGCCCTCCACCCGAGTGTTGATTGTCACTACTTAGTTGACATTCTAGTTTCACTTTATCATAATCGAAGGAATTACAAGTAAATGATGTTTCTTCCAAGCAGAGGATTCCGCACTCCTCGGGATAAACAGGTCCACTGACGTGCTTGTTATCGTATCCCTCCATTGCGGCGTTGTGATAGACATTGTAATACTCGACAAGTACACCTGAAAAGAAGTAACAGGTTATCGCGAGAAGAGTGCGCACATATAACACACACCTACACACACAGGCCAATACCATGTACTGTATTCTATTCACACATCGATTATTGTCAACGTCAAATCGATATGTCAAATAATATCAATAGTTTAACAGCATAGGCACGCCACGAACTTTGGTGACATGCCACATATACAGGTAAAGCAGGTCAGACGAACTGTTGTTGTTGTTGTTGTTGTTGTTGTTCCGTTATACGTGTGTGTCATTGCTTGATGACAATGGAAGGTAGTTTGACTGAAAACATACCTGACATATAGCGCGCGACTAGACGGGTAAAGCCACAATTTGATTTGCAATATTCGAACGCTTGATAATTAAATAAATGTTTGACATTTAACCACGAGTGAAATTCCATCTCCCTGTGCGGAAAGTAAAATGTCCCACCTTTGTTTTTACAGATGTATCCCATTTCTAATGTACAGACTTGGTCGTTCCATTTCCCGGCACTAACACGCAAGTGAGCACAGTCCTCTCCTTCGTCGCCATTTTCCCAATTATCTGGCTGGCCTAAAACGATCAGAATAATAGCAAGTAATCAATCATTTCGCAATAGAATAAATGTACTGAATGATTAGATTATCAATAATATAAACCCATATGCGTACTACGATTCGATTCTTGGGTTGTACCGTCACATGTACCCTTATCACTATTCACAAAATCCACACCCTTCTGATTACCCTGTTAACAATATGTATATCATTTCACAAATTACACATCTCTTTTCAACCCCTATTTTTTTCTGAATAACCAATTTAAAAAATACATACTCTTATTATCCCTTTACAAAATGTACATTTCTTTACAGCCCCTACCATGTTATGGTGGCTATGTCTTTCACAAAATATACACCATGTTGCAACTCCTACCTCATTTAATTATGCCTTTCACAAAATGTGCACAACTTCCAATTATTCCTTTAACAATAAGCACACGCTTTTGCAACTCCTGTTCCTACAGCTGAAGGTTACCGCCTTCACAAAATGTACACCCCGGTTCAATCCCTTTGTCTTCTGACAATATTTACAGCCCATACATCGACTGGTTGCTTATTTCCCAAAATGCTCACCCCTTCACAGGCCCCACCTTTTCTGGTTACCTTTTTCACAAATTGGGCCTTTTCAATCCCTATCCTTCCTGACCACCCTTTTCACAAAAGCGCCTACTTTTTTAGTCAGCCCTTTATACAATACACACATACTTACAGTCCCACTTCCGATTATTCATTTTCACAAAATGTACACAACTTTGAATCCCTTACCCCTTTAAGGTTCGTGGGCACGTGGGTACTTGGGAGTGAAATTGTTTTTTGCTTTCTATTATCCAAACAGTCTTGGCTATAGACTGTTGAAAAATTGTGAATAGTGGAACATACTCAAAA
The DNA here is from genome assembly GCF_978046115.1 of Saccoglossus kowalevskii. NCBI lineage: Eukaryota > Metazoa > Hemichordata > Enteropneusta > Harrimaniidae > Saccoglossus > Saccoglossus kowalevskii. Next base: position 25,671,901 of record NC_140661.1, on the reverse strand, counting down.
AACTAGTTTAAAATATAGATAACAGGTGCAAAATTATCTCTTTTAAATGCTTAGCAAGATTTAGCAAGGCTGTACATAAATAATAAAAAAGAAACATGGTAAAAAAAATGATGGGATCTCCATATTATGCACTATATTTAACTTTTAACAAAACGATAATACATTAAATTTAGAATTGTTACAGCCATTTTAATTATGGGCATTAGCAAACTACTTACTGAGTGAATTGTTATGCAAATTAGCAATTATCTCAGCTTCTATTCAGTGCACATCCCAGAACTTTAAAAAAAATAGCTCCTAGACGCTTTGACCTTTTGTTTTGAAATTTTCACAAATGATTGGCAATGTTTTTTATCTTCAAAACGCCATCAGGGCATCGTTTTTAGTCGAACAGTGTTACAACAGTCATACAGACAACTAACCTGGGTGATAATTTGTGCAAGAACTTGAAGTAGTGAAATTTGAGCTGCTGCTCTGCAAAATTGACAACTGGTAGACAGTTTTCAAGAAGGCACTTTCTCCGTAGTAAGCAGATGTACTCATAAACCAATTTTGACAGTAAACAGGAGCATGGTTTAGAAGCTAATTTTTTGTAAATCACTTTTGACCAAAAAAGCACATTTTTGTGCATATTTCAAACTACAGTGTCCATAACAAAAATACTACCAAAATTTTAAAATTCATACAATAAGCCTTCCGAAATTATATAGTTTTGTGGACAAAGGAGATCATCTTGGTTTCCTAATTAACTAATTAAAATACCTGTCAGGTAAACTGCGTCTCTACATTAAGTGGCCCTTTTTGACAATTTACCCCTTTTGCAATCCTGTTCATTCCAGTTACAACTTTCACAAAGTGTACACCCCCTTACAGTCCCTACCCTTCTCATTTACCCTTTTCACAACATGTACACCCTATTTCTAGAGTCACTATGAGAAGAAGTGAAAATAGAATCACAGTGACTCAAATAACTAAACACAGTTGGCTACACGTTATGCTCGTATATAGCTTTCCTATAAAATTACAGCCGGGATTATAATGCATCACATGTTTCAATTTCACTTCTATATTCCCTGTATAATTGTATTAGAAATATATCACAGAATCGTAATTACCATTGTCCCAATTGAGATATGCAAATGGCTTTCCGTCGGTCCATTCCCATCCCCCTTCTATGCCCATATCGTGTAATCCAATCCACATTACAGCAACGTTAGCGCCATACAGTCGAGCTGTAAAAGAGAATCTATACGTCATGTTCAAGTGTCTAATATTTAACACAATTGTTTACCGCGTTTAAATGTACGTGGTCACACAATATGTGATCATAAGTAAGGAAAGACATGTTTTCATATAGCAATAGTGAATTTCTCACAGCGCCCCCATATTAATTGGATGAAGAGTAGATTCTATGCAAGATTTTGTCCAGAATGGCTCTGAATCTGATTATAGCACTGTGATGATTCATTATTGTCAATGTGATATGCCATCAGTATAAGTGTAATAATTAATCCGGGATCGGATGGTGCGTAGTGTACAACGTCTGATATACTCGTACGCATCGCTGAAGTTCTTCATGTGAAATGCTTTTTTCCCAACAACACCAAAGGCATTGCAAAATGTGTCGTTGTCCCACTTAAATAATGGTATACAAGTTCAGGGCCAAAGAAGACAATGGTACTTTATAACAGGAATTAAAGGGTTACTCACCGTTGATGTAAGTCTGCTCTTCAGAATTCTCAATACTTGTCAAGTGTCCGCCACCCTTTTTACAAGACGTCTCGGCCTCACTGAAAGTTAAGGTTTCTTCCCAATCCGGCACATATCTGTAACACGTCGATGTTGAAGGATTGAACTCGTAACCGCTTCCACACCGTGGATCGAAAACAGCTGTGATATTGGGAATACGGTATTGATTATTTGATTGATTAATAGTTTACGCGAAGTTTTACCAGTTTCAATCAATGCATTATATCATGATGACGAACACCATAAGGTATATTTTCAATATTATCTAAAATTATTTCACACTGCGTTGCCCAACAAAATGTTATACTTACGCGTTGGCCGTGGTGCTGTAGTTACGATGCCAGAATTATCTGTGAATATAAGGTACAATGTTGGACATACACCATGGTATTGTCATTTTCAAGGAAACGTACATGGCGGTTAACGTTATCTCAACAATAAAAGTGGTAATGGACAAATGTATCACATTACAGGAGCTTTATCTCCTTCCAGTTTTAAGCCATTGTTAAAATAGGCGTGTAGTAATGATGCATATAACACTCCAAATTGCAATTTGTGTTTTGGTTACGCGTATAAACAATGTTATATACTATGAATGACCCTCTGAACATATTACACAGTCAAGATTTCATTTTTTATACAAATTTATAATCATGTATATGTTTCGTAGATTTTAAATACTAAATCTGACATTCCTATCGTGAGCCAGAGTTCCTACGTAGTTTATCACCGCATTTGCACCCAGGGTCCCTAGTCATCTTGTTCCGACAGTTTAACTTTTCATGAATTAACATATTCCGTGAGAATATTTGAACCGGACATATGAGGTGCGAAGCGTGGAACCCATCCATTCTAATTACTCTTTCAAATGGCCTAGTAGACCGCTATTTAACTACGCAGTCGGCACTGAATTATATGTCGTCACTGATTGCTGATGGATTGAATTGACAATCCAGGAGTTACGTCATATCGTTAGCTTATGACGTTTGTATTCATATAATGATTACCACCAGCAAAATTGATCGCCTGATACAATCGAATCAAACTGCTCAGTTTTATTTCCAGTATTTATGACATCAAAAAGTTTTCATGAGCACAAGGTAAGGCCCTCTCACAACACCTCAGGATGATTCGCTCGTTTATTATTAATAGTGGATTATCATGACTATTTACGATATATACCTAGTCCACGGTAAAGCATCAATCCTTCCAGAAAGCATGTTAATTTTATTTTAAAAGAGAACACGTTCTCTACTAATGCGCAGCTGAGATACGTAGACAGTTTTGAAATATCAATTTAACTGCGCATGTGCAGTTGCGGTCAATGACTGTGAATGAAGAATTTTCAGTTTACTGATATAAAATATGTAAAATATGTAATCACTAGTAACTCTAAAGGCTGCATCGCATCCGGGTCACTTACATTTATCTTTCTTACATATATATCCAATCATATCGTCACAGTTCCTGTCATTCCATCCGCCCGTCTTATGCTCGTATTGCTCCATATGTACACAATCTTCACCGCCTTCGTGGTTGTCATTCGGCTCGCCTGGGGCCCAGTTTGTGAAACTGTACTGTAGTAAAATGGGAATTTATGCAATAAAAAGAAAAAAACAAATTCAATATACATTCTCTGTCGACGAAAAGTGTATGTGACGTTAAAGGCCCGGGTATGCAATAAATACTCATTCTAAGCAATATGGATTATTTCCTTGGAAGTCACGCTGTAGTAAACAGCTTCAGTAAAGTCGTAACTAACAGGTTGATTGTGTCCTACCAAAGTAGATATACGTGACTATGAATACCACGTCAGTGAGTATATGTTGTATTTACGCCAATATATAGCGTACGAGTTGTGATCAATAACACGAACCGGTTAAAAGACGCGCTGCTAACTTGCATATTTAACTGCTGTCAATCAATGTCGCGTAACGTTGAACCGCTGTAACAGGTTGCGTCATCCAGTCTTTATATACATTTACACAGTTCCTAATGCGAAAGACTATGACTGGCTGGTATATAGTGAGAACAAGCACTTTTTGTGTCATTTTCGTATACGCTTTTGTTACTTTGGAAGTGCTGAGTTGTATCCAGAACAATTCACGTTGATTTGAAATAAACCTGAGTGAAGATGTCCCATGCAGTATATTTTAGTATTTGTAATGTTATGCTTTTGAACTTTGAGAGATATATCATATTATATTTTATTTATCATAGATAGTCAATTTGAAATAATACGCGATTGTTTCTCGGCTGATGTATTTTTAACCAAGTTCGATTTTAACAGCATTCGATTTGCGCACAGGGTGAGTGTGAAGACAAGAAGAAAAAAAACATTTCATTGACCAATCAGAATGTCGGTACCATAACTAGTTAACAATGGTTCTGTACGCCACGACACGCCAGACCAATTCGTGTTATTTTACACGTGTTGCTTGCGTCGCATGGGACTCATATTGAACACGACGCAGTGGTAATACCATCGATTCGTAATGCGAGTATACTAGTAACAATGGAGTCGAATATCACGTGACTTACCTCCTCGCCGTCCACCCATTCCCATTCTAGTTCACCATTCCTGTCATGCAATCCAATCCACATTGGAAACCGATAGTTGTCAATGCGGGCTGTAAATGACAACACGTGAAATACTCGTCAGTATTTACATAAGGCAAACACAAATTATGTTAAATCAAAATTAATATAGAAGCCGGGCACACTGATATATCTTGACGTGTCTTTATGAAATGAGTGAAGTGCAGTTGTAGTAACCAGGCATTTCAAAAAACATCGTCTGAATCGCACGGTCCCGTGTCTTCGACCTATTCTCGGGGGCGGAGCTACGTCACGGACGTTCTACGTTGCTAAGACGCGCACCACTGTACCACGTATTTCTATGGGCTTTGTGCGCGCTGCTGTGGAACGCCGGTGGAGCCGGTGAAAACTCGAGAAAACAACACAAACTCAACTTTGAAGTAATTCTGAACAACCAAATTCATATATGTTACACGCGTAGGGCTAATCTTGTTACACTGTTCAGGGGACTCTCAACAACCATCGCAAAGTACCGTTTTCTGCGAGTTTGGGTTTTTGTTTTCACCGCGAGGGTTGCCAGGCGGTAGAAAATGCCCGGATGTTCGCCCCCGAGGATAGGCCTCTACACGATACCGCGCGGGATCGCATAGGCTAAACAAGGCGCCCAATCAGCTTGGACGTACCAAAGAGGATTTGTAACACGCAAACTGATTAGACAATGATTAGCCGCAACTGACTACTGGGGGCGCTGTTAGAATACGCATTTTTGATGGTCGTTCTGCCAAGTTCTGTTTAGAGGCTTGGCCAATAAACATATACCTTGGCTAGCGAAGAGAAGATGTTCAAAAAATTATTTAAACAGGATTTTTAACCGAATATTCACATTGTCGTGATATAGTGTTCATTATTCATATACATTTTCACTCACCACTGAGAAAACTCTGTTCTGAAGAATCAAGTATGCTTGACAACTGAGAGTCCAATTCCTCACAAGCATCTTCCGCCTCGTGAAACGAGAGTTGAGTAGTTTCCAGTAAATAACAGTAGTCGCCGTGAAGGTCCCATCCAGCGTCACAGTGTCCAGTTTCGGCAGAAGGGTCTAGAGGCACCACATCACTGCCTACACGGAGATAACGGGAAAAAAATTTCATATCAAAAGCAACCTCCAGCGTCGAAGCGTTCTGCGACTCAAACTGACGTCTATGGTTGAAAGCCATTTCGTTCTGTGTGTTGTTCATTATTTAGAATACTGAATATAGTTCGTCGATAGAAGGCGACTTTCGGAAAGGGAAGTGGTATGCAGTTGTTCGTCATAAAGAACATATATACGTGATAAAGAAAACACGAATTAAAAAATTAAACACAACTTCTTACCAACTTGTATTTCACAGACAAATGCTTGAAGGATATAGCAGTTTGTGGTATCCCACTGACCGATTTCTAAAAATAAATGACAACAGTACGATACGCAAATCTGTAAGCGAACCTGCATTCATGGTATGAAAAAAATGTTTGCTTAATTGAACAATCATAATCATAGAAGGCGGTGGGCGTCGCACAGCGCGTGTTCGAATTCCATGTAAACAATGCATTTCACACGCGTTGAGTACGTCGCTATGAGTCCCATATCGAACAGAACGCGTCGCAACGACCACGGCCCTTTAAGAATCGGCTTAAATATGCGAACATTTGAAAGGTATTCCTTGTTTGTAGCTACAATGTGCTAACCGAATCCATCGAAATTCTGATCTTAAGCAAATACCGATCAATTACAATTATAATGTAGTCACTCGATCGTGTTAGGATTTCACGTTCAGTTGCATATTACAAAACGATACTGACTTTCACGTCAAATGACGCTACGTTCGTGAATGGATGCATGGAACAAGTGGACAGTAACACCATGGAGCACAGTACGGGGTTTGCTAGACAGTTAATCTATGTAAATCAATGTCAAATAGTTAATATTTAAATGCCCTTGAAGGTATTCAACTAACGAATATTTGTAATGGTGGATGGGTTTAGTTTGCCAACTAATACACTTTTAGAGCAACGTTGATGACAACCATTGATATCAGCATGTTTGGCACAATACTGATCAGAAACTGGTGTTGTTAAACCTCAGACAACCAACCTGAGGTTAAACATTTTTCGGAAGTCTGTCAACAGTGATCAACTCGCACGGCATATAAGCAACTAGAGAAGCTGAAGTGAAATGCTTGAGTTCGAGTTGAGTTATGTCACTATACACCCCTTACATTACTGACCGTATTCTTCAGTGTAATCGATGCATGTATCACACAAACAGTGATCATCAGTGTTGCCACACCAACCACTAGCAGAACAACATGGGTAACCACTATTAGGATCGCACTCAGCGGGTTCATCGTTGTAAGGGTAGTCAGAACCACAGCGTCCGTCGTCTCGCCATGTCACGGGACCTGAGTACCCGGCTTACAATTACGAAAATAAAAACAAATGTTTTATTTGCAAGGTATTTTCAAGGTTTATAAAGTGACCAAATAGAATAAGTGTAAGGATAACTCCCAACGTTTGTCAGAGTTACGGTTTATCATGAAGTAAAAATATGTTGTTTTGGTCATAATATATTTAAATGACATTAGATGTAATTGAATACCCAGTAACATGTCTTTTGTATTACCCGTATATGCGCATTTGAAAATGTACTGAGGAATATTCTGTTGTGTGCTTCAAGTATTTGAATGTATATCAACAAACTTAACAGTAAACATATATTGAAACTCGTGTAATTGACATTCTTGTTTCAAATTGTCTGGCAGTGTTACTATCGATCGACCTGTGAAAACGCTCGATGTGATTGCGTACAGCGTGTACAAACACTTCCTACACATAATAATACGAGAATGGGGAGACCCTATTTAATACGACACAATCATATCACAATCATAGAGATATACTAATTTATTCAGAAAGATTCCAATCTTTAAAGGATTAAAAGATTCAATCATGCCTCACCGGTAAATATTGTCCCACAATCCTCTTGTCCTTCTGTGTTAACTGGTTGTCCGTCATTCCAATTTGTGTACGACACGGGAGCACCCCCGGTCCATGCAAACACGCCATCCGTTTTTGTATCTATATTTGGGAAATCAAAGTTAGTGTTGTTGTCAAACCAGTGAAAACTAATGAAAATAAATGGCGAGTAAAATGCAATAACAACTTACCGGATATACCAATCCATATGTCGTTAACGCCAGCTGTTCGCAGAATCTCAAACTCACTGACAAGATAATCTTGTTCTGATTGACTTAAGGAAAAAAAACAAGAGACTAATTTCAGAAATATATTATCATCATAATTAATTTGAGTGGAAACCTGCTCGACGTAAAACAACAAATAGACGAGATCGAAATCGCAACTATACTGGGGGGGGGGGCACCTTATCGTAGTCTTTGAAACTTGTAAATATAGCTCACATACTTATCGGGGATATTGAGGCGAACTCGGTCCACTACCTAATTAACAAGGCAAACCAGCATGTAACTGTAATTTTGACTGACAATTTCATGATATTATAGCGACATAAGCTCTTGATTTGCATGCACTTCAATGCATTCATTGACTGCGTTCACTGTCGCCAAATCGCTTAGATGACGTAGCTACATAGAAAAAAATACCGTCACATCGTAGCCACGGCTAAAAAGATAATTGCTATACTGACGAAGTATTACACGCGGTTACTGTCGCGACTTACAGGACAGTTGTATAATTGGCTAAAAACAAACAAACTAAACGTTTTAGACAACCTCACTGATTCTATGACGGCAGAGATTTGTTTGTACACATTGTATGAATGTGACTTACGTATCTATGGTAACCAGGTGTGCCGCTTGTGCATCACACGTGTGTTTAGCATCGGTCCATGTGTATGGGAAGTAGGTGTTGTATTGATAACACTGTCCCTTAAAGATCTTCCACCCTGGAGCGCAGGAACCTATCACAGAAGCATATCAAACCATATCATGTCAAATCAGGAGTTCAACAGATTATTGACCGAGTGAGATCATTGCGCATGTGTACATATGTTTTTTTAAGTAGGCGGCCAAAATGTAAATAACATACATACGTAGTACCAGAGAGTAGTAGTGAGTCATTATCTGCTGACGTCACGGTTGTGTAAGTTGAGATATTTAATAAAGAGCGAATTTTATATACACTATTATGTGCACGCCCACATTGTTTTGCTGTATTTTGATAATATTTTCTGATTTCGGCTTTTTTTTCAATTTAAACCGTTAAAATTGTCTCCAAATTTGTGCTCGTTCGTTTATGTCTTGCTTCTGCATATGCAATATAGCGTACACACATACACACATGTTGTGTTTAACATGTTTACACATTATTTCGCTTGTTTAGCGAGTCTCACCTTCTGCCTTTCCACATAAATACGGCAACGCCGTTGTACATGACTCCGTGCTCCACTGACCACTATCAGAGTGTGCTGCTTTTACGCAGTTTTCAGCCTCGCTATTTTGCATAAAATAATCATTACGTTAAGTAATTAAATCCTAACAAAACACTAAGTGATACAAATTATCGAAATTATATTTGAAAAACAAAAACAACGAGAGGTAGAAAGTCATAAACACTCACTTGTTTTGGGGTTCTCCATCTAACCAGTTTTCGTATGAGCTGGTGTCCGACCCATCAACCCACGTGTACTCTCCTGTCTCACCGCTTATCTAAGACAATTCGACGAAAGAGAAATAATTTTGCTATTGTGTTATCAACTGAGACGTTACGATGCTTTAATTAGGTGGATGGAAAGTATCGATGGAGTCGCCGGCGGTAATTATTACAAGTCGCGCCCAGGTAAAACCTCATACTTGTGATTTCCATTAGAAGAGCGCATTGGATTGTGGGAAAATCAATGTTTATCAACACAAATGTCACACATGCGCGGCGCGACGACTGCCGCGCTTTGAACAACTCGTGCTTTGAGCTCATTTGTTAATATACCTCAACCATCACGTGACAACAGTTCAACTAGCACATATTCAACACAGTGGACTCAAGACATAATGAAATTATCCATCTAGTCTGAGATGCTTTCTTACTTTGTCAGAGAGCCCAATCCACATCGACGACGATGATGAGTCTACCAATCTCGTGATGTAATCTTGTACTATCTGATTCTCAACTTCAACGAGTTCCGCATCAAGGAGCTCACAGAATGATTTTGCGTCGTCCCAACTTCTAGCCGCCTCGCGGTACTGATAGCATTTGTCATTTACTGACGCCCACCCGTCATCTTCGTCACATTTAATTTGTACATCTTAAAAATATAATGCGTCATTAGATGAGAAGACTGGCAATGTGTGTTGTAAAGTTAATGTTAATTACATAACAGATAACCACAAGCTGGCATAATTGAATGCATTCAAATTCTCCGTTGGGGGCTCTGAGTTGGTCTAAACTATTTTGTATCTTCAGTGCATGTGTTTAATTATTTAAATTTTAGAGTGTAAATTACTTTAATGGATCTCATCTTATCCTCTTTAAAAAAAGTAATGAATAAATAAAAAAACATACCGTACTCGACCGCGTTAGCGCCCATGCCCGGGCCAGCGCCCAACCCCCACTTTTACGCAATTTTCATATTTGGGGTCACATTCGGCAAAGCGCCGACCCCTTCAAAATGCAACTAATTTAAAACTTGGTCATGGTAACGAATCTTGGTAATCGTTTTTATATGATACATATCGACCCATTTGAACATGTTGTTAATGCGTAGACCACGGTAACAGTGCGTAAACTACGCTTCGACACTGACTTGTTAATACAAATAAAATGCGGTAAATATTTCATGCCATATTCAGTTTACCTCTCAAAAATGGCTAGTTACTAGTTTTTTGAAAAAAACTATGTCGTTTATTCGCTGAAATCAATTCGACATCGATAATTCACTTCCGCATTGCCTTACCGGAAAGTCTTCGGGAATTTCCGAAGAATTGCGTCGGCACAACACAGCATTCTGATTGGTTAATAACCAACTTGACCCATTAGGTCAAAGGACACTGCTGCAGTTCAAATCTGCAAATGCATTGTGGCGGAAAGTGATTTTCATCGAGAGTTTGCGTACGATCCAACACCTTCGTCAGTGGAGATAATATGAGAATTTTGACTTCGACTGTGTTCCAAGAGACTCTAATGTTTTTAATTTCGTAAATTCTGGTGGTACGTAAGTAATATTGTAATAAAATGTGCATATTTTTTGTGATCATTCCTGTTTCTTCATTGTGAAAAAATCAATGACGACGCAACTAATTTCGTAATTTGATTTTCGCTCAAACACGTAATCTGTCACATGATGAATCAAAATTTTCATTTGCACTCTTTTTCGAGGGGGGTGCTCGGTTAAGCGCCCACCCCTAACAAATCGTGATTTTCTGAGTTGAGGCCCCTGGGCGCTAACGCGGTAAATACGTATCGTAAACTCAAAATGTCCCTTTTGCGGCGCAAACAACATTATTCGTTCGATCACCAATAATAATACGCCCATGTGACGATTATTCTTGGATGTGCCGACAATGTAGACGCCTAGCCTAGAATTTAAGTGTTTTATCGAACCAATATTTAGAGCATCATGCAAGCACAACATGTATATTGAACGGCATAGAGTTGGGGTTGTTATAAATGTGTTATAAAAAACACTTTTCATAAATGGAATTGCGACATTATATACAGTTCTAATTAATATTAATGACTTGCACATGCGAGTGACAGTATATTTCCATATGGACATTACCCATCCTTTTTTGACATATATAGCCATCTCGCGTGGACGTTTCTTCACATGGCCTATCATTCCACTTTCCATTGGTTTTCATTTCACAACAGTCCTCTCCGCCATTGTCCACCCAATCGTCCGGCTGGCCATCTTCCCAATTCCTATACATGTTAAATAAAAGGGCCACGATTGAATAGAGAAATTTAACTGCGCTCTACAATTTCACTATGCTTTATTAGACACAACTGTATGTATGTTGCTCCGTGTTGAGTCTTAACAACACGATTATCGCTAAAAATAACCAACTTGAACCGCATCGGAAAATACAACCCAAGCGCGTTAATTAACTTTGATTAAGGAGTTATAGAGAATTTGACAAATTGTATGGGATTGGTGGAATATCCGTCAGATTACTTTATTTTTATTTACTATATAGACATCATTGAAAATCATTTGGCTTAACATTACCACAAATATGAGAAACCAATAAGTCAATGAGAATTATAAGTGTTATTTTTCGTTTTCAAATACAACCCTGGGAACTCTGACGCGATAGCTGAACACCAACATTCACCATTTCGACAAAAATTTCGAAGCTGTCTGTTCATCGCTTCTCTCGCAAAAATAGAGTAAGGGAATTTGAAAAACAAATCTAACAAACGTACGTTTCTATTTACTCTGAACTCGTGTAGGAAGGAGCTTGGGTCGGTGTGAGTGTGTACAATTAGGCTCCCGGATGTATAGAGTTAGGCTTGGGTAAGCCCAGTCAGCCCCCGCAGTTTGGCTTGGGTCTACACAGTTCGGTTTGTGTCTACAAATTTGAGCATGGGGCTACACAGTTAGGCATGGGTCGACTAAGTTCGGCGTGGGTCTATACAGTTCGGCTTGAATCTACACAGTTCGGTTTGTGTCTACAAATTTCAGCATGGGGCTACAAGTTAGGCATGGGTCTACTAAGTTCGGCGTGAGTCTATACTGTTCGGCTCGGATCTGCACAGTTTGGTTTGGTTGAGCACAGTTTGTGTCTACAAATTTAGACTTTAGTTTACACAGTTTGGTTTGGGTCTATACAGTTGTACTTCTATCTACTCGGGTATGTATCTACATAGTATAGCGGGTATATATGGGTCTCCACAGTTTCTACTCGGTTTACACCTATAGGCTGTAGTCCACACAACTCAACTTGGGTTGGCACACATTGATTCAGTGTCCACAACTTTAGACGTGGATTCACACAGTTAGGTCTTCGGTCTACATAATCAGGCTTAAATCTACATAGTTTGACTGGAGCGACACAATTAGGCATGGATCTATGTAGTTCGGGAAATAATAATATGTGGTTGGAATAATTCAATAATACAACTTACGTATATGCATTGTCGTCTAATAGTGTTCCATCGGTCCACATAAATTTGCCTTCATTTCCCATATCATGCAGACCGATCCAAGATTTTTCTTCAACCAGATCATGAAGGAAGTCCTGAGAGGAAATTGTTCAAATCAAACTTATTCATTACCCTTTGCTTTTCAAAGACGAATCGTCTACATGACGTAACCGTTACTATGTGGTCCGTATTACAACAAAATGTGCTTCTGGTGATGAGATGTTTATACATTGCTTTTTCATTTTTTTTTTTAAATTTAGTGTTTTTATCGTATTTTAGCAAAAAAACAGCAGAAGTGTAAAGCGACGTTGAGAAACACGAAGTGATGGAATTCAACAAGATATGCATTGTTACTATAAAATGTTACATATTATAAAGTGCCGAAAAATACGCCGATAGTTATTATTCCTGAAATGCTCATCAGTTTAATATATTTCATTGTAAGCCGTAAAATTTATTTATTTCCCGATAACTGTTGAAAATGTCAATATCGCACTCTTTCACAGATAAACATACGTCTTTGTGCGAAGAACACTGGACAAATGTAGTCAATTACGAGGCTGGAAATTGTGGGTACCGTATATCAATGCTCCTTATTGAAGCTAAAATAGTTTGTGAAGGTAAAACAGACATGAACTGTATAAAGTACATCATTGTAGGTTCATGAACCCAGTCACAATACCATTGATGAATTTGATTAATGCAAGTTCAAGGTTCAAGGGAATATTGGTAAATAAAACCCATTATTAACATAATTGTCTGGTCCTACAACTTACATTGATATCTTCGCTTTCTATCACCACCAAGATGGCTCCCAAATCCTCGCATGCTTGTTTAGCCTGGTACCAAGTATGCAATCCGTTCGCATCTTCATAGTAAAAACATCGGTCAGCATACGTCAGCCAACCAGACTCGCATCGTTGTGAGTTAACTGAATGATAGAAGCGTTGAATATGTCAAAGGTGATTGTCCGTAATAACTGCGAGATCTCGCCTAAACACCGTGACGTTAATTGTGCGGACAGAACGTCTGCCGTAAACTTCGAATGACTTGATTTTGAATTTCCTAAAAAACTTCCGAAAATCGATTTTCTTTGCATGAATCAATGCCCGATCAATTGCTATAATTTTGAAAACTCACCGTTTTTTATTTATATGCTATTACGTATGTAAACCAAAAGAAACCCATATCATGTTGTATTTGCCATTTTCACAACATTTCGCTTATTTTGAATTAATAGGGGATGTTCTATAGCTATAAATGTAACGACAGCTAACCTTTCCGATTCATTCCCATCGTTTTAGTGACGAACACCCCCAGTGTTTGTGAACTTCAATGCGATGCGATTCGGGAACTATTTTGATTAGTCTGGGACGGACCCATCAACTGACCTTGTCATAACAATGAATCTATATTATTTATAAGACTGTTATTGTCTAGTACTTTAAATTTAAAAGTCAGATAAGGTAACGTTATCTGTCACTCGCTATCTCCGAGGTCATATGTTCAATCAGTTGTCCGTTATTATCTATAATATGAATTTATTTGCAGAATAATAACTATATTTTGTTTAATATCTAATACCTAATGTATCGATTGGTAACATGCACTATTTAAATGGCACGGTGGTTTTGGATCTTTCAGGCGATAACGTAGTTTTCTTTTCAACGCGTGTTGATTAATTGGGATATTCGAACGGATTTTCACTATGTTTTGTCTATACTACTAAAATCGCTTCATGCGATTTGGTATCGGTTTTAACTAAATTAGAGATAGTCATGATCAAACAAAATGTTTATTGAAATGCCGTGCACATAGAGAAAGGTAAACTGCGATAACGAATCGTACGAGTATAAGGTGTTTTGTTGCCATGTAGCAATGTAATGTAAGCGAGATATTATACAGAGACGGCGACTCGAAATGCACGGGGGAGGAGATCTGCCGAAGGCGCGACCTTACCTAGGGGGTCCAGGGGCATGCTCCCCCTTAACAAATTTGAAATATAGACCCTCTTAAACGCTATTTCCTGCATTTTGAGGGGCAAATTTTGCTGACACAAAGGGTTTCAGCTTGATGTTGAAGGGACGACGCTCCCAATAACAGAGGGCGCCCCTCTGTCTCCCTGTGCAACCTCCTGTTGCAACATCAAAGTCCACAAAACGTGGCATCAATTGCACGGGTTATGAACGTTTTTCACAATGAGGATCGCTTCCCAAGTGCATCTTCAAGCGGCTCAGACCCGTGGAATCCGACTCGTGAAATCTGACTCCATTGAAAAAAAAAAGTGAAGTATAGAATAAGTCAAATTGAATTTTTTAAAAGGCAAATCACATTTTCTGACTTGGTAGGCCACGTGACCTATAATAATTTGAATGGGTACAATATGAACAGGGCGTAATTATGTGTCCACACAGCTAAACTGGCCGGGCATTGACGATCCGGTGTAAACTAGTTGTTTATCATTACATTGTGCTTGCCATGAATACAATTTTATTTTATTTAAATTGTTAATTACCAAATTAATTACGTTATCTTTTTAATACTAGAATGTTTGGCTTCTACTAAATCCGGTTTTCTATATACATATTATTGTGAATAATATTATTAGGTTATCGGCCGCTATCAATTGTTCGTAGATGTGGCTGATACGAGTAACATCATGTACTAGTGTAATCCATGAACTGGAAGGCGAGTGCATATACCCTATGACGTCACGAGGTTGCACAATTTGTTTTTTGCTCAGCCTACTGTTCGAGTACACATGATATGATGACGTTTATGTTGAATATTGCGACGTTTATTGTACCTTTGCAGCTGTAATATTTCGCACTAAACATAACTGTGAATTATATGGCTTATGACCACGTGATAAATGAAGATATGACCCCAATCATTACAATATTACATCACTATAATATACTATCGACTACACTCTAACATGTTTAATCAATTTTATTACCGGAGTAGTTTTACTGTGAGAACAAATGAACCGCACATAACCAACAAAAAGGCTTATTGTCACCTCAACTGCCCCCGAAATTGACATAGAAGCACTATAGCGTAGAAAACAACAGAACACAGCACGTTTGCTAATATTGACATCTCACCTTATCTGGAATATGCCGAATACACAGTAAATATGGTTGTTTCTGTTTCATTCTTTGGAAATGAGTCACGACGACAGTATTAATACGTTAACTCAAAACAGCGTATACTAAACATACGGTTTAAATACAACTTTTTTAGCAGACTTTTTAATTTTAATGTATTTTATAAGGTGACACATCAACTAAAAAACGTGTTTGTGTGCTGATCATATCAAACCGATCGGTTATCGTTGGTTCAAATGACGCCGGGGACGACCTTCTAAAAGAGCAGCCGAAAAACAATATATAATCTCCATCTCTGTGAGTTTGAAAGTCGTGTAAATGTTGCCATCGTAATTTCATAAAAAGATTACATTGGGCATAATAGACATTGCGTCATTTTCATTCACAATAATTTCCAAAACAACTTAAAGCAACTCACCTGAAACAAGAAAAGTTAGAAAAATTATGATACAGTGAGCACGCGTTGCCATAGTGAAATGTTTTCGCTTTTAAAGGCTGTCACCAAATCATGGGGAGAAATCAGTAGACTCGTGCATTTACTTCAAACCGAGCTTCTGTGTACAATGATGTGCGATATGTGACGAGGAAGACCCTTGGACAGACCTAGATACGCCCCTTCAACTTTAAGACTGGGCATTGTCTTGTCATGGATAGCCTGTTCTAATCGTAGTGTCAAGGGCGGACGATTGACGGTCGATATCTCTGCTACGTATCAGTATGCGATAACGTATAAGAAAATACAAAAATGCTGTGTACACATCGAATAAGTAATCTTGTCATATTAAAATTTAGTTTTCTTCAATTCGTGATGTAGCAAATGCATCAAAATGAAGGGCGCCCTCGTCAATGGCACATTTCCCCCGAAAACGTGAAATTTGAGGGCGCTACAAGTAGCGATCATCTTGTGCTCGTATGTTATTCGTTTATGCATTGTGCTGTACGTTATAGACCGGCACACTATGACGTCATTTGTTTTTTGCTAACAAGTATATGTGTGATAAAATGCGTCTTTCACTGAATAGCACTAGATGGTGATATGCTGCGACGAAGTTTTCGGTCAGTTATTTGTTTCTAAGAAAGTTTATTCAATCAATGTTGTGTATAATTGTACTTAAATGGCGGAGGTCGTCGCCCCAAGCATGCGCGAGATATGGGTCTCATAAAATGGCGACTTTTACCAACGAGAATAAACTAAGAGGCTACCAAGCTTTAATTACGTGTTTTTTTAGTGATTGGAAGGTAAGGAAGTGTCACCGGCGGTAATCAGTGCATGTCGCGCTCAGGTCAAAACTCGGGTCCGTGATCAATGTTTATCAGCACATATGTCGCACATGCGCAGCGCGGCGACCACCGCCCTTTAAGGAAACCATTGTTCTTTATAAGGGCAATAACAGTTCTGGTATTTTATCGTCCCTTCTTTTTACAGCGTATTTTGATGATCTTGGTGACGCCCTCAGCGATGTCAGAATCGGCTGGCACATGGAAGTTGTCTCAGTCGTATAATTACGCTGACGTCATTGTGCTACTGTGTTTACCGTAAATAGGCTA
The DNA here is from genome assembly GCF_978046115.1 of Saccoglossus kowalevskii. Classification (NCBI taxonomy): domain Eukaryota; kingdom Metazoa; phylum Hemichordata; class Enteropneusta; family Harrimaniidae; genus Saccoglossus; species Saccoglossus kowalevskii. Next base: position 25,654,799 of record NC_140661.1, on the reverse strand, counting down.
CACAGTCTGCTAAAAACTGAATCATGACATTAATTTCAGCTGTATGAAATCGACGTTTATGTATTTATTACCACGTCGATGTAGTATAAACAGTGCTCCCATGTATATTTAGAAGATTTTAAAGTTAAAATTGTCATTTTTTATTTAGAATAGTGATTAACTCAGCTAGAATGATAATTCCAATATTAGAGGTCAAATAAAAACTTGTTATGCTAGAGCTAACAGTCTGCTGTGCATATTTTCTTATTGCGCTGTTTTTGTTAAATATAAAGCCCATTGTTCTTCTTCGTAATGCTCCCAAGTTTGGTCTGTAATTACCAAGAAATACATGAACGATTTTCGCGGGACATACTATGATGCATTCTTTATTCGCGGTCCTGGCTGTATCATTAATATATATCAAACCCTCGTTTTGAATGATATTTTGACATTGGGATGTATATGTAATGTAAATTTGGGCCAGTGTTCACCTCACGTTAAACAAGGGTGTTAATCTTTGTTGAAAAATGAACGCGAGGCTGAAAAGTTAAAAAAATTAACGTTAGGAAAGAGACAGAGAACACGAGGCAATAGAGAGAGAAAGAGAAAGTAAAACAGCATGAACTTCAAGTGTTGAGGTTGCGTGCGGAAGCTAATAGTTAACATAAAGGTGTAGAAAAGTTGGCTGATTCCATTGTTAGTTTCAAGGATCCAAAGCTGCCATTGCTTGATGAGACTAGGGACGAGATGAATTCATTTATTTTAAAGTTCAAGTGATTTGCTGCAATTCTGAAATGGTCACGTGATAGTTGGGTTATGAATCTTATTCCATTATTGACAAGCAAAGCTTTTTATTTGTTTTCAGCATTGTCTGCAGCAGACGCCATCGATTACATAGTTGTAAAGGCAGCTTTGTTGAACGGTTATATAAGAAGATTTCAACTAGGAGGGCAAACGGTTGAGAGAGCATTTTGCAATTTGCAGCCAAAGTCGGGCTGTTATGTTTATGGTGACCCAAATCACTCTGCTGTTAATTGTCCTAAGTGTTATAAAAGTTCCAAGCCTCAGGTTAAGTCAGCTGCTATGTTGGCATGTGATTGGAATAGTATTAATAATTCACAGGAAGTCATAGATGAGTGCTACTTGGGTAGTTCATGAAGTTACATATGCAAGTAGACATCCATGTTTACAAGGACGAGATATAGAGTGGAATTGAATGAGGACATGAGCTGCCAATTATTAGTGTTGCACCAACTTTATTGAGGTACTGAGGTAGTGGTCCCGCGTAATAGTGTATGTTGTTCGGTTGCAGTATGTAGAGAGTTAGTCAATTGACTGACGAAAATCGTACCTGTATTGATGATGGATGGTACATGTCAGAAATCCCCATTAGCTGGACCATATGTAGATACATCCGTTTATGTTGCTGAGGACAATGCACTGATTATGGTTGGTAATATTAGCGGAGCTAGGAAGCCAGGGGATCCTGATTCAGGTTGGAAACTAGGTTTAGCTCATGAGGTAGGGTAGGGCATAGTGAGGTTAGTGCACTCTTGGTGGTGAAATCCTTCGAATGACATGGCTAGTATGCTCTCTGGTGGTGAAGATTGTTGTCTACTGGGTATTGAATGAATTGGGTATAGGTAATGAAGATTGTACAAATACTGCCATAAAAATCGTAATTGTAGCCGCAACTTTATTAGAAGCCGCACCCAGACTTTTGTACTTTGTATCAAGCCCAAATTTGCAACATTTGATCCCAGAGAAACCCTTTAATAGAAGCTGGATCGGATTTTTGAAACACAAATAACTTTTGTATGATGCGTTCCCCGTCTTGCCACGTGCTGACCGTCCACGGTTGTTCCATATCCTGTTTACAAACAATACATTTTTGAGTGGCATACTTAGTGTATTGTCTGATGTGTTAAGGTAGCGAGACTATTATTTGTGTTGAAAATTACGATTTTCACATTTATTTATTAATTGATGAAATGCACTATAAACTTTCATATGATAAAGTCAACATAACAAGAATGTCATGTAAGTTGGTTAAAATGTATATTTTCTGAAGGGAAGCAAGGCAGACTCAGTAGTGTTTTCCAAAATCAACAACACAGGTTTAATCTGTGTGCCTATAAGTTTCAAAGATAAACTCAAGACAAAGCAATGTTAGGATGTGTTATCAGTAGCTATCTGACACACAATGAGTGTTTCCAAACATTCAAGTGGTTTGTCTCCGCCCCTGTTTGTTTCACAGATTTTGCATGTGAATGTGTCAGACACAAAGTCACACAGCCACTGAAAAAAATCATTGATTTTGGTGTTTTCATGTGCCGAATTTATCCAATTATAGCTATCCCATTCTTTTATTTTTTTGGTTTCTAATAGCCTTACACATTTGGATGCCCCTACACATGGTAAAACAGACCTTGATGGGAAAACAAATTGATTGTGCCGATAAACAAGCTTGAAAATCTTTGCTGTTACTTCATGGACGTTTTCTAGGAGTTTATGTTTTTCAAAATACAAGGTCTTTAACAAAAAATAACGTATACTTATTGTCGTCGGATTAACACCAAATTTTCACAGCTTTAAGGTGACAATGAGAGGAACTTGAATGTGTCCAGACAAACTATTTCATCGATTATTTACCAACGAGTTGTGGTTTGAGTTGGGGGAAATATGACTAAAACAGTAATTGAAATTCAGCACACTATTTTTTAAAACGCGTTGCTTGAATAAAACTGACCAGACACATTCAATTTACCAGACTATTGAACAACTAGGAAAAGTGAAAAAAATACTTCTTATCGCCAGTATAAATGCGTAATTATTTTTTTTACAGAAAAAGTAATTTTTCACCTTTGATTGAGTAACGCGTCGTAGAATGCAGATACGGGCATGCAAAATACACTTGTGAAAAGCTTGAAGTCTGGCGATTCTAAAAATATATACTTTTCCGGGTCTATTTGTAGTCATTTAGTCACAATTAGAAGATGAAAACAAGTATGCAAATAATAGTCCCGCTACCTTAAGTTTTTCCCTTGTTTGGGGATTAGAGACTGGGTGGCAGATATCGATATACTTACTCTATTGTACGACGTGTGATGTTTTGTATGAGCGATCAAGACACACAAAAAATCCTGTCCATGATTGGGTGAAACGTTTTTCAAAGAAAGAAGTCAGCTAATATACCCCCCCCCAATACAGCTAAATCATTCTCGAGTTAATTTCCATACTGCTCTACATTATTTGCTTCACGCAACTTTTTTCGCAACGCTACTTATTAGTTTATTTATTTCGACAACGATGTTTTTCTTACGATGCTGCTTTCAAATTGAAAGTTGTATCTATGGCAGTTGAGTCCAAAAACAACCGAAAACGGCTGATCATTTTGGGATCAACGAGAATCAAGTTCGCCAGTGGATTCGAGCAAAAGACCAACTGTACTTCAGCAAACGTCGTGCCAAACGATTACCTGGTGCCAGCCGTGAGGTGAAAAACACCAGTCTGGATGAAAACCTCATGCAGTGGTTTGGTGGCCATAGAAAAAAATACAATACTATCTCTGGGCGCCAACTTCAAATGCAGGCAAGACGTATCACTACTGACAGCACATTCAAAGCTTCAGATGGCTGGCTGAATTCATTTAAGAAACGTCACGCACTGTCAACTCCATTGGACAAAAGCTTCCACCAAACTTTGCAGACAAGGACGAACAATTCCATCGATACATTATTCAGTTGAGAAAGCGACATCCTCTTAGCAACGTCTATAATATGGATGAAACACCACTACGATTTGATATGCCAGGTAGTAGGACTTGAGCACGAAAGTGTAAAAACCATCCATATAAAGACAACGAGTTCTGAAAAAATAGGTTTCACTGCGGTTTTCACAGTCACACCGGAAGGCAAAAAGACCCGCCCATTGATTATATTCAAGGGAAAACTCCGACTCGACGAACTCACGAACAAAAAAATAAAAGTCGAAGTTCAGGAGAAAGTGTTTAATTTACTTTTCGAAATTTTTATGCAAGTTTCCATAGAATAAAAAGTCCAGGGCGAGTCTCATTGCTAAAAAAATGTCATGTCATAGAGGTCAAGATGGATACTCTGTGTCTGTTCGTTCTAGAAACAAGGCAAGTCAGATGTCATGTTTTATTTATTTCACCGTATTTAAATTATATGCCTGGTCAGGTTTATTCACTTTTTGCTTTTTAAATTCAGTTTGCTTGTCATGAGTAAGAGAGACCTTCCCAAGACATGTCGATGACTCTCGTCGTCTACTTGTGTGGGATTCATGCAGCGTTCACCTCACTTCAAAAGTAAAAAAATGAGCTGTATTCCCGTAACGTCGACATCGCTGTTATCCCAGGTGGTTTAACGTCCTTTCTTCAGCTTTTGGATAAACCACTAAAAGATTACATGCATGTCCAATGGAACGAATGGATGAAGACCGGTGACGCTATATTTACACCGGCCGGAAAACGCAAAGCAGGAATGGGCCGTCGCATCATGGGATACAGTTATATCTCAAACTATCATAAACTCTTTCAAAAAAACTGGTATATCTAACGCTCTTGATGGCACTGAAGATAACCTGGTTTATGAAGATCTTGGAACAGACGATGAAGAGCTTGGTGAACAAATTGCTGATATATTTTTCAGTGACGACGACGACGAAGATTTTCTTGGATTTTAAAATGAAAATCCATCGCCGTGACATCGTGTGGAAACTTCCATACACAAAACCGACGTCCCTTTTCATGGCCACCATATCCTACCAAAAGAGTATACCGTTTACAAATAAATATGATGTATGTTTGTGTTTATTCCTATTGTGTGTGATATTTTTTTTCAGTTTTGCCCCGCTGGGCCTCATTGTTTACGCGCCTGAAGTTTATTGTTTGCGTGCATCTCATTAACCCCTGACATGTCTAATTTGCATAACCCAGCGCCATATTATTTTAGATTCGGCCAAATGTTTGCAATAGAAGCCGCAGCCCAATTTTTAGTAATTTAACTGAAAAGGCGGAGTTTCACTTTTTAATTTAAACCGCGGCTACAATTACGAATTTTACGGTAGTAGTCAGGCTAGTGTGCCCTATATGGATGAAGATTGTTCCCCGGGTGTTGAAATAAAATGGCGTTCAATTAGAGGGAGTACTAGTGGTTGTGAACCCTCCATTGATTGCAGTCAGGATGACAGTGTTGATGTTGTACAGGTGGTACAGTCTAGGACTCAGAATTTAGCTGCCATTACATAGACTTATAGGTCTTGAGTTTAAGGAATTGCAGTATGGTTAATACTAATGGTGGTAAGAAACCTATTACTATGAATGCAGTACGAGAGGTACAGCAGTCTGATTCTACATTAGAGCGTGATAAGAAGTTCGTGTGAGGTAATCACAGCTCGTAACAATCGGCCAAGGTTTTTGATGGACAAGGGGCTGATGTATAGGGTGTTTCAGTCACCTCATGTTTATAGAGGACGTGTATGTTCTCAATAAGTTCAGTAATCTTGAGTCACCTATAGCAGGTCATCTTTGTGCCTACAGATACAGACTACAGATATAATGACAAGTTCTAATGGCCTGGGATGCAGGATGATGTTATAAGGTATTGCAGGTCATATGTCAGAAGACCTCTCCTGAGGGTCGAGTTAGCAAGGTTATGCCGATATGCCGTACTGAATTAGGGACACATTTTGTATCTTATATTATAGGTAGGATAGGATAGGTATCTGTTTGTCTATAGAGAAGCTCCTCAGGAGAGTTTAGGGTTTTCACCCTTCGATCTTATTTATGGTAGAACAGTAAAGGGCCCAATGATGATGTAAGAGAGTTATGGACAAAGGAGGTCACTACACCTGAGGTTGAAGAGACATGTAAGCTGAGTTAGCTAAGGCAAAGATTAGATACACAAATTATTATGATGGGAAGACCAAGAATAGGAAGTGTTAGTGTTACTTCCCACTGATCAGTTGCTGATGCAATGGCTGAGGCCGTATGTAATTAAGGAAAAAGTAAACTTTTGAAAGCATATTATGAAAGGGACAAACATGTTCTCACTGATTGTCCTGGAAAATCGAAAACCGATGAGCATGATATATTAAGTTTGTAACATCTAAACCAGTTCGGTCAAAACCATCTCCTTTACCATTCGCTATGATAGATGTAGTGAGGTCAGAGGTTAAGAGCATGTTAGAGAAGGGTGTACTTGAACCATACAATTCGCCTTATGCCTCACCAAGAATGGTGGACATATATTATTGTCAACTATCTTAAATTTGTACAAGACAAATTTAGAATGAAATGGTTTACTTTTAATCAACAAGCTGAAATATGAACATGTTTATTTGTCATCATTTCCTCGCATGAAAGTTAAATATGCTACAGAGGTGAGTTTAGTACTGAAGGGATAGGGTCTGCATTTTTTTTCTTGTAGTGATATGCCGTAAGAAAGAAATCAACATGTACATGAAATGATGATTTACTCGCATTATATGCATACAAATGTAGCTTACGCAAATTGCAGTACTGTAAAATCCGTTAGAGAAGTTGCGGGTTCAATAATGTACAACAGATGGGATGTGGCACATGTGAGAAACGGTAAATTCCGGGTTATAAATTATGAAAAATGGTGTGTGCGGCTTTTATAACAAATTTTAAACTAGTACATGAAAGTACATCATACAGTCAGATTCATCTATATTTTAAACCATTTAGTGTTGAAGGTTCTTAGCTCAAGAGTTGCAAATGCATTAGAAGCTTTTCATGCTAATGGGAACCAAGCAACATTACATTTGTCAGAAATTTTGAAATGTTTTTGATTGTCTCAACGTACGAAGTATGCTACAACACAACCATTCTGCTGATCAAAGACTCCAAGAGATCTGTATTTCGTAATTTCCTATACATTTAACTTTAGTGGCTCAAAAAAGATTTCATACAATATCTTGCTGATTGGGATGAGGTAGTTGATCAACGAGTGGAAGTTTCCAAGAGTGACAGAGTTCGTATGAAGTTGAGCAAAACGACTTTGGAGGGTATACGTCTAAAAGATTAGTATAAGCATATCTACAACAGTTTACAAAATGACAGTATTCCAAAGATTTCTGCAGTTCAATTGGAATAAAAACAAATTTTCTTTCCACTTTGTTGCTTAAACGCACACTGTCACAGCACATGTGGTATTTTGAAGCAACATTACTAGTAGTGTGTATGGGTTGTTTTGGCTGTGTTTTAATATTATTATTGTATGGCAGCAGCTATACTTTAGGCCAAGTATGATTCATATCTAATTGGAAATGTGTACATTTACATTTTATTCCTGGAATTATTCCTTACAGTTATTTCTTCATTGTGAATACCTACAAAGGTTAGTTTTATTTATTGTTATAGTTAACTCTTTTGTTGAAGTCACAGTATTCTTGTTGAGTCAGCCTGGCGTGCGGTATGTCCTTTCAGAGACGTTCAACCAAGACCCAAGACCCAAGCTAATTACAATGCATTACAGCTTAAATCATCAAATATGTTGAGTTAGTGGGTTAAGGATAGAGGCGAGTTGACAAATTGACGATACTCCCTGCCCAATTGCCGTCACGCCACCAAGTAGACTCAGTATATTTGTGTCAATGCTGGTATATGGATGTCCATATTTTAGACAAATTTTGATCAAATTGGTATTTTCACCCACACGGATAAGAGCTGAGTTATCCCAATGTCACTAGAAAATCTGTTCAGTGTCCTAGCATGGTGTGTCAACTATATAAATAGGCATACTGTTTTAAAATAACTCTTAGTTTTCATGTATAAATTATCCACTATCTTCTAGTGTTCTCCAGTACGAACCCTGTTAAAGAATACACATATTGCCACTAGAAAAATCTGCAAAATTTCTCCACTGTGAACCAGGTTTAATCTAAACTCCTCATAATAATGGGATGGTTATTCAAAAGCAGACGCATGTCCATAAAAGAGTTCATATTTTGTCAAAGTTATTTCATGGTCAGATGCAAAAATATAGCCATTCTGATCATTTCAGAAACATGAAGGCTGGTATGTAATCAAGTAAAATGAATAAAAAAACTTGTAAGGTAAAATCAAATATAGCAACCTTTATTCACACAATTGTTTAAAATGAAGAAAAAAACAATAGTATTAAATAAACAAATCGGGGACATTTGTATGGCTTCTGCTGGAACAATCGCTGCAGTAACACCAGCAGTGTCGTTAGCAATGTCCTTCATGTTTGCAGTCAACCACCTCCCCAGCGCCAGACACTGCCTTGGCAACTGCCGACAGTGATGCAAATCCTAAATTTCTTTAACAGGCAAAGATACTTTTTTTAATAAAAATGAAGACAATATAACTTTAAGCTGCAAGTTCTTTTGCTGCGATGTGTCTTGGCACTCTTTACTTTGAGTTCCTCAATTCGATTTCGTCTTCACACACATAGGCATTTATGTGAGCGAGGTATCATCTTGTAAGTTGGTTGACTGATCTGAACAGTGTGTTAATGCTACTCTATCAGCGAGGAGACTCGTTTTCAGCTCTTTTCATTGTATGTAGACAAAGTCTGCATCATGCGAGTGTATGCTGGCCCGGATCTGTGCAACTGTTTGGATAGTACCATTGTAATGTAGCCACAGGCGTACCCAGTACTCAACTTCTGACATTTTGCTGTCGCTCAGTTCAACTCTTTCTTGTTGCCGAAGTAAAGCGTCAAAAAGTACTTTTGTAATACTCATCATTACCACAGGTGAAACTGGGGCATCTGCTTTTGCCATGTCATGTGCTGCATCAATTCTGATGACATTCTAACTTGATGGAATTGTGCAAATATTGCAGGTATTGCAGGCGACAGCAGTCTTGTAACAACCAGCTTTGTTGTTTTAACCCTGGACGCAATTATCCCGGGACCCGCGCTAGGCGGTAGTTGCGGTAATAATGAACAAATACAAACATTTAAATAAAAATTGAAGCCTATTTTAATCAAATCGGGTTTAATATTGTGATTTATACAGCAAAATATTGATCAATTAATTTCCCCGTAAATAGAATGTAATTGAAATTGAGTATATATTCGGTATACATTATATGTTATTATTATAGTGCAGTAATTTTGCGGTATTTTATGGAGTATTTTTATCCTATCAATAGGAAACGCGAATTCCAAATATGGAATGATTACGCGGGTAAGCGTCCTAATAATAAAATAAAAAAATACATGGCTGCCACCAGGGTTTGACCGGACTCCACACAAAGAAGTTCGTTGATTGTGTTCTGAACATTTTTATTAAGGCATTACCATGATGTATCATTGAGAGGCAGAAATGTATAATAATGAAGTTATTACGAGGACACCAAAAGTATGCACTCAGACAGTACGCCGTCGCATCGACATCCGTTGAAGTATCCTCGTAATAACCTCATAATATGATAGTGGTGTCATGTAGTGAATTTATTGTGTTCTTATTTAACTTCTATTGACATGTTCATGTCAGCTAAAACTATAGGCAGTAATTTTTTACACGACCAAAAACAACGTTAGTCCTTGCATTGTGGTTTCGTACAAAATTGAAATCACAAAACGTTCTAAGGTTATTAGACATTTGTACCAGTATAACACTGTAATCCTAATCGTCACCGCACGGCATTGGTGAAGGTGTTACCTGGAATACCCAATAAGGTACCATCATTTGTACCACGTGAGGTTATTACGAGGACACCAAAAAGTATGCACGAAGACAGTGGAAGTATATATCATTCGATGTGCATATAAATTCTTCTTCCCAAGGATACATCATTGGAATGCCGAAAACACTTCAGTGGGATCCGGTCAAACTTCGCGCTGGGGGCTGCCATGTTTTTTTTTTTATCATTGGCTAATCGTTCTAAATTTCGGATTTGCATTTCCTAATATGGTAAAATTCAAATACCCATTACGGCACGCTACAGCTTATTGCGATACGGTTACAGGTGTATAACTGCAAGTTGGTGGGTTATCTTATATACTTATAAATTATAAGATTAATATTTTCATTAATTCATGATTCGAACAATCGCGAAATAATTTTGATTACATGCACTTTCCGACACGTAAATTTAAAGTTCCAGTACTATTCAATAGTTGTAGTCGTGAGTATTCTTCATTAAAGTAATGTATACTCGTGAACGACTTGATTGTAAACGTTGCTGGTTCCCCATAATAATGATATGGCACCACCTTACCATCAGGACCAATGACGAAAGGATAAAAACCGTATACACTGACAGCTTGGCAGAGAGTTAATGCGGCGGACACAGTCATCATTCCAGAAGTAGGGGTTTTGTGCAGACTCATGAACCTGGGGTAAAAGTAGAAAACACAAGGCATGCAACAAGTTAGCAAATGTTCAGGTTCAACTGAATTCAGCGCATTCCTTGTATGTGTATGTGTTTTAAGCACGTTCGTCAAGCTGTTGGGTTGTTTGTTGAGTCTGCATCAATTAGGTTTGACGCCTTGCACAGAAATTTCCATTGAGTAAGTGCAATAGAAAGCGCCCTACCAAAGTGAAGCAGATATATATATATATATATAAATATGGACAGTGTTAATAACTAGTATATTTCACAACTTTTTTTAAACGAACTACCCATTCACAATATCTGGTCGTTTCACTTTTTTATGTTTTCTTAATACCGCAATACCACCATGATACATCTATGCATCTATTTTGATTAGTGCAACAAACGACGAATAAAAGAAGGAATGTCAAACACTCTTGTCGAGTGACTATTGGCAGGTAAACTTGCATTTAATGTAATCAATAGAATTGTCATGTTATTTTCGTTTTCCAATGGCCTGTTTTCGAATCCGCGGCGTACTGGTTCACGTAATAATCCCCATTGCTAAAATATAACACTGATGCCGCAACGCCACAGATCTATACAATGCTTTCAAGTTGCGTGGTTTTTGTCGGTATTTTTTATGGAATAGGCCCCGATCATGTTACCCGAAATACGCAAGAGTCTATAAAATTATAGTATTTCCGCTCTGCTTGAAAGCATAACAGCTCACCCGCCCGGCATGTTCCGGGCTTGGAAACCAGGCTGCAACTGACCAATGACTCAATATATTTACCTCAACACTGCTTTGTACGCTGGGTTGTTATACGTATGTACAATTTTAAAATGCAAGTCAAATTGTGATTTGAGGTAATCCAGTGACAATTGTAGCACGTTAGATATATAACCCTTGGATGGAGCTTTTGCGTTCCAAATTACACTGTTATTCAGAAACCGATAGTTCTCTAGAAGATTCGGCGAAGAACTTTTCTTCTGAGCATATTTATAGAGATCCCGCACTCTTGTCAGATTTATTAAAACAACATTAGTTTTGTTGCCAACATCTCTACTGTAGTTCTCTATCAGAGGTATATTCGCTCGAATCACAAAATCATTAGAGTTTATTTCATAACCACAACCGCTGCCCAGAAGAACGCCACTGTTGCCGACAACGGCACATGTAGCTTGCTTGGGTATCTTCTTGGCTGAATCTGTCAGCGTCAGTGGCTGACCACTTCCAAGGTACTTGAGTATTTTGTATCTATGATAAAAAAATACTGTCGATAATTGGTGAAAAGGTGCATCGTTGACAGAATGCGAGACCTATACACTCGTGACCACCAACGATTATATGAACAATGCAAGAACAAGGTACGTCTGCGTAATGGATATCATTATGGAAGCGGAAATAATATATATACATTACATCCAAACTTACCGTATTTTATTTTGTGTCGGAGTCTTCTTCGAGGCGATTTTCTTTTTCACGATTTTCTTTTTTCTTACTATCTTCACGACCTTTCCTTTATTCTTAATATGATTATTTATCTTTGCAGTTTTTATACGTGATTCATTGGGACTTTGTTTGACGTATGATGTCTTCTTAATCGGTATTCTATCCGAGATATTGGTTTTTAACATGCCGAGTGATGTTTTTTTCAAATTGTATCCGTAAGATGTCTCCTTGTCATTATTGGAATCATTATGGTTTAATGTGCTGGCATTACTGACAGACGCTGTTTGTGACGATTGATTGGAAGGGCTCACTGACGTTCGGAGGATGTCTTCACGATTCTCGTTTATTTCATATATATTACCGACCATTCCTGCCTTCAATCTGTTATAATCTGGATATACCAGTCTCTGCATGCCATAACCTCTGTAGAATACGATTTAGTAATTTATGTATAAAAAGAGTGCACATCATTGAAATTCTATTACCAAGGAATGTGATTTTGAAAGTAACCAGGCCAGATGTATTCGCAATTCAAGAAAAGTCTATTTTATCTACTCTATTCTAAAATAGAAATGTGCTTCAGTCATATAAATAGAAATGTACTTCAGTCATATAAATAGAAATGTACTTCAGTCAAATAAATAGAAATGTGTTTCAGTCATATAAATAGAAATGTGCTTCAGTCATATAAGTAGAAATGTACTTCAGTCATATAAATAGAAATGTACTTCAGTCATATAAATAGACATGTACTTCAGTCATATAAATAGAAATGTGTTTCAGTCATATAAATAGAAATGTGCTTCAGTCATATGAATAGAAATGTGCTTCAGTCATATAAATAGAAATGTGTTTCAGTCATATGAATAGAAATGTGCTTCAGTCATATGAATAGAAATGTGTTTCAGTCATATGAACAGAAATGTGTTTCATTCATATAAATAGCAATTTGCTTCAGTCATATGAATAGAAATGTGCTTCAGTCTTATATATAGAAATGTGTTTCAGTCATATAAATAGAAATGTGTTTCAGTCATATAAATAGAAATGTGTTTCATTCATATAAATAGAAATTTGCTTCAGTCATATAAATAGAAATGTGCTTCAGTCTTATATATAGAAATGTGTTTCAGTCATATAAATAGAAATGTGTTTCAGTCATATGAATAGAAATGTGTTTCAGTCATATAAATAGAAATGTGCTTCAGTCATATGAACAGAAATGTGCTTCAGTCATATAAATAGAAATGTGTTTCAGTCATATAAATAGAAATGTGCTTCAGTCATATAAATAGAAATGTGTTTCAGTCATATAAATAGAAATGTGCTTCAGTCATATAAATAGAATTGTGCTTCAGTCATATAAATAGAAATGTACTTCAGTCATATAAATAGAAATGTACTTCAGTCATGTAAATAGAAATGTGCTTCAGTCATAAATAGAAATGTAATTCAGTCATATAAATGGAATTGTACTACAGTCATATAAATAGAAATGTGCTTCAGTCATATGAATAGAAATGTACTTCAGTCAAATAAATAGAAATGTGTTTCAGTGATATGAATAGAAATGTGCTTCAGTCATATAAATCGAAATGTGCTTCAGTTATATGAATAGAAATGTGCTTCAGTCATATAAATAGAAATGTGCTTCAGTCATATAAATAGAAATGTGTTTCAGTCATATGAATAGAAATGTGCTTCAGTCATATGAATAGAAATGTGCTTCAGTTATATGAATAGAAATGTGCTTCAGTCATATAAATAGAAATGTGTTTCAGTTATATAAATAGAAATGTGCTTCAGTCATATAAATAGAAATGTGTTTAGTCATATGAATAGAAATGTTCACGAGTCATATGAATAGAAATGTGCATATGTCGTATTAAAAGAGATGTGAAAAAAATCTTATCCTTCCAAATGATAGAATAGTTATATCAACTCGGTTGGCTATTAGAATTTTCTCTCGAATTTTCGACTGTGAAAGATATAGAAAATATATTGGTCACTGGCAGATATGAGGCTTGCGACTAGTACTGCACAATAATATCAATTCCAATTCGCACCTCGTATTGGGCCACCATACAGCAAACACTGCCAAGCATGACAGGCATGATAATACGAAGAACACAGGAGGAATGTGTACGGTCCTTATATTTAGCATGACGTCACCGGTTCTTCTAAGTTGTCATAAACAAGATAAAATGATAAAATTGTGATTATAAAATATATTCGTTTCTGTATGTGGAATTAAATTATTTGTAATGCTAGATTCTGATGTTAGAAACTGTCATTACAATACTAGAGATGAGAAGTAAATTCTTCGCTAAAATAAGTTATTAGTAACGTTGCATCCAGAAATGAAAAGCAGCACACACGCACTTCTGTTGTTGTTGTCCCATGCTAACAATCGTATTTTTATAATATGTCTGACGCAGTTGTGTCTGTAAAAAGAGGAGACAGACCTGCAGCGTAGATGGCGGGATGCATGGCACAATCACGATTGGCTGAAAAACAATCGTAAAATGTGCATAAATTATTATTCATGAGCACGTCAATCAACAAAACCATGTAGGTGTATTTGTATTTATAACATAGCCTAAATATATGTTGCGTTAGTATTCTTATGAGCACAACATGAACGAGATAAACAAAATAAAAACGGACAGTGAAACCCATTGAATATCAACTGGAAGCATTCTCGTAACGTTTCCCTGCAACATAAACTGGTTGTACTGAGGGGTCATCATTTTTCGGACATTGCCTCTTCTGCAGACATTTACGGTAGGTTGGCCCAATTTTGTTTACATATTAGTTTGTGATATTTATTTAATGCTTTCCACTTATCTATTTGTCGTGGGTTGTAGAAATACTCAGGGTATCTATTTTTTAACAAGGTACATCAAGCAACTTGTTTGGCGCTTCGACTATTCTAATCTTAGTTTCATTGCAAGGTGAAACTGAGTCAGATCATGAAGGTATTAATACCTCCATGGTCAGATGTAGTAGGTGCAGGAGAATGGAAAGTAGACAAGGTAGTAGCAGAAGTAGCAGAAAGTAGACTTGAAACCAAGCAAATGGTTGAGGTAGAGGTTGTAGATAATTATATGCCCAGGATGAATAGGTAAGTCCGTTGTTAATTTTGTTATACTTCCGTAGCCGTTGTGTTAGCAGGGTGAAATAAAGCTGAACCAGTGAAAAAAGAGCCGTTGGTGCAGATGAACGTACAAATGTGGCTTGACAGAATCATCTGAAGCTGGGCTAGTGAATGATGACTCAGAAGCTGCGACAGTAGTGTTTGTGGGAATAACTATAATTAGACCGAACTAGTCATATGAATAGAAGCTGAACTAGAAAACGTGGTTATGGTTGGAGATTGATGAATTAATGAGACAGTAGCACTTGTAGATGCCGCAGCATCTGATGTTTCACAAGCAAATGTGAAGGGGTATCAAACTAAATAAGAGACAAGATGTGAAACGCGTTTTTCAGATTCCTACAAATCAGGAGAAAAATGCCAATCTTTCACATAAATACGATCCGTTGGGGGTAATATTAAGCTAACCGATAACAAAATTCGGCCGAATTCGTCGTGTTTTGTGTGGAAAAATCCCTTAAATACGAACACCTAGTTACACGAAGAACATATAACACTTTCCCGGGGTATTTGAAACCAAAATTGTCATATAGCTGCAAGGCCGTCGCTGATTGGCTGCTGAGCTGGAATGACAATTTTTGGTATCAAATACCCCAGAAAGGTGTTCTATATTCTTCGTGTAATTACGTGTTCGTATTTAAGGGATTTTCTGAGTTTTAAAACGGCCCATACTATGCAGAGCGCGATCACAATTTACTACGACCACACTGTGTAACCTTAAAAAACTCTTGTAGCGATATATTCATTAAAATTGACATGTGATACTTATACTGCCAGTGATTAATTGTGTGTGGGGCCTTTTGTTGTTTATAATGTCATGTTGGATAGGCTAACAATTAAGTACCATAAATGTATTTATTTATTCAATGATATATTGAACTAAAATTCCTGACTTAACAGTTGCCTTCAGCATAATGTTGCCTTTCTACGTATACCACTGTTCCGTCATTCAACTCAAGTGAAATGCACGCAATGTTGCTTTTGTACAATGACGACGTGTTCAAACAAATCAATACCGTCTGTGAAACAATTACACGAGCAGTAATTCGAATAAAATGCGAAGCATTCTTATCAAGATCATAATATCGTAAAATTAAAGCCGCAGAGCTCTGTAATTAGGAACCCCAAAAAACACAAGGGCTTAGGCTTGGACCCCTTACATGTATAATAAGCGAACGAAGTGAAATTTCTTTTGACACAGTGCAAAATGTGACAAATCATTGGATTTCTATGGAAAACTATCTCAGAATGTTTCACAACATCAAAATCATCCACAAAACCATGCGAATAACATGGTATAAATGCATTCTGGCTTACATGTAAGCTGCCAATAGGTATCGTTCATCTATACCTTGTTGGCTTGCATGTAAGCGGCGTTTTAAAACCAGTCCACAATGCTCACTGGTAGTGTGGAGATATCCTGGCTTACATGTAAGCTGCCGATAGTTAGTTTCCATATATACCTTGTTGTCTTGCATGTAAGCAGCGTGTTAAAACCAGTACACAATGCTCACTGGTAGTGTGGAGATATCCTGGCTTACATGTAAGCTGCCGATAGTTAGTGTCCATATAGACCTTGTTGGCTTGCATGTAAGCGGCGTGCTAAAACCATTCCACATTGTTCACTGGTAACGTGGAGATATCATGGCTTACATGTAAGCTGTTCATAGGCAGTGTCTATATAGACATGACTGGCTTGCATAAAAGTGGCGTGTTAAAACCAGTCTACAATGCTCACTGGCAATGTGGAAATAGGCTGGCTTACATGTAAGCTGACCATGGATAGACATGGTTGGCTTACATGTAAGCGGCGTGTTAAAGCCAGTCCACAATGCTCACTGGCAATGTGGAAATAGGCTGGCTTACATGTAAGCTGCCGATAGTTAGTGTCCATATAGACCTTGTTGGCTTGCATGTAAGCGGCGTGCTAAAACCATTCCACATTGTTCACTGGTAACGTGGAGATATCCTAGCTTACATGTAAGCTGTTCATAGGCAGTGTCCATATAGACATGACTGGCTTGCATGAAAGTGGCGTGTTAAAACCAGTCCACAATGCTCACTGGTAATGTGGAAATAGGCTGGCTTGCATGTAAGCTGACCATAGATAAACATGGATGGCTTACATGTAAGCGGCGTGTTAAAGCCAGTCCACAATGCTCACTGGCAATGTGGAAATAGGCTGGCTTACATGTAAGCTGACCATAGATAGACATGGTTAGTTTGCATGTAAGCAACGTGTTAGAACCACTCCACCATGTTCACTTGTAACACGAAAATATCCTGGCTTACATGTAAGCTGACCATACAGATGATTTTGATTATGATAATGTGAACATTTGACTTTCCATGTAAGCGAATTCCGTTTCTCAGTCCCAAATCGTCCATTTTGCCATATTTTCACAAGTTAATGCTGTTTCGTATAAACAAAACATCTCACCCATATTTTTCGTCCAATAAGCTTCCCTGTGTACATAACAATTAAACGACAAAAAACATGTTGTCTCTGGCAGTCTTCATATTCACTCACATATTAAATAAATTTGCAAGCTCTACCGCCATGTAATTTTACATTTTTAATTAGCCTGAGTGAAACATTTAGTTAAGTGTTGAAATGAAACATATTAAAAGAAAATAATTCATAATCACTGTTAATTATATTAGCACTGCATTTGACCGGTATTTTTATGTTTTATTTCGTCCAGTGACAAATATTCTGACGAAAAATAAACTTTATTCAAACAAATATTCATAAAACTTTAAAATAAATTGGTGTGTAATACCAGTGCAGTTAGAAATATTGAATGTGTGAAACAAAAACAGTGTGTAATTCATTTTACACCTGAAAATGTTTTCAGATATGTTTTGTACACACATGCTTGATGAAAGTGTGTTAGGCTGACATCATAATACTAAGTCACCCCCCCCCCACACACACACACACACACACGCACGCCCGCCCAGACAGCGTAACTACGAAGGCTGTAGTTAACAAATAGGTACAATATATATGTCCGAACAAATATTTTAGTAATGTGTTGTTAAGAGTATGCTTTAACGGCTGATGGTGACTTTGTCAGAATTTCCGAAACAATGTCGCACACTCTGTGCAGGCTGGTTATAGATCTTCATTTAAACTTAATAATGACTTGCTTATGTCTGGTTATTTGACCTCATACTGCTGGGTCAATACATCCATTACTGGAAAGTTGATCTTGCCAAGTTCGGTTGACGACTGTGGCTTCACGGTCACTGCTATTCTAACTCGATGCCTCCATTGTTTGGTTACACTCTAAAATGAACGAAAATAATTAATGACATTACTAACATTAACGCCGTGACTACAATTAAGTCAAAATGGTATCGTGATTAAATAATAATCCGAAACGTAATAGTATTAACTATATTTACCCGCGAATTTTGTTTTTGTGCTTTGTCATATATACTTTCAATAATATTTAATCGCACTGAGTCAAGTTTGTAGTTCAGATGACTCTTTATATTGCTCTATTTCCTTCGAGCAATAACACCGTCCCGTCAATATGAATACCCCCACTGACTTGAGTCCTCGGAGTGCTTTAGAGAAATAGTTCACTAATCTCGTTTTTTGATAGTAAGTAAAATGCGAACAAATTCCAATTACCAAATTTACGGTGAGCTAATTTGGCGATCAACGCTGTGTATCATTTTGCTCACGGTCATATGAATAATGCTTGTAGGCGAAGATGAGGAAAATCACCATAAAACAGTTTGCTTGCCGCTTACAATTGGGCCTTCGATCTGAAAATATTGACACAATGCACCCTGTATTTTGTTTATACAGACGTGTCACAGTCACTGTGCTACCTTGTTTATAAATTGGCAGCATCACTACAAAATGGTGTAAATCGGATATATCTACGTGTTTTCAAACTGACACGGTCACAACGCTACGATATGATCGAAGAACATAATATATGTATGTGACGAATACTTACCCATTTCGCAAGTTCCAATTTGCAGTTAGTTTATTTGCTGATACGAGATGTCTCTATGGTTAGCATTGCTGTCGAGGGTGTCGAACTGTGTGTCTATAAAGCTTTCATAAGCTGGTGTAGAGTTTGTGCAACTGTCATATTTCACGTTTGCAAGTGACCTTGTTTCATCGTGCATACCAGTGGTATCTCGACCATTATATGATGTGATATCCATACGATCGTCGTTACCTTCGGAAAGAAGTCGATAAGGTGATCTTTGCTTGTATTGGGCGATTCAGAATAGACACTATCATCATAGGGTTAATACGAATGGTCATCACTAGAATAATTATCTTGTGTATCAACGCTGGTGTTCAACAATCGGAAAAACTGTGATGAATCACCGCTCATCTAGGCACATCATGTATTTATAGTGTGCTGATTTCTCCTTTGTAGTATAACAGTTTCAAAATTGCCGCTCAAGATGGAATTAGTAGTCAACAGCCAATCGCTGTAATGTGATATTTGTAATATGAACCTGCATACAGAGGTCAAACAAGTGCTAAGTGTATGATTCGGGTGTTCAACAATCGCCTTCTACATTGCAAAGTTACAATGTAGCCAGAGCTAACGAGTTGAATGTCATCTGCTAATTTGATGTTCATATTCCTTTATAAATGTGATACTTAGCATTTAATTTCACCATATCATATTAAATATCGCGGTTTTTATAATGTTAGGTATCTTTCTCAAATAAACAATTGCACATGAATAAATGAACAACAAATTAAACAAGTAACCTGTAGAATACTGTGTGGGTAATATTTTTTATATTGATTTTTGTTGCATTTGCAGCAAATAGTTACCAAACAATGAGAAATCTATAGGATTGAATATACCCCACAGCTGGCTTCACATGCATTGTTCATAGTTCATATGGTGCTTACACCAGGATTTAATTACAGCACCTAGGCGGTGTGTGGTTACAGCTTAATGTTCGAGTAATCGCAAGAAATTGACATGACAATAGAAATTCATTAAAGACTGCCACTCCCATGCAATTAACAGCGAGTGAAATTCCTGGGATTGAAACATATATTTTGAAGTCACTGATGTAGGCAACGAATAACTGCAAGTTGACATAAAGACGAGGTAGTTTATTTAATCAGTGGTAAACTAGAGGCTGAAATTATAATTAATTTGTTTATTTCAATTTCTCATGACGTCAAATAGAATACACTGGTGAAACACAGTAGTAACTGTGGGTGAAAGGATGTTTTGGGGTGTAGTTTACATTGTATATGAAGTGGTAGGGTCGGGTGTAATGTGTTCATTTCCAACTATTATGAAGTCACGTAGAATTTCACTTAATTTATTTTTGCTGACATGTTTTCAAGCATTACATGTAAATCTAATTTTCACTGCGCTGTGTCTCAATATAGTATGAGAGAAATGGCATATTCACTGGAATTTATTTCAGGGGAAAAATGTTTTCAGTGATAATGAAGTATTATGACAGATACCCTCCCCGTGGCTTTCATTGCGTATGGAAGTTATTTTCACGAGTGATGCGGTGTATCCTGCTGCCGTACGTTCACGAGCGAAGCCACGGGGAGGGTGTGGGGTTCTGTTATTATACACATGTCCCATATTTGATTATTTCATATTAAAAAAAGAACGTGCAACAAACCGGGATAGAAATTTAGATCGGGGAACCCAATTGCCCATTAATATGCTCCAAGACAGTGCTGCGACCTAGCAACGCTTGTCAGTGTAGAACGCGTGTCGTTGTACGTGTGAAAATAAAATAATCAGACGTCTAATTTAAGTCATTGTCCGAATAAATAACTCGTGGATGTTTAAGCGCGGTGGTCGTAGCACAACGCGTGTTCGAATTTCATGTAAATAAACAATGCATTTTACACGCGTTGTATACGTCGCTGTGAGTCCCATATCGAACAGGACGCGACACGACGACTGTCGCCCTTTAGTTGGGACCACGACAGAACCAGAACTTAAACTGGGCGACTACGATACACGGTTGATGTTGAAGTTAAAAGTTCCTCCACAGATCTGTGCATTGGCAAACATGCCGTGCAACTGCGGTACTCCACTGACGGAATGACTTTCGTTGAAATCGGTCGTCGCTGACTCGTGAGCTGCACACTACAACCTCGTTTGTGATGTTGCTTGCTTGTCGTGGATAGACTGAGTCTTGGTTACCGGTTAAATTTTGCTAATTTGGCGTTGGTAATCTTTATTTGGAACTGAGTAGCGCCGCAACGTCGCCAGCAGAAACCTCATGGTATATCGATGTTGATGGTTGCGGCTCCATATTAATCGGAGATTTTACTGCGGGTCCAGGCAGCAGGTGGATCTTCCGAGAGCCCTTCAAGATTTATAAAACTCAGATTCCAGGTGGTCAACAAACATTAAGTTCTCCCAATCCTAGTATTCTATGTGATGTACATCTAACATGCCAAAAATGCTGGTGAACGATTTGAACCTGACAAAAATACTTGAAATAGATACCAGGAAGGGGAGGGGGGTAAAAGACAAGTTATATAACATTTTATTATTCAATAATTTATTAAAATACACAAGTTTGTCCAACTCCCTGTGATACAACACCTCAGACATAGCTCATTGTACTCGGCTGGAGTGTGGGCAAAAAGTTACTATTTGAATTTTTGATATCTTTTTTCATTAATGAGAAAGTTGACCCCGAAGTTAGAGTAACTGTTCAGCAGGAATGGCTTTTTAACTCTTCTGTGATTTTTTTTGGCTTGGTTGATTTTGTCACGGTTCATACTTGACAGGCAGGTCGTACCATCACTAATTGGAAAAACAATCCTGACCCACCGCTACCATGGCAACAGCCAAAGTCTTGTAATAGCAGTGCCCAAATGATCATGCCTTTTATTTTGGCTACGTTGCGCACTGGTAAGAGATCACCGGCGCCGACATTGTTACCACTGTCAACGGAATCCCAACGCAGCTTTGAACTTTGAATAAAATGTAAATGCTGCTTCCAATCTAGAAAATACTATCGCAAAACGATTGGAAATTATACATTTAACGGCTGAATACGTCCTAACAATAAAATAAAGTGACTTCTAATGACTGCCATGTTATTTTGCAAACCTCGTATAAGGTGCCCGGTTTTAGTTATAAACATACGTTAGCTTCACGTTCATGTCCCTTCCATGATAACAGCCGAAAACATATTGCTTGTTTTTTACCGGTTTTCATTGGCAACCGAAGTATTTTTATTTTGTAAACAAATTTTCGTCTGCTATTTTTATTCAGTTCAAATCGTTCAGCAACATTTTTTGGCATATTAGGTGTACATCACATGGAATACTACGATTGAGAGAACTTGATGTATGTTGACTGATTTTTATCATAGTACGAAGTACCAGGAAGTTACTCAGTTCCAAATAAAGATTACCAACGTCAAATGAGCAACATTTGACTGGTAATCAAGATTCATGTAATCCATGGCTAACAAGCAACATCACAAGCGAAGTTGTAGCATGCAGTACTAAACTGAAAGATATTTAAAAATGAGGTAGGGTGGCATCATATCAATTAATATATCCGGGCTAAAAAATAATATTTTTTTTTAAAAGTAATTTTTGTTGTTAATGTCAAATGTCTGTATTGTGCAATTATTTTATTGTTCTCCGGCCTATAATTGGGTTGTTTTGCCTGTCAGCTGCAATTTAATAAAATTATTACCAAACGCTTCAGCGTGGTATTAAGAGTTTGTTTTCAGGGGTGGGTGATACCAAGGTGGGAAATGGATGCACATATGGGGTTAATTCCTTGAATTGCAATATAGAGGGTTCAGGCTGAAATACAATATATAGTGTTTTCATGTTTCGTCTGATATTTCTGTGGTATTCTGCTGCTGTAAGTAATGCACGATTTGTTCCGAAATTCAGTATATTGTGTGTATTCCAGGGTTATTCGTTTTTTGCTGAAAACACCCCTATTTTTTAGTGGCAGAGTTTGAATAGTCTCACTCCCACTGGGAAATCTGCATTGTTGCTTGAATGTGAGTTAATTAAACACATTTTCCAGACCGGCGAAAGAGTATGCAACAGCCAATTTTAACAGCCTGTCACGTGATTTTAGTCTGAATGTCAACATGAAGAGGCTAGTCCATTTTACGCAGGAGTAATTGGGAGTCGAATATGTGAGGAATAGTATCAACAGAGATGTGTATAGTGAAAAGTAATATCTATCCTTCATTTACATCTCTGAGCATTTCTGTTTTAGTATATTGGTTTGAAAATGTTGAACTTGCATGATTTGCAATGTGTTTTTTTAATGGGACTCCCCTATTGATCGAATCCCGGGTTTGAACGAGAACGGCACACCACGTGATTCGTTTGAATACAATGCTGATGGCAAACATGCCGTGTTACTGCGGTACTCCACTGACGGGATGACTTACTGCATGCTACAACTTCGCTTGTGATGTTGCTTGTTAGCCATGGATTACATGAATCTTGATTACCAGTCAAATGTTGCTCATTTGACGTTGGTAATCTTTATTTGGAACTGAGTAACTTCCTGGTACTTCGTACTATGATAAAAAATCAGTCAACATACATCAAGTTCTCTCAATCGTAGTATTCCATGTGATGTACACCTAATATGCCAAAAATGTTGCTGAACGATTTGAACTGAATAAAAATAGCAGACGAAAATTTGTTTACAAAATAAAAATACTTCGGTTGCCAATGAAAACCGGTAAAAAACAAGCAATATGTTTTCGGCTGTTATCATGGAAGGGACATGAACGTGAAGCTAACGTCTGTTTATAACTAAAACCGGGCACCTTATACGAGGTTTGCAAAATAACTTGGCAGTCATTAGAAGTCACTTTATTTTATTGTTAGGACGTATTCAGCCGTTAAATGTATTATTTCCAATCGTTTTGCGATAGTATTTTCTAGATTGGAAGCAGCATTTACATTTTATTCAAAGTTCAAAGCTGCGTTGGGATTCCGTTGACAGTGGTAACAATGTCGGCGCCGGTGATCTCTTACCAGTGCGCAACGTAGCCAAAATAAAAGGCATGATCATTTGGGCACTGCTATTACAAGACTTTGGCTGTTGCCATGGTAGCGGTGGGTCAGGATTGTTTTTCCAATTAGTGATGGTACGACCTGCCTGTCAAGTATGAACCGTGACAAAATCAGTCAAGCCAAAAAAAAATCACAGAAGAGTTAAAAAGCCATTCCTGCTGAACAGTTACTCTAACTTCGGGGTCAACTTTCTCATTAATGAAAAAAGATATCAAAAATTCAAATAGTAACTTTTTTCCCACACTCCAGCCGAGTACAATGAGCTATGTCTGAGGTGTTGTATCACAGGGAGTTGGACAAACTTGTGTATTTTAATAAATTATTGAATAATAAAATGTTATATAACTTTTCTTTTACCCCCCTCCCCTTCCTGGTATCTATTTCAAGTATTTTTGCCAGGTTCAAATCGTTCACCAGCATTTTTGGCATGTTAGATGTACATCACATAGAATACTAGGATTGGGAGAACTTAATGTTTGTTGACCACCTGGAATCTGAGTTTTATAAATCTTGAAGGGCTCTCGGAAGATCCACCCGCTGCCTGGACCCGCAGTAAAATCTCCGATTAATATGGAGCCGCAACCATCAACATCGATATACCATGAGGTTTCTGCTGGCGACGTTGCGGCGCTACTCAGTTCGAAATAAAGATTACCAACGCCAAATTAGCAAAATTTAACCGGTAACCAAGACTCAGTCTATCCACGACAAGCAAGCAACATCACAAACGAGGTTGTAGTGTGCAGCTCACGAGTCAGCGACGACCGATTTCAACGAAAGTCATTCCGTCAGTGGAACACCGCAGTTGCACGGCATGTTTGCCAATGCACAGATCTGTGGAGGAACTTTTAACTTCAACATCAACCGTGTATCGTAGTCGCCCAGTTTAAGTTCTGGTTCTGTCGTGGTCCCAACTAAAGGGCAACAGTCGTCGTGTCGCGTCCTGTTCGATATGGGACTCACAGCGACGTATACAACGCGTGTAAAATGCATTGTTTATTTACATGAAATTCGAACACGCGTTGTGCTACGACCACCGCGCTTAAACATCCACGAGTTATTTATTCGGACAATGACTTAAATTAGACGTCTGATTATTTTATTTTCACACGTACAGCGACACGCGTTCTACACTGACAAGCGTTGCTAGGTCGCAGCACTGTCTTGGAGCATATTAATGAGCAATTGGGTTCCCCGATCTAAATTTCTATCCCGGTTTGTTGCACGTTCTTTTTTTAATATGAAATAATCAAATATGGGACATGTGTATAATAACAGAACCCCACACCCTCCCCGTGGCTTCGCTCGTGAATGTACGGCAGCAGGATACACCGCATCACTCGTGAAAATAACTTCCATACGCAATGAAAGCCACGGGGAGGGTATCTGTCATAATACTTCATTATCACTGAAAACATTTTTCCCCTGAAATAAATTCCAGTGAATATGCCATTTCCCTCATACTATATTGAGACACAGCGCAGTGAAAATTAGATTCACATGTAATGCTTGAAAACATGTCAGCAAAAATAAATTAAGTGAAATTCTACGTGACTTCATAATAGTTGGAAATGAACACATTACACCCGACCCTACCACTCCATATACAATGTAAACTACACCCCAAAACATCCTTTCACCCACAGTTACTACCGTGTTTCACCAGTGTATTCTATTTGACGTCAGGAGAAATTGAAATAAACAAATTAATTATAATTTCAGCCTCTAGTTTACCACTGATTAAATAAACTACCTCGTCTTTATGTCAACTTGCAGTTATTCGTTGCCTACATCAGTGACTTCAAAATATATGTTTCAATCCCAGGAATTTCACTCGCTGTTAATTGCATGGGAGTGGCAGTCTTTAATGAATTTCTATTGTCATGTCAATTTCTTGCGATTACTCGAACATTAAGCTGTAACCACATACCGCCTAGGTGCTGTAATTAAATTCTGGTGTAAGCACCATATGAACTATGAACAATGCATGTGAAGCCAGCTGTGGGGTATATTCAATCCTATAGATTTCTCATTGTTTGGTAACTATTTGCTGCAAATGCAACAAAAATCAATATAAAAAATATTACCCACACAGTATTCTACAGGTTACTTGTCGTATACAGAAGTTATCTTACTGCCACCCAAGAACAAGTATTAAGGTAATCATTTAATGCATGTGTCATATATCTATACATCATTTACATTGAACTGAATTTGTTTTTATTATTTCAACTTTACTGCACTGTGTTTTATTATCTTCAGAGAAGGATATGTTTGACTTCGCTGTTAAAGTAGCCAATGAGATACGGGAAAACAGTTTTAAAATAATGTAGTGGAGTTTCAAGAAAAGCTCAGTCTGCAATGAACTTTATGTTATATGTGATGGTGGTATTGAAAGCATAAACGAACAACCTGGTAAGTTATATTTATTTTAATTTTACAGCGTTGGTATAAGAAAAAGTGTCGCGGTGTTTGACATATGAGTCAGCCCGACATGATCAAAGATATATGTTTTATCGCGTTTCCCGTACATAGCAACAAGTAAACACAAAGTAAATAATGATATAATTTCAGCAGCATTCCGCGTGGAATGTTACCTCGGATAAGACCGCGATAAAATACCAACATCGATGGTAAATGTTCATATCAACCGATAAAGTATTAAGTAAAATAATTGATCTACAGTCACATTTGGCAAAATAATACTGTACTTTACTTATGTATTGAATGTCTATCAATTTAATCCCGCTTTGAAAAAAACACCATTGACCTAACGCCCTAGCGTAACGGTATGTATGATTATAGTTTTTGTGTCTCGCATCCAGTATTTTTAAAGCAGTGTTGGCATAATGTGAGCAATATCACTGCTTCTTGTATACACATAGGTTTGAAAAATGCTCTCAGCCAACAGAACTGCTTGAGGTACGCATGTTTTGTAAGTTACGCTGCCGGTTAATGGCATCAAAATGAACAGTTAACGTGGTGTGTATTAACTATGAAGGGCAATTTCAGTTGCCTAATGGGATCTACGCCAATAACTTGTCAATGTAGTATGATATAAACCAGCAAGAATAAGTACTCTTATGTTCCCACCCACATGAATGGTATTTGATTAATTTTTGGCCATGGTAATTTTTTGCACTGTCAGTGATGTTAACAGAAGTCTCATGTTTGAGTTGATAGTCTACGGTGTTCGACAGTGAGGTCAGTGAGAACTTTGCGGAAAACCTAAAATCTAGTATTATGCCCCAACATTAGGGTTTTATTGCCCTGGAAGAGAACTATCCCCATGCAATCAAGACATAAAACAGTGTTGCCCTGCTCTAAAAAGTCTACATTGACAGTATAGGGTCACATATATTCTTTACATCTTTCTGAGCTTCAGTTCTCTTCCAAGGTAAAATAATTCATCAAATTCCCGTATGGGAGGATCGTGTGCTTAAGTCGTTAAGCTTCACTTGACATGCTCAGCTCGGTCAGTCAATGACACATTGAACTCTGTCTGGCATAGTTAGTTGATTAGTGGTCGTGTGAGTCGTGCACCTATTGAGATATTAGTGCAGCGTATTCTTGCGTATAGCGGATGCTCCTAACATTTTCATTATTTCAGAACAGACTACATTGTACTTGCATATGTTGTATAACGTATATTAACCAATATAACTTAGATAGGGTGAATTAACAGTTTTTCATTGGCTGCCCTCCAACATAATGATTCAGTACCCACGCCTCTGTAAAAAATGTTTTCCCATCCTCTGCATATTTCCAATGGACGGTATCTCTCCATGCACATTATAAATAATACATTTTGTTATTTCTAGAACCTGTCATCTATGTTCATAATGGAGATAATGAATTTTGTACAGAGAAATGGAAAGAAGTAAAAAAAACATTAACGTAACTGAAGAAGAAATCAGGATGGACATATTAACTGAGTCGTAAGTCGCAGCTATAGTCTCATCTGTAGTCATAACAGAATGAGAATATGAGTTTTTGTCGGGCGAATTAATTTCGGCACTAAACTCTCATTTTTGTAATTGAAAGGCACCCTTGGATGCAGAGCTTGAGGCACGCATAATAACTAATTTTTTCTGGTAAATATTTTGCTCTGTCATTTTTATGTCTAATTTATGATGGTCAGTCTCGCATGCACAATGTTTACTAACTGATTTTCATCATAGTCAACACTTTTTTCATGGTCTACATTGTCGCATGAGGTATGATGGGAAGTGCATGCGGTAGCTGTCTTTAGTGTATTAATGTTTGAATTAATCAACGATCCCTTGCATAGCTGGCATAGTCATAACTGGTTAAGGTGAATTAATAAAGTGTTTATTTTCACAAATTTCACACATCTATATTTACAGACTGTACACGTGGGTGATTTCTTCCGCATTCGTAGTACAGGCAAACAAACATGGTACGAAAACACGACGGAGTGAGTGCCGCGATAAGGATATAGACATCCAATGGTATACAAAAACGGAAGAATACTTTCCGACAATTGAAAGCGGTAAACCTTGGTCACATTATGTAGTAAACAAATAGATTATTTTTCAGTTCTAATAAAAAAAACTCAACACATAGCGAAATGATATAAAATTATTTTACAGACGCTCTTGAGTTAATGCATAGACATTACTTTTTAGTTGACATTTATGCATATTATTTATCTATTTAACATGAAAATAGTTTTTAAATAATATTTTAAAATCCATTATTTCAATCAGTTTTGATACATATGTGAACATTTTACTGACGTGATTTTTTTTCCATATTTATCTGACGCTTTATATTCTCACCTTGTCAAGTTTTTTTTTTATTTAAATTTAGTACTAGTATCGTATTTTGTATGGTGTTGATTGATATGTGTCCACAGAGTAGTTTCACTTTGCCACAATCGGCAATAATCATGTTTTACAGACGTATTGCATTGCAATAAAGTGCGTATATCAATCGTTGCTAAATCGTTTGACCTTTCATTTTAAACTTGAATTTCTTATTGTAAGCCAATGATATCAAATTGGAACCTATCTATCGGTGGCTTACATATAAGCCAGGATATCTCCACGTTTCCAGTGAACATGGTGGAGTGGTTTTAACACGTCGCTTACATGCAAGCCAGTCATGTCTATATGGACACTGCCTAAAGGCAGCTTACATGTAAGCCATACTATTTCCATATTGCCAGTGAACAACAGGGAATGGTTTTAACGCACCGCTTACATGCAAGCCAACCATGTCTATCTATGGTCAGCTTACATGTAAGCCAGCCTATTTTCACATTGCCAGTGAGCATTGTGGACTGGCTTTAACACGCCGCTTACATGTAAGCCAAACATGTCTATCTATGGTCAGCTTACATGTAAGCCAGCCTATTTCCACATTGCCAGTGAGCATTGTGGACTGGCTTTAACA
The DNA here is from genome assembly GCF_978046115.1 of Saccoglossus kowalevskii. Taxonomy (NCBI): domain Eukaryota; kingdom Metazoa; phylum Hemichordata; class Enteropneusta; family Harrimaniidae; genus Saccoglossus; species Saccoglossus kowalevskii. The sequence goes on along the minus strand of NC_140661.1, from coordinate 25,625,401 downwards.
CGCCGCTTACATGTAAGCCAAACATGTCTATCTATGGTCAGCTTACATGTAAGCCAGCCTATTTCCACATTGCCAGTGAGCATTGTGGACTGGCTTTAACACGCCGCTTACATGCAAGCCAGTCAGGTCTATATGGACACTGCCTAAAGGTAGCTTACATGTAAGCCATACTATTTCCACATTACCAGTGAGCATTGTGGACTGGATTTAACACGCCGCTTACATGCAAGCTAACCATGTCTATGTATAGTCAGCTTACATGTAAGCCAGCCTATTTCCACATTACCAGTGAGCATTGTGGACTGGTTTTAACACTTCGCTTACATGCAAGCCAGTAATGTCTATATGGACACTGCCTAAACGCAGCTTACATGTAAGCCATACTATTTCCATATTGCCAATGAACAACAGGGAATGGTTTTAACACGCCGCTTACATGTAAGCCAACCATGTCTATATAGACACTGTCTATTGGTAGCTTACATGTAAGCTAGGCTATTTCCATTATACCTGTGAACATGGTGGAGTGGTTTTAACACGTCGCTTACATGCAAGCTAACCATGTCTATCTATGGTCAGCTTACATGTAAGCCAGCCTATTTCCACAATACCAGTGAGCATTGTAGACTGTTGAACACATCGCTTACATGCAAGCAAATGGAAATTTACTACCGGCAGCTTACATGTATGCCACGTTACCACGTTACCAGTGTAAAGTGTGGAACGGTTATTGTGACAAATCACAGGGACTGTGGACAAATATATGCCTTTGAACCATGTTATTCGCGCGGTTTGTGCAAAGTTTTGTATTTGTAAAGAAGTCTACGACAGATTTCTATGCAAAACGCTATGATTTGACACAATTTGCACTGTGTCAAAAGAAATTTCACTTCGTTAGCGGTACATAAGTTATAATTGTACAACACCTTTGTTTAAAAATACTACCCTATTTACCGCTACCGCTGCAAAATATACACAAGTAACTACGAGTAACTAGTAAATAAATCTCGTCATACTTAGTAATCTTCAATACGTACCTGATTGTTTTAATAATTATGGTAGTAAGTAATCGTGGTTCTTGGTAATTATTCAGTATAACCAGACGTGTCAGACAATAGACTGTCTCACTGGTACTTCCTGTTAGCTTAACATGCAACAGTGAGCACGAATAAACAGAAATCACTCTGCTCCGATGTATAACAATAGTGGCGCTAAGATAAAGGGTAAGAACCCCGCCATTGAGAAGAAAACAGTGAGAATAGTCACGCTGCATGATTTCACTCAAGGGAAATACATGAGAGTGTGTTTATATTTCGCATGGTGCGTATCACATGACTCGAAATGTTCAAGACAATGCCATGTTTCTAAAATTCACTCGTGAATAAATCTCCGGTAAAGATTGAAAGAAATTTAAGCATCACAAGAGAGCGCTCTTCATTTTTACACACCATTAACACTACGAAATAGAGAAAAATAAATATATATATAATTTTGTGTTAATTCCGTACAATTTTGCGCTATCACGTACTGTTACTTGCAAGATATGCTGTATATAGACGTATCTAGATCTTTTAACGGTCGTCTTCGCTGCATATTAATCATCATTGAACACAGAAGCACGGTTTGAGGTGAGCGCCTTGATGTCTCTTAATGATTTGGTGATAGCCTTTACTAGGAACATATGCTTTACTATGACTATAGTGTACGTCGTAATTCAATTGTACGGAAGGTAATATGACAGAACCTCGCACCCTTCCCGTGGCTTTCGTTGCGTGTGGAAGTTATTTTCACGAGTGATGCGGAGTATCCAGCGGCCGTACACTCCCAAACGAAGCGAATCTCGAGTAGGTAATTAAACTTTGTCAAAGTACACACAATCATTGAAATGGTAATGAGGAGTGTAGAAAACAGGTCACTTGACTCCAGCGACAAGGTGTCAAATCACCCACAAATATTTAATTAGTAACAAGTGTAGTGAACCATTTTTTAACGTTTGCTTGACTTGATAATAAGATAATCAGCGGGACTGATATAATGCGACGTACCGTAACATTGGACGATATTTTTATTATCAGTGGGACTGATATAATGCGACGTACCGTAACATGGGGCGATATTTTTATTATCAGTAGGACTGATATAATGCGAGGTACCGTAACATGGGACGATTTTTATTATTATCAGTGGGACTGATATAATGCGACGTACCGTAACATTGGACGATTTTTTTATTATGAGTGGGACTGATATAATGCAACGCACCGTAACATAGAACGATATTTGTATTATCAGTGGGACTGATATAATGCGAAGTACCGTAAGATGGGACGATTTTTTTTATTATCAGTGGAACTCATATATTGCAACGTACCGTATCATAGAACGATTGTTTTATTATCAGTGGGACTGATATAATGCGAGGTACCGTAACATGGGACGATATTTTTATTATCAGTGGAACTCATATAATGCAATGTACCGTAACATGGGGCGATTTTTTTTATTATCAGTGGGACTGATATAATGCAACGCACCGTAACATGGGACGATATTTTTATTATCAGTGGGACTGATATAATGCGACGTACCGTAACATGGGACGATTTTTTTTATTATCAGTGGAACTCATATAATGCAACGTACCGTATCATAGAACCATTTTTTTTTTATTATCAGTGGGACTGATATAATGCGACGTACCGTAGCATGGGACGATATGTTTAATATCAGTGGGACTGATATAATGCGACGTACCGTAACATGGGACGATTTGTTTATTATCAGTGGGGCTGATATAATGCGACGTATCGTAACATGGGACGATTTATTTTATTATTAGTGGGACTGATATAATGCGACGTACCGTAACATGGGACGATTTATTTTATTATCAGTGGGCTGATATAATGCGACGTACCGTAACATGGGACGATTTATTTATTATCAGTGGGACTGATATAATGCGACGTACCGTAACATGGGACGATATTATCAGTGGGACTGATATAATGCGACGTATCGTAACATGGGACGATTTTTTTATTATCAGTGGAACTCATATAATGCAACGTACCGTAACATAGGACGATTTTTTTTATTATCAGTGGGACTGATATAAGGCGACGTACCGTAACATGGGACGATATTTTTTTATTATCAGTGGGCTGATATAATGCGACGTACCGTAACATGGGACGATTTATTCATTATCAATGGGACTGATGTAATGCGACGTACCAAAACATGGGACGATTTATTTATTATCAGTGGGAATGATATAATGCGACGTACCGTAACATTGGACGATTGTTTTATTATCAGTGGGACTGATATAATGCGACGTACTGTAACATGGGACGATTTTGTTATTATCAGTGGGACTGATATAATGCGACGTACCGTCACATGGGACGATTTAAATTTATCTCTTACAAGTCGGACTTGTAATGTCGTCAAACATGGTTCTTGGTAAAGCAAATGAAACGACGATGCCAGCCCTCCACATCATTGTTTGTACGTATACATTGCGAAAATGCGCTCCACGTTGATGGTGGCCAGATCAAACTTTCAATCCATGTTGACCGAACATAATCAATTAAACCAAGAAACGCCGAGGTTGCTTGGGAGGCAAGGGTTTCAAAAGAAGACGCAATATGTTTATGTGGTAAGTACGACAGTGCCAGCAATTTTCGAATAATGTAGTTTTTCGGTTCGTGAAGATATCGTTAAAGGTCATAGCGACTTACATAACGTGTGTAAAATACATTTTTTGTTTACATGGAAATCGACCCCTCGTTGCGCCACGACTGTGGCAAACATGACTCTGGTATCAGTGTCACATCGTGACAATCGACACCCAGTTAAAGGGCGGCAGTCGTCGTGCCACGTCCTGTTGGATATGAGACTCATAGCGACGTATACAACGCGTGTAAAATACATTGTTTATTTACATAAAATTCAAACACGCGCTGCGCGTCGACCACCGCTATTTAAAGCGGGAGAATCGTCACATGCGCATGCGTCAGATGGTCATAGCGTGTCACTGTTTACAAACAAGCGTCTGTCCATGAGCCTTTGCGTTTTTAGCATGTGGTGTTATCGTCGCTTGGGACTCAATTCCCGCGCGTGCGAAGGTGACGAACCACCCGCTTTAAGTCCCACAATGCCGTAGTGCAGTGTTTGGTTATTGTTTCTTCAAACAATTACTAGTAGTATGTATTTTACAGCTTGGTAAATAATAGGAACAAATTGCAAGTAAGATTTAAGTTTATAATGAATTTTGTCCCAAAATTATTTTAATGTTTGGGACTACAATTCAGAGCGCTATTCCAGCGTCAACCTGGCCCAATCGAACGCAAGCACATGTGGACCGTAACCAAGATTTAGTTAAGCCTTTGAATTTTTGACACCGTGACTCATCCACTGTTGGAGACCTTCTTCAAGTTGGTGCTCACCTCCTAAGGGTTGGACCATTTGATTTTTGAGGGGAGGGGAGGTCAGAAACGAAAAAAAAAAATTGCAAAGTGAAGGGTTCTTCAAAAAAAAATTGCTGCTTTACCAGTGTAAAAAAAATATATTTGTCACTATATGACTTAGGGAAAAATATGGCAATTCTTCCTGCCAAGATAAGAGGACACATAGTACAAGAAGAAACTAGGTCATATATAAATGGATGTCAATAATTCTGGTTTGTGGATTAATTAATAGCAGAGGGAAAATTAATATCTGCATTTCAATATTAATTTCAAAAACAATTTCACTCTGGTTGCATTTAGATTGTATACCATATATGCTCTATTAGAAGAGCATCTCAAATAGAAGCACATGTACGGCAACAATTGCATTGATTGTATACTGATTTATTAAAATATGATGTATTTTGACCATAGAAACACTGTTATTTACATAAGAGCATGCGCTACTAATAGAGCAAATACGGTATTGCATCCAATATCTCTAACAATTTAGCTGTTTTAGTTTAAATACATTTACAGACTAAAACAGAAACATTGTTAGAAAAGTTGTTTGCAATATTGCTGACTACAGTAAAATACTTTATTTTCTCTGGAATTTATTTTTGCTGAAAACAGTTTTCTGGAATTTTGTGGATCTAATTTTCACTATGTTGTTAGTATTAAGACTCAATGCAACGTATAGAGAAAGCTGCATTTTCACTGGAATTTATTTTTCAGAAAATTGACTACAGGCAAAACAGGGAAAATGCCAGTGCAAATAAAGCATTCCACGCTATGTTATGTGATCACAATAATAGACAAGATACATTCATGATTGTATGGAACCATGTCTTATTAAACAAGTAAAAAATAAAATAAATATCAAAGGAAGCTGAGAAAGAATTGAGTGCTGAGAGTATTGGAGACACATTAAAATTAATCAAAATTTAAGATTTGCTTTTCAAACAAGAAGCTTGGCAACTAATTTATGTCTGCTATTTGAGATGCACAACATGAAAACATGTGATTCACATTATCACAATGTATAATACATACAGAAAATACAAATACAATCTTGAGATATCAGATCACACATACATACAGGGTAACTGCAAAGACTCCCATTGTGTGCTTCGCACACGGGAGTCAAAAATAAATAAAATGTAATAAAATAAATATTAAAATAAATGAGAACAATTTTTTTTGTCAGCAAATGTTTTACATCACACTCTTACAGAGCAATCTCGTTCTGACTTACAATCCGACTCTCACCACCCACCTCCCTCACACCTACTATCTCATTCTCACCACCCAACCCACATTCACCAACCATTCCACTCTCACCACCCACCTCACTCGCACCAACCATTCCACTGTCATCAGCCACTTTAGTACATGTAGCAGTCACCTGCCTTATAGTCCTTTTTGTTACAATGTCAGTGATCTTTTGTTGCTTTGTAACAGGATGTGCGGAAGATGCACACTTTCTCTTCTTTTTTAGCTCCGCTGACGACTATGTCGAGCGGAGCTTATCATATGAGTGATTGTCCGTCGTCGTCGTCGTCCGTCGTCCGTGTCAATGTTTTACTTTTTCGACTTCTTCTTGAAAACTACAAGCCTGAATGCTTTGATACTTGGTGTATATGTACCTTGGGTAGACCTCTCTAAGATTTGTTCATTTCATGTTGATATCTTCAATTCTCTAATTTTGGTGAATATTTTTGTCATTTTTGGTAAAAAGTTATATTTTCGACTTCTTGTTAAAAACCACAAGTGCAATTGCTTTGATATTACATATATAGGTACTACATGTGGACCTCTCTCAGATTTGTTCATTTTGTAATGATATTTTTAATTCTCTAATTTTGGTGAATATTTTTATCATTTTTGGTAAAAAGTGATATTTTCGACTTCTTGTTAAAAACCACAAGTCCAATTGCTTTGATACTACATATATAGGTACTACATGTGAACCTCTCTCAGATTTGTTCATTTCGTGATGGTATCTTCAATTCTCTGATTTTGGTGAATATTTTTGTAATTTTTGGTAAAAAGTGATATTTTTGACTTCTTGTTAAAAACCAATAGTTCAATTGCTTTGATATTATTTTTTTAGATACTACATGTAGACCTTTCTCAGATTTGTTCATTTCGTGATGATATCTTCGATTCTATAATTTTGGTGAATATTTTTGTCATTTTTGCTAAAAAGTGATATTTTCGACTTCTTGTAAAAAACCAATAGTCTGATTGCTTTGATATTACATATATAGGTACTATATGTGGACCTCTCTCAGATTTGTTCATTTTGTGATGGTATCTTCAATTCTCTAATTTTGGTGAATATTTTTGTAATTTTTGGAAAAATTGATATTTTCGACTTCTTGTTAAAAACCAAAAGTTCAATTGCTTTGATATTACATATATAGATACTACATGTAGACCTTTCTTAGATTTGTTCATTTCGTGATGATATCTTCAATTCTCTAATTTTGGTGAATATTTTGGTCATTTTTGGTAAAAAGTTATATTTTCGACTTCTTGTTAAAAACCACAAGTGCAATTGCTTTGATATTACATATATAGGTACTACATGTGGACCTCTCTCAGATTTGTTCATTTTGTAATGATATTTTTAATTCTCTAATTTTGGTGAATATTTTTATCATTTTTGGTAAAAAGTGATATTTTCGACTTCTTGTTAAAAACCACAAGTCCAATTGCTTTGATACTACATATATAGGTACTACATGTGAACCTCTCTCAGATTTGTTCATTTCGTGATGGTATCTTCAATTCTCTAATTTTGGTGAATATTTTTGTAATTTTTGGTAAAAAGTGATATTTTTGACTTCTTGTTAAAAACCAATAGTTCAATTGCTTTGATATTACATATTTAGATACTACATGTAGACCTTTCTCAGATTTGTTCATTTCGTGATGATATCTTCGATTCTATAATTTTGGTGAATATTTTTGTCATTTTTGCTAAAAAGTGATATTTTCGACTTCTTGTAAAAAACCAATAGTCTGATTGCTTTGATATTACATATATAGGTACTATATGTGGACCTCTCTCAGATTTGTTCATTTTGTGATGGTATCTTCAATTCTCTAATTTTGGTGAATATTTTTGTAATTTTTGGAAAAATTGATATTTTCGACTTCTTGTTAAAAACCAAAAGTTCAATTGCTTTGATATTACATATATAGATACTACATGTAGACCTTTCTTAGATTTGTTCATTTCGTGATGATATCTTCAATTCTCTAATTTTGGTGAATATTTTGGTCATTTTTAGTAGAAAGTGATATTTTCGACTTCTTGTTAAAAACTGTAAGTCCGATTGCTTTGATACTATACATATTGTTCATTTTTTAATGATGTCTTCAGTTCTTCAATTGAAATGTGCATTGCTAACAGCGGAGCTATCTCAGCTGATAGGCTGCTTGTTTTCTTTTTGTTTTCGGACTGCCGACGAACCTTTTTAGTCCCAGTTCGGACGAAGTCCGAAAACGGGGATTATTAATTTGGGTTCCGTCCGTCCTTCTGGATCCATTTATCGGACAGCCTTTGACCGATCTCGTTCAAACTTGGTATACAGACAATCTATGATGACCTACATATGCCAATTTTCGTTACGATTCAATTAAATATGGCTGATTGGCAGCCATTTTGTCCCCCAAATTTGCTAAATTCTGATATTTAAACGTGAACAGAGCGATTTCAATCAAACTGTGTATGGTGATCATGCATATTGGGTTATTGGTGCACGTCACTTTTTTTCAAGATTCGGTCCAAAATGGCCGACTCACGGTCATTTCATTTTTTTTTTCATTTTTGTGCTGATTCCTCTGAAAGATATCACCTGATTCACTTGAAAGTTTTTACATAGTTACTATACTTCAAGACAATACAACACCATGTTTTGTTTAGAGATTTGATCAAATTTGACGAAATGGCGGTCATTTTGTTTAAATTCACAGTCTGTAACGTGTCTGGAACTGTTTCCCGAAGCTGAATAGGGCGATTTCAATCAAACTTTATATGACGATCATGTATATTGGGTTACACGTGCACATCATATTTTTTTCAAAATTTGGACCAAAATGGCCGACTGTTTTGTCTTGAGATTTGATCAAATTTGTCGAAATGGAGGCCACTTTGTCAAAAAACGTAAAATAGCAGTAAAATATCAAGTCTTTTCTATCTCCGTTGAAGATAATAAAAAATGTTGGATATGATGAACTCCTAAAAAAAAATTTGCAAGCAAACCTACTGATAAAAAAAAATTCCAAACACATAAAAAAAAAAAAAAAAATTTGCCTTTCACTGAGCTGACCTCCCCCCTCAAAAATCAAATGGTCCAACCCTAAGTCGAATGGAACTCTGGTCTTCTTATCTTGAATCCCATTCAACAACATGCGTATCAATAACAAATATACAAACACTTTCGGGTCTCCTCATCCAATGATATTATATTTTTAAGATGTACAAATTAAATGTGACGAAGAGAAAGGGTGGCGTCAGCAAATGGCAAATGTTACCAGTACCGTGAGGGGGCTAGAAGTTGAAACGACTCATAATTACACGAGATCACAGGGTTTTGCTACAAAACAGGTCTGTGTTTGACTTTATTTACAGAGAACGTCAAAGAAGGATCATAGGAAGAAAGTACTGGTGCCATGTAATATAAACGAATAGTTAAAATAAGGGACGCACCATTGCTTTTGCTGAACCGGGCGGATTTTTTGTTGTTGTATATACTTTTACTTTGTCTCCCATTAAGTTGGTCTCTGCACATTCTTCTCAACACCAGCGCAAAGTGTGGTCTGCTAGAACCAGTATTGGGCTGAACAGTCTACTGAAAATAGAAATATGTAAATTAAAGAGAGATTAAACAGATTTTTGTCAGAGTTGTCAAAATCCATTGCACCTTATCCAGTTGCCTATTTAAATCGATCGATTTAGGGCGCTCTATGAATGTTAATTCATTTCAGTGACAGACTTTTAGTAAAATAAACTTTGTGTTCGTTATTGTAGAAGTGTGCATTTAAAATATGCTGAATTATTGAGAAATTGTAAATTTGACATTTTTACCCCAGTAATCATGGAGGAGTCACCTCTGACACCATTCATACCATTCAACGCTAGGTTATTGCTTCTCAGACAACATCAGTGTCTTGCAAAACTTTCCTTTTTAAAAGCCCTACCACAACTATGCTGTCGATTATCTGTTGAATACCTTCAAATATATCTTTTCATCTTTACTGTGCAACCATTACATACACAGTAATCATTCATTCGAACCCACCTGCCATCACAAACAACTGTTCTACTTTAAAGACTACCCAATCGCTTTAACTGAAATTGATTCTTGTTTACATAGGATTGTTTTTCCACTCTAGTTGACCTGCCTTCTCTGACAATGTTATTGTCGTTCGAAACATAGCTTGTTGAGAAGCCTTTCATAATAACCCATTCTTCTTTTGCTACTTTTTCTTGTGCTTTATTTTAAACGTTTGTTTCGAACTGAACTTCACTGGCAATTTACCCGCATTTCAAGTAACTTATCCCACTCTTCCAATTGATTTTTCCTACTAATAAAGAAATTGTTATCCCGTTTATCCGTTGTCGCCTTCTATACAGGATTTCAACCTTTGAAAAAAGTCGACATGTAAATTATCTGTTGCCCACCACTTTTATACTTTTCCAAAAATCAGTCTGGGGCTCTCGAACAAAAAGTTATATATTTTCAAACTACAACACACAACAAAGCTAGGTCATGGTCAACTAGAGTTCAAATAGCGAAATAAGCATATATAAATATATACATGTGTACATAGATAACAGTAGATAAACTATCTGGTAAACAAGGGATCCACCTACCATTTGAATCACAGTTGTCTCTGTGTAAAAACTGTGATACTCATTGCAGGTGGCGGCATTTATGTTGATACAGCGTTGGATTGTGTTCTCATCGCTGGAAAAATAATATTTATAATACCACGTGCTACTATGAATATATACTACGTATGTGCGACATTGGTCGTGCAGTTCCTCACTCTAGGTTGGTGGATTTTGTTTCTAGCGTAAGTTAGATTTTGGAATAGAAATTCTATAATTAGTAGGTCAACTTTAATTGCATCCATAAACTCTTTCACTCAGTAACATGACATGCTGAATGTATTATACAGTATTCAATGTGCTATCGTCTAAGTAGCTTAGAATACTTATCTTGAAGGTCACGTCTGGCCAGCTGTTATCATTTACTATTAATATCTATCAAGGAAACATTCATTGTGACTGTGGACGAGCATGTTTTATGGATTTTTAATAAAATGCTTGCGTTCTTGTGTTGCATTCGATATAACTTATTTTTTACCAATAATAATAAAATAGAAGTTGTCCCTTTAGATGAGACCGCTCTACTCTTTAAAAAATGAGTTTTGTGTTATTCGATGTTTCGCATGTTTTTTTCCAGCTGTCTCCCAATACTGTGACGAAGGTTGGTTCCTGTATGGTGACAGATGTTTCCACGTCGCAACGTCAGAAGGGTCACTATCATGGCACGAGAGCAATGACGCCTGTCAGGAAAAGGGTGGTATATTAGCAGTTATTGATAGCCCAGACATTCAGGTAAGAGAATGTTTTATATTATTCTATCTGGATAGCTATGGTGTTACGCCCCTTCATAGGTGAGGGATGGATTAGTGATACATTAGTGATTTTCCTTGGATGAATTACTCGTATTTATTATGACTCCTTCGTGCATATGGCATGTAATTTCCAATTTGTAGAATTTCCTCGGAAAATTCACAAAAGAGAAGAACTGGATAGGTTTGCAAGACATTGATGAAGAAGGAGAGTTCTTGTGGTCTGATGGAAGAACACTGAAGGAGACAAGATATGCGTGAGTATACTCATATTTTGTAAAAAGGATGTATAATTCTGTTTACGGATTACAACATAGATGGCGCTGTTTAAAGCCTGCATGCCTCGTCGAAATTAGCACTATTGTTTGTTAATGTTTGTATCCTATTTTTTGTTTGCTGTTTATTTGTTTTTTACCTAAGTCATTGGGAGGACGGCGAACCTGACAAAGACGCGAGTAATACTAAAGACTGTGTTGAGATGAAGACGAACACACGATGGAATGATAGGTCCTGTCAGGATGAGGCCGTGTCTGATGGATACATGTGCCAAAAAGGTGTGGGTTGAAATATAATTGAAATATCGGAGGCAAAAATTTAGAGACCAATGCATTTGTAACACCATTTTTATTAACTCTATTTAAAGTATTTAACTCTAAACACTCAACTTATAATGTCCAGAAAAACAATCTAATTGAATTAATTTCGAAATAAATAAAAATAAAGGCATCAATAGTGTAAAGTGAATATTTGCGGTTAAGGAATATGTATTTAAGATTTGTATTACGAGTTTTAAAGTTTACTCAAATTGCTTCGAAGTAGCCATGGCAATACCATAGCATCTACGTAAATCATAGAGGATTATTATATTTTCTCTTGTAGATGCAGTACATAATAACGATGGTAAGTCAATCGTATCCTGCAATTCGCACATACATATTCTGATTTCAAGTCGCTTATATTTTACGCCAATAGTAAAGTGCATGCGAAGATAGGATCGATGTTTGGGCGTGCTTTACGTTTTTCATTTCCAAAGATACCCAATTACAATTTATGATATATCGCTTTTAAGTCCTGTATTGTATACACTGATCCATATATTGAATACAACCCATGTCTAATTTCACATCTAGGTCTGAGCGATGGTGATATTGCCGGAATCGTTCTCGGTGTGATCGCAGGAGTGCTGCTCATTCTAGTGATGATATTTGCCGTGTTGTTGTGTCGCGAAGGTCGTCTAAAAAGACCATACATAACGTGGAAATGAGTACTGGTGATGGGATGTGCGTGATTTAGGGGGAGGGGTATCTATTGATGAAACGTATATTACCAATTCATGTAAGGGACGACGTCAAAAGATCGATGGCGGATAAAATACTTAATTCCTTTAGTTTTTTTCCAAACACCCCGACTGAAACTTAATTGATAAATATTGGTGAGGCTATGGCGTCAGACTACATTCACCATTAAATACAAATTGATAATCGGACAGTAGTATTGCATAGCAGTTGGCTGTCGGGTGGGTGTAAAAAGATTTTACAAATGCACCTTATTTGACGCACAGATTTACACTCGAACCAAACCATTTTTCTTTTTTTTTTCCTTTTTTCTTTTTTCGGTTATTTCTATCCATGATTGGATAGAAAAAAAAACGAACTACAAATACTCCAAGATTTTTTTGACTTCATTAAAAAATATAATCGTTTTCGTAGGATGGAAACGTTTTGAGGTAAAAAACCCCCACCCCCAAACTAAAGGAAATAAAGTTTTTTGACGTCGTCCCTAAGCGGATGTAGCATTTTTATATCATAAACATTTTTAATTGTTTGAGTATAAGTACTGATTAAAATGAATTTTATTACTCACAAATGTAATACTTAACTTAAGTTTGTTTTCAATGAACCACGGACAAAGTAGAATTAATTTGTTTAATTGATTATTAAGCTTGTTTTCAATGGCGTTAAACTAGACGTTCGCCGTAGGTGGCGTATTTCAATGAAGAATAACATTGCTTTCATTTGATGTGGATTATTTTTAATATATTTGGTTTTTACCCAAAGTGTATATTTTGCATATATACGTCACAAGCCTTGAAATAAAGGATTAATTTCCCACATAATAGACAATCCAATGTTGACATTATTGTCATGCGATGAGAAAATCGCTTAACCCACAAATACGTGGGGGCGATGCAGAGTTTCTTGTTTATAGTTACGCAATACACCAACATATAGTTCATTTAAATTGTTATTATTGCTCTCACTAACCATCTCTGCATACTTATTCAAGTGAGCATTTTTACCGAGCCATTCTGAGAACATCCAAAACACTTTTTTTTTAAACCCTAATGCATTTCGCTCTGACATTGTCCCGTTTGTCGTCATTGCAAAAATGCCCGGATGTAGTCCAAGTCCAAATCCAGCAAGAATCTTGTTGACCAATGACACTGAATTAACGCGTCGCTTCAATTATATTGTAATAACATGAATATTCAATACATTAAAAATTTACAGTACTGTACCGGCTATGAACTATAGTGAAACTGCGTATGACTGCATAAAGTACGCAACAAAGTAACTTATCTTATCGTCTACGCCACTCTAAAGACATCGCCGTAAAACCAAAATCTCATTTATGTTTGGGAGCTGTGACATATACGGGAAAAGAGGTAGAATTTAAGCTGTTGTTGATAGACCCGACGTTCAAGTAAACATTGTTACTATTTACATTACTTGTAATGAATGCAGTTATGTCCGCCGAGAATATTCACAGTTACCGTGACTGTTTCATGATGTCTAGAAACAAATAAAGTACATTAGTAAATCATTTTGAAAGTTCATTATATTATTATATTATTTGAGAATAAACATATATTTGCAAAAATAAATTCTTGTTATCATGAATTATGCATACAAAATTAATAATGTATTTTGTACATGCGTGATTGATTAATTAATACGTACTAGTAAGAATGACATATGTATTGTTCCCCTAGGTACGATACCAGTGAACAATTCTAGCGATGATATTTTTTCTATTTCAAACTCACAAGACTGTAACTACATTTATGAGATATCATTTCACTGTGTATCCAACATAGTGAACATTAGATCCCTTCTTATGCAGGTCTAAGTGGCGGTGATGTTGCAGAGATTGTTCTTGGCGTAATCGGTGGAGTGCTTCTGATTCACATGGTCATGTTTGTCGTCTTGTTGCACCTCTGCCGCGTGTGTGCTTTGTTTGATTAAAAAGAGTTGGTTGATTAAAAAGATTCTACGTATAAGAAGATGGAGCGTTTCGTCGCAGTGATCAATATAATATTACTCGCTACACACCAGTGCTCAGTTTGAATGTCAACAAATTAGACACCAAACAATTAGTACAACACATATGTATTAATATACTATGCTATAATGTACTTAGTGAAGGTGTCTCAAATCGAATACAACTGAATAATCAATCCGATATAGTTCAACCACATTTAAATAGTCAATTTTATCTTCGATGAATTGTTTTGTATTGGCCGTACTTGAATAGTAAATATTTAAAATGAAAATCACAAACGTATCAATGCTACTTCGTAATATAATTCAGTCATATAATTTATGGTGTAGGTATTATATAATGTACCTGCTTGCTAATTGAATCACTGAAAATTATCGCCAAACGTGGCGACAAATTTGCATCACTGACAATCACATTACAGGCGTCGATGTACGATGGGCGTAGTCTTACAAAGACGGTATTGTTTAACCTAGAGTATTAGTAAAAAATAGTTATCAAGACAAATTCTGGTAAATCTGAATAATGAATTAGGTTCACTGATCATTGGTTTAAACGGATGAGGAACGCGATGTGATGGGTGTACAGCAGACTGGTATTATGGAAATGATATCGTTATTTTGCACAATACTGGAATGTTAACCATAATTTACTAACGGTTATGAGCTAGTTCATGTTTAAATGTCAATGCTTTGAAAACAATCAACTCGGGGTCAAGAAGCAAATTCAGCATCATTCATTTCAGTTCAGTTATTAATTATTTGTTAATCCGCTACAATTAACGTCAATGATCGCCAAAATAAACTTTACGCACGGAGACTATCACTATCAAGCGGTGATAGCGCAAATACTGCGCCAAGCAAGTTTCACAATCCTCGGGGGCGGAGCTACGTCACGGACGTTCTACGTTGCTAAGACGCGCACCACTGTACCACGTATTTCTATGGGCTTTGTGCGCGCTGCTGTGGAACGCCGGTGGAGCCGGAGAAAACAACACAAACTCAACTTTGAAGTAATCCTGAACAACCAAATTCATATATGTTACACACGTAGGGATAATCTTGTTACACTGTTCAGGGGACTCTCAACAACCATCGCAAAGTACCGTTTTCTGTGAGTTTTTGGTCTTTGTTTTCACCGCGAGGGTTGCCAGGCTGTGGTAAATGCCCGGATGTCCGCCCCCGAGGATAAAATCGCAGAGTCGGGTAGAGAGGGCGCACAATTACAAGACCGTTATAGTCAATGTGTTATATAGGTAATAGGTAATAATGCATTAGGTACCTCCCCTCTAAATCAATATGAATATATGTATCGCAGTAGTATTAATAGCTTACGCTCAGCCGATACTGTGCGCTCTCTATAACTATTTTGCTACCTTGCCTATTGAACACAGCGACGGTATCAAGGCCAGACATTGTACGTTAATTGGTTTGGTTGAAGCATGCATTAAAACATCAACGTAAACGCTGTCAGCCGTCCGACGTGCTTGGACACATGCGTCTACTGAGGTACGGAAAACCATTCTGACAAAAAAAGCTGCGAAGCGCACATTAATATTAAAGCAGGGAGTCGTCACCTACGTATGTGTCAGATGGCCATAGCGTGTCATTGTTTACAAACAAGCGTCTACCCATTGCGTTTTTAGCATGTGATGTTATCGTCGCTTGGGACTCAATTCCCGCGCGTGCGCAGGTGACGACCCTCCCGCTTTAATTTTCTGAAACTAATCTGCATGGTCATTGTTTATCTTTTCCTAACTAAGACTCCACGATGAGGGCGCAATACGTTTGACATCAGCAGACAATTTGAATGACGAACGAGGTCATATGTGAATTATTAGTAATATTAGGTGTACATGTCACGGTGGTCACGTGGTTTTAACACTCGACTTAATCAATGATCGATGTTTTCAATAAATAAATCAAGAGGTGGCCAATTTATCAGATTACATGTTAAATATGTCACCAACAAAGTTATCGTTGTTACGTAGAAATGAATTTGCCGCCCAGCTGAGATACGCCCCCTTAAGTCGGTAAATTACGACGACGCTTTGGTCCCGTTACTGGAGTGAGCAATATCATTTCAAGGTGTTACAAGGGATATCTACGAGAGATCACTTATTATGAAACAATATCAACTTAGCATTCTTTTGTGTGTGTCATCACATTTTCTTATAGGTGAGTAAAGGTATAGATGGGTAAGGCTACAGTGTTTTCACAGTAGTATATGACGTCACCATGGCGCCATGTAAGAGAATCCCCTTGTTGAGTGAATTGTGTTAGTATTTCTCAAATCACCTTAAGAATTTGTTTCTGCTAACACACGCCGTCTACGTGTAGTGGTCTTTCGTTGAATACATCATTCGTTTTGCCCGGTTTCTCTTAAATTTGTACATATCAGACTAACGGTGGTATATATATTATTTTTAGTTACATCTCAGCGATGTCCCGATGGATGGTTCGCGTTTCAAGAAAGATGCTTTTGGACTGACCAAACACCAGAATCAAACACGTGGTACGAAGCTAGTGATGAGTGTGTTGCTAAAGGCGGTACACTAGCCATTGTTGATAACATAGACGTTCAAGTAAGCAATTGTCTATATCTTGACTAGTTCCTCACACTTTACCAGAACACTGGTCTGCAATGGCTGTTCACCACTTTTCCGGAGAATTGTAACTACCGTATATTTTCAACAATATTACAGTGCCCTAAATACAAACTAGAACTTGAAGTTGTTCTATCGGAAAAAAGCTACTTCATTCACAAATGAAATAGACGAAGAAGTATAATGTTACAGTAAAGAAAATTCATTGAAACTGTGTTGCACCGCCAGTGTCCTCAATGGGTTAGAATAAATCTACATAACACATGGGAATGCTATAAATCCAGAATGTATTGTCAATATCTACAAACTACCAGAAGAAATACTAATGATGTATGTAAATGCAATGAATTGCGATAAATTATATAATTTTCCTCGCTATATCGAGATCGCTAGTTAATGCAAATTCACCGTGTTTATTTTATAGAACTTCCTTAATCAATTTACAAAAGAGAAGTGCTGGATTGGGTTGCACGATTTGGACGAGGAGGGAAAGTTTTATTGGATTGACGGTTCTCCGCTGTCAAAGGCCGGTTTTACGTAAGTCCAAATTCACTTCAATATATATTAGACATTTGTTGTTTGCCATAGCACGGACTATATCTGTTATGAAGATACATTTGGAAGTATGTTGTAGGACGGTATATCGACGTTTACAACTCGCTATGTAAAACTCAATACTTAGTATTTGTTTGCATGAAACAAGCATTACGCGACGACGACCGGTATTATTAAATCGGAGGGGTCGTCATCTGCACACGCGCAGGAATTGAGTTCCAAGCGACGATAACAACACATGCTAAAAACGCAAAGGCTCATGGGTAGACGTTTGTTTATAAACAATTACACGCTATGGCCATCTGACGCAGCGCAGGTGACGACTCCCCACTTAACAGCAAGCGAATTCTCGCTACCATTAGTACAACATAACGCACATGGATACTCTGTGTTTAACAGTTGAGCAGGCTATTGTGAATTTTATTGTCGTATGTGTTTCATCTTATATACTACCAATATAATACCACATTCCCTGTTTCATTCAATCATTTAATTGATAATAATATTGCATCTTGATAAAAGTATTATGGTATGACAAAACACATTGCATCTTGGGGGATTTGAAAATATATACAATATTGTCGCTGTTGAAGATGAATCACTGGACTCACAAGCAAGAAAAACAAGCATGATTTTGAATTTCTGGAATACCTGGTTCTTTTTTTTTTCTCACTGTTTACATTAGCTACGAAAATGTTAAATGATTGATTGAATTGAGCATAAGACAGTAACCTAACAGGATCTAAAACACCACTTTGCGATGGCTATGCAATAACAACTTCCGGGGTCATTCGAGTTCAGAAACCGACAATTTGCATATGCGTATATAGAATGTTACAGTTACTGTAGACTAATGTTTCATTGTACAAATACGTTTAAAGTGCTGGCTATGGTAATTATTAAATTTCATATTTAGTTGTACTATTTTGACCGCACTGTAGAAAACCTACAAAATAAAACGCAAAATATAGTACACATGTATAAGAAGCTGGAGGTCCTAATTATGTGAAAGAATCACTCAGAGCCGTCGCTATAATATGTCCTCTGCTATCTCCTGAAATATGTTCTCATAAACTAATCAATCATTATTTATTTACAGCTCGGTGCTTATTGACTATATACTAGTTTTATTTCTAAAATATATAATTTTGTTTATTTAACTTGAACATCGAAAGACCTTTTATTTGACGAGAATATCATTGTTCCGTTCACGCGGTGATTTCATATTTCCGCTACAACTCGGGTTTATCTGCGTTTTTGATTGTGAGAAAAAAAGAAATGCTTATACACTGGCGAATTCTACGCAATGCGATTTGTGTTTTCTCGTTACTGACCAATGCTGCGTACTCCCATGTAGATATTGGGGAGTTGATGAACCCAACGAACAAGAGGAAAATTATGCTGATTGCGCTGAAATGACGAAAGAAGGATTTTGGAATGATAAAAAGTGTGATGATTTAGAATGGACAAAGGGATATATGTGTCAGAAAGATATCGGTAAGTTTAATAAACAGTGATGTATACTTTTTAACCTTCAAATATTTGTCCAAACAATGTTTAATACTATCTGTAATCTCTTGGTATGTAAGATTTTTTTGTCGGTGTTTTTACAACTTTTTAATTATATATAATTCTCCTGTCTGTTTTCTATAGGTCCAGAACCAACGGATTCTAGTGAGTATAGTTTGTCTAATACCAATGTATAGTCCAATTGGTTACTAAATAGGCCGTATTCATTAGTATGTTGGACTCACTTCTTCGCTGCCTATTGTAAAATACCACCTTGTTTGTGTGTGTTCTGCGGACTATTCTGCATCTAGAAAGTTATAATAACCTCGTTCGGTGGGAGACGAAGTGCAATACACACACATACAATAAATTGGCAATTATTAGCGAATTGGAAGTATTTCCGATAACATCTCGCCGGTTAATTCCCTTCAATCATAATATTCACCTGTCCTTTCCTACAAATCTGTATACCCATACTAATATCGAAATTCTGTTTTATCTTGAAGGTCTTAGTGGAGGTACTGTTGCAGGAATCGTCCTCCTTGTCACAAGTTGTTTTTTACTATGCCTTGTAATAGTATTTGCCTGCCTACTACAACGCGAGGACCGTTTACATATTCCCTTCTTCAAAGGTGAAAAAGAAGTGGCATAGAAAATTACATTTCTTGCCTTATTTTTTATTTGATAGGGTTTATTTCAAGTAATACTCAATATGTGTTCCTTTCAACACAGTAATCACACTGTAGAAAAGGTTTTCACTTTGTACCATGAATCTCATTGTATCTTATTTGCTTTCAATACAATCATATACAATAAATCGGTAAAACAATTTCTCACTGTTTTGGTTGATTGTTTCACTGAATGAAATAAAAATATTTTCCCTAACAATACAATGTCTTTATAATAATATTAGGCCATTTATTTGAGGTTCGACTTTTGTTTGTTCTACGTGAAACTAATTCGTTTGCTGAATGTGCATCTGTACACGAAAACACAACCTACATTGTGCGAAAATTAAAAAATTAAATAAATATCACATTGACCAACTTAATAACGTAAACGAAGATAATTTAATCGTTATCGGGTACACGTACAAAATAAAGTAACAGTGATTGGGTTAGTGCATTTTATATCAAATAATTTATTCATCAGTAGCAAATCAGTACATTGTCCAACTGGGCATGTCTCGAACCATCTCAACAAGACATTCCCTAGCGAATTATTAACGGATTGTTTACACTGTTGAATACGTTCATAAAATCGCAATAAAACATGGAAATCCTGTTTTGATTCCATAAGGAGACTTATTTGTGGTGTTGGATCGCAGCAACAAACATCGATACATTTCTGGCATGTGTCTGTCGAGTCACGGTGGTTATATGTGGCTATTGAAAATAAAACTTCAAAATTATGAATATAGTCATACACTCTTTATATCTATTTGTTCGAAATTAGTTGAGACTGTTCGTGGATGTCATCAATGTCATCATGTCATCAATCACTGAAATTCACAGGTGATGGCTAACCTATTTACCAATTTATATTGTCTTGCCTTGGAATTTACATTCATTGTGGAAGTAAAGTCTGTTCTTTTTGGTATAGGCGTTAAGTTGCGTTGGCAATTTCACCGGGAACTCTTCGACTAGGCGCTAGACCAGCAGCACTGGAAATGAATTGATTCGCTAATTGCAACTGATTTGATGACTTATATTTTTAAACAGTAGAGCAAATCCAGTTCTCATTATCTAAATATATACAGTTCTGAATCCTGTATTCAATTCGCCATTGACAATGTCGTGTTATGGGTAGCGACCTCTAAGTGTTAATTTGCTGCAATTTGCGGGCGTCATCCAGTCGCTACAGTCTACAAGCGTTCTCGGTTGATCCAATAATGGAAAGGTTCCAGTAATATGTCTGCGGTAGTAATGCAACTTACGAATTCATACTAGGGCTGATATCTCAATAGCTGTGCAAACATATGCAACATAAGAAGCGCGTCGTGATATAACTTCAATAGTTGAAGATAAACAAGTGAATACCAGTGTTCGGCCCTCCATAGTGCGTTAACCCAATCAGGGACATTCGACAATACATCGGAATCATCGAACCTCGCCTTGAAATATTAAATGCATTAATATAGCAGTTTATATAAAAAAAATGTTTCCAGACATTCTCTACAGTCTCAATATCCCATTTTTAATTTCCAATGACCCTGGACAGTATTTATTTGAAAAAAAATAACATAAGTGTACAAAATGACGAAATATGTCTTTGTATTATGGTGAAAAACTGTTACAGTATGTAACCACGTGTTTTTTCACGTGTTTTCCGGGTATTGTGTAATTGCGTACCCATATTGTTAGCTGATTGCTGCTAAAACATTACGTTATGAATATCAGTGTTAAACAATATGAAAAAGCAATGCGTCCACAGCAATGACCTTGGTATCTCGACACCACGCAACATAAAATCCGAACTTACTTCCCAGGGTAGCAAACCGCATACTAAAAAGGGACACCTGTTAAGCCACATGAGAATATTAGTTTTAATTTTCGCGAGTATCAAAATAATAGCAAATATCAAAACAGTGGCTTGACAGACGCTAACACCATTGCCAAAAAAAGATTAATTGTGTTCGTCTGAGCCGTTCAGCCGACCTTCATTGCCGTCGGAATAGCGCAGTAATCTGATACAGTATCATAACAATGGGACGATGGTCACGCAGCCCTGTCGCATAGTCCAATCATCATGGCTTAGGTGTCAAAATACACTACTACCCCCCCCCCCGCTAACAGTTGTTGAGCATAGTGGAAATGCTTAATATTATCCATCTCGCCAGTCTCACATTCTGCTAACAACAAACTGATATAGTCTCCTCTCCCGGTGTCACCGTGATACATGGGTGTATTTGGAGTCACAAGAACTATTCATCATCGTCCTTCAAAATGTGAACTGAGTGATTTTGCTGAATGACAACGATCTAAATCAACAAGGTGTGTAAATATACATGACTGACTGATATATTAGTGTAGGGTCTACGCCTCCTAACGCCTGCGTACTTGAGTTAGAACGACAACAACACACGAAGAGCGTTGGAAACTATTATTTAAGCCTCTCCGGCGATATTCACTGATGAAGACATCATGAAATATTTCTACACGTGCTTTCTCTTCTTTTTAACATACTTAGGTTTAGGTACGTAGTTGAACTTTATTAATCATTACCATATAAAATTATATGCTTCGTGCATCTGAATTTTCGGTTACATACCAAAATAACACGTTGAATGTGTCATCGATCATTTGTAAATATGAACAGTGGTGCTCGTGTAGTAAATGAACGCTTTGTTTTACTACTGAAAGCTCAGATTTCGCCATTTCTGTTATTGTTTATAACGAAGAACATTGAGGTGAACAAAGTCCACTGCAGATGTACATCTTGCTAGACGATAGTATATTTCGGCATTTGCCATTTTCTTGAAGGTCATTCTCGTAATTAGTGTGTTTACATAATATAGTTAGTAGGCCTATTTCTGCATGTGATAAGTATACGGTCATGATTAAGTCTCAATAATCTAGCTGGCATTGTACCTGTAAAATCGATATAACCCTGACGTGTACTACATTCAGACAAAACAAACATGTGACGGTCCTTTATTTCAAATTGGGATCAGAGTTCCCCATTCGTCGTCAGAAAGTAACCAATCAAGCAACAGTCTGAAACGTGTTGAAGAGGATTTGTCTGAATTAATTAGATCAGTGATTTACATATATTTACTGTCAGTATGGTTAACAAGATGCAAAATTAGTTTTTGAATTATTAAATTTGAAAAACAAATAATAAGGTAAACAACACTCGGTATAACTGCAAGCTCACTCGCAAAACATTGACAGTAGACTCCGTGAGGGTCATCCTCTAATATGCCTTGATGCCGCAAACGTCCGTAAACAAATTGCCATGGACCATGTTATTCAACATCTTTGATATTCAACAACTTTTTCCTTTCAAAGTTTCAACCCAATGTTCAGAAGGGTGGTTGCCGTTTGCTGGCAGGTGTTTTTGGATAGAAAACAATGCTGCGCCGAGAACGTGGTATGATGGCAGAGATGCCTGTAATCGTGCGGGTGGCACATTGGCAATTATTGAGAGCCAAGAGGTTCAGGTAAGAAAGAGCGTTATCACGGTTTTTCGATAGTGTCTTGTCAACGTAAGCGTCATACACATCAACATTGCATGTTATATTATCCGTCCATAGGATTTTCTGTATCAATTCACAAAAGAAAGATGCTGGTTTGGTTTACATGATTTAGACAGTGAAGGTGAATTCTATTGGGTCGACGGGAATACTCTGACTTCAACAGGCTATACGTAAGTTTATACTTCTATGTCATCTAACAATGGATGCATGAATAGAGGAAAGAAGGGTGAATGAACATACCTGTGCATGGTATTTCTGTTCAGATACACATCTTCTAAAACGATTAAGCTGTCGATTGCTTTCGTTTTTAGTAGAACATCTAAAATAAGTGATGGGCGATTTTTTTACGAACCTTTTAACCGTCCTTTTGCCATGATTAAAATTAAATGAAATAAAAGCGCATGTATAGATAGATGAATGATTGCATGTATGACAGAGTGGACCGTGACGTATGGATGGATCGTTGGATGGTTACATGAGTGGAAATGAGTGAAATCATGTCATAATTATGAATGCATGTATTTATTGATTGTTTTATTGATTGATGGATGGATGGGTGGATGGATGTTGAGACGGATGGATCGATTGATTGATTGAAAGGATGAGGAAAATCATGCAAGAATTATGGATGGGTTGATGTATGGATTGATGAATGAATGGATGGGCGAATGAATGTATAGATGAATTGATTGATGGATGGGTGAATAGATGAACAGATATATTATTCTTAATATATTTCAGAATTGTGCTGTCAAAATCAGTTTTCAGCTCCCACCCCACCACACCCGAAAAAACAGAATGTCTTTATCCGTAACGTTATTCATGCATTTTTTTTCATTACAATAGTCAAACAACCCACATTAGAAACTATGTTTGCTTGTATGATTATATGGTATATGCGAATAGTGTATGATATCGCTACTTATGGCAACATTGTACATTAAATGCATACACTGTTATAGAAATTGGTTACCAGGCGAGCCTAACGAGCAGGAAACTAATAACAATGACTGCGTTGAGATGCAAAAAGATGGGGGATGGAATGACAAGAACTGTGAAGACCTCGACTTTACTGACGGGTTCATGTGCCAAAAAGCAATGGGTAGGTGAATACTAGATTGATAAATAAATTATGGTAGATAAATAATGCAACAGGGGAACAATGAAAAATATGAAAATGTTTCCTCTTCTGTCAATTTTACGAGTAACTGTTTAAAGTGAACGCGATTGTCTCGATGAAAATAAAATTAATTACGATTGAGGCTTGTCACTAGTATTTGAGACTAACGGCGGACATAAATAACTACTATTTAATCTTTTTTTTATTCTCATACAGAACCAATGACAGAGGACGGTAAGTAGGATGTTGCTTCTGAAATGGGCGTCGGGTTTTAATTTAACACTATTTTAAATTATATTTGACTAGATTTTTACAATACTATTCATTTATATAAAATAATTTTGACGTTAAGTAATTCTTAGACAATGATCTAATTGACAACCTCCGAGTAGCACGATACAATATTAATTTAAGTATGTTTCCAGTGGCATTGTACAACATATATATATACATAGGTGACAAGAAATATTGACATCAATTATTTCCCCAACGAAGTGCAGTTGCAAAACAGTTTATTCCAATGCTAGTTGTTTATCTTTAACACAACTTTGTATTTGTTCTGCTAATGTGGGTAGAATAATATATTTCCGGTAGCAGTATATTCAAATATGAATATCAACACTATGACAAAACCCGTCTTATAAATAATGTTTCATTCATTCATGCGATAAAGTTTGATCACTGTGTATTCTGCGTTCAAAATGAGCACCTAGGCCAGGCGATGGGGATACAGAATTTTCATAACCTTTAACAATAATGTAAGCCTTGATGAAACAAAGTTCAAACACTCTCTAATAATTACCTATGCACTTAAATCCCGTCACATTGTTCTTTTCAGGTTTGAGTACTGGTGACGTAATTGGTATTATCATCGGTACTCTCATCTGTCTACTTCTACTGGCTGTGTTGATTTACCTTGTCCTTATTTACATGCGAATCTTAGATGGGAGTTCGGCTTCCCCCACCCGAACTTGGTCATCAAGCGGAGGTGCTGCATCCAGATTCGAAAATGAGTCTTCCACGACGGAAAAAGTAACTGTCCCGGACAATGTTAATTTAGGAATTGGTAGCACAAGCACGTGATTCTAACGACATTACAGGGTCGCAGTATCTTAGTGTGTGTTATTTAAGTTTATCGGTACAAATAGTGAATACAATTGTGAAGAATTAGTCATTGTGTGTGGGTGGGTAGGGGACGTTAAAACCAGTATTAAAATATACGGATATCCCATGCCAACGTATAGACAATAATGGAATCACTGGAAATGTATTAATCTATCTCATTTTCGCTGCCCTTGAATGGTGATTTTATTTAACTTCATGGCAATAAGTGGTTCGTACATAACACATAGTTAAGGTATATCAAGTGTATTCGAACTAATTAATAGAAGCATAAATTATTGAAATATTTTATTAGAGAAAAACTGCAGAGAAAAATGCAAAAACATTTTTGAAATACTTCTTGTCGGGGGGATCTGATAATTTAACAACCTTATGTGTAAACCGTGAATATCGCCACGCAAGTCGATCGGCAAGTTTACGCCTTTTCTCTCTATGTAAACAAACTAAGATTCACTTTAAGAACATTTTCATAAACTACCTTTGATTTTGCTTACAAGCTTCATAATGATATGTAATTGTTCCCATAGTAAAAATATATTACTTATCGATGAGAAAATATGATATAAAAATGATATGATAATAACGAAAACAAAGAATCATGGTGTGAGTTCATTTTCATTCCCCTCGATGGAAGTGCCATAGCAGCCTCATTCTTGGGGAAGCTTTATAGGTCAATCTACTTGCTTCAACAAAACAACGGTAGTGATATGTTAAAGAGCGGTGTTGGTCGCGCTGCGCATGTGCGACATTTGTTCTGATAAACATTGATTTTCCAACAATTCAATGCTCTCTTCTAATGGAAATCACAAGTATATGGTTAGACCTTGGCGCGACTTGCACTAATTATCGCCGGTGACTTCTTCGATACCTCCAATCAATTTAAAAAATCATCTGCATCGTACCATAAACGAGTTGTCTTTCCTACCTGCGATGTGGTTGTATTAGCACTATGAATGGTCATAAGCAACACAAGTGTATTACTCAATATCATCAACAGTGACTGTGCCAGTAATAAAATGGTTATTTGAACTAGGCACATAATAAACATCACTAATAGCATAGGAATCTTGTTTATTTTCCGTCATCTCTATGTTTTATTATACAGGGGCTTCCAACAGCTTTGTATTTTAATCGGGATCTCAATGCTCAATTCGAAGAATTAATAATTAATCAATAATTACTGCGAACTCCAAAACATTCTGTAATAGGTGAGAGTGATGAATTCTAGTTTGTTTGTCGTCCTATTCGTCATATGCGTGTCGTCATATGTTTATTCTAGTGCAATCATAGATAAATCTGCGTATTCTATCGACAGTAAAACAATATAATCACATCACGTTTTTATCAAGATAAAATATTCAAATAATGTATACAACTTATTATTATCTCTTAAATCTTTCTGTATACAAAATATGTTTTGAAATGTATGTCTTCACGCATTTCCTTAATATTAAGGAATATTGTACTTCTGGCGTTTCTAAAAATGTTGAACCACTTAAGTAAAGTATGAAAGATATCACGAAATCCGATTGTTTTTTTACCTACACGTTAGAAACAATACTTCGATGGCAGAATAGTATAAATGTGGTGTCCCGTTTCCGAACGTTATTGACAGGGGCAATAATTACGTAATTGATTGGACCTGACATCAATTACATGCAAAGAATAATATATAATAAAAGTGGATGAAGAACACTATCATTTTATACCTTAGGAAACTGAAAAGGACATTAAACTACGTACCATACTTATCAGTGGAAACACAAACGTGTGTATGTTACAAGCACTTTTCAATATTGTTTTGCGTGAAGACAATTTTCAAAGTGTTGCGATAGTAAACACTTCATGTGTCCAGTTAGGACGTATCGTAATCATAAACACTGTACAAAATGTGTGTCTAGTGAAGACACTTTAGAAAGCATTCTTGTAAAAATATTATTATTTACAAACAAATAGTACAAAAGTAACGTACATTTTTTCAGTGATGTTTTAAACAATTATAAAAGTGTAATCTAAAATCTATATATTAGGTTCAAGAACACAGATAAACATACTTTTGGATTTTCTCATCGCTAATTTTATCTATTGTGTAAGTACACGAACGCAGATTTGTTTCCTTCGACCTTGAATAATTGCGCAAAAAAAAAGAAAATATCAGAATAAAACAAAAACATGATTTAGAATACAGTACCGTGCACCTTTTGTTACATTATTTATGTTCTGTCACCAGGTTTGATAAACAAAGTGGAATGCCCGAGCAAACGAACCATCGCAGTGACCTCTAGCGAAGAAACGCCCCGTTTTATATACCGTGCTACCTCGGAGGAAGCAGTGCACACGAAGTGTTATCCACAACTGCGTCTGAGTTAGCGTCTCTGGGAAACATGTTCGGGCTGAGGCTACTTGACTTTCGAATCACTCTGTTGTTTTCGTGCTTTGCTATAGGTGGGTAGGAGTTGATGGCAGGGTTCAAAACACGAAGACGTTTTACCACTGTGAACTCAGTATATATTAGAACTACTGATCTTTTACTAGGGGAGCTAACCATTCAAATACATTCGATGCAATGTTATATATATATATATATATATTATATATATATATATTATATTCTGCTCCTGTTATTACTACGTATGACTGGCTAACGTACATTCATACGTACATTGTCAACCACCTGTATTATATGATATGAGTTATCCTCCCTGTGCGCAATATAGATAAGGTATAATTTTAATAAACAGTGTAACAATTTGTTTTTCAATTGCATGTTTGTATACATACTGAAGTATGATTTATCGTAAATCAATAAATGTTTTTTCTATTTTGTTGATTTGAAGAAATGCGCAGTGACATTACACCAGTGTGTCAGTGTAATGCATTAATGTGATTGGGCAGTACCCTTGTTTTAAATTATGTAAGCTATGTTTAAAAAGAGCATAATGCACTCTGGGTTATTGTTTTCGAATATTCCAAAAAAATAATTGCAAATATTGATATTAATTCATTATCGTCCGTAAATCGCATAGCATAATCTGAGTATGTAAAGGTGATAGAAACTGACAGATTTTGCTTAATCTCTTTTTTTTAGTTTCAACCCAAAAATGTAGTTATGGATGGTTCGAATTTGATGACAGGTGTTTCTGGGTTGACCAGGCAGAAGCGAACAGAACATGGTACAGTTCTAGGGATGAGTGTGTAGCTATGGGTGGAATACTAGCGGTTATAGATAGCGAGGAAGTCCAGGTGAGATATCTTGTACCCCGTGCATCATGTTAATCAATCAACACTTTGGGTGGTAAACTCATGTACGCCAACGTGATAGTTATATTTCCATCTTTATATTGTTTCCGTATCTTAAACTAACACAGTAATACTTGATAAAGCTCTTTTCATATTAATCTTAAAACTGCTATGTAAAAATCTGAATAATTTTAATAAACCGAGCGACCATACATAACCGTATGGAATAAATACGTAGACATGCTTATGTTTATTAGACATTCTTAAAGCAATCGACCTTTTTTCTGCGATATTTATTTCCAATAAAACATTCTCTGCCTAATCACTGTCAATTTGTAACGGCCATTTCTTAAATGTAAACACAGAAAGCACAGCATATACGCTCTATACCGACCTTGCACATTAAATCACTTGCAAATAAAAAGAAAGATGGTCCCGGTCTAAAGAGGGCGCCATTTTTTTTAAAATCCAATTTTGTTCAGGAAACCTTGGGGGTTACGGTACAAGATAACAGCTTAGGCTGTGGTCTCGGCAAATGTCAAATACGCTGAGCACTTTCTCTGATGATTTTATGCATCATTTCCCTTCCATAAAAGTGTGCTTTGTGCGTCATAATTGTCTACGGTTCACACTATACGTACCAGATTTCAACACAATGCCGATTATTCGACCTTTAGTTTTCACATTGCATCACATCATATTTTATGTGATATTAGCATTGTGTGCTGTCAAATAATATTTCGTTAAGATTTGGTCAACTATACTTGAATATATAAAACAACACATCTTTAAAATCACAGCTATTACCGCTTTAAATTTAGTCTCAGTATTTTTTACAAAGGTTTTCCTTGAACATTTTACCACTGAAGATTGTTGGATTGGTTTACACGATTTAGACGACGAGGGACAATTCTATTGGGTCGATGGAAGGTCATTGATTTCAACCAAATACACGTATGTCACGTAAACTATGATATTTATATTTTCTTTAAAATGAACACAATATAATTTATATGATATTTTCAAGGTTTTCCCTAGGCTTGCTTCCAGTCTGTTGCGATTCCGATGGAAATTTTTTGAAAAATAAATATAAATTGCGTGAACGTGGGGTGAACGCGAAAGTCATGTGACCGCGAAATTCCAACAGACTTGTCATCAGTGTAAGCGCCCTCACATTACCGGCCAGATTCGGGCTTGTAAATTTGCATATACGTCTTATGATGGGTGGAGCAGCCGTGCCAATTTTCGCCTGTCGTCTGCCTTTACGATGTCAAGACCGCACATAATTTCTTACGTTCTCGGAGAAATGATGGTTGTTTTACTCAATTTTGCTGGCGCCAACAACATGGTAACATAGCGCGAGACAAGTAAACACAGGCACGTGCGAAGTCCGGTTTATTGTTATGAACCGTGGCTCGGCTACCGTATGACATATATGCAAATTTACAAGCCCGAATCTGGCCGGTAATGTGAGGGCGCTTACACTGATGGCAAGTCTGTTGGGATTTCGCGGTCACATGACTTTCGCGTTCACCCCCACGTTTACGCAATGTATATTTATTTTTCAAGAATTTTCCATCGGAATCGCAACAGACTGCAAGCAAGTTTAGGTTTTCCCTAATATTGTATTCTCCAAAAACATGGGGACCTGAAACAAACGATAACGATAATATTTGATATTAGTTTAAAATTCGATAAATATGTACATACAACTATTGCAAATATGCAAAAATAATTATACATCATCGTCATATTGAAATCGAATCATATCCTTCATCCTGTTGTTAACATTCACGTTACATTTTCTAATAATTTCGTGTAACAGGAACTGGAAGGAAGGTGACCCTAATATGGAGGACGATAATACTAATGACTGCGCTGAGATTCAAAAAGACGGCAAATGGAATGATAAGCGTTGTGACCAAATTGCGTGGACCGTCGGTGTCATGTGTCAGAAAAGTGAGAACAGAAAACACTTGTTGTAACTCTTGCCAATATTTTATCATTGTTATAATATTTGTTTGTGCCAGAAAACAGATTTTAACGTGAAACTAAGTGTAAATTTCGTGTTGTCGACAAGTAGAGTAGATTAATAAATATACAAGTCATATATGATATTACGTTTGTACCTAGTATTAATTAGTGTGTTGAAAGCTCGTTTTCATATTTAGTATTATTTTTTTGTAGATCAACTACCAGACAACAATCAAGATAGTAAGTGACATTTTTCATGTATTAAAATTATGATTGTTGTATTTTCACTTCTGGTCGGGGAAGTGTAGAAACACACGAGTGTGGCATTTTCAACCTATCTGTTCGACAAAGTTATTATTATAGCCCAAAACGCGTACGTTTATGTTCACGAAAATACCAATTGCGAGCTTGAGTATGATGTTTAAACTTGAATTGCAATAATCAGAACATTTTGTATATTCTTAACCTTAATTTTTATTTCAACTTTACATGGATATATTTTACTAAACGTATCTTCTATTACAGGTTTAAGTGGAGGAGACATCGTCGGCATCATTATTGGAGTTCTGATATGCTGGGCTCTGTTACTTTTACTTGTATACCTTGTCCTGACGTATCTACACATTATTGACAATAACTCAAAACCCAGTCATTGGGGATTGCATAAAACTGAAGATGATACAAGTAAACTCGATAACGATTATCCACCCGAATCAACAAGTCCGGCACCGGAAACAGGCAATGCTGCAATTTCGAGTTCGGTTGCGTAGTACACGTTTGCTAGAATTTAAAAAGTTTATGTTTTACTTTTAACATGTATGTTAAGTTTGTTAACAAAATAGATGATTATATACTATACTATGCAATATAATATTCAACCTAATACAAGATTGCCCTATTTGGTTCATACATATGTGAACATTACAATAATTATTGTAGTTGGTACAAATATATGTATATTCGAATTCGAACGTTCGATGATGTACTTGAATAAAAATATGCAGTCTTTGTGCAGAATGAAACTTTGAAAATGTGGTGTTCAAAGTGGTAAAGAACCTGTAAACATCGCAAAAAGTAGTAGTTTCCCATAGGAATTTACTTCTGACTTTCAACAGGTCAGTTATTGTAAGAACTATGGCCTCTGTATATATATTTGGGTTGATCTAGGCAATACATAAAAACATTTCAAAGTTTCTTGAATTCGGTGATTCGCAAATTTGTACTGTCCATACGACGGTGGTATAACCTTCTCAATAATATGGTCGTTTGAGATTTGAATCAGGATATTTAATTTTCCGTAGAAAAAAAACATATGTGCAATTCAATCAAATCTTCAGATATGTTGCCAAAACGAGTCAAGGGCAGTTATTGAGGTCAAGGTCTTTTCTGTTTTTTTACCACGATCTCTTCGGTGTAGAAAGTATAATAAATCCGTTCACTGTTTCAAATTGAATCACCGTACTATGTTTGGTATTATCGAACACTCACGCATCACGGCAGTAAAATAAGGATTATATATATTCATTAACTTGTAGAATGTCAGTAATTTCTTAGTGCCTATGTCAACAATACCATTAACTTGGCAGTTTGCAATAGCATGCATGAAGTATTGAGTTCATTGTATCTATTTTGCCTTTTATTCTGACAGTGTGTATATATTTAAAGATTGGAAGTTCTTGTTGAGGTATTGTGTTTTGTGACCCTCTGTGGAACATCGTTTCTTGACCGTAACTGATTTGTGGAAACATAGCCAGCCCATGTGTACTTTGCCTACAGATCTAGTGTTGTATTTCTAGTACCAGATTGTACATGGACAACCTGTATGTACCTTATTAATGCTTTCGTAATCCTACATTAGCAGGTTTGTGTAATTGTTGTGCATCTTTACCGTGTATTTCAAATTGTATTGTTAAATATTATCACCCGTGCTGCGTACCCATAGCAGTGCAAGCACAATGATTACAATACAGGTTTATCGGGGTACAATCATTGTGACATTGAGCTGGGGTAGTTGTTATACTGTACATTTATTTGTGAAGTGTAGATGACGTCACCAACATAGGTGTTATTGACTGCTGCATTGTAGTTAGATATGAGCTGATTTTTGTTGTGCATTCCTTTTATACAACGTTTGTGTACTATTGTGTATGAAACTTTGCATAATGTGTTCGATATATTGCCTGATTTATTAAATCTTTATCTGATTCGCAACGGAGATTATGTTGTCAGCCTATTGTTTCCTGCGCTGTTCTGTATCTGTTTTGTGTCGCCATTACAATCCGTCAAGGCATTCCAGAACACCGACTCGTGACACCACGAATAGCCCCTGAAGATAAAAATTCATTTGGGCCTCAGAGCTAGCTGGCCCTACACCGACAGCAGAGGGAAGAAACAAGAGGTGCGACACACAGAAATCCGGGATTTGCTATTTTGTGCAAATTATATTCAGAGAACTCATATCTTGCGAAATGACTGTAGTCATCACCAAGTTTAAGATTATGAATCGTTTTCTTTCAATTCATATGTACTCTACCCTTTGCTACGCATCGATTTCAGCACTTGTTGACCTCTGACAATGAAATAATGATAATCACACCACATCGATTCTAGTGGAAAAAATCATTCAATTAGGTAAAACATTTTTAGATCAATAGATAATTGGTGTCAACAGAAGTTGAAATATCAAAATGCATCTCTTTGTTAACATGATGAGAACCGCTCCAATCTTATCGAAAGTATAAACAAAAAATTGTTGATTAGTATAAGTTTTATTTGTTGCATTTACAAGACACGGCGTATCATTGGCTCACATATTGCAAATAATTTGAAACAATCATTAATCGAACAACAATTACCAGTAACATTGTGTATTTACGAAACTCATCATAAGACCAAGCTTAGATTAGCTTAGTCTTAGATTCATACTGTGAAATGTCGAGATTAAAATGTTTATTAGTGTACCCAGGTTTGCAGTGATTTGTCAAAGTTTAAGATATGAAATACATCACAACAAGTTACTGCTATCACTACTGACAATTACTTTTATTAAATATGCACAAACGATGATAATATATGATACTAAAACAAAAACAAAAATGTGAATCTGTAATATTTAACGTTAAAGTAGAGATTTTCCATAGAACACTGTTTCATGGCTATATTACACATAGTGCAATAAGTACATGGTGTGCATACGCCATAAGAAACTCGTTGCCTTAACGTTCACTTTTGGTAACCCTGGTGTCGTAAGGCATTGTTCCAAAAGTTGACATGTCTCTTCGAGGGGAATATGTGACACGCACGCTACTCCGTATACTGACGTATGATAAAAACATTCATCGGCGAGGATTGGTGGACACCCCGCGTGAAAATTTAAATATTCATAACTTTGACATGAGTGCATAAACTAGGTTGACATTGAAATGTATAACGCCTAAGTGTTGGATTGAGATAACGTTGAAAATGACTATAATTCTGAAACTTTATTTCAGCATTATGCTCCTCTCGTCTTATTTGTTGCTAGGTATGTAAATATCTTGTTTTTAATATTAACTTTTGAATGTATGTTTGTATGTTTTATCATGAGTCTATACAAGTATTTACTGTTTGTACTTTGACTGCGGCAACTACTCATAAATTACATTTTCAATGTAAGACAGCTCTACTGACTTCGTCGGTGTTGGAGCACTGCATCCGAATATACCAGTCTATGCCGCGAGTAGCGTTGACCTTGCAATTGAAATAAATTTGTCACATCATGATCTGTTACGAGCCCACATCGCATGAACAAAACAAATAAGTTGGACAAAAATATGTTTAAAATCTTTGCGAAATAATATCAAAAGTAAACAATATACTGGATTAAACTTGATACAATTATATTTACGTCAGTGAAAAAAGCAGTCTGCTACAGGGGGACACTTAGCTTTGTAATTGTGTCTTACGTGACAGACTCCGGTGAGTTTATATTTCATATATCATGAAACAAATTTACTATAGCAGTGGCGGTGAAAAATATGTTGGGGGCGTCGCCCCTTCAAAGTTAAGCTGAAGCCCTTTGTATCATCAAAATTTTCCCCTCACAATTGCAGGAAAAAGCGTTTCAGGGAGTCTATATTTCAAAATTGTTTAGGGGGAACACGCCCCGGACCCCTTACTAAGGTCGCGCTTTCGGTTGGTGAGCAGATCTTTTCGCCGCCTCAGTATAGTTTGAACAGCTACGTGCCTGACAGTAAAACATACAGACCTCAAACCTGCACATTAAATACTGTTTACTACGTCGAATGAATAAGTGAAATGTTATGTTCTGTTTTAGCGTATAGCTGTGACGACAATTGGCATAAATATAATGACAAGTGTTATTATATTGGTTCAGTAGAAGCAAATATGACATGGTATCTAGCTAAAGATGAGTGTGATGACAGAAATAGCATACTGGCAATTATTGAAAACGAGGAAGTTCAAGTAAGAATGACAAATATTAGAAAGCGGTGCAGGAGTTGGTCTGGTAGAATTGTTTATCTGTGACACATGCTTAAAGATTACTTTTGTGTCTGCAAGTCTAAGCCAGCACAGTAAATTGTGTAAAAAAGTTTCGTGTATAATACAATACGTACAACGAATATGTTTTACGTCATATGACTATTTTTGTTAGTTATCATCACATGATATTTGTTTTTCTCATAGAATTTCTTAACTCCACTGGTAAATATTAGACATTGGATTGGGTTGCACGATTTAGATGAAGAGGGGCAATTTTACTGGGTGGATGGAAGGTCTTTGGACAGTACCGGGTTTAGGTAAGTTACACTAAATAAACAATTTAGATCAGCTTTTTTTAATTTATTAAAACTAAACAAAACAGATCATTAAATATTCTCTAGTAATTGGCAAGACGGTGAGCCTAATGAGCAAGGTAATGGCCAAGACTGCGTTGAAATGCGGAATGATGGTACATGGAACGATAAAAATTGTGTTGACATCAAATGGACGGATGGTTATATATGCCAATACGATCTGGGTAAGTTTAATTTGCATAGATAATTGCGTGAAGTTATTGATTTTATTACTTTAATCTTTAACTTGCAATCGCCGTGTACGTGTTGTAAGAGTGTGAAAGATGCAATGCAATTGGTGAAGCCATTTGAATGGTTGCCGTACTGTTGTTTCAAAACTTCAAAATAAAGTTATTCTAATAAAAAGTTGTATTCCAATGTATTTAAATAAAAGTAAAAAAAATACTTGAGTGGAAATTTGTAAAATAAATATTCAGCAATTGAAGCAATGCTCGTTCTGGATGCTGTTTGTACCATTAAAATCAAAATAGCTTATATATGCATTTTTTCAGAACCTGACATGTCATCTTCACTGGAACCAACAACTATCTCCAGACTCCAAACAACTGGTATGTACAGTTTAGATTCTTATAAAACGTCCCGAACCAAATTAACAACAATCGACTAAATTACGTGTGCATTGGATGCCCAGTGCGATTCTACATAATTCTGAAATACTATTTGGAAGTTTCTTCTAAATTATTCACACATGTAAATGCCTTGAGTGATAACCTCATATTCTAACCTTGCTAACATGTTATGTGTTTTTTCAAGGGCAAATCATCTTATAATTTATCATGGTGATCACAGCAATCAGTCGGAATTGCTTGTAATTTTCGAACCTGAAACGGCATTCTCCTTGGAACCATTCATTCATCCAGTTCCAATGCATAAATAAATGGACATAGGCCATACTGGCTTATGTATTGCATGTAAGCATTGTAGCCCGTAGCTAATTGTACAATTTATGAGAAAATATTAATTTAACCTATTCATTTAACTCTTAATTGAACTGACATTATGATGAGCGAACACATGTGTGTCTTGATCACGTAGTCATTACCCGTGACAATAAGGAACTTGAATATTACGAAGATCATGTATGTAATCACATTGTATGAATTATACACAAATATCAACAATTTGTATGGTTTATTGTAAGTGAGTTATTTATAGATCTGGAAAGTTAGTTATTCATATATCTGGAGTGTGTTCAATAACCATGATAGACGTTTAATTAAACATTACAAATTACACTTATGGCGAAATGCCACCACAATAACTCAGTGGTGGCGTACAAGAAAGAACACGTGGAGTGTAACATACCGGTAAGGGAGTCTATTCAATGACATCCCTATATATATATATATAAGTTCACCATAAACTATTCAGTGCCTGTATGCATTACACGGCAGCTTTCGGTGTCTAGGTATACTACATTTTATGGCCGAATGAATGGCATACGAGCAGTGATGGCTAAATCAACGCGGCGATGGTCTTTGAGAAAGAATGGTGTTTTGGGTGCGCTGTTACACAAAGCGTATTTGTACAAGAGTGTCTAATAATGTTATATTGTATGTTTATCTCTTCATAGTACAACATATAGATGATACTGGTGATATTTGTAGTAAGTGCTTTCATACATATATTTTACTAATTTTGAAAACTAGAAATCACTTTTTAAAAATTACGTATTATTTGGTTTACTTCATTTTTAGATTTTCTGATATATTTCTTTCAGCTTGTGACTGGAATGATGGTGTGACAGTTGTTATTGTTATCTGTTGTATAAATTCTCTATTGTTGTTGGCAATATTGGTCTATGTTGCTCTGCTGCATCGTGGTCGCCGGCGTGATAGACACACCTACTCAACGAATGATTACTCAAAAGACAACCTTAATCAAGTTAAGCTTGACAACGTCCATGTAAATGCAGTTTATGATAACGTCTTAGACAACAAGCTACAGTAGTTGTATTTTTATATAATCCCAATGTATTTTCTCATAGCTTGATGTCAGTAGACACGAGCAATTATTTCCAAAAAGATGTTTAAATCAGTATTGTATTTGATGACGCGCACATTGCACACCAATGAGAAAAATAACTGATTCTATGCACAATATTGATCTTTATTCATTTTTATTGAACATTCAATGAATCTTAAAATGCAGGCGGCACTAGCACGTTTGCCAATTTGTCGACATGCCTAAAAGCATAATTTACAGGAATATCATTAGCATATAAACACGCAACAAGTTATTCGAACTCGTGACTTGCCCCCGTAAACAGACACGTAACTCGTTGCTCGATTACCGTGTAATGTATGTAGCCTTTCAGAGGCAAAATGGTCAATATACCAAATGTTTGTCATACAAGCCTGTTGCTGGAGCAATTTACATATATTTGCCAATCATATGCACAGACGTAATCAGAATATACAGACTTGTGGAATCATTTCCAATGGAATTGACAGAAATGATTAAAGGTGAAAATTATAATAAAAACCGCTCAAAGAGGATTTATTCACATCTGCCAGAGAGTTGACGGGCTAAACTGTAAAAAAAAAGTATACACTAAAATTGAAATGTTTTGAATATCGCCTTACGTGTAGGTGGAAACAATTCTGGCCGATAAAAGACTGTATCGTTTGACCCAGCCATTAGTGACTCTAAATTCTAATTTTAATTAATTTCTTGTTCCTCAATAATGATACATGAACTTTATTAATCCCCAGGTCTCGTATAGAATAATAAACATAAATTGTATGAATGTCCCAAAACAGTATTTTACATAACAAAACAAAATTTAGTTCACACACTTTGTAAGCGACCATGTTGGGCTACGTGTTAAAGTGATCAGTTTTTTTTAATTTAAATTCTTACAAATCAGATTCATATTCTGTTTTGCATTTGTACCAGCATATGTATCGCCTTGGAATTGCATATTTTTTAATAGAGTGCCATGAATAACACACGCCAATAATGAAATCAAATCTTTACTATAATGTTTGTTTTCATTGCACCCAACAATGAACATACATTGAGTTTGTCAGGACAACACCGTTCACTACACGTACAACTACTAGTAGTTGGACAGAGTAGACATTTCATAAAGACGGAGAACAGTATGAAGCTGTTTAAATGTCGTTCAATGACAAATTATAAATTCAAATCTAAACAAGGGAAATCTGCTATTCCTATTGTCATTATTAATGTTACTATGACGATTAATTCTTGCTTATGCATCGTATTTGCACATAGTTCTGTGACATATTCAATAAGTTTATTGATATAGTATGCAGGGATTACTTATAAAAACTCGTGTGACATTATTCGATGTGCCAGACAAAGGTGGACGTAAAAATCAATACCTATGAGGTATTGAATACATAAATATTACTATTATTATGTGGGCTAAGGGGCGTATCTGGGACAAACCTTTTGAACTGTGTTTGGTCCTATGGCGTCTGACAAAGTAAATAATATAAGCGAGATAAAAAATATTTTTTTTGGTTATTAATGACATTCTGTAGTGTTCTGTTTTCAACGTTCTGGCATTCTATTTCAATTCGCCTTTTAAAAAACGGCACCAAGGTCGAAACGTCTAATTATGTTGCGTAATTACCAAAGACTACAAATGCCTACGAATATGTTCTATGTTGTCGTGTGTAGAGGAGAAAAAAACAGAACACGCGTAACGACCAGTACAACAGGACGTTACTTTTATCATATGTTTATTTATTTGTTTAGATTCCATTACCTCAAGCTGCAAAACAACTTGCCCTACGCGTATATGTTGATCTTCGTTGCTTTGACAACACGCATCGGTGAAATGAATACATTTGAAACGTAATGACTTCGAATAAAGTTGGCTTTCTTGTCAAGTATATCACAGACGTTCAGCAGAGTGAAGCCACAGCCGACGTATCATAGTACCACTGTAATATTTTCCTGGTTTACTATGACCAACATTAGTGATTCCAAACACAAGTAGGATCCACAATAAATTACAATTACCATATTGTTTTCATCATGGTGAATTATCAAATAAGATTAAATATAACAGCGAGAGAGTGTGTGTGTTACCCTTGCAGATCCCTTCAACAATTTAACTCAGTCTGAATTATTCCATACCTTTGTAAAATACCCTTGATTTTTCGTATCCTCACTGCGAGTAAGAATTATATCATTTGATTGCAAAGTTCGTCGTTGAGGGCGTGTCCTGGTTCTTAAGATGATAATATTTCCACAATGTCTGTTGGTAGAATCAAAGTGAAGATAGCGTTGGTTGTCATATTAAAATAATGTAATTTTATAACTGTCCAACGACGAGGAAGAACAACATTTGACTAGGAAGAATATACACACTCGTTTTGTAAATATGTATTGACCAAAGTCCTGTTTTCAGTTGAAAACTGGTAGCAAATTTCTAAAATGCAGAATCTGGCAAATAATATGTGGTTCTCTTGAATAATAGTTGTCATTTTACCAAGTCAAGATTAGCAACGGAAACTTGGGGGGGGGGTGATTACTAAGCGAACATGACCAATCTTAATCTGAGTTATGTTCTTGTTTTTAGATATTGAATAATCTAGATTTAATGTTATATAGATTTTATACAAGAATAGTTTATCTAGTTGGTTGCTATGCTCAAATGGCACTAACAAAATCAACACTTATATAAATAAGTATTAGATAAATAAACGTTACTATTATCCGTTCATCGGGGTTAGAGGGAGTAACTGGGGCAATTCTGACAACGCCTGCACTAGACATCGTCCGCCCCCCGAATCCATCAACTGCCGATTTGACTTTATTAGAGATTCTGTGAAGATGCAGTCCTTCAGAGCATGTTACAGCAATGAATCACATATATTATAAATAATAGTAATTAGCATAAATATGAGAGGTCTTCTTCGTTTTTCGTGTACGTTAGTGCCAGTTACTC
Source organism: Saccoglossus kowalevskii (assembly GCF_978046115.1). Classification (NCBI taxonomy): domain Eukaryota; kingdom Metazoa; phylum Hemichordata; class Enteropneusta; family Harrimaniidae; genus Saccoglossus; species Saccoglossus kowalevskii. The sequence continues at coordinate 25,584,905 of NC_140661.1, read as the reverse complement.
AGCTCACGATCAAGGAGGTGGAACATGTCGTAGATGTGATTGTATCGAATGCATTCCATTTCTCAGCTACATAATCCTGGAATACCCACCATGACGAGATATACTGCCGTTCTAACTGTGTTATTTACTTTGATTTCCATAGGTAATTATGATTTTTTTTAATATTAAGTTTTGTCCATAAAAATAACTCTGGGACAAATGCCATTCTCGAGATTTGTCGTATCTTATGTGCATTTTTTTTCCTAATAAAACACGAATTTTATGAACAAAGAACAATATGTATCCCAACTACTTTTTTATACCACGTTTTTGTAATACTCTCAAAGGATAATACTCTATGATCTAGGATGTATTTTAGAGTATAAAAACACTTGACTCGGAAAGTAGTGTACTAGTATTTGGTGTATTGATGTTCGGAAACAATACGTTTTTTTTTGTATTCGCCAGTTTTATATGTCTGACAATAATACAAAAAATACACATAATATTTGTGTGAACACTATAGGGATTTACAACTACGAACTATTTTCCTGCTTTTCAGTCAATTAATATTATCCGCAATTAGTTAATTAAGCGATATGATATAAACACTAAATACAACGCCCTCAACGTTAATCCAGTGAAAAAGATATTGGAGGGCACGCATGACAGATAAGGTCGGCAGTTGTTTATTGACCTAATGGCACACGCTATGTTGACATATTGATTTGAACAAAGTTGATATATAAACATTTATCAATTGTAGAAAGAATACAAACTACACTTGGCATAGTTGATATAAAAATAGCTTTGAAAATACGCACTGTGTAACTAGAAGTTCGGCAAATAATGTGGTATTCTGTAACAATTACGTCACGTACCAAACACTAACAAAAGTTTAAATTAGTGGTTTATTTCTAGTTTTTATTAAAGTTCACTAGTCAACAGTATTAGCGCAGTACGTATATCCAACAAATGAGGCTGAATTAACCAAATGTTTTTGCAACATTGGGTAAGATCGATCAGTAGGACAGTCAGTGTAGACGGGTTGGTCAAAACCGCTTAGTTTTTCGTCAAACCTAACTCATCTAAAACTTAGTTATTATAACATTTATGTAAACAACCCAGTTTGAAATACAAATATGGCATCACCTGCAATGCATTATTTGAAAAAGATGAGAATAACTTGTGTCCCTGGATGCATTATTGTATGGTCCCTGGGTGCATCAATATGGTCCCTGGGTGCATCAATATGTTCCCTGGGTGCATCAATATGGTCCCTGGGTGCATCAATATGGTTCCTGAGTGCATCAATATGGTCCCTGAGTGCATCAATATGGTCTCTGGGTGCATCAATATATGGTTCTTGGTACATTTTAGGTACATCATTTTATGGTTCATGTGTACATCATTGTATAATCACTGCATGCATCATTGTATGGTCTTTGGGTACGTCATTGTATAATCACAGCGTGCATCATTGTATGGTCTTTGGATATATCATTGTATAATCACTGTGCGCATCATTGTATGGTCTCTGGGTAAATCATTGTATAATCACTGCGTGCATCATTGTATAATCACTGCGTGCATCATTGTAAAAACCACTGCGTGCATCATTGTGTTGTCTCTGGGTACATCATTGTATAATCACTGCGTGCATCATTGTATAATCACTGCGTGATTTATTGTATAATCACTGCGTGCATCATTGTGTTGTCTCTAGGTACATCATTGTATAATCCGCACTGCGTGCATCATTGTATAATCACTGCGTGCATCATTGTATGGTCTATGGGTACATCATTGTATAATCACTGCGTGCATCATTGTATAATCACTGTGTGCATCATTGTGTGGTCTCTGGGTGCATCATTGTATAATCACTGTGTGCATCATTATATAGTCTGTGGGTACATCATAGTATAATCTCTGCGAGCATCATTGTTTGGTCCCTGGGTACATCATTGTATAATCTCTGCGTGCATCATTTTTTGGTCCCTGGGTACATCATTGTATAATCACTGCGTGCATCATTGTATGGTCTCTGGATACATCATTGTATAATCTCTGCGTGCATCATCGTTTGGTCCCTGGGTACATCATTGTATAATCACTGTGTGCATCATTGTATGGTCTCTGGATACATCATTGTATAATCACTGCATGCATCATTGTTTGGTCCCTGTGTGCATCATTGTATAATCACTGTGTGCATCATTGTATGGTCCCTAGGTACATCATTGTATAATCACTGTGTGCACCATTGCATGGTCTCTGGGTTCATCTTTGTATAATCACTGTGTGCATCATTGTATGGTCCCTTGGTACATCATTGTATAATCACTGTGTGCATCATTGTATGGTCTCTGGGTACACCATTGTATAATCACTGTGTGCACCATTGTATGGTCTCTGGATACATCATTGTATAATCACTACGTGCATCATTGTATGGTCTCTGGGTACATTATTGTATAATCACTGTGTGCATCATTGTATGGTCTCTGGGTACACCATTGTATAATAACTGCGTGCATCATTGTATGGTCGCTGGGTACATCATTGTATAATGACTTCCAGCATCATTGTATGGTCCCTGAGTGCATCATTGTATAATCAATGTGTGCATCATTATATGGTCCCTGGGTACATCTTTGTATAATCACTGCGAGCATCATTGTATGGTCTCTGGGTACATCATTGTATAATCACTGCATGCATCATTGTATGGTCTCTGGGTACATCATTGTATAATGACTTCCAGCATCATTGTATGGTCCCTGGGTGCATCATTGTATAATCAATGTGTGCATCATTGTATGGTCCCTGGGTACATCTTTGTATAATCACTGCGAGTATCATTGTATGGTCTCTGGGTACATCATTGTATAATCACTGCATGCATCATTGTATGGTCACTGGGTACATCATTGTATTATCACTGTGTGCATCATTGTATGGTTTCTGGGTACATCATTGTATAATCACTGCGTGCATCATTGTATGGTCTCTGGGTACATCATTGTATAATCGTTGCATTCATCATTTTATGGTCTATGGGTACATCATTGTATTATCGCTGTGTGCATCATTGTATGGTCTCTGGGTACATCATTGTATAATGACTTGCTGTATCATTGTATGGTTTCTGGGTACATCATTGAATAATCAATGTGTACATCATTGTATGGTCTCTGGGTACATCATTGTATAATCACTGCATGCATCATTGTATGGTCTCTGGTTACATCATTGTATTATCACTGTGTGCATCATTGTATGGTCTCTGGGTACATCATTGTATAATCACTGCGTGCATCATTGTATTATCACTGCGTGCTCATTGTATAATCACTGCGTGCATCATTGTATGGTCCCAGGGTACATCATTGTGTAATCACTGCGTGCATCATTGTATGGTTTCTGGGTACATCATTGAATAATCAATGTGTACATCATTGTATGGTCTCTGGGTACATCATTGTATAATCACTGCATGCATCATTGTATGGTCTCTGGTTACATCATTGTATTATCACTGTGTGCATCATTGTATGGTCTCTGGGTACATCATTGTATAATCACTGCGTGCATCATTGTATGGTCTCTGGGTACATCATTGTATAATCGTTGCATTCATCATTTTATGGTCTATGGGTACATCATTGTATTATCGCTGTGTGCATAATTGTATGGTCTCTGGGTACATCATTGTATAATGACTTCCTGCATCATTGTATGGTCCCTGGGCACATCAATGTATAATCACTGCGTGCATCATTGTATGGTCTCTGGGTACATCATTGTATAATCACTGTGTGCATCATTGTATGGTCTCTGGGTACATCATTGTATAATCACTGCGTACATCATTGTATGGTCTCTGGGTACATCATTGTATTATCACTGTGTGCATCATTGTATGGTCTCTGGGTACATCATTGTATAATCACTGTGTACATCATTGCATGGTCTCTGGGTACATCATTGTATAATCACTGCGTGCATCATTGTATGGTCTCTTGGTCCATCATTGTATAATCACTGCGTGCATCATTGTATGGTCTCTGGGTACATCATTGTATAATCACTGCGTACATCATTGTATGGTCTCTGGGTGCATCATTGTATAAACACTGCGTGCATCATTGTATTGTCCCTGAGTATATCATTGTATAATCACTGCGTGCATCATTGTATGGTCTCTGGGCACATCATAGAATAATCACTGCGTGCATCATTGTATGGTCTCTGGGTCCATCATTGTATAATCACTGAGTGCATCATTGTTTGGTCCCTGGGTACATCATTGTATAATCACTGCGTGCATCATTGTTTGGTCTCTGGGTGCATGATTGTATAGTCACTTCGTGCATCATTGTATGGTCTGTGGGTACATCATTGTATAATCACTGCGTGCATCATTGTATTATCACTGCGTGCTCATTGTATAATCACTGCGTGCATCATTGTATGGTCTCTGGGTACATCTTTGTGTAATCACTGCGTGCATCTCTGTATGGTTTTTGGGTACATCATTGAATAATCAATGTGTGCATCATTGTATGGTCCCTGGGTGCATCATTGTATAATCACTGTGTGCACCATTGTATGGTCTCTGGGTACACCATTGTATAATCTCTGCGTGCATCATTGTATGGTCTCTGGGTCCATCATTGTATAATCACAGCGTGCATCATTGTATGGTCTTTTAGTCCATCATTGTATGGTTCATGGTTATGTCAGTGTCTGGTCCATGGGCATTGTATGATTTCTGGGTAAATCAATGTACATTCCCTGATTACGTAAATGTATGAATCTGATCCCCGGACACATCATTGTACGGTCCCTGGAAACATCATTTTACGGTTCTTGTAAACATCATTGTATGATCCCAGATACATCAATGTATGATCCCGGGGTGCAACATTTCATGGTTCATGGTTACATCATTGTATGGTCTCTGGGTGCATCATTTTACGATCCCTGGGTACGTCATTGTTTGGGTCCTAGGTACATAAATATATGATCCCTGAGTGTATCAATGTATGGTTCATGATTAAATCAATATTATGGTCCCTGGATACATTATTGTTTGGTCCCTTGGTGCATACATAAATGTATTGTCCCTGGGTGGATCAGTGTATGGTTCCTGTGAACATCATTGTACGGTCCCTAGGTATATCATCATATTGTTTACATGTATATCGTTGTATGGTTTCTGGGTGCAACATTAAGTGTACTCTGGATTCATCTTTGCGAGGTCCTTTGGTAACCTTCTGTGGTATCCTTGAGTACACCATTCCATAGACTCTGTTTACACGGTTGTATTGTTCCTGTGTACTTCAATTCATGAATAATGGATTCAAGTTATGTTTCTTATCCAGTGTAATCCTTTATTTCAGCGGATAATTAATTTTAATTCGGTTAAAATGTATGATAACTAGGATTGTAGACGAAAGTGTGGGTTTTTTTTATACGGGTGTTTAAATTAATACCATAACTTGGAGTGCTTGAACGCGATGAAGGGGCGTATGTGGGACAAGTATGATCAATATTTGAACATTTGCCAATGCAGATAAACATGCCTGGACAAATTGTTATCATTCAGCAAATAAGAAGTCATGTATATTCCATGTATGATATATTGATATTAACACAAGCGATGACAGAGAGCGTAGTACCTGTATGAAAGCTTTTCATGCACGTATGCCAAGTATGGTGTTTTCATGTAGTGAATGATTTCTACGTGTGCTGACTGTAGAAAAGGATGGCTTACATTGTTCGTGCGACTGTATTAACTTGTGGCTTTCGGTATCCATAGTAATTTATATCTAACGCATGAAATTAGACAGAGGAGCCAAATGGAAATGGCGGCAAATAATAAAACACAAGTACTATATAAATAACTTCTTTATAGACTTGTCATGTGGATGATGGTTTATGTCCATTTTCCACCAACGAATTATGAGCCTCGCGTGATTTTATATGACGGTCCGAGAAGAAAATTCGGCATTTCAAAATAAGGGATGTGACACCAGCGTGCGCTAGATGAACACATCATTGGGTATTCTAAATTAAACATTTATTTTGAAATATACACAACGCAACACCCGTTTGCAACATGCCATAATATGAGGTTATTACGAGGATAGCTTAAAGTATGCATGAAGACAGTAAAGAGTATCGACCGACGCGCAGCGTCTCAGTGCATACTTTGAGGTATTCTCGTAATAACCTCATTATTATACATCTTTTCTTTCCAATGATATATCATGGGAATGCCGAAATCCAAAACAGTTTAGAACGGAATCAGCGAAGTGTTTTGTGTCGGGTCGGTCAAACCCTGGTGGCAGCCATGTTTGTTTTTATTTCCATATTTGGACGAAAATACTCCGTAAAATACCGCAAAATTATGGCACGCTGTAACTTATGGCGTTACGGTGACAAATGTATAATAATATTATTAATGTACATTTAATACAACTTTCCATCAAATTTTGAAATTTTTTTGAACATCGTCTATCATCGTTTTTTCAGCTTAGTAAAATATTATTTATTTTTCACTGTACCGTTACTATCAGTCTACTATTTTTTCTTTAATAACATTATAGTGAATACTTCATTTTCTGAGGCAAAACTATCGATATTTACAATTTATATGTCGACCATTTTTAAAAAGTCACGTTGTAGCCCGTACCGTACGGTTAAAGACGACTTGCTTGAATTGGTTCAATTGGTGTAATCGAAACGTGCCTGAAAAGGTGCATCTCATATGGAAATCTGTGTTTTGTGCTTCCAGCCTCAGCGCAAAGATGTGCTGCCGGATGGAAAACATTCCACCAAGGTTGTTATTATGTGAAGGAAGCAGATGCACCGAAGACATGGTACGAAGCAAGACAACTATGCGAAGACATTGGTGGACACTTAGCCAGCATACATAGCGCAGAACTCAACGTACGTATCCAGCAGATCGGTTAATACAGTCCGGACTAGATTGGCCTTGAGAGTGAGAGATCCAAAAGACTTATTTCCTCCCCGTCTCCGTTTTGGAGCAGGCTAAAACCAGCCGCGATTTTTTTTTTTTTTTTTTTTTTGTATTTGGCGAGGGCTCAGTGGCTATTTGCAAATAGTGTCTATTGTCAAGATTAGTTGCGAATTCCTTAGTTATTTGCGTGAGTGATTGTGACTGAAATATATGGTCAATCAATGCTCAGAGCCAGATAGTCTGGGTCCATTGCATATGAACACAGGAATAACAATACTAAATTTGAAGGGGGAAGCAAGGAAACACATTCTCGAAACATGCCATGGCTATCACATAACTTGAATTTCTTTTACAACTACGCAATGACACACAATAAAAATCTGTATTCGAAATAGAAATAAAACGCACGTCACAACTTGAAAATAGTTTTATAAAGAATATTCATACCTATATTTTTCTAGCAATTTCTAGCCGGGCTGCTCAACCGTAACGCCTGGATTGGTTTGCACGACATTGGTGTGGAGGATAAGTTTATGTGGGTAGATCAAACGCCACTGGAAAGCGGTGACTATGAGTGAGCAATAGTTTACTTTTCTTTATTTCTTATAGCATTAATTTTCTTATAGCATTGTTACGAATGTACCCACAGACTGTCACGTGAGAGTTACTGTTGACGTCTTCATTTCACATGACCGTGAAATATTCCCACCTGCGAAACGAAACGTTCGGTATTCGTAGTTCACTATGCAAGAGGAATAAAATAGGCATCCATAGGCAATCTGAATTTCTATACTTGTTTCTGTACGCTTGTTGCTTTGTGATATCTCTGATTTGAGAACCTTAATTTGGCGACTTGATGGCCATAAACGTTTTCAAACATAAACCTATCAAAATAAGCGCTACTTTTCGGTTTTAGCAAGAAAATTCTGACCTGGATATGTGGATGTGTTTATCGTATGACGTAGATTACTTGGTATGTCAATGGTTAAATACAAACTATAGTCGACAATACAGATTCAGTATGTTCTGATCAGTAACATATGGAATTTAATATTTATAGAAATGCTTTCCCGATCACTGCCACGTGTTGAAAGCGTCCCCCTTATTCATTTGTCACAATACTGATATATAACTAGTCTCTGGATTCTTACAGAAATTGGGATGATAATCAGCCCGATGATTGGCCGGAAATCGGAGGGGAAGACTGCGTTGAAATTAGAAAATCAAATGCCAAATGGAATGACAAATCCTGCATTAATGAGACAACAATACTAGATTCCTACATTTGTGAATCTGTGATGAGTACGTATTGACCTTAGACGCAAATGGACGCCCAAGTCTCGTTGAGAGCGAGAGAACTACGAGACTTATTATTTTTTCCCCTCAAATATTCTTCTACTCTCTCCTGGCATCATGCTTACTGTTCCCCTGGTCTATATAACCACGATATTTTGAAAATTGCCCGCAGTGACAAGCGGAAATGGAACATCATTTTATGGCAAAACAAGTCTTGTGAGTTTCTCGCCATCAACGAGATGTCGGCGGCCATTTGAGTCTACTTAAGATTTTTTGTAGATTCAACATGCAATATGGAGGAAAACATGTATCTTAAATATTGTTGATTGGTACTACATTTCGAGGAGCCAAGTGGATTATAATTATTCGTAAATTAAAATTGTTGCTTTTTCATCACACTGTATTCGCTCGATGACAAACACTATCGAATATGTAGTTAGTATACGTACCAAAAATTACAGTCTTATGCCAAAGTGAGTGTTCTCACTACTTTATATGTTTAATTTTAAGACGTACCAATTAAATGTGACGAGGACGATGATTGGATGTCCGTGAACGATAAGTGTTATAAGTATTACAGCGCCGCCGCGTCGATGGCAAGAACGTGGGATGAAGCGAAATCGTACTGTGAGGGCGTCAGTGCGAAACTCGTAAAAGTTCATAATCAGATAATTCAGGACTACGTCACTGAGTTGTCGAAAATATCGGCATTATGGATCGGGCTATCTGATAAGGTGATGTGTATTTATGTACTGGTCCTCATAAATAGTAAAAATATGTTGACTGCTTGATCGATATTATCAAAGGAATTGGTGGAAAAAGTAACGGCAATACTATTATACAATACTATATACTAACATATGTAACAAAATCTACGGCTTCAACAAACTACTAAATCTAAAAAAACTCGCAAATGATTGTATATTCCCCCCCCCCACTTTATGTTGCATACATATTTGAATTTTCACTTATGATGTTTCTCTAGGAAAATGGTGAAAGCTATACGTGGGTCGATGGTTCAATGTTGAATTATGAAAACTGGGCCGAAGGAGAACCAATAGGCGGGTAAGAGCGCTATATGGTAGAATACATAAAATATATCACATATTTTGCGTATTTGTTGTTTTGTCTTTCATCTCCTTCGAAAGTTTAATACAGGAAGAGGAGTCGGTGAATACACTGTGTTACGATAAAAATTGCCATGGTAACATTTCTCTATGATGTCATTGTTACTCTATTATGTTTGTGTATTTTATTTCAGACATTCTGAAAATTGCGTCGAAGTGAAAACTTTCAACGACGGAAGATGGAGTACCACACAATGTACAATAACAAATGCATTTTTATGCGAAAAAAACGAAGGTATTTTTATTATTGTTTTTAAACATTCACCTATAAATAGCATGAAGTAAATGTCATAACTCTGGTCAAAGTTTATTATTAAAAAATAGAGAAAGTTCTTGCCAAATTTAGACTGTTTATTGTGACGTATGTTTGCTTGTAAATTGTTTTCTACAGTCATACGAGTATTGTTAATTACAGGGAAGTGCGCTCCGGGATGGTACATATTCAAAGGACAGTGTTACCAATTTAATACATATTTTCCATCCACGTGGCCAGACGCAGACCACACATGTGATGCACAGGGAGGGCACTTAATAAAAATTGACAAGTAAGTGCAATACATGGATATAACTTTAAAACGTGCACATGTGGTAATGTTCTTCACGCTCATGAGAGATGCAGTAGTGAGTATTGAGTATTCGTATAAAACGTAGTGCGTTACACTATGTTTGGCCACACCACATTGGCCATAAGCACAACACATATAATATAATAATGTGAGTTCTTATTAGTATTCGTATTACGTATCTGAATGAAGAAACAAAACACCAATCAGCAGCAATCGCGGTATACCAAAGCGTAATTATTTTTATTTTATTTAAATAAAATTCACAAAGATTCGTGGGTCACTGTACTGTGTTTCTCATTGTCTTCTTTTCGTTCAAAGTCAAGCCGAGCAGGATTATCTTGTCAGCCAGTTCGAACTTCTTCGCTCTGCGCATGTCCACAATATATGGATCGGTATTTCAGGTATGCACGAGTCTTATTCTTACTCAGGGTCAAAAATTACACGTACATCTACTCACGGACACGTCTGTAATTCGCTAAAACAAGGATATTACATTCGATAAATGTACAATAACCCAAGTTATTCCTTTACCCATATCAATGGGGGAAATATTCACTAAACAAATGAAAAATACAGTATCACTGAATGAAAACAATAAACACTCGCATATTGAGAGGGCGCAGCTCCATCTAATACATGTTTAGCTGAATCCCAGAAGAAAATTAGGAAGTTACCGATGTAATTTTTCAATTGTGTTCACAGATGAAGAACGCGATAATTACTTTATTTGGTCCGATGGAACGCCTGTTGTTTTTACAAAGTGGAACGATAATCAACCCGCGAACACAGAAGGACAAAGCGACTGTGGGACAATTTACACAGGTAAATTACACAGGCCGTTTTTGACATCGGGAGTAAAATAAAATAATAACAATGTCAGACATGTTATTATCAGTCTGATTTTGGATATAATTTACAAGGTAGTGTTATCTCTATTGATGTTTTCGTGAACACATTGGACTATGATTGTTTTTTGTAGCTAGTATGTATGCGTTGATAGTTTTCAATTTGCGTTCATGGTTATAAGTTGTCATTTGCGTTCGAATACAAATAATAAACATTAAGATGAAGATTTAGCAGCATAACATTAATGTGTACCTAAGTACACCAGTAATGTATATATCTGTGTACTTTGTTACATGTTTTACGATTACAATGTTTGTTCTGTGTTTCCAACAGCTGGCTATTCGGGACCCACAACGTGGCGGGAAGATGGGCGATGCGGCTCGAATTACCATAATGCTGACGGTGACCCTGCGGAATGTGATCCTAACAACGGACATCCGTGTTGTTCTCCGTATGGGTGGTGTGGACAGACCGATGCCCATTGTACATGTCCATCATGTATAGACTATACAGAATTCTATGGTAGATATTTAGAATTGCCTATTTGATGTGATAGAAATACATTTATAACATGCGCCACGATTACGATTTTAGTTAAGTGAGACACGTCATGCAATCAGCAGCTCAATCTAGTGGGGATTATTTTCACTAGTATGTCATGCTTTAACTGTGTTGATATTGCCATAGTATATACAGCGTTTTTTTTTTTTTTTTTTTACACACGTTGTATATATATTTTGAGTATATATATACTCCTTATATGTTTCATATAATTTCACTTTGATTTGCAATGTAACCGACTTCAAACACCTGTTCTAACTTGTTCGGATGAATATGAAAATGTTCGTGTTTCGACCTGGTATAGAGATACATGGAAGTCTAAATTGTCGGGTGATTTTATTTCATATTTGCAAAGTAATAATGCTCAGATTTTAAAAGGAGAATTTGAAGTGATGTTAGCTAATTTAAACATCAATGGGGAATATTTTTGACAATAATATTTTTGCTGCGACGCATATGAATGAAGTCATTTTAATTTCTGAAGTAGCACACACAATAAATAACCTACTGTGAACAAATCGCCGAGCTCCAACATATATGTGTTATATACTTTGCTGTCTATTGCATTGTAAAAAGTTTGTGTACCATAGGCTTGGGCCTGTAATGAAAATAATAAACTTGTACACTTTACAATATACCCATATCGAATGTGATTTTTAATTCCTACAACGCTGGCACCTGAATATACTGTTGTCAGCACAGTCAGCTAGCGGGGCTTTATATGCGTGAAAAAAGATCACTTTTAAAGTGGACATAGCATCGACACCTGACTGGTGTTGCCAGAAACTAAACAAATATATGTATGTTTTTCTTTATTTCAGAACTTGGTGATTGGGACACGTACAACTGTTACGTTCTTCAAGCATTTGTATGTGAAATACAAGTAGGTGAGTGTATCTGCTTGGCACTGGTATATGTATTGTATATTAACATTTTCCGAAATTATACCAGCGATTTTTTATGAAAAGGATGGCGATGTACTGACGTTGTCATACTGTGATAACTCTGCAAACTATTTACGTGTAGCATGTTGTTTTATATAGGACGAGACCCAGTACCACTCGAGCCAGGTGTTGGAATTGGACACTGTGATCCGGGGTGGAATCTCCATGGCGATTATTGTTATCTGCTGGAGACGAATCAGCTCGCTTTCCATGACGCCGAGGACGCATGCGTCGAGTTGGATGCAATGCTGACAAGTATAGTGGATGGCCAGGAACAAAGTTTTCTCAGTGGTGAATTTGTGTTTTCTTAGTAACCAAATTAAACATAATAATTTTACGATTTTCGCAAACGGTTTGACTCTTGGTTTACGCGTAAAATGTATTCATTAATACCAACGATATAGTGCAGTTTTTCATTTCTCTGATTTTTATTTATTCATTCGTAGGTCGAATTGACAACTATCGCACAGCTATGTGGATTGGTTTACACGATAGAAATGGTGAACTGGATTGGGAATGGTTAGATGGGGAACCGGTAATTATTAAGCTGTGTACCAAATATTTGTAAACACCACACTTTACTTGCAGTTACACTATAGTATATGAACACTAACCAAGGATGAATGTTTGAGACGATAAGAGATTTTCGAAAACAAATAACACGTACAGAAAATGTGTAAAACAAAACTGCTCATACACAGTGCATTAATGTTACTCACCAATGTTTGCATAGTGTTTTATGCAAGGTTAAAACAACGTTATTTGTCAAGTCAACTCACTGGCGCAGTATCGAAACTATTTAAAAACAAACTAATCTAAATAATCTTTAATATAATTCTATATATTGTATTTGTCTTTTATAGTACAGTTTTACAAACTGGGACACCAATGAACCGAACGACGCTGGGACCGGGGAAGACTGTGTGCATATGGTGCACGATGAAACGAACGTTGGACAGTGGAACGATAGACCATGTGATCAAACACTGGGTTATGTCTGCAAGAAACAAAAATGTGAGTTGCCTAATTTACGTAATGCCAATATTCTTATCTCTATGATCCCATTGTCTAATAATAATTTATTTACTTCTATTGCTAATGACATCTTTCTCCAACAAATAAATTTCTAAAAGAATTATTACATGGTTTGACAGGACAGTCCAAGTTAGTGGTCCGCGTACAGCAAATGTCCTATCACCACGTGGTATTAAACGCGTAATTAAAAAATATATATATTAGAACATTCAGATGCTATCTTAACACAGTTTCCTTTGGAAATTGTTTCAAAAATGTATCATTCTAGACAGTTTCATTCCAATGTTTCGTGAGGAAAAAAGCGAAAACATGTGACATTCGTTCAAATCAATAATTATGTGAAACCTTTTGAAACAAAATTTATGATAATTTGTTCAACCGTTTTTTAAGTCAAATACCTTAACATTTTCAGATGGGATCTTTGATCCTTGATCGAAACACTCGTATCTACTCGTTAAATATGATCTGAACCAAGCAAAGACCCTCTCTCTGAAATACTCAAATATTGGACTGGCTGTCTCATTTCCAATTACTATAAAACTTAATGGTGTTTATTAAAAAGTAATTTATAGCATGATGTATTATTTTACAGACGGTGGTGGCATAGTAACAGTAGCCCCGAGACCAACGCGTAAGTTGAAGTTTCAATTGTTTTGATCTTACTTATTAAATAAAGTGTGGATCATAAACAGTAATATAGGCGACGCCATGATAATAAAACATCGACATCTAATAAGGGTTTATCGATACAGTACGATACGCAATGTTGTTGCTAAAATTCCATATTACATTTTAAACGCGTTTTCACTAGGTTGTTGCCACAATACAGATAAAATGACCGAAATTTCTTTCCAATGTTATCTTCATTACTTTGTAGCGATTTTTAATCCACGGTGTGGGAGTGGTTATGAATACAACCCTGACACGGCAACTTGCTACAAGTTCGTTCCTGATTGGGTGGAAGCGGTAACCCAACATGACGCTGAAGATATTTGCAACAAAGGTGGTGGTCATTTAATAAGCATTGAAAATAGCGAAGAGCAGACGTTTATAGATGGTAGGTAAAAACTAAAGAATCGAATATGCGTGTAAACAACACGAGTATGAGTGAGTTAAATCTACATTTTTAAAACAGCATAGCAACTTCAAAATTAAACCACTAAATTATTTCACAATATAATTTAGTGGCAAGCAACGGTAATGCTCAACAGTCGCTATTGACAACACATACATATTATTAAATAAATCATATCCAAAACCAAATATACAAGTGTATTTTACGTAAAATAAAAGCAAGTGACAGCAAAGCAGTGGTTAATTTGTGTGGGTGAAAAGTTGTTAGCTGAACTATATTGTTTGAGGCATTATGTATCATGGTTTGTCTTGGTGAGATTGATGTACAGATACAGTATAACGCATTATACATAGTTTGTATCTTACTTGCCTTTAATTAGAAAGACATTGACTATTTTCGGAGGGTATGTGAGGAATTGAATTAACATTTTACAAATACAAGTTTAAAACAAACCTAACAAACTAGATCAATATTTGCAACTAATTGCCTTTTTTTATTTTTTGTTTTGTTTTATAGAGTAAATCTGGCACAGCGCCCTAGCCAATGCATGTATGTAAAATCGTAATCCCATAGCCTTGTGTTTTATTACAGCTCGTCTTTACGGATTGAACGTACATGTTCTTTGGATTGGTGCCCACGATTTGGGTACTGAGGGTGGATGGGAATGGACTGACGGAAAGCCATTTTCATATCTTAACTGGGGAGAAAGTATGCCATTTTTACGTTTTATATCATTATACTTGATCTAAGTCATATTAAACTCTATCACTCGGAAAATATTGTTGTATCGTGCGTCGTGATTACAATCATGTTTCGACTGTCATCCCTGCGTGTACCTTCAACTGTACCGTAAACAAATGACAACGAAACAATGAAGAACTATTCTTTTTTATGTTTTTATTTTTCTTCGCCAGACGAACCAAATAATGCAGGGGAAGGTGAAGACTGCACTGAGTTAATCGTAGGCATGAAAAACTGGAATGACATGTCTTGTGATCAAGAGATCGGATATATATGCAAAAATAAAGGTAACAGAGAATAAAATACAATTTATTTGTGTTAAATAGATTGTATACTCAAGATCTAAATATCAACTCTTACCTGTCCATTTGGATAATCAATATATTACAGGTCCATTGGTAGACTATTTCAACGTCTATCATAACGCTGCGTTAGATGGCTACGATACAAAGATTATTGAGGGCCCAGTCTATCCACAGGATTGTGCAACTCTATGTCTGGAAGAATTGACCTTCACTTGTAATTCATTCGACTATGATAAAGTTAATCTACAGTGTGTTCTGAGTAATTCCAATCAACACTCAGGTGGTGGGTTACGGACTGATTATCCAGACAATGTTTATGATTATTATGAAGTCGGTAAGTTATCGATGGTTTGCCGAATATGATTCAATGCACAGTAGAATCACTTTGCATGTAGACAAGCCAGCAGAAGGTAGAAAATTGCTTAAAACTTTTTTTCGGCATTTTTTTTGTTACGAGTAGGCATCCATGCTATTTCAAGTCCTTATATAGAAAGTGTTCACGTCAGGGGCGATGCAAAATTAAAAATCATTTTTGGGCCAAAAACCCCCATTTTTGGGTTAAAATTTTAAAATAGTCCAATCCATTTGAGATGCGAATCAATTTACTGGTCTTGACGAGTAGAGATCAAAAATATATAATTTGACCTATTTTTGACCTTGCGTAACGTCACAATGACCGAAAATGTGAAAAGGTCAACATACTTTGCTACTCGTAGTTTACTGTTTTGTTTCCACGAAATATAAATTGATAATACAAGCTTCGATTTCATCACAGTGAATGAATATAAATCAATATTCATTTTCGCTTACTAGTGTTTTGGCATTATAATATCAATGAAATGTGATAAATAAATGAAGTCATTATTAATTTGAGAACTATTTTTGCAGTGGATCGTCCTAATCCTGTCGTCATAACACCGTTGCCAAGTGGTTCTCGCTGCAGATCTGGATGGTCTAGTTTTGGTAACAATTGCTACATGGTAATAACCACAGGTCAAAGTTGGAATGATGCAAAAGATACCTGTAGACGAGAAGGCGGTGATCTTGTTTCCATAGCGGACAAAAACGAAAATGACTACGTTCTCACACTTAGTCGTGCATGTAAGTAAACTCTCGGAATATTATCAGTTAGAATGTTATCACGTGTCATTCCGGATGCATAGTTCGTGATGGACGCCGCAAGGTAAAACATATACAATCTGATTGCTACCAAGTTGACTTAAATTTGCATATAATTAGAACGTTATTTTTAGTGACCACATTTCGGCTACCGTAAATACCCTTAGAAAGGTGTAACATTGCAATCATCAAATACTTTAACAACACAACTAGTGCCATTATCACCACTAGGAACGTCTTTATAATCGTTCCATTGGCCATAGAAATTGAGAAAATAATTATAGCAAAGTTAGTATTTTACTAGTTACTTTAGTAGTAACTAATCGCTGTAATACTTACCAAAATCAATACACATACTTGTCTTAGGGACGACGTCAAAAGATCGATGTCGGATAAAAAAACTTAATTCCTTTAGTTTTTTCCAAACCCCCTCACCCCCCATTAAAACTTAATATATAAATATTGGTCATGGCGTCAGACTACATTCACCATTAAATACAAATTGATAATCGGACAGTAGTATTGCATAGCAGTTGGTTGTCGGGTGGGTGTAAAAAGACTTTACAAATGCACCTCATTTGACGCACATATTTACACTCGAACCAAGCCATTTTCTCGTCTTGGATGTTTTTTTTTCCTTTTCGGTTATTTCTGTCCATGATTGAAATACTCCAAGATTTTTTTGACTTCATTAAAAATTAAAATCGTTTTTGTAGGATGGAAACTTTTTGAGGTCAAAACCCCCCACCCCCAAACTAAAGCAAATAAGTTTTTTATCCGACATCGATCTTTTGACGTCGTCCCTTACTAACTTATTTTATATGGTGAATAGTCACGTGACACTGAACGCAATGTAACGCATGAACACAAAATCGTGCAGGATATTAATGACTCCAAAACACGTTGTTGATTGTCACATGCCACCACCCATAATTCTTTGTCGGAAATATTTGGGTATCGCATGAGTTAATGTTAAAGTGGACAATGAAACTTATTTGTGTGCAACCAACCAGATGTGAAAATACGTCTGTATTGCTTCTCATTATCTTAATTAATTTTCATGAACCTGTGAGAAATGCTATGATGACAGCGTATTGCCAATTTGATATTTCATGAATAATATATCCCCCATTTTGAGGGACTTTTGTCATGGCATTGTTGGGACAATTGTGCGTACAAAAACATCAGTACAGTGATGGTTGTGTTATTCTAATCGCGTATTTTACCTGCATATCAGTGATAGATATATTGCGGTCAACCTTTACTATTCAGAAGCATCTTTTCTCGGCTAAAAAGCAAAAGTAAATATCATAACACATCTCATTATATGATCTCATTAGTCAATCTGCGTTCACCTAATGTTATACTTTTACTCCGAAACGAGGATAACAGTCAACAGTTTAAAACCTGTTCTCGAAATGAAGATATGAAAGAAAAAGTACGTAAAAACACTGTGATAAGCATTCTTGTGTGTTACCTAAGATACTTTTTTAAACATTACGTTCACTTTCAACTCGGCGTCCAACGACACAATGAAGCCATCCCATACGTTATGCGGCCTTTCTTACTTTTATAGTCAAACAAACTATTAAGCACATATGTTTTATAACACATCACACGCAGAATTGCCGAAGGAACGTGCATAGATCGTCTGCCGTCTTCTTCCCGACGTCTGCTAGCGGTGTCCCGATTTCTTCACAAAACGATGTAAAGACGCTTCTAGAAAACGTCCTTCGTCTTTGGTGCATCTTTATTTGCTACTAGTGTGTCAAGTTCTTCTTCTGAACTAAAGCTAAATCGTCCAGTCTTTCGAGGCGGGCCATAGATATTAGCGACCGAACTAGCAGACGACATATTGGAAATCACACGATCAGGTGACGAGTGACGTCATCCCCGGGCACTAGTTGACGTACTCTCCCTAGGGAACTAGAAATTTGCCTGGCGCTACTATGGTAATTTAGCAGATAACACGTGATCCTGTTTTGGCCAATTACAGTACAGTATTAACAAGTGATGTGTTATAAATGTTATTATTTCCCAGCTTGTGATGCCTGGTATAGCGATTCGACACCTGATTTTCTCGATTACCATTGGATAGCTGCACCTGGGGAGCATGTTGTTTTTGAAGTCATGGCAACTAACGATGCACATGTTGCTCTATCTGAAGACCAAAATGATGCTGGTGCTTTTTATGAGATAGTGATAGGCGGCTGGGACAACACACAGTCCGTTATCAGACGGTGCGCTCAGTGTGCCAATTTAGTAGAGGTCAGCACTCCTGGGATATTGGTTGCCAACAAGTGGAGAGGATTCTGGATAACTTGGCGTGATGGCATCATCAAAGTGGGAAAGGAAGACGAAAATGCGTTTATGGAATGGACCGACCCTTCTCCGTTGCCAGTAAACTATGCTGGTTATAGCACAGGACGGGGTAGCGAGGGGGAGTTCAAATTTTGCACCGTTAATACGCGTATGTATTCTATTTAATTGTATTGTATTTTTAGTCCACTTTCGGATTGACCTCTGTACGTGCATCTGTGCATCTGGGCATGCGTCCGGCTCTATATGTTAGACAGGCTTGGACTGATTACGTTAAAACTTCACACGTACATCATACATAGTAGTATACATATGCACATCAATGTGTTTCACGATCTGATTCAAGATGGGCAAATGGCGGCCATCAAAATCAAGCAACCCGGAACCGGATCTCGGCTGTTTTCATATGTTCAAACTTGGTACATTGTGTGACATTGACGCACGTGAATCTGTTTTTCAAATCAGATTCAAAATGGCTGACTGCCTGCTATAATGTTTTAATGAGTGCGGTTCTAGAGCCATATCGTTTCTGTTTGTTTTTTCCTCTCTTCTTCTCTCTATAATGATGTTATATTTATTCATTTAATGCAGTTGACAAACTTTGGATTGGTTTGCATGATCAATTGCAGCAGATGACATTTCAGTGGAGTGACATGTCCCCCGTTACATACACATTATGGTCTGCGAGCGAACCAAACAATTATCTTGGTCGATCAGAAGACTGCGTTCTTATGTATACTAATGTATGTTAAATATAACCTATTTATTATAAAAATTTTAGCATAATTTCCTCAAATATTTAAAATTTAATGCTTAAGATTTAATGAGTTTATTCTATATCATATATTGCTTCACATATTCAGGGTGACATGGTTGGTCGCTGGAACGATGAAGATTGTTTTGCATTAGTACCATCGGTTTGCAAAACTGCTAAAGAAGTGCTGCCACCAACTACACCTTCCACGGGTGATTGCTCGTCAGTAAGTTACCTCTAATCTCTAGTCTTTTTATTTTCGCAATTTTATTACACAGGATTTATTTTTCATTTCGCTCTGAGTTAATGATCGTGTTTCGCTAAATGGGTTAGTGTTCACTCGTTTGACGGTGCATTCTCTCGACAGGGGTGGGTAGGCTACCACACGTCATGCTATAAGTTCGAGTCCAATTCTAAAACAAATTGGAATTCTGCACAAGATATCTGTCAACAGTCCGGGTCAAGTCTGGTAACAGTTAATGATAAGTAAGTATATCTAAATTTAGCCATGGTCTGTGTTCATTATTTCGTAAGACTTCAACTTAAGTTGTTACGCTCTATTAAGAATGACAGTGGGTTAACCCGTTTGTTTTATATTGTCCTATTTTTTAGCTGGGAGCAAGCCTTCCTGTCATCTAGGTTGAGCTCAGATAGAAACAGTGGATTGTATTGGATTGGTTTATCAGATACTTACGAAGTCGGTACTTATACATGGGTTAGCAATGAGCCTGTTGAGTATACTAACTGGGCCCGTGGATATCCAGGTGGGTACTCAGTATGTATTGCGTCCGCGAGGTCAAAGATAATAATGAGGTTCTAAGAAAGTTGAAAATAATTTGTCTTTAATCGTATTTCAGAGGGTTCTCAGAATTGTGCCCCAGGATGGACGATGTTCCAAGACAGTTGTTTCTATTTGGGAGGTGCACAGGGGTCACAGTCGTGGTACGAGGCTAGCGATGAGTGCGCAGGTTTGGGTGGCCATCTTGCAGTCATTGACAGCAAGGCACTCAATGTAAGTATTAAAGAGTTTGGTTATCAATATTCAAGCTTATTTAAAAAAACACAGCCTATATAAGCATGCTGTAAGTGATGTGTACTAATGCTGCTTTGTTTTATCCCGATCCAGGATTTTTTACAGAATTTCGGTCTAACGTACTCGTGGATTGGCCTACACGATGTCAATAACGAAGGGAATTTCGAATGGGTCGATGGAACACAACTCAAAGGCGGAGCTTATAAGTGAGTCAAAAGCAAATAGCATGTTCACTTTTTAATACATTCATTTGTGTTAGTTCACTAGCACTTTATCCCATGCCATGCCAAATGGGTACTACAACAATATATGAATTTGTATTAAATACTTACCGATAATTATTATGATTGTGTGGAATCCTACTTTTGTAGAAACTGGGACAATGATCAACCTGACGACTGGCAAGAACCAATCTCTAATGAGGACTGTGTTGAAATGAGATCTTCTGGTAAATGGAATGATAAACATTGTTCTGAGGCGACTGTGTTGGATGGCTTCATTTGTCAGCTGGAAAATCGTAAGCCCAAATTTATCATTGCATTGCGCTTTTCAATGATTATTGTGACTGCATAAATATACGATTCGTACCAGTATGGTGAATATTGGAAGAATATAACACAGGATTGAATAGTAATCTAAATGCATATCAAATGTATTGGGTTCATATATGCATATTCAACTTAAATATGCTATTGTCGACTATGTACAGTAATTGACAATTGGTGTGGGTTTTTTTTTTGATTGACTATCAGAGGCTTCCTGTACATCTGGGTGGTGGCCGCATGGAGGAGACTGTTTTCGTCTAGAAACTACAAAGGGACCTAAGAGCTGGTATCAATCAAGTGACGAATGCACTGGTTTGGGTGGACATTTAGCAGTAATAGATAGTCAGGAACTCAATGTAAATATACTTTATAATTATATGTATATGTAAATACGCGGGGTTGCGCCCAGGACTTAAGAGGGCGCCACCAATTAAAATACAGTTTTGTCAATCGAACCTCAGAGATTACGGTACACGAGTACAACTTACCGATCAGCGGGCAAAACCCCGGGGGCAGTTGATACATAGCTGGCTAGGGAGGTGCACCGGAGTGCTCAAAAGAGTGTGACCATTTTTATAACTGGATAGTGGCAAAAGCCATACCAATATTTATACCGAAGTACCATTTCTGTCATCACTGTTTATTCCACAAAAAGGTACCGTATTTGCTCTATTAGAAGAACATCTCAAATAGAAGCACATGTTAGCCAACAGTTGCATTGTATATTGATTTATTAAAATATGTATTTTGACCATAGAAACGCTTCTGTCACTTATATAAGAGCATATTATTAACACAATATTCAGGTTATTTAGCGTTGTGTAGGACCACTTTGCTCATGCAATTGTGTCTAAAACAATAGTTGGGGTTAATAGTATGTATTAATAATTCACCGTGCATTTTTAGAGAACGAATAAGATTTCTCAACTTGAAGCATAGAACATATAGCCTTGTCAACGTATGCCATATTTTCGCACCAAACTTTTTTATAACAGGTCAATTACAATATGGTTACACTTTCTAGTTGCTTTTTCGTTTTTAGGATTTCCTCGCAGGATTGGCTAGCTCGAGTTTCTGGATCGGATTACATGACATCGATAACGAAGGGAATTTCCAGTGGGTAGATGGAACAGCACTTGATGGCGATGCGTATCAGTGAGTGAATATATCCATTAATTATTTGACAATGTAATTCATTTGATTAAATTAATTTCATTATATGTTCTAATTTTGTGTATACTAAAATGGATCTATCAGTACTACGAATAGTGTGTCATATAATTAATAGGAAGAACAATTAATTCACTAAATTATAGTTAAGGTACGTAATGGTTCCTCTTCGACAAATTCTGCTTGATGCCGGGATATTGCATTAAATTATTATTACACTGACTCCTACCAAGTAATCCTAAACGTAGAATATAGCCTATATGGCAGCACGCTATGCATTGGCGGATCCAGAAAATCGATAAGGTGGGCGCGCCTCCCCCTAAATCCGCGCGTGCAATGTGCATACATTCACGAATTAGAGTTGTATGTCAAACGTTTCGTATGTGCTTATTTTTTGTATTTATTGCGTGTTTACTTTCTAAAGATTATATGACAATGGGGGCATAATGTCAATGGTTAATATTTCGAGGGTAAACGATATTCATGTGTGTATGTGTTTACCCTTTGGTCATTAGCCTTGATTCAAACTCATTCAATCATACATATTTAATTTGTTTTTCAAAGAAACTGGGACGACAATCAACCTGACGATTGGGGAGGAAACCACGGTGGTGAGGACTGCACCGAGATGAGACCGAATGGAAAATGGAATGACAAATCATGCTCAGATATTGAGTACTTGGATGGTTTTATTTGCCAACGACCACAGTCACGTATGACATTTCTTTATTCTGCTAACAGGGTTCATCATAACAATGTTCTATGTATTGTTTTGAACACATTTCAGCCATGTGTTAGAGGAAAAACCCACAGCGATCATGCAAAGAGAAACGTTACAAGAGTTTCCTTGTTAGCATCATATATTTGAACTGTGGTGTTCAGGAATGCTAAAGCCAAATACTAACTTACAATGTTTGTATATAGTCTAAATGTGGCATACAACCACGGGATTCAAACAGACAAACAGCGTGGATTGTGTATTCCCGTGGATATCCATGTAGAGGTGTGTCTAAATACAAATCAAATTTCTGCGACTGTATGAACTTTTATTTATTGATACATTAGAAGATGGTTATGTGCCAGGCGCTTATTTCATACATTGAATACTTGAAATAAGTAATAAGTAATAATAAGTAATCAATATGTCTGTGTTACCAATATTTACGAGAGTTTAGATTCCAAATAAATTTATCTCAGGGTAGGGAACGAGGGGATACTGTTGACTTCCGATTTCATACAAGTGTGCACATAGTAACGACATAAAATAGAACACCAAGCGAGACACAGGTCAAATAGGTTTAAATCTATATATATTCGTGGTAACAAGTAAACATTAACAACAACAAAGTTGTACATAAATAAACAAAATAATGTTACTATATCACAAATAGTCAACAATAATAATGCCTTAATCTACACAGCAATACTGTCTGTTATGACCCTTAACCTAACGTATCTATGCCAATACTGTCGCTACGTCGGTAGTGCTAAACGATGGGTAGTCTGTCACGTCGCGTTTAGTCAGCGGTACTATCACACTCAACTACAACGCCTATGTTATATTGCAAGAGCCCTGCTCGGCAACTATAACCCCTAGACTAATCTATTCTCAAAGTATCTCCAAATACTCAAATAAAAACCCAACAACCAATACACTAACACTATGCTTCAGGTATTACTATTAACACCACATAGAACCAATCACTAGCCTAAGTATTAACAACCCGTAATTCTCATTGGTCAATCCCTGACTGAACCAAACACATTACAACCATAGGTATCACAATACAGTTTGCATCAATATTGTCAACACTCTGACAATCATCTGAATAATAATAATAAAATACAGTGCAATCAAACAACTACTTAACTATGCATGTACTTAACACAACAATAATATAACTTGCAACGCAGTTGCACAAGAGTCACGCATTAAACCAAACCAGTTCATATGTCTCAGACTGTCACAGTCAAGAACACAGTTCTCTGTTGGATACTGGACGGAATGTCTCTATCACTACACAGCGGTATCATACAACAAACTCTGTATACCCGTGGACGGTTTGCAGTTCAATGTTCTCTTCATATACAGCACACACTCTCAGGCGATAAAGGTTCTTCGACACAGCGTTGAAAATCTCAAAGTGTTTCTGCCAAATGGAAAATCGGCCATAGCTTCCGCTGTATCTTATGGTTTTGCAGTTTCACAAATCAATGCACAATATTCACAGACCTGTAACACGTCTGTGCAATAAATCAAGTTCATCACAATAATTCGAATGTCACGATAATCAGATGACATGGAATAACACAGCAACCATGTTTATATTCGAATCGATGAAAGGAATGAGTCGCCAGTTGACTCACATACATA
The DNA here is from genome assembly GCF_978046115.1 of Saccoglossus kowalevskii. NCBI lineage: Eukaryota > Metazoa > Hemichordata > Enteropneusta > Harrimaniidae > Saccoglossus > Saccoglossus kowalevskii. Next base: position 25,560,125 of record NC_140661.1, on the reverse strand, counting down.
AATACGGCAGTACAATGATGTATAGTCGATCGTCACACTCTACATGTGCGCAGCCATCTTTGTTATAATGTTGTTATCTCACAAATCGCGTGATCGAGGTTTGTATTCACGCGCGTATGCGTACGCGTAGTGTTAACTCACGATTTCTGAAAAGGAGCTGCAGAAATGTCAATTCTGGTCGGATTAACTCGACATTTGCATCGGCAGAGTCTCTGGTCTCTTTTCTCATCAGAATGTAGCTCTGAGATCAAATCCGGGCACAATACGTCCAACACCAGCCAAATCTTTCAGCAGCCCATCTCCGGCATGTCCCAGTACGCCGCCATCATGAAGTAAAAGGGACGACTCCCTAAGATAACGCAGAATATTTTCCCGCGCTCACAGTACCCATCAAATTACATTAGCATTTAGCAAAACAGAACAAATCAAGACCACGCTAGGCAGTCATAGAAAGGGAAAATCCCCAGATATATGCCAATGCATGTATCAATTGGGTATCGCCCTCTAGGCACAATTCCTAACACATGGTATTATGATTTCATAAGATCTATAAATATCCCACACAAAGTGTAATCTCTGGTACATGTTCTGACACGTCCGCTTTCAATCAAGGGCTGAACCAACAGCGTTCTAACGGAGGGTTCTCCAACTAGCTAAATCACCAAAATAAGATCACCAAATCCTACGGTAAATTCGACATGGTTACACACTCCCCCAAGTTAGTAAAGGGGTGGAAATCGCAAAGCACTCATGCGATGCGATAGACACACCAACCAACTTCTCTAACTACTAAAAACAACAACTATATACAATATCTACGGCATCATCGATCTTCAACAATTCCTAGGAGACTTTACTCCCGTGAGGTATATCATACTTACTAACACTACATTCAGGTAGAGGTGAACACACAAAAAAAAACATCACACTTCTACGGAGATTACTCCAATCCAAAAGATCGTCATTCCATCACAGTGACTGCGCCATCGGGTCTGTCCATAGCTGCATCGGTGTGTCAACGATCTGCTTCGGTCACGTGGCGAATAGGCCAATCCAAAACAAAAATCAACACCAATGACTATAGAATTTATCAGAGTTACCCCATCCCAGTGGTCAGAGCCCTGGCGAGATCGGGACTCCCCCATACCTCTTAAGATCGCTGTGCATTGCACACTAAGGGACAAGGCTAGCCTCCCCCAAATCTACCAGACTACTCTAGCTGCTCCCAGAGTGCCCCCACTATCCGCGCACCGCACCGCACACCCGAGTCTACAGACTTGAACGGCACAAGTCAGCGCTGGTAACCTCATCTCTTCATCAAACCATCAGTCACTGCCACCTCATGTGTGTCTCGGCTGAATAATCACGCACACACCACCTCACACCAATAACTATAGGAACGCTGATCACATCATTTCTGCACCAGTACCATCGAAGTAGGGTTGAAGCGTCAACGCAGTCGTGAGCCCGCTCCTATCGCGAAACACGACAATTAATCGCGCATACCCGGAACATATAAGTGGGCGATACTCGGTTACACACAGCAACACCTCCTCCAACAGCACTGAGCACTGCCCAATAATGGGCTCTGCCTCACTTACTTACCGTGCGGCAAACGTATTATCCATCAGCTTCCTCGATACTACTCTACGCTCACTCATTAACGCAGAACCACTTACCTTCCACAACAACGTGGGGCTGTTCCCTTCTCCAGAACTATAGGACTACACTCACCGACCCCATACCCTACGAGTGGCAACCCTCCCCTGCCGCGTGACCCTATTCCGCGGACGGGGATGGCTCAGCCCGGTGACTGGCGATTTAATGTGGGCAGGGGCGTCACTAGTCTCCCTGTGACATGGATGCTACCCATGTTCGCCTACCCACTGCCTCCGTCGCCCTTACATCTTTCTTTCGTACAACTTCGAAATAACCCCAAGCAGTGTCTTCACTAATGTATCATCATCCCCTGGATGGTGTTTCTGTTTGTGATCTGTTTGCTGGCTACACCCCTGGCTCCAACCATATCTCTGAGGTGCTCTCCTTACTCTCTTCGACTTCCGCACGAACAGTGGGCGTGGTTCTTCTCTAGTGTCAAAGAACTCGTCTGCCTCACTCTCTGCAGGTCCTTCAGAATCATCTGTTTCATCTTTCGCAGACTCTTCCGAACTCTCTGCCTCTCGCGGTGATGTCGGCATCACAGTTGCCTCTGCCTCAACATGGGGAACTTCATTCACTTCGGATGCGCTTGTTCTCTCTCTTGTAGACTCAATCTCTACTACTGATGACTCCGGTTGCTCAGATTGCGAAACCACTCTGACTTCGTCAGTATTGTCATCCATTACTTCTATCACCTCTGGCTCCGGTTGTCTCTCAACCTTCGGGGAGCATATACGCGGACTAAAGGGGTCGACCTTCGGGTCAAGGGCCCCCATCATATATTCTCCATCACTGTCTGAGCTCCATTCCTCTGGAGTTGCAGCACGTGGCACCTCCCTCTTCACCCTAAGCTTACGGCTGGGTCTCGGCTTTGGTTCTGCCACACTCACAGGAGTCGGTCGAGGGGAATCGTAGCAATGCTTGAGCAGATTCCTGTGCAACGTCCTCTCCTTGCCGCTATGTTCCTGTTTCACTACGTAAACAGGCAAGTCAGGGTTTGGTATACTCAGGACTCTATAGGGTTCTTGCTCCCATCTGTCCGCTATCTTGGTCTTGCCACGCAAGTTCACGTTCTTGACCAGTACTCGGTCACCGATGCTCAACACAGCATCTCGTACTCGCCGGTCATACCGTTGCTTGCTACTTGACGCAGTCTTCCCAATGGCCTTAGACGCCTGGTCATATGCGTAACGTAGACGCTCACGCATGTCTTCCACGTACTTTGTCATGGAGCTCGGGATTTCTTCAGTCGGTCTCAATCCCATGCACACGTCCATTGCCAACCGTGGTTCCTGCCCGAACATCAGATAGTGTGGGGAGAATCCCGTTGCGTCATTCCTCGTAGAATTGTACGCATGAACAAGGGGTGCCACGTACGTCTTCCAATCATGCTTCTTCTCGTTATCCAACGTGCCAAGCATGTTCAGCAGAGTGCGGTTGAACCGTTCGCAAGTCCCATTCCCCTGGGGGTGGTAGGGCGTGGTGTGTGACTTCTCGATACTCGCGAGCTGGCACAGCTCCCTAATGACCTTCGACTCAAAGTTGCGCCCTTGGTCGGAGTGCAACCTTTGAGGGAAACCAAACGTCATCAAAAGGCTGTCATGCAAATGTTTAGCCGTTGTCCTCGCTGTCTGATTTCTGGTCGGTATCGCGATCGCGAATCTCGTAAAGTGATCAGTAATCACAAGGACGTCCTTAATCCCGCCTTTGGATTCCTCCAGGGACAAGAAGTCCATACACACCAGTTCCATCGGTTGTTTCGTCACAATGTTCACCATCGCAGCTCTAGTCTTGGCACCAGCCGGGTCCTTCCTTCTGGTACATCGCTCACAAGTGCGTAGTCTCTCCCTCACATCCTGGATCATCAAGGGCCAGTAGAAACGCACGCGAAGCAAGTCAAGTGTTCGATCCAGGCCCAGATGACCGACATCATCATGTGCTCCCCTCATTGCCATCTCCCGGTAATTACGGGGCAACACCAACTGGCACTGTTTCTTTCCATTAGGTCCCACTCGCGTCCGGTGTAAGACTCCGTCTCTGAAACACAGACGTTCCCACTCGCGCAGTCCAAGCTGCACGCCAATGGGTTCACATCTTTTCTCCTGTTTAGTCAGGCGCTTCCCAGCATACTTGAGGCAACGTAGTCTTTCCACCACTGGGTCTTGTTTCTGTAGGCGCTCCCAGTCCTTAAAAGTCAACGTCGGAAGCGTCGACCCCTCAGGACACGCAGGAGGCTCAGTCAGTGTCTCTGGCACTGCTCTCACCGTCACAGCTATCGCTTCGACCCAGGGTATCTGTTCACCCAAGTGCGGTTGACCTACCGCTCTGATCTCTTCTAGTCCCATCTTGACGCTCCCGTTGAATCTGTCATCGGTTTCTTTAAGTGCTGAAGTCTGTGAGTGAGGCCTCCTGGATAGCCCGTCAGCATCACCATTCCTCTTGCCAGGCCGGTAACTAATAGTCATTTCATAGTTAGCCAAGGCAGCCCACCACCTGTGTCCAGCCGCATCTAGTTTCGCGGTCGTGGCCACATACGTGAGTGGGTTGTTATCAGTCAGCACATCTACGTGGTTACCATACAGATACTCGTGGAACTTCTCTGTTACTGCCCATTTCAAGGCCAAGAACTCTAACTTGTGTGCGGGGTAGTTCTTTTCGCTCTTTGATAGTCCTCTGCTCGCATAGGCAATCGGTCTCAGCACGCTCTTACCATCGACCTCCTGCATCTGATATAGTGCAGCACCAAGTCCAGACGTACTGGCATCAGTGTGCAACTCGAACGACTTACTGTAGTCTGCATATGCCAACACTGGCGGGCTGGTTAGTTTGGCAATTATCGTCTCGAATGCCTGCTGAGTCTTATGTGTCCACTCGAATGGCGGCGGCCTCTTCGAAGCACCATTCTTGTTACGCTTCGTAGGGAACCCTGCCGTCAACTCATTCAATGGCTTCGCTATCGACGAATACCCGGGCACGTACCTTCGGTAGTATCCAGCAAAACCCAGAAATGTCCTTAGCTCGTGAACATTCGATGGCACGGGCCAGGTCCTTAACGTACTCGTCTTGCCTGGATCGGTCTCCACTCCATCTTCTGACACCACGTGACCTAGGTAGCTAACCTTGTCACGGAAAAATTGACACTTGGTGTGCTTGATCTTCAGGTCGTACTCATTCAGTCTCTGGAACACTCTTTCCAACCGTTCTAGGTGTTCTTCGAACGTTTTGGAGAAAACGATAATATCGTCCAAGTACGCCAAACATATGTTCATGTTCAAGTCGCCCATGCATTTCTCTATCGTGCGTTGAAACGTAGCCCCGGCGTTTTTCAAACCAAACGGCATGGCTAAGCTCTCATAGAAGCCAAGCGGCGTAGTGAACGCAGTCTTCGGTATGTCTTCTTCAGCCATGGCAATCTGCCAATAGCCGCTCTTCAAGTCAATAGACGAAAACCATTTCGCCCCATGCAGTGCATCCAGAGTCTCTTCTATGCGTGGAATAGCATAGGCGTCTCCAATGGTGGCGCTGTTCAGCTTGCGATAATCGACGCACATCCGCACCGCACCATCTTTCTTCTTAACCAAGACGATAGGCGATGCCCAAGGGCTGTGGGATTCTCGAATAATACCACTGTCCATCATGCCTTGGAGCAGTCGGCGTACCTCATCGTACAACATTGGAGGTATGCGTCTATGTGGCTGACGTATCGGAGTCTCGTTGTCCAAGTTGATCTTGTGTCTCTCTACTGTGCACCTACCCAAGTCGTTATCGTCCTTGGAGAACGTTCGCTGATTGCGGTCGAACATCTCCTTCACCAATCGCATCTGACTTCCAGTGGTACGTGACAAAGCCATGTCAAACTCCAATCCTCCACTGACGAACGCTCGCTTCTCTGACTCTGGGGTAGTCTCCGAGTCTGCCACAGCATGGCCTGGGTCAACGTACTGTATCGCGCATGCCGTGCCAATAATATCACCAGACCTCACAGTAATTGGCCTTAGCGTCTCGTTCCAGATGACCACGGGCACTTTAGAACTCTTCCTGCCGCATTCTACGGTCACCACCATAGGTTCTACTTTCCATCCGCGCCGTGCACTCTGGCGTTCATCTGGCTCTATTTCCACAGTGATCCTATCACCAATAGGTCCAGCTCGCAACCTTCCAGTAACGGTAGTCACTTTACACGGTGGTACTACCACGGGTCGTTCAAGGTGCGCTCTCACCAGTCCCACATGCCCTGTCTTACCAAGAAACTTGGCACGCGCGTGCAACATATTCATAATAAAACGTCCTGTTTCGTTCCGAGGGGATTCACCCTGGTAGGATTCCAACCAGTTCATGCCGGCTACCACCGGTGTCTCGGATGTGAAAGAATTGTCCTGCATCACCAGTGCTTCCACCAGTTTCTTACCACAACCCCTGAAGGCCTCTGGCATTGACACTTCAACTTCAACCATTCCAAGGTATGGCAACACAGTGTCAGTCACTCCATATATCTGTAAGAAATCAAGATTCGTCAGAGGGATCTTACCCAACTTGTTCTCCCAGAAACTTTTACCTATCAAGGTAACCTGAGATCCAGTGTCTAACATACATACACAGGGTTCTCCATTCACTAACGTACGTGCCTTCACGAGGGTACCCAAGACTCTGTTGCCAACTGGTTGACAGCGTTCATTACCATAGCGAGTCTGGGTATGTCGCACGTATGTTTTCCTACGGGGGCGGGCTTTTATACCATTGGACTTACCTCTGTCTGCGCTGGGAGCGGGTGGTCGGGCACCTGGGCTACGTACCTTGGGATTAGGGCAACCCCTAGCAAAATGACCAACCTCTCCGCAGTTGTAACATTCAAGATCTCTGCGACCACGACCCGCTCTTTCATCTCGCGAGGGATTCAAGTACCTACCAGAATTCTGTCCTCTTCTTCCAGACTGTCCATTGGTCACCTCAAGCTCTCTGACCTTCCTCTCTAATATTCTGATCGCATCCACATGCGGTCCACTGGCCTGAGCACTTGACAGGGGTTGCGCTGTGGCAACAGGGGTCTGACCAAGTGTACTTACCTGATCCTGCAACCCTCTGATCAGCGTCCTATTCTCTTCATTGCTCTTGACCAGCTCCTCATTCTGTCTTGTCATCATATGTATGGCTTCAGTCATCATTGTGATCTGCTTATCAGCTTTCGAGAGGGCTTCGTGCCCACCACCATTACTCGTTTCTGCACCTATCGTAGAGGTAGGGTGTGCTCTGGCTTTCCTGGTAGGAGCTTGTGGGCTAGTTTCCATTTGGCCGAGGTCAATCTCTGCAGTCCTGGCTGCAACCAACAGCTCCGCAAATGATACAGTCTCGTTGTATGCGTGCCTCACCTCAGCACGTACACCACCACCTCGCAACCCATTGAAAAATCTGTGCGCCAGCAGGCCATCTATCTCTGACTCGCCGACCGACCCTGCACTACTGGCGGCACGCATCAGTCCCTGCAGCCTCACCCCATACCTAGCGGCACTCTCATCTTCATGCTGATGAGCACTGTAGAAATTTCTCATGGCCACATCCCTTGATTCTATCTTACCGTATACGACTTCTAATGCTGCTAAAATCGCGGTCAGCGTGTCAGCCCGAGCATCGTACACCAACTTGGCCGCATGGCTCTTCAGAGATTTCTTCACCTGTTGTACCAAAACCAAATCAGAATACATCTTGGTCTTGGCGAGCCCACTTACCTCTTGTTTCCAAAGTTCATAAGTGATGTCTTCTGTACCGCTGCCTTCACCGGCGAAGGGGGATATACGCGGCAACGCATACGAGTTCAACGGCAAGCGAGTCGGACTGCGGTCTCTAGGACGCACCAACGGGGTGCTTGCGCTCACGGGGTCACCGAATCGGGTTTCGCGCTCAGTCGCCGCTAGCTTTTCTTCGAGTAGTTCTACTTTACGCAGCAATTCCATCTGCTCAGCGTTTCTCACCTGCAAGCGATCTAACTCAGAGCGTAACCTGTGCTGCTCGCGTAGCGCCTCACGCACTTCCGCCTTATTGTCTTCATGTTTCGCCTCACCGCGGAAACTCATCTCGTCGCCGGCAACTTTGTCTTTCGGCCTAACAGCGTCGCCACCAATCCCACCATACACGGGTAAACCTCCCCCTAACCCAGCACTGGGGACACCGAAAGGGGTATGCATAGATCCATTAATGCCCGTCCGTCTCCCTCGGCCACGCCCCGGGGAAATACCTCTAGGGGTCTCAGCATTCACCCCAAGACCCCCCAACAGTCCCTTTGGGTCAGGCGTTACCTTTTCTATCGGGGTAACTGGAGTGTTTTCTCTTCCCTCTGCCATGTTCGTTCTGTATTGTCGCTGACACACCACAGCCAGTGAGGAACAATCTTGTAGCGATCACCAGTCACTGCGACTTCACAACGGTCGCCCTGAAAGACACAAAGTTTTCTAAAAAAATATTTAAAACAATGTCCAATTATAATTCGATACCTCTAAGCTGCCGAAAAAAAAACTTGAAGATCGATATCACCTATATCACTATGAATTGACATACAACGATGTCTCCAAAAAAAATATATCCAAACGTCTGTGGTCAAGCCTGTGTTCCACAGTCTGTTACGGCACTACTTGCATGAACGTCAACAAACGCGCAGTTTCGAATATTCCCTAGCCCCACGTTGGGCGCCAATTTGTTACCAATATTTACGAGAGTTTAGATTCCAAATAAATTTATCTCAGGGTAGGGAACGAGGGGATACTGTTGACTTCCGATTTCATACAAGTGTGCACATAGTAACGACATAAAATAGAACACCAAGCGAGACACAGGTCAAATAGGTTTAAATCTATATATATTCGTGGTAACAAGTAAACATTAACAACAACAAAGTTGTACATAAATAAACAAAATAATGTTACTATATCACAAATAGTCAACAATAATAATGCCTTAATCTACACAGCAATACTGTCTGTTATGACCCTTAACCTAACGTATCTATGCCAATACTGTCGCTACGTCGGTAGTGCTAAACGATGGGTAGTCTGTCACGTCGCGTTTAGTCAGCGGTACTATCACACTCAACTACAACGCCTATGTTATATTGCAAGAGCCCTGCTCGGCAACTATAACCCCTAGACTAATCTATTCTCAAAGTATCTCCAAATACTCAAATAAAAACCCAACAACCAATACACTAACACTATGCTTCAGGTATTACTATTAACACCACATAGAACCAATCACTAGCCTAAGTATTAACAACCCGTAATTCTCATTGGTCAATCCCTGACTGAACCAAACACATTACAACCATAGGTATCACAATACAGTTTGCATCAATATTGTCAACACTCTGACAATCATCTGAATAATAATAATAAAATACAGTGCAATCAAACAACTACTTAACTATGCATGTACTTAACACAACAATAATATAACTTGCAACGCAGTTGCACAAGAGTCACGCATTAAACCAAACCAGTTCATATGTCTCAGACTGTCACAGTCAAGAACACAGTTCTCTGTTGGATACTGGACGGAATGTCTCTATCACTACACAGCGGTATCATACAACAAACTCTGTATACCCGTGGACGGTTTGCAGTTCAATGTTCTCTTCATATACAGCACACACTCTCAGGCGATAAAGGTTCTTCGACACAGCGTTGAAAATCTCAAAGTGTTTCTGCCAAATGGAAAATCGGCCATAGCTTCCGCTGTATCTTATGGTTTTGCAGTTTCACAAATCAATGCACAATATTCACAGACCTGTAACACGTCTGTGCAATAAATCAAGTTCATCACAATAATTCGAATGTCACGATAATCAGATGACATGGAATAACACAGCAACCATGTTTATATTCGAATCGATGAAAGGAATGAGTCGCCAGTTGACTCACATACATAAATACGGCAGTACAATGATGTATAGTCGATCGTCACACTCTACATGTGCGCAGCCATCTTTGTTATAATGTTGTTATCTCACAAATCGCGTGATCGAGGTTTGTATTCACGCGCGTATGCGTACGCGTAGTGTTAACTCACGATTTCTGAAAAGGAGCTGCAGAAATGTCAATTCTGGTCGGATTAACTCGACATTTGCATCGGCAGAGTCTCTGGTCTCTTTTCTCATCAGAATGTAGCTCTGAGATCAAATCCGGGCACAATACGTCCAACACCAGCCAAATCTTTCAGCAGCCCATCTCCGGCATGTCCCAGTACGCCGCCATCATGAAGTAAAAGGGACGACTCCCTAAGATAACGCAGAATATTTTCCCGCGCTCACAGTACCCATCAAATTACATTAGCATTTAGCAAAACAGAACAAATCAAGACCACGCTAGGCAGTCATAGAAAGGGAAAATCCCCAGATATATGCCAATGCATGTATCAATTGGGTATCGCCCTCTAGGCACAATTCCTAACACATGGTATTATGATTTCATAAGATCTATAAATATCCCACACAAAGTGTAATCTCTGGTACATGTTCTGACACGTCCGCTTTCAATCAAGGGCTGAACCAACAGCGTTCTAACGGAGGGTTCTCCAACTAGCTAAATCACCAAAATAAGATCACCAAATCCTACGGTAAATTCGACATGGTTACATCTGCATGTTAAAAATTTCGTATACATATGTGATATGTCACGTGTGTATGTTTTAAGATCGAACTTTATGAAAAGATTTTAAATCGGTATAACTGTTTGGTATTTTCAGAGGGTTCATGTTCACACGGATGGAACAAATATCAAGACGGAAACTGTTACAAACTAGAAGCAGCACAGGGACCAAAGACCTGGTTCCAGGCCAGTGATGAATGCACTGGTTTGGGTGGACACCTCGTTGTTATTAGCAACAAAGCCATCAATGTAAGAGACTAATGTAGATTCATTCAAACTGACGTTTTTCAATATTATTTTGGTTTAATTTTCATTCCAATAAAATACTGCTTTCAAAGTAATGGAATGTAATATATCCATTCCTCCCGTTTAATCCGATTCAGGATTTCCTCCAAAGCTATGCCAGCACGTACTACTGGATTGGTCTACATGACGTCGATCACGAAGGGACTTTTCAGTGGGTTGATGGAACACCGCTCGATGATAATGCTTACAAGTGAGTAATAACATGTAATCGCATTTATGACAAACGCACAGAAAACCATTGGCTGGAACAGATGGTAACAAAAATATAATGTAGTAAGTGTTGATGAAATACGATGTTCTGTGTTTTCTTAGAAACTGGGATGATGGGCAACCTGACGACTGGCAACTTTTTAATGGCGAAGATTGTGTTGAAATAAGACATAATAATGGAAAATGGAATGATAAAAAGTGTACGGAAACTATAACTTTGGAAAACTATATTTGTCAACGGGAAATGTGTGAGTTCACTAGATTTGTTTTTTGATAACGTGTGTGCATATCTCGGTGCTTTACGTTGCATGACAGGCAAATTATGATCTTTTCTATTGACAACTCATCTGAATAATGGTCATTACGGTGGTTAAAGAGAAAGCATGCACAACTCGACGCTGAGGGATCTCACGCCATGCGTGGTACCGAACGTAAACATTGACAGTGAATTTCCGGGACTTGTTTAGTGACTCGTTGTAAACTACGTAAATAAAAATGTCACCGTCCTCCCACCAATCAACTATGTGCACAGAAATGAAACTGCCCTCTTCAAGTTCAATGCAGAAAACCTCCCCGCCCACTAACCTAAAAAATATTTCCCCGCCCGCCCGCAAAACCTCACTCGCACAGCTTTTTAAAGGAACAGCTTCATTGAATTCTTCCGACCTCTTATTGATTCTTGATAAAATGGCGAATAACTGCTCAACCTGACATACACATGTGAACACATTTACATTTATAGACGCAGTTGTCGGCGATTGTGTTGCCATGGCATCTGGTAGCGTCGCTACTGGTCTCTGGAGCGGAAATGGCTGCGGAGATCAGAATTCTTACATATGTGAGAAACTGAAAGACGGATACACACATCCACCGGGCCAAGGACACCATACTATTCCATCTAATAGAGATTGTGGTACCGGGTGGATAGGTTATGGATACAACTGCTTTATGGTAATCTAAAAATATCTTGTTCAATTTAATTTGAGCTAGTCAGTCAGTATATATTGTATTTTTGTCCACAGACTAGCGCATGCAAATCGCGCACTGACTTCGTTTATTACTTTGTAATGAAGCTAAGAATTCTGATTATAAGTTGTTATCTAATTTCAGCCGTATCGTAAACTTGGTGGTTATGACCAAAAGACTTGGAATGATGCCTTGCAGTATTGCCGTGATCAGGGTGGTGATCTGGCGAGTTTCCATAGTCAAGAGGAAATGGATTACCTCATACAGAACTCGTTGTTGGCGTGAGTAAAAGTGCGGTTGTCGTCGCGCAGTGCGTGTTCGAATTTCATGTAAATAAACAATGAATTTTACACGCGTTGTATACGTCGCTATGAGTCCCATATCGAACAGGATGCGGCACGACGACTGTCGCCATTTAAACAACGAGTCTATATTATGAATCATCTGCGACTAATCGGTATATTGTTATAGCTATATAATTGTGGTTGATTTTTACTTATTATTCGTACATTTCACAAATGTCATGTTGGCAGTCATTAGCTTTACTGACGCCATATTGTATCTCTTTTCCCAGCGACGTATTTGATTCGTACTGGATTGGGTTGAATGACCTTGACATGGAGACAGGTAACATTCTACTACATTCTTTTTTCGCTTTGTTTGTTTTCGATTACAAATTTGCGAGTAACCTGTCAACGAACGGTGCATATTTGCTGATGATAAAAATAAATTAATTTAGAATTTCTTTAAAAAAACATCTGTCGGTCAACTGCAGATTATAACATTATCAACGCTGTAAACGACATTACTTTCCCCCAGTTATGTCGCACAATTGCTGTGTTATTAGAGAGCGCTATATACTAGTAGTTTTGGGATTGATTTCATTTAAAAGTTGACAACACATTGATAAAATGATATCGGCGAATATTATGAGGTTATTACGAGGATACAGCAAAGTATGCACGAAGATAATACAGTGGGAGTATCGAACCACGCCCAGCGGTCGATTTACATATTTTTCTCCTAGAAATACATTATGGGAATGGCGAAATCCAAAACGTTTAGAACCGTGACCGATTTAACGAACTTCTTTGTGTGGGGTTCGGTCAAACCCTTGGGTCAGTCATATGTTTTATTATTAGAGGACACTTACGCGCGTAATCGTTCCATAATTGGAACTCGCGTTTCCTAATATGGTAGGATAAAAGGACTCAGTACAACACCACACAACTACGGCACGCTCTAACATATGGCGTTACGGTGACAGATGTATAATAATGTCATGTATGTATATCTATACTGTAAATTCTTTCTAATCAAATGCCAAAAAAAAATCCTGTAAAAATGAAGTATAGCTTATTACCAATAAACTTCTAGGCTTCAAATGGAGTGATGGTACGGCTGTTAGCTATACGAATTGGGGAAATTCAGAACCAAATGATCAGGGAAACGAAGACTGTGTTGAAATGTTTGCTGATGGATTATTAAACGATTGGTGGAATGATCTTGATTGCGACAGAGCCAGAAATTGGATATGCAAGAACCCGAAAAGTACGTTCTTAAAAGTTACCGAATTATTTGACAATGACACAGTTTGTCTAGTGTACAGTGAGTGGCATGTCCGTATAAGCACTTACACCATATATAAGCACTTTCCCATCAAAACATCGCATGACTTGGAAACCCACCAAGCATAAACGATTCGACTGTGATGCTCTCCGTCCGTCTCTACTAGGCTAGAAAGTATATACTTTCTGAAGTTTTTTTAAATGTACCCGCCAGCGCTCGATTGTCTATTACAAGGACTTATTATGTATAATATTTATATATGTGATATATCAACTAGCTATTCTAAAAAAATCAAGCAAAAATGGGCGCCAAAATCTCGTTGTAAGTGATCGAGCTACGAGAGTTTTAGTTACCATGTAACAATGATACTTTGACCCGATGATTGGGTAAAATGCATCAATATTTGAGGGGTAAAAGCAAATCTCGTAGCTCTATCGCTCACAACGAGATCCCAATTATGTCTAGGAATACTCGGTCAAGGATATAAATTAACTTTAAAATTAACAAATACTTTATGTTGTTAGCCTTAATTGGAAGTAAATTGCCAACTTCCGGTTTTCCTAATTTATTATGTTTCTTGGAGGTATATTTATACTGAGTATACGTAACAATGCTGGAAGCAATCTCATTTTTTGTTTGTTTGTTTTTTTCCCAGAGGTTATACCGCATACAACTCCACCCCCACCAACCCCAACAAAATGTAAGTTCATCACATTCTTTGTCGCTTAAAGTATAGCTCCTTACCGCGGTCTAAGAGGTCAAATGCCTGAGCCCGTGCTAGGAAATGTTAGGTACGGATTGAATCTGGCCTAACGAAGTATGCGTGAACGCTTAGCTTGGACCATGTGCTTGGACTAAGCACCCAAAATGCCATCATTGCATTGAATGTCCATTTGGACGATTTACTATATTTATAACGGCAAACCATTTCCGATATGATAATGAACGCGAGCACATCTACAGACATTTTTCCTGAGAAAAAAAAAACTATGAGGCACTGTGCTACTTTCTGTTATTCAGCAATCTGCACTGGAACTTGCTTTGGTATGTATAGTTTTATAACCGTATGTGCTACCGTCGTTTATTTCATTGGTTATAAACAATGGTAGTTACGTAAGGAAAACAAGACTGGAAATTGAATAATCCAGAATGACAGCAGAGTTAACCTTTAGTGGTTATCGTTAGTGTTATCATGCAACATGTTCTTTCAGTTTTCTCCTAATATCACACGTTTTACGAAACAATGTCAACATAGTTACATTGTCCATATTTTTTTATGAATACGACTATGTTTACTTTGCTTCAGTACCCGTATAAACAAGAATTCGGGAAAAAGATAGATCCTCAATAGAAGCTAATCAACAAGAACAGTTGGTGGATTAATTAAACAAGATCTATATCCCACATAATTCAATAACGTGTCGTAGATTCAAGTTTTCATTCAATGTGTTTATTTCCTCGCCTCGTATTTTTTTATTAATTTTTTTGAGTTGCCAATTAAATGACTATTGCTCTGTTTCAAGCTGCCAGGTGCCATGACTCATTGGATTGGTATTTATACATGGAATCGTGTTATTACTTCAGTGATATAAGTGATAGCATAAACGGGAGGAAGTCTTGGTCAGAAGCCAGACAGTACTGCTATCGTAACGGTGGTGACTTAGTCTCCATTCACAGTAACGAAGAGCAAAGATTCGTTCACAGTAATGTTAGTAACTAATTTGTAATAAGTTCTTACGTGACTTATCTCGTTTTACAAGTCTAATCGTTGTTTAATTGTTTAATCATTGAACATATCAACAGATGCCAAACTCATTTTGGATTGGGATTCGAGAATATGGTGCAGGAAATAAAGAAGTGTAGGTAGACATACATTTTTTTAAGCCAATGAAGCATATCGGGTTAAGGTTATATGTGAAACGCAAATCTCGCACACAGTATTTGCGTGAAGTTCGTGTGGTAGTATGTTTAAATAGTTACGTTAAATTTGAATAATGCACGAGAATAATTAGGGACGATTACGAAAATTAAAGTGGCCATGAGACTAAGTATACATTTTCATTTATTTATAACTATTTCGTGTACGCGGTAATGTATTTATTCGGTAAAATACCTGGCAACGAGCATGTGCTTTGCTTTTTTTCTTTCCATTACGTCCTATTAATTTCACGAGTAGCTCCGAAGAAATGATGTTGTGTGTAGTATGTAGAGAAAATGTAGTATCCCAAGAACCCCCATACTACAAGGAATGTATCTAAACTGAACAAAATGTTTTCCTTTTTAATTTATATGTAATTATATTTATTTTCGTTCTGCTAGGTGGTCTGATGGAACTCCCGTTGATTATGTTTTCTGGGGGCCGGGCGAACCGAACGATAGTAATGGAGAGGAAGAGTGTGCTGAGTTGCGTTACTACGGTGTGTTGTGTAGAATAATCATCCGCATGTTTCTTGAATCGGGAGGGTCGTCACCTGCGCACGCGTTGGAATTGAATCCCAAGCGACGATAACAACACACGCTAGAAACGCAAAGGCTCATGGGTAGATGACACGCTATGGCCATCCGACGCATGCGCAGGTGCCGACTCCTCGCTTTAAACATCCTTACATATCGTGTCTGTACTGTTGTAATAAGCATGCACAAATGATATTGAAACTGTTATTATTTTGCTAATAGACGGTACCTGGAACGACATGAATTGTGGTGATCGTATGACGTATGTCTGTAAGAAATTCATAGGAGTGGCACCACCAACCCATGACCCCACGGTGCCACCTGATGGCAACTGCCCTGCTAATTTCACGTTGTCTCACGGTGGGAAATGTTATGCGTTTCGTGGCGTGGATGGTGAAGTGAGCGCTGATTGGTTTGAAGCGAGAAAACAATGTCAATTCACACCAGGCGGTAATCTGGCTACTATACACAGCCAGGAGGTTCAAGGTAAATTCTTTATCATTTTGGTCACCGTGACTATTTATATTGTTTCGATATTCTAAATCGCTAAATGGTCACAATGTGTATCTTTCAAATTTGTTGAAACTTCCTTTTAAAAATGAACACCCCCATGTCGTTGAGATCGATAGAGTGACAAGACTTGAATCCTCCCTCAAATAATGCTTCATTCTCTCCCGTCATCACGTCACCTGTTTTAGATATCATGGTACACAGGTCCACGAATTAGTGAACGTGACATTCAAAGAATTCGAGGGCAAATACATATTCTTGGCTATCTAGCTTTCAGCGAAGTTTGCGTCTGCCTGTTCGCATCTATGTTTTTTTTTTCATTAACTCTTAGATATATTCTGATTATTTAATATCGCGATCATAAAACCGTTTATTTGATTTATATATATATATATGTTTGCATGTGTGTCACGTTTACCACTGAAACTTCAAATCAGAACTGTGGCCTGTACCAGTGTAAAATTACCCCTTCAATGCAATGAGAAAACGTTCTTTTCTTCTGTCAGCGTATCTAACAAGCAACCTGCGTGACGTCAAATCTGAATTGTGGATTGGACTGAGCGACACCGTCAATAATCACGTATATCGTTGGACTGACAATTCGCCTGTTGATTATTATAATTGGGCGCCAGGGGAACCGAATGGCGATTTCAATGTAAGTATCTGGTTTGTACATCGTAGTAAACCACAGTCTCGTCTCGCACGTGATGGTTACCACTAGAATGCTACGGGGAAAAAAACATGCGTTCTATGCGTCGCGTGGGACCCATGTTGACGCGATGCTTATGGTCACCCTTGATTTGTTATTTTGTCAGGAAATTTCACTTATAAATAAAAAAAATAAAAGGCTAGGTCTTTTATCTTTATTAATTTACGTTCACATTGATGAAACTATGCGGTCAAGAATGAGCTTGTTCACATCATGTCCTTATGCGATATACTACTGGGCACGCGTTGGTCACATTTCGCCCAAACATCGTATTGTATGTCTTTCAATTCCAGGAAAACTGCGTTGAAATGAATTTCCGACAATATGGAGGTATTTGGAACGACGTAGCCTGTACCATTCACGAACAAATGGGATATGTTTGCCAGGTTGACAAGAGTAAGTACTGGCCTTTTATCAAATGTCATGTAATAAGGCCACATGGCGCAACTGTAAACTATACGGCCACGAAGATTAACCACGCTTGCGCAGAAGTTGATATCTTATTGCGCCCTCGCCAGATGACGTTCAAAAATGATACGGATATTAACTTGAGTGTTCAACTATAATACAACTTGCGGTTAATGAACACTCTGTTCGAACTCTACGCACGTACGGTGTTCGGGGTTATTGAAATAAACAAAACAAAACAAAATAAGGGTATATTCTACCAAAATGATTAGATAAACGCAAAACAATTTCCATGTCCTAATTTCATTTGTGAATCTCCCCCGGCGAACCCTTCACCAGCGAAATTCCGGGGCGAATTTGCATGTCATGATGGAACATAGCGTTCAGAATCACTTTGCGAAAGTTTGTAGGCAGCTTCAAAAAAAGCATAATTCAGCATGGGTACCTTCGCCCAAATACGAGTAGCCCTCTCCCGGCGGCGAAGGCTGTTCAACGCGTCCGATAACGTTTTGATCTTCAGTCGACCATCAATAAAGATATTGGTGAGAGGTTTTACCATATTTTAGACAATCGTCTATACAACCAAGAACAGTAGCCGATTTGAAAGACATTGCCTTAACCCAAATTAATCGTCATTTCGATTTCACAGAATGGTGTTTTTACTCTTCTACACAATCATTGAATCAACCGTAATCTACGGCTGTGACGTATAGAGTGACGAAAGTTCAATTTTCTATACTAGTATATTGTAATTTCTACAAATGTTCTCAATGTTTTACCACACGTTATTAGTTTGTTTGAACAGGTTTCAAGTTTGCAAGTTTTACATCAAATAAACAGTGTTTGCATCTATGTTAAAAACATTTCCTGCATCTGTGACTGTAAATCTGTATCTTATAAAGTGCCTACGTGTGTTATAATTTCAGACCCAGCACTTCCGCCCTTAGAATCACCGCCGAATCCCTGCAAAGCTGGATACGAATTTTACTGGAAGGGTTGTTATAAGGTCCTCGCTGAACCGTACAGTTTCAGTGATGCCCTTTCGCAATGTCACAGTGATGGTGCAAATCTGGTCAGTGTTGAAGATATTTATGAACAGGCATACATTGAGATGTTAGCGCTACAGACGAAACAAGACGTTTGGATTGGTCTCTCAGATCAAAAGGTACGTTTTTTCTATTTTTCTAGGTTAAAAAATGATGTTTCTGGTCCTAAAGTTTGAAAAAAAATTATGCGATAGGCGCCTGATACGCGCACTGACTAGAAACAAGTCATGGCCTTATTGATGGGGTGTACATTAGATGTTATTTTGGAGCTAGTCCAATACATTAAACATGTCAAATACATATCTGAAACATTACATATTTTTATATAGGTGGCGCATTCTATCGTAGGTATAAGTTTTATTCCTAATGACGAATAACCCCCTAACTAAACGCAGTTCTCGATTTAAGTATATTGCTTACACACCTTGACGTCACGGGGTTCTTCGTCGCTAGAAGGCTCGTGAATTGGAAGGATATACAGTATTTTGGGTCGACATGTACAATGTCACAAATTATATCCCACATTCAAAAGGAAGGTGATATATAATATCCATGAACACGAGTTCGATGGCTCATTCTCTTTTCTGTTTTTCAAACAGATTTCATACATGAGTAGGAATTGTATCTGTATGCCATCGACTATATATGCAATACACATCCATGCGTTCATAATAATACATGTATTACAGGTTTCCGGAGAGTATGATTGGACTGACGGTAGCCCTGTACTTTACACCAACTGGGGCGATGCTGAACCTAGTAAAGCTGATGGTGAGGGATGTGTAATGCTGACCTTATCTGGTGGATGGGATGATACAAACTGCGACACTCAAACAGCAGCTGTATGTAAATATTGGATAGGTGAGTGGATACAGTATGGAAAACTGAAACTTAAAATTAGACATATCCGCCATTAAAATCTCCAATGAAGAACTAAGTTTGCTATGCTAGTACACCAATGCCGAGACGCACATTGTGTGAGACACATGGCAAAGATAAGGGATTTTTAAACCGATCGACTCCGGTACAAATCGGTGATAGAACTCGATTTCTTGTCACATCTTGTTGAAATAATTGTCGGTACACACTATAAATTATCTAACTTTTAAAATATATTGATTTGTTTCGCCCAGATTTGACACACATTTGTCGTGTAAATATCATATATCATGTGGTTACGTCATATCTGTTTATTTTCGATTTTACGGAACCCACGACTCCAAGTTTCCACATGTATGTTTCCGTGCAGTATCTCGTTATTCAGTTTAAATTAGATATCTGGCCTGTAATTTACAAATTTATAAATCATATAAATTGCTGATAGATGTAAACCACAGTTTATCATTTGTATACATATATATATTTTCTCGTGCCATTTTTGTTTCGGTTCAATATCTTAGATAATGTTATACTTGTTCGCTGCAGGTGATCGCCCGACAACCCCCAAACCTTCTGTTGGAACTTGCCCGACGGGAAACAGCAGTATTTGGGTTGAGCGCGGAGATTATTGTTATAGCTTCACGAGTCTCGAAGATGGCAAGAACTGGCCCGAGGCATCATTTGAGTGTCAGAAAATTGGAGGGTATATTGTCACCATTTCCGGACAAGACGAAAATGATTTTATTGAAAGAAGTATTGTGAGCAGCTGGACCGTGTCGTCAATTTGGATTGGTCTAGTCCGCAACTCATTTGGTAAGGGCGATATGTTAGAATATGACCAAGTCCCCGCCAGTGTGAGAGAAATGTAATATTATTCCACATAAGAGGCTTCCCAATTCCATTCAAAATGCAATCCGATCGATTTGTACAAATCGCCTAAATCTGAACTTCAATGAAAGTTGATGAAAAACAAAAATGATTCAGTGTATGCGTATATTTTCACTTTCGAACAAAATGAAATAGTGAGCGGACGTTGACCCCGGGGACGTTGACGTCAATTTGCGCATACATATTTAACCTACTCTAGCCAAACAGAGTAAATGGTTCATCCATTACATTTGTAGGTCGGAAATTCAAATTCAATGTTGTCTTGATGTTTGCGTGTTTGACATATAATATGATATGTTATTGCCATGTTCGGAGCAATTTCTATGTTTCATTCTGTTATTATTTTTTTCTTGCTGAAAAGTGGGCATTGTCGCAATTCGTCACGGTAAATTACAGCGATGACCTTCATTAACAATTGTATTAAAAATATCATCCATCATATTCAAAAGAGAAGAGGCATATTCATTTTGGCCAACTTCCACATTTGATTAAATGTACTAGGTTATTCAGTATTCGTAATAATGCTGTTTTTCATCCTCAACTAAAGGTGGCTTTGAATGGGAGGGCGGTGGAGCGCTGTCATTCACTAATTGGGTTCTTGGTGAACCGAACAACCACGAAAGCTCCGAAGACTGCGTTGAGATGTATGTGGCTTCTGGAGAATGGAACGACAACAATTGTTACGAAGAACGAGGAGTAGTGTGCAAGGCAGATAAAGGTAAACATTGCCATGTAATCGTCAACCGGAATAAATCAAGATTGATCTATTATTATTCGTGTTAGACGAGTCTTTCGGTTCCATCCTTCCGTGTATATGTGCGTCTGTGCGCCCGGAGTAATTACCCGGGCATTCTTCGGCGATTTTCTTTCCGGACTTTTTACCAGGATCATGCACTTCATATTTTGTACATGTGCTACTCATAGGTAAAACCATAGATTATGTTATTTTGTAGGACTTTGCCGAATTGACGCTAATTTTGTCTTAAGCTCTGAAATCGCACAGTCTGTAACTTGAAATGTTTTCCGAATCATTTCTCGCAGACGCACTTTCAGTCATAGTGCATTGGAATTGACATACATACAATGATGTATGGAGGAGACATTTGAACACAGAGATCGACTACCGGTGAAAATAACATGGGGACGACTATGCAATATCAATGCTTGATTTAGATATTAGTTTATTCGCAATATTTTCTGTCACATAATATTCTATTCACTAACCGTCACACTCACATGACGTGAGTCATGATGTTTTAGCATTTTTGTAATTTTGGCTCAAAATAGTAGTAATGTTGGTTTATTTATATAAGGTACCGTAATTTGCGCATGCGTTTCGAATTCTTGGTAAACACTAATAATTCAAATTCCATGCGCGTATATTTGATTTTAAAATTCTATATTTTTTTTTTGTAGTTGGTGGTCCAAGTTATTCCATACAATCTGAAGGTAAGCGGTACTATTGACCAATCAGTGACGGAAGACAATGTAAAGCAAAATACTGTTAAAGCAAACCTAACGCACAACGATTTTGGTTTGTCTAGCATTGTATTGTATTTTTAAAATTCAAAACGTTCAAAGGGAAGAAGTAAGAGACACATTGCCCGTTATTTATGAACAAAATAGATCGATGAATGTGATTGGATAATATGTTTACAGCAAAACCTCATAGTCGATATGAGCCTAACGGGCCAACTCATGTTGTCACGACAGGCCGAATTCCAAATCACAAAAAATACTAATTTATATGCATTATGAGTTTTGAGTTTTATTTTAGATGGATTAAAATTATTATATGAAACATATTATTGGGTTTTCCAGATTTCCAACGGATGTTGATGATTTGTTGTCAAGTTCATGTCGATGGCGGTCGTGATATTCAGTTCGCTGCATTAGCATAAACTTTACAACCATGCTGGACTATTTATTTTACAGGTATGAGTGGTGGCGCTGTTGCTGCTATCGTCATCTTTGTGGCTATTGGGGTCGTCGTAATCATCATTGCCGTGTACACCACCATGCTCCGACGGCAGGGGAACCTGAAAGTGCCCACACCGAGCGTGGCTTGGAGATGGTCCTCAAAAACCAAAGATACTAGTGGATTCGACAACAATCTGTACTCTTCAGACCCGACAGTGCAAGTCAATGATAAGATTTCATTCGGCTCCACTGCATAGTCTAGTGTACGTCGGATTATTACTCACAGATACTGTTGTGTATTAAACTGCTATCTAAAAAATCTTCGACATAATTATTATTCGTGAGCAGGGGGAATCACACCTAAACAAGTAACCTGATGTAAAAAGGCTTTTAATACTTTGGGCAACAGAATTTTTCCCGTGAAACAATTTTGGGTGATCATTTTGACTGTTTTATGTACATATTTGTTTATAATTTTTCAAACATTTTGGATCAAATGAACATAATTTTCTATTAGATGCGGGTCTTATCAAAACAATTTAGAAAAACATTATGTGGATTTTATGTTGTTAACAAAAGGTGATTCCTGTGTTTAATGGCATTCTCCACTCCATGTACATGTAGATTTATACCAACTATATGCAAATTAATTGTAAATGAAATACATTATTTTAGGAATAAATATGTAAATCACATTGTACGTGCGTTGATGTCATAACAATTTGTAATCATGGTTGTAGTTTCTTTTATGAATACGCCAAACACTGTAAACAAATGTCATATTATCCAGAAACAAATATGACTGTTGTGATGATACCCTAGCTCTTTCGTCGCACACGCACTAGACTGATTTGGCGGGTAGCTCGTGTGTTATTTGGAATAATTGATATGTGCATAAAGCGTCGTGTTACAACGACACTCGTCTTTACTGTATATATATGTCGTCAAATTTGAACCTTACTGCGCCACCGTTGCGTGGTTGAACGCAGTCAATGAACCTCACAGTACCAATGTTGCATATGTTTGAACACGTACAGTCCATAACCTTCGCTGTTCCACCGTTGCTTGGTGGAACACATACAGTCCATGGAATTCGCTATGCCACCGTTGCTTGGTGGAACACATACAGTCCATGAACTTCGCTGTGCCACCGTTGCTTGGTTGAACACATACAGTCCATGAACTTCGCTGTGCCACCGTTGCTTGGTTGAACACATACAGTCCATGAATTTCGCTGTGCCACCGTTGCATGGTTGAACACATACAGTCCATAACCTTCGCTGTTCCACCGTTGCTTGGTGGAACACATACAGTCCATGGAATTCGCTATGCCACCGTTGCTTGGTTGAACACATACAGTCCATGAACTTCGCTGTTCCACAGTTGCTTGGTGGAACACATACAGTCCATGAACTTCGCTGTGCCACCGTTGCTTGGTTGAACACATACAGTCCATGAACTTCGCTGTGCCACCGTTGCATGGTTGAACACATACAGACCATGAACTTCGCTTCCCACCGTTGCTTGGTTGAACACATACAGTCATGAACTACTGTGTCCCACCGTTGCGTGGTTGAACACGTACAGTCCATGAACTTCGCTGTACCACCGTTGCATGGTTGAACACATACAGTTCATGAACTTCGCTGTACCACCATTGCGTGGTTGAACACAGTCCATGAACTTTGCTGTGCCACCGTTGCTTGGTTGAACACGTACAGTCCATGAACTTTGCTGTACCACCGTTGCATGGTTGAACACATACAGTTCATGAACTTCGCTGTACCACCATTGCGTGGTTGAACACAGTCCATGAACTTTGCTGTGCCACCGTTGCTTGGTTGAACACGTACAGTCCATGAACTTTTCTGTACCACCGTTGCATGGTTGAACACATACAGTCCATGAACTTTGCTGTGCCACCGTTGCATGGTTGAACACATACAGACCATGAACTTCGCTTCCCACCGTTGCTTGGTTGAACACATACAGACCATGAACTTCGCTTCCCACCGTTGCTTGGTTGAACACATACAGACCATGAACTTCGCTGTGCCACTGTTGCTTGGTTGAACACATACAGTCATGAACTACTGTGTCCCACCGTTGCGTGGTTGAACACGTACAGTCCATGAACTTCGCTGTACCACTGTTGCATGGTTGAACACATACAGACCATGAACTTCGCTGTACCACCGTTGCTTGATTGAACACGTACAGTCCATAAACTTCGCTGTACCACCGTTGCATGGTTGAACACATACAGTTCATGAACTTCGCTGTACCACCATTGCGTGGTTGAACACAGTCCATGAACTTTGCTGTGCCACCGTTGCTTGGTTGAACACGTACAGTCCATGAACTTTGCTGTACCACCGTTGCATGGTTGAACACATACAGTCCATGAACTTTGCTGTGCCACCGTTGCTTGGTTGAACACGTACAGTCCATGAACTTCGCTGTACCACCTTGCATGGTTGAACTCATACAGACCATGAACTTCGCTGTACCACCTTGCATGGTTGAACTCATACAGACCATGAACTTCGCTGTACCACCGTTGCTTGATTGAACACGTACAGTCCATGAACTTCGCTGTACCACCGTTGCATGGTTGAACACATACAGTTCATGAACTTCGCTGTACCACCATTGCGTGGTTGAACACAGTCCATGAACTTTGCTGTGCCACTGTTGCTTGGTTGAACACATACAGACCATGAACTTCGCTGTGCCACCGTTGCACGGTTGAACACAGTCCATGAACTTCACTGTACCACCGATGCTTAGATGAACACAGTCCATAAACTTCGCTGTACCACCGTTGCTTGGTTGAACACGTACAGCCATGAACTTCGCTGTGCCACCGTTGCTTGGTTGAACACATACAGTCATGAACTTCGCTGTGCCACCGTTGCATGGTTGAACACATACAGACCATGAACTTCGCTGTGCCACCGTTGCATGGTTGAACACAGTCCATGAACTTCGCTGTACCACCATTGCTTGGTTGAACACAGTTCATGAACTTCGCTGTACCACCGTTGCTTGGTTGAACACATACAGTCCATGAACTTCGCTGTACCACCGTTGCGTGGTTGAACACATACAGACCATGAACTTCGCTGTACCACCGTTGCATGGTTGAACACAGTCCATGAACTTCACTGTACCACCATTGCTTGGTTGAACACAGTCCATGAACTTCGCTGTACCACCGTTGCTTGGTTGAACACAGTCCATGAACTTCGCTGTACCACCGTTGCTTGGTTGAACACAGTCCATGAACTTCGCTGTACCACCGTTGCTTGGTTGAACACAGTCCATGAACTTCGCTATACCACCGTTGCGTGGTTGAACACATACAGACCATGAACTTCGTAGTGCCACCGTTGCATGGTTGAACACATAAAGTCCATGAACTTCACTGTACCACCGTTGCATGGTTGAACACATACAGTCCATGAACTTCGCTGTACCACAGTTGCGTGGTTGAACACATACAGTCCATGAACTTCGCTGTACCACAGTTGCGTGGTTGAACACATACAGACCATGAACTTCGCTGTACCACCGTTGCATGGTTGAACACAGTCCATGAACTTCACTGTACCACCATTGCTTGGTTGAACACAGTCCATGAACTTCGCTGTACCACCGTTGCTTGGTTGAACACAGTCCATGAACTTCGCTGTACCACCGTTGCTTGGTTGAACACAGTCCATGAACTTCGCTGTACCACCGTTGCTTGGTTGAACACAGTCCATGAACTTCGCTATACCACCGTTGCGTGGTTGAACACATACAGACCATGAACTTCGTAGTGCCACCGTTGCATGGTTGAACACATAAAGTCCATGAACTTCACTGTACCACCGTTGCATGGTTGAACACATACAGTCCATGAACTTCGCTGTGCCACCGTTGCATGGTTGAACACATACAGTCCATGAACTTCACTGTACCACCGTTGCATTTTTGAACACATACAGTCCATGAACTTCGCTGTGCCATCGTTGCATGGTTGAACACATACAGTCCATGAACTTCACTGTACCACCGTTGCTTGGTTGAACACATACAGTCCATGAACTTCGCTGTATCACAGTTGCATGGTTGAACACATACAGTCCATGAACTTCGCTGTACCACCGTTGCTTGGTTGAACACAGTCCATGAACTTCGCTGTACCACCGTTGCTTGGTTGAACACATACAGACCATGAACTTCGCTGTACCACCGTTGCATGGTTGAACACATACAGTCCATGAACTTCACTGTACCACCGTTGCTTGGTTGAACACATACAGTCCATGAACTTCGCTGTACCACAGTTGCATGGTTGAACACATACAGTCCATGAACTTCGCTGTACCACTGTTGCTTGGTTGAACACAGTCCATGAACTTCGCTGTACCACCGTTGCTTGGTTGAACACATACAGTTCATGAACTTCGCTGTACCACCGTTGCTTGATTGAACACGTACAGTCCATGAACTTCGCTGTACCACCGTTGCATGGTTGAACACATACAGTTCATGAACTTCGCTGTACCACCATTGCGTGGTTGAACACAGTCCATGAACTTTGCTGTGCCACTGTTGCTTGGTTGAACACATACAGACCATGAACTTCGCTGTGCCACCGTTGCACGGTTGAACACAGTCCATGAACTTCACTGTACCACCGATGCTTAGATGAACACAGTCCATAAACTTCGCTGTACCACCGTTGCTTGGTTGAACACGTACAGCCATGAACTTCGCTGTGCCACCGTTGCTTGGTTGAACACATACAGTCATGAACTTCGCTGTGCCACCGTTGCATGGTTGAACACATACAGACCATGAACTTCGCTGTGCCACCGTTGCATGGTTGAACACAGTCCATGAACTTCGCTGTACCACCATTGCTTGGTTGAACACAGTTCATGAACTTCGCTGTACCACCGTTGCTTGGTTGAACACATACAGTCCATGAACTTCGCTGTACCACCGTTGCGTGGTTGAACACATACAGACCATGAACTTCGCTGTACCACCGTTGCTTGGTTGAACACATACAGTCCATGAACTTCGCTGTGCCACCGTTGTTTGGTTGAATACATACAGACCATGAACTTCGCAGTGCCATCGTTGCACAACGTTGCGTTGCACAATTAAATACTATTTCTTATGGTTGTCAGAAAAAATGTCCCTATCACCGTTAAACTACTATAACCATATCTGTCCGACATCTTGTATATTTGTACTTATGAAATATGGGTATATTATGTTATATTATGCCACTCGTCACTTTGGTATGTTCTGACGTGAGATTTGAGAAAATACGAAAATGGCCAATTTGAATTTCCCAATACGCACACAAATGACATGAAACAAATTCTTGGTTCATGAATGTTAGTGCACGGTTTTCTTTTTTTTTCAATCGTGCGTGGCAAGTCTGGTAAGCTGAATTTGATAAGTTTGTAGGTTTGTATATGACACAACTCCACATTTGATTTGGATATAATAGCTGGATTACATTTGCATTTTTGTATCTGTAATATGTTCTTGAGAGATAAGCCAGAGACAAGAAAACGAACATTTGTTTATTAAAAAGTGACGTGGCTCCAGCCCGCATAATGAGAGGCTGTCTTGATAGACGTTGAACTGTTGATTTGTCTGGTGTGATCTGGGACGTCAATCTAGCATGATGATCGTGACGGTGACACATGTTCGGAACTGTTGTTTGGTGGAATCATAGTTGATGAAACACTGGGGAAAAATAATTTACTCTCATCAATTAACGGGGGGGGGGGTAATCAAAAAATCTACTATTCCATTACTTATATTTTAGAACGGGTATACTTATCCAGCTCCATGTCAAAAGCCTTTGACATGAATACTACATAAGAGTACATTTGCTAACTGAATTATTTCAATAACCGTTCACCTTTTTTCAATCCATTTGATAAGGAACAGAAAACGTCACAAAAACTGGGCATATGAAAAAGCACAGTGAGTGTACATGTAATTCGAAGCCACGATGCAAAATCTTAGATTAACATGACTCCTTTTGTTTAACAAAAAAATAAAATAATAAAGAAAAACACAGTCATCTTGTCTAATAGGTCAGCGACCGTATAGGCTCGACCACTGCGTCACAGTTTAATTATTGGAGTAATCTTACGCAAAATTGTGCTTTATTAAATTTGCAGCTGAAATTAGTTGTCGAGAGACTTATTATGTTGTGAACTTTGACCTACCTAATGTGAACCCTATCTATAAATTGTATATGTACTTGTAGCCCATAATCTCTCCTTTCAAACAATGTCATTTTTACGAGAACCACGAGAACTAACAGAGAAAATGTACTTTTTATAAGTGTAAACAAAAACACCACTGCCAGTTTATTTGCGTTCATTGTTTACATTATTATGATCACTATTTGTTTATTAATAATTATCTTTATTGCGTTCGTACCCCTATTAGGATTGTGAATAAAATACAATTCAGATGTGAAGAACTGAAAGACAAACACATTAATAAAGTGAGAATAAAAATACACACAAGAAAATAAAAAAAACTGAGAAGCAAATAAAAGTCATCTTGAATTTTCAAGGTGAATGTTCCGGCGAAGTACTCCACTAGGAATGTCCGAACGGAACAACACTGTGCAGGCGGACGACGGCAAAAGTAAAAAAAGAATATATATAATAGTAAAATAAATTGGATTGTTTTCCTTATTTGTTTTGGTGAATATTTGGTTTACTAATTCATGTACACGACCTTATCAAAAAAAACGTATGTCAGGCAGGGTTGCCCACTGACTGATGTCCCTGAATCACCATAGGGCTAACACAAAACTTGTAAAAGTAATACGGTATATTGTTTAATGTCACACAAAACTTGTAAAAGTAATACGGTATATTGTTTAATGTCACACAAAACTTGTAAAAGTAATACGGTATATTGTTTAATGTCGGACTATTTTTCATATTATAGAGAAAACAATTTAAAGAAAAATATATTTTATGATGAATCACATGGTGCGTGTAAGTTTAGACCAACCGTCCCAAAATCAAATTGGTTTATCAGTTTTATTTCTGGGGGGGGGGGGACATATACATCTTTTGGTTGTATTTGATCTTTTTTATTTTAGGTGGAGATTTTGCGATTTTTATTTTTTTTTCTATCTTGTTTTATCTGCTTTCTGATTGTATATTTTTTTTAATTTATCGCGAACAGCAATAACGAACACGCAGTCGTAAGCACCAGACTGAGGATAAGCGTGATTATTACCACAGGTAACGTACGTAGCACTGTTATTAATTTGTTTAGTTTAATTTTCCCTGTAAGAGAGGGTGTAAGAAATGCAGATTGTGACACTCCGTAACAGACATACATCGGCACAGTTAGTGTCATTCGCTGTTTATTTAACGGTTGAACATTGTATGCCATGTATCTCCACTAGCCTGAGTATCAGTGTCTGAAAAAGGAGTGAGATGACCCCATCAGGTCGTACATCCGGGTATGCGTAGAACCCAAATAGTCGTCTGTTCCGCAAAAACAGTCACAAAGCACTGCGTTATCAACAAGATACAGCAAGTTAGGTAATTATTGTAGCGGAAGTGACGAGTACCCGTTTGTGACGTTATGAACTTTGTCCTTTGAGCACGAAACTCGAAGAGGCAGATATATTTTGACGAGGACGGCCATATTTATTTCGGTTTTAAAATGGCTGCCGCTGACGAATCGCCCTTACATGAACTATTTCGTGAGCTAAATGCGGAACTGACAAGCCATTCAGACATTAGAAAAGTCAGGAATCTTCTCCACCGGGGACCTAGGACTGAAGATGATCCGGTATTTAAATCGGCAGAAGAAGTGTTTTTAAATATTGAAAAACAGGGCAGAGTTAGTATGCGAAGTGTTGACTTGGTGTTGGATTTGTTCCGATGTATGAAACGCGAAGAACTGAAAGACAAAGTTTTGGCATTCGCGGAAAAATACAACATTCCGGTTCGGGAAAGTGAGTATTATTCCCAAGGGACAATAGGCGATTTTATATATATATATAGTGACAATGAGGGGATACCAAACATGGCGATTGACCCGGCCCACCCTATGGTAGGAATTAGCACAGACTGTGGAATTAGTGATGACATTTTCTGACATCACCCAGCCACAACTCTAAACCCTAACCCTGCCCCTCTAGTGCCCCTCCCCATTTAATTCAAGAAGTCGCCCTTCAGGAAACCAATAGTTATTTGACACATTATTATGTATTTGTTTACAACTAAGTTCCTAAGTGTTAGTCATTCACTATAATACTCAAATAGAGAAAGTAAATGAAATCGGTGATTACATTGGTGGAATGACCAGGGAAATAATTTTGGGTGTATTTTAATTTAAAATGAACTTTCTTCCAGGGTTGCTTGAAACCCATGTCTATTATATTTGGCCTTATACATGTAATTCATTCAAGCATGCCATGAAATTATGCTTAAATATGAAATGGGTGGAGTATAACATTTGGGAAATGACCATATGTAAATTATGTAGAAATAAAAATTAAAATGTATAAAATAAACAAAAAAAACATTTCTGTCCTTAGGTTTCAGCAATTTTATCCCAAAATTATCATTTTGCTGTCAGGTAGACGAAACACTATAGATAACTGGCTTCATAGATTAGGTCAGAACATTGAATGAGCCTCCAGAATACAATATTAGTATTTCATATACAATAAATTTAACCAAAAGAATTTTGATGCTTCATGTTGCATGATTAATTTATTTCTTTTAATTTTTTATAATTTTGAACCAATTAGTTATAATTTTCCTCTTGCTACATATCTTGATTAATATTTTTTTATAAATAATGTAGAAAAATCATACAGGTTTTTAAAGGTGACAAAAGTTGACCTTGACATTCAAGTATTATATTTTTCTCTTCAAGTGACTGGGTAGGGGTTCAATGGAAGTTAATTTTCTTTAATGCCTCAGTATTTGAAGCACTGTAAAGGGCATATACTAGTATATCCTTTCCTATACCTTGACTGTTCATAACCCATCATGTTTTCATCATGTACTGTAAAGGGGTTAAATATTCACTGCGTTTTAATTTTTGCTTATTTCACCGACTGAAAAATGCGCTAAATTAAAACCCAGTGAATATTTAAAATTTAGCTGAGAACACATTATCTAAATGATAAAACCGTGAATATAAAACCCACTGAATATGCCTGAAATTGTATATCAGCGAAATTTAAACCAAATGAAAATTAGTCATTTTACAGTATATCCAAGGGATATATTTCCAGTATTCTCCGCAACTACGTTTCTTATTGACAAATAAATAATAGTGTTCTATACATGTAACAATGTCTAACCTTAACATACCTCTGAAACGAAGCAACCTGTACAAATATAATTCCAACAATCCAGATCCTACTTGACTCTTGTACTGTGTGCTATTAAAACTGGCTGTAACTGGTCATATGTATGCAGGTTCACTCAGGGAGAAAACATAAATATAGACTATTTTAGTATTTATAATGAGATGACAGATATAGCATATGACATTGGAAAATATATTTTTATCTGTAAAGTAAAAAAAAAGTTACTTTAAACTTTAGCTGTAATTTTACTGAAAATGTTTCAAATGGTATGTTGTTGGTAATTGATTTAAAAAAAATACTATATTAAATTTGATTGAAACCATCAAAGAACAATTAGGTTACATCATAAAATTTTGTTTTCAAAAACTGAACATTGTTAACTGTAAGGTAGATGTATTTCTATTGTCAAATCATGAGGAGACTATTATCTACAGTGAAACTACTATTAATCAAAAAACATTTGCAGGCCTATTGCTATCAAGCTGTCTAGTTATCTACACAAAAAACCCTGACTTAAATTGGCCTGACCTTCTGCCCATGTTTACTTTTTAGTAAATTTATTGAATTTACTGTCAATAAGCAGTTTGGGCCAAATAAAAGAAATTTAATGTTTCTGGTGACAGGCTAAAGAAATATTTGAAGTGATGCCTAATCATTTGCGCATCAAATTCATCACCAGTCACATTGTTTTTTTTTTATATTTTCAAAATTTTGACCTGTAGCCATTAAAATGCATTTTGGGCATTTATGATCCTCTGGAAGCCTGTTTACCTTTCATCTTGC
This sequence comes from Saccoglossus kowalevskii, assembly GCF_978046115.1. Taxonomy (NCBI): domain Eukaryota; kingdom Metazoa; phylum Hemichordata; class Enteropneusta; family Harrimaniidae; genus Saccoglossus; species Saccoglossus kowalevskii. The sequence goes on along the minus strand of NC_140661.1, from coordinate 25,527,803 downwards.
TTGTTATAAATGAAAACACAAAATCCTTTTTGAAAATTACTTTAAATAAATTATAGAGTAAAACTTGCGAACTGTTGTACATAATTTACCCTTACTTGTTTATAATGTACACTAATTTTAAAAATGAGATCTTTTTCGGGGATGTTTCGTTTTGTCATCAAAATTTGCGTTTTGATCTAATTTGTGATCTAATAGAATATTTTGTTCCTATTGGGGGATTAATTGTTTTATATTTCAAATCTGTACAAGAGATACAACTAAACATATCCTTGGTGTAACTTCAAAACAGCAAATACTGCACAGGCTGGTTAGAAATAAGCCGGCTTACATGAGACCTGAGGCCTCTGAAAAAAAAAAAAATTGCAGGTTTTGTCAAATTGTCAACAGAGGGCGCTATACAGTGGCAGAATAAGTGCAAAAAGGAACAGCTCACACTTTTAAACATACTTTTTTAGGCCTTATTTACATGATGCTAACAAATGGGTTACACACAAATCTTGTTACATTGTTCTAAAATTTGAATGTGGTATTGATGAGTCAACCTAATAGACTAGAGGTGAAAATGAGGGCTACATATATTACATCTCTGATTTTAGGCTCATGAATAATTGTTCATACATTCACATATATGGCGATGCTTCTCAAAGCTTGTCACAGTTCCATTTGAGATGTAGCAGCTTCTTTTACTGGGCCGAAAAAAGCTGGTCATCATTGTGGTCTTCTTTTTTTATTATCAGGATGAGAGAAAATGCATGTTATTTTAGTTCACGTTCACATTACTTGGCAATTTGAATATAAATTAGGACAAAGGACAAGGACAAAAAGAAAGTATTAAATAAAGGTGTCCTTAGAAGGGCCATATAGGGGTAGTGTAGGGTATGTTACGTTAGATTAGGTTTAGAGGTGGGGTACTCTTCCCAGTAGTAAAGTGAACTTGCATGCTGCTAATACTAAAACATTGGCACCTATCAAGTGGGCAATACGTGTTATCTAATTGTAGAACAAGAAATGAAATAACATATAATTTATATTTATATACAATGTAGGGCTAAGGAATACACATTTCTTATCTGAATCATCAACTCTCGTTCACATTTACTTTAGCTCTGTTTATTTTATTTCTCACAATGAGACGTACTCTGTTATTTCTAGAACATAGTTATAGTTTACTACAGTTAATCTTCATGATACTGTAAGACAATTTATTTTCATTTAATTATTGACATTTAATTTCACTATTTTAAGGATATTCACTATGTTTTAAATCAAGAGGGTCGTCACTTGTACACGCGCAGGAATTGAGTCTCAAGCGGTGATAACAACACATGCTAAAAATGCAAAGGCTCATGGGTAGATGCTTGTTTGTAAACAATGACACGTTATGATCATCAGACGCATGCGCAGGTGACTACTCCGCCGCTTTAATTTCACGAAGGAAACAATGAGATTTATTTTGATGTACATGTAGATTTAATTAAGCAGAAATTATTTATCAGTGAAAAGAGCGAAATTATAACCCAGTAAAAAATGTAATGCATTTACAGTACATTTTCTTCGTACAAGTACATGTGGAAGAAAATGAAATAAAGAATTAAAACATTTGTCACATATCGGTGGAATGATTGTTTCTTGTATGCTTAGAAATAATTAATTTTGGGCCCACTTGGATGAAATAAACTTTTGGATTTCCCAACAATCATGAGTACTAGGAAAGGTTTCTGAGAACACAATTTAGTTAGCCTTATCAAATATCTTTATTCTATCCATTTTAATTCACAATTTATAAATTTATAAATATAAGCTTTAGCATATCTGATTTCTGGAATTAGTGATATATTATCACTAATTACTGGTAATTTCCATACAAAACAGTCTGTACGTGCAAATTATTCATTCATTTATTAATTTAATTTGTAGAGCACAAGAGAAAAAGGGTTGAGAGTCCAGACGAGGATACATCAGATGATGAAAATGATGCTCCTAAAAGAGTTTATGTTGGTAAGTTTATGTTGGTCAGACTTACTGACACACTTTTCTTCCTTTAATAAATGGAAGAATGCTCTGCTCTGCTATTGTATGAATGTCGTAGTACTGTACGTAGCACTCTAGTGATGATCTGTGTACACGATAGTTTGTATGACATGCATTCAGGGAACTGAGGGTAAACTATAAAATATTTATTTGGATTTCCCCGAAGCATGCATGTTCAGAGTATCCAAAAATTATTTGTGTTTCCCAAAACAAAATAAAACAACACAAATAGACACATGCATTATTAGATCAAACAAAATTAAATTTTTTTGTAACTGTCATTCAGTTCAGAACTATTTTTTGTCTTAAACAGTGTTTTATATAGCCTTAAATTTCTATTACTACATGTAGAACAATACCCATTTTGGAGTACTCTAAAATAACTTTCAGTTTGGTTCAAAGCGAGAATATATTCCCAAGACTGAACCAGTTTCCACGCCATGTGTAATATTTTTCTATAAGATTTAGATGTGCAGGCATGTTATTGATTCCTGCACACTTAGGGGAATGTCATGTAACACATGTCCTGCTGGTGTCACTATATACCATTCATATTGATTACCCACTGAGGCTTTTCGGCAAGCCAGTCTGATACCATTGTATGGATATTTGTGAAGAAAACGCTACAGCCAATAATTAACTTTATTAATAATTTTGACCATTTTTTTTTTTCAATTTATCAATAAAAGACTTAGAAGAACGTAAAACCCAGTGAATATTTAAGCGTCTTCTTTTTCTTGCTTCAGTATGTAATATGAATAGCAAAATTAATTAATCAGCAATTATAGTGTTTGGTGCTGATTATCACACCAGCTGATATCAATATATGTGTATGTACCACACATTCATTGATGCTAAACTAGTAGTTCTCGCTAAAGTGTGCTTCTGGCAATTTCTGATAGTAGACACATCTTGTAATCTCTGATTTTCTGGCAAGTCAACTATTTTTTGTCATTTCAGGTGAGCCAGTTCATTTACGATTGGTCTGCGAATCAGAGATCTGGTCACCTGAGAAGAAGCGACAGTTCATTGAACTTGAACACAAGAAAATTGAGATGCTTATGAAAGCGGCCGAGCGGATCTATCTCATTGATTTGGATGAGATTACGAAAATAGAAAAAGGTGGTCATACCAAGCTGCAGCTGATGGGGGAAGCGTTTGAGTCCTTCCGCGAAACCCTGGAAGGAATCAATGTAGAGGATTCTCCAATGACTCGTCGTTGGTACTTATGTGGTGAAAATGATAGCAAAGTGCCCCTGGAGAGTAGCGATGTTGAGAGATTACTTACGAAATTGCGTGTCAACGACACAATAACAACTTCAACAAGTGACGATGGCATGGCACTGCGTATCTCTGCTATGGTGAATTCGTCCTATCTTGAACCACTTGAGAGGTCTTCCAAGGGACTCTTCAGGTTACCATGGAATCAGACAAAAGAACCAGATGAGTGAACGATGTTTGATGTTATGAATTGTTTCTACTGCTAAATATATATCAATGGTTTTGGTGCTTGGTCTGACTATATTAATTAAAAAAGCTTTCCCAACTTAATATCAACAAATCTAATCTGAATATTGATTTATGCAGGCAATTTTTTAAGGAACGCAAGGACAAGAAAAAGGCATTTGGTTAAGAGGGGTTGTCTACATCGCTTGTTATATCATTTTTTAATGTGTACTTTCGCTTGCGTGTATTTCATTTTGCAATCAGTTTACTGTTATCAGTGTATGCAGTATAGAGATGAAAGTTTGAAATTTACATGAAACCATGCTCTGGTAACTTGGTATCAATGACCAAGGGAGCTGTTGAGAGCTTTTGAAGTTGAGATTCTCAGATATTATACAACTGTTATTTGTACCACCATAAGTTACAATATGTCGTAATGGCCTGGTATTGTATGGGGTTTCTGCACCCTACCATATTAGGAAATGTGCATTTCAAATATTGAACGATTATAAATGCAAAAAAGTTAAAATAATTTTCGTCATTTTGCTCAGCTCTGGGCTTCTTATATCAAGTGGTTGGTTCGCAAAGATGTATAATAATAAGGTTAATTACAAGGACTCGCAAAGTATGCACAGAGACAGTATGTGGTCGCATCAACCTTCGTTATGCATTGGCCAGTCAATACTTCTGCTGTACTGTCTTCTTGCATACTCATATAACCTCATATTATTAATAGTTATTTGTGTGTCGTATATAACTGCTGAATGTACCACTGACTTTATATATAAGTGTTTGTTTGACTTAAAATTGACACCTGTGTGTCTGTTTTGTAGTGATGAACTACTGTATTGCGGATTTGACTACTGTTTTTTTTTTTTTTCGTCCATTTAAATGATTTGGGTCATGTATTATCAATTTTCTTTCATAGTAGTTACAATTTGCTTTTGTGGTCAATAGACCTTAGATGTAAATGGTTGACGAGATCTCGCTAAAAGTGAGAAAGCCACAAAACTTGTTTTTCCCTCTCAAATAGTGTTCCAGTCTCTCTTATCGCCTAGTCAACTATTACCATTGTTACATAAATCAGTAATGTGATGACAGGAGAGACAGAAACTTTCAGTAAGACAGCAGCGACCACATCTGGTCCCAATGTCTATTGAACACAAAAAGCAAAACAATTGAAAGAAAATTGATAGTTAAAGAAATGTGCAATTTAAAACATTTTTGCTTATAAAGTCATCGCTACAATGCCTGAAAGTGAAGAAGTTTTCCAACCAAGCTTTTGGTGTGATATTTGGCATCTTTTGCTGTAATTTTTTTGTAATTTTTGGGTCGAATGGACATAATTTGTCATGGACATGCTATTGCTATCTTGATCAGAAATTTTGAAGATATCTGCAGAGTAAAAGTGCCAAATGCTTTTTGTTTATATCAAATTATAAGACTGAATGTAAATCAGACATGAATTTAGTTTTCATAAAAAATAAAGCATTTTAGAGATCTCTGAAAACATACAATAATGTTCAATATGAACTTGTATTTTAAAAACTCTGGTCGTGTGGAGAAATAAATTTATGGGGCAAAAGAATTATAAGCAAAGAAAATTGTCACAGTGATGGTTATGAAATGTTTCGCCTTACTACGGCTTAAAATCATTTTGGAGATGACGAACTATTTACAGTAATTTGGTTTACAGTTCATTTATTAGTGTACACAGTTATTTTCATTATCAGTATTTATCCAAGAAATTAAAAGCAAGGATAAAGCTACACTTGTGTGTTTATAGTATGCCTTGTATGATTATGGTATGCAGACATTGTACATGTAGTTTATAATGAAAAACAGCAATTTACAAGGCAATATGTTTCAAGTACTTGTGAGCAGAGAAATTCAGTTTTAAACTGCATTTAATTTGTTATTGTTTGTGGTGATGTGAATGATCTCTGTACAATTGTTATTTACAGTAATTATCTATTATTATGATCCCTAAACTGGGAGATGAATTTCTTAACTACTTAAATTGGTAACTTTTTAAATAAGCATGTTGTAAACAAATAAAATTTACATTTCAGTTGTGCAATCTGTGCGTCTGACTCTGCCTACAGTTCAAAATAGTCATTTTGACTGACCGGAGTCTATGGTGGGTAATTGAACGTAGTGAATTTAGGCAGAGGGTATTCAACCTGCCTATTCACATAGTTCATACCCACCATAGACTCCGGGTCCCCCGACCATCCCACTTTTCCATAGCGTTGGCTTAGTATTTAATGCGGAGAAAAATAGAACCAGAGTGACGAGTAGGACAATATGGCTGTGCCTCATGACCTCGGTCATGCAGTTTGTGACGTGAGGGAAAATTTTGAGGTCATGGGGGTTCCCCTGACCTAGATTCTATCTTTCCGTCATTGGCAGAATCGCTGATTAATGCCTACAGTTCAAAATAGTCATTTTGAATGACCGGAGTCTATGGTGGGTATGAACTATGTGAATAGGAGGATTGAAGACCCTCTGCCTTTATTCTGTTTTTGTTTTGTTTTGTTTTCTTGCACAACAAGGTAAAACGAGAAAGTCGTTTATAGAGGGCAGTGTATTGAGAATTTACATTGACTTTTCCTCGTAATATTTTTTGTGTCAAAATATTATAGGATTCCAGCATAAATCTTTTCTATATTAATCCTAATGAATTTTTTTGTCAAAATATGGGAATTTTGTGTAAAAATAAGACGTTTTTTTATTTCTATAGGATCAAGCTTTTTTGGAAGGAGTCCATCTGTCATTTACACATCATAAACTAATTAGTTATACAAGAGTACATGTACCAGACATATTGAAATACAATGAAAAATATAAAAATGACATGAAACTATTACCATAATATAAGTTGATTGACAATTTGAAAAAAAGTACCCCCCCCCCCACTCTGACACTGTTTCTTAATACTTCAAAAGACTTGTTTTTTTTCATAAAAATTATTTTATATTAAAGCGAGAGGGTCATCACCTGCGCATGCTTGAGTTCCAAGCAACGATAAAACTAAAAACACAAAGCCTCATGGGTAGATGCTTGTTTGTAAACAATGAAACACTATGGCCAGCTGACGCATGTGCAGGTAACAACTCCCCACTTTAATTCAAATGAGCAAAACACTAAACAATCTCTACCAGTAATTACAAACTTTTCAGTTTATCAAGAAATATACACTGAAATAAAACAAACGTTTACTGCCTTGGAATAAAATGATGTACATGTACAGCATCCAAAAAATTGAAAGTAAATGTATGAACATCATTATAATCACAAACCAATTCAAGTTTCTGGGTCCTCGCTGTACAAGAGGGACTTCATTTTGGGTCAGAAGGATCAATTTGTGATAAAGAAATACAAAATAAGTTCTGTCAATGCAGCCTCCAATATAAAATTACAAATATACTTTCAATCTTATCTGAGAGATAAGTCGTTAAAGCTTTGGCACTTCACCTGTAATACAAAAAACAATTTGTTTTAAATATTTTTTTTTAAAAAGTAACATGTGCATTGATTGTTTTTGTGCACACGACTATTGATAATTTCTTTCTTTCATCGAAGAAATACTTGGATGTGTGGTAGAAGAACAGTGTTTCAGTTCATCATAAATCAGTCTAATGTATCTATTAATATAGAATATCAAACAAAAACATTAAAAAAAATGTCTTCCACAATATTGCATCTTTAAGGTTTTCAGTTAAAAAATAAAATATAAGATGTATGTAAAAAAAAATAACAAATACAACAAAAAAACGTGCTGTAAAATACAAATGATTATAATGAGATTGACTAAATTTGTTTAAAATAAAACTTATATAGAAAATTTTTGGGAGTGATATGTATCTAGGTATCCTATTCTACATATGTAGTTCTATAGGATTTGTATAGCATTAGTAATATGGTACTGCTAATGTAAAATCATATAGGACTTGTTGGTTTCTACAGGATTTTACATAAAATCCCATAGATGTACTATAGGATTCTAAAAATCATAGGAAATGTTTGTAAGGGATAAATGGCTTGGAATAATACACAGCCATATTAGTTTTTGTTGAAATTTGTGTGTATTTAAATCCTAATTTGTATATTATTTGACAACTTTTAACCTTTCCAAATATTTCATGAACTACTCATTGGATATATCTTGATACATTGGTACATAGATGCTCTGGGATAGACTGTGTACATGTTTAGATTAGTTTAAAATAGGTGCTCACTTATTACCTAATTTGCATGAAGTAACCAATTTTTAGGTGTTTTCAGATTTTTTCGATTACTGCTCATTAAATTTCAATGGAGCTTGGTACACAGGTGGTTTTGAATAATCAACAGATCTGATTACTTCAGGGTTGAAATCCATAACTGTAATATCTTCCAATGTACGCCATCAACGGTTAGAATATCTCAAACGAATGAATTGCACAAACATTTGCTGATGGCGTTGTAATCACAGTGGCGCATCTATACTTTTAAAACAGTAGTTTTATGGTCACAATAACATGTCACAATAGTACAGCGTTTTATTCGGACTGGAAAATCTAATAATTCCTTAATTGACGGCCCTGTAAATTAATGTATCCACCACAAGGAGCTATCATTAAACATTATGAGATATGGGAGGGTGAATCGTAAGTCCGAGAGCAATTGTAAGCAATATACATTTCAAACTTTTCTCAAACTTAAAAATGTTCACCTTTACCTCAATGTCCAAAAAAAATATTATTATCCCAATTTTTTCGTGTTTTCGCTCATATTTTAAGTGTATGCACATACACACAAACACAATGCAAAATTATATTTAGAGATGAGTTTATTTGTTTTCTTTGTATTTAAAAAAAAAAAAACTGTCCACGTTTTCATAATACACAAAACAGTGATCGTTTCAAGATTGTGAACTCGGAACCAAACAATAACTGTGAGACGTCAAATAAGGTAAATGATACTGGAAAAACAATGAAATAAATATCACACATGTCATTGAAAACAAAAATGAATATGCAGAAAATATAGAAACAGAAAAAAGTAATAATACTCAAGATTTAGAAACTGAAACTCGGGTTGAAAACACACGTAAGTCGAGCGGAAAGGGGTAAAAATGTGGAGCAAAAATAAGCGTGATGGAATTTCAAAAGTAGATAAATGCTTAATAAACGTAATCGGGAAAAACTAAATGAATTTGGAGAAAATCAAGTAGGGAAAAACATTAATATTAAAAACAACCTAGTGAGATCTTTAGAAAGCAAGTGCACTTCTTTTGCTTGCTTTCTGGTTTGTCTGGCTCTCGCAGGATCTATTTGCAATTGAGCGGGCACCACGAGATGGTCGTGGTGAAAAAATGACTCACAGTGGTGATCAAGGATCTGTGGTTTCAGCCTGAGACATTTTCAGCTGTTCTGGTACGAATAACATAATCCGTACTCAATAGAAGATTTCCTGGGTGTTGACTTGTACTCCAGGAAATTTATTTAATGATGATTTGAATTGTGCTCGGACCTGAAAGATCTTCTTTAACAATCACTCGACTGTATGATGTAAGCACAAACTGTACATACAGCAGACAATCCGAACGAAACAAAATGGTAAAATTAAAAAAGCATATCAAGTCATTGTCGATGTCGATGTTCACTGTGTATTCGATAATTACAGCAACATACGTATGTAATGGCTACTGTGTCACTATGTATTTTATTGTAACTATAGCAACTTCAATTGCTGTAATAACTTCAATTGTCAATGGCTGCCATGATTCTATAAGACAAGGTTTTTGAGTTTTTGAAGCGAGATCAACCCTGCAATTTTTATTTTTTTCAAGAAACTCATTCCCTGCTTCTTCTCTGGTCTATATGAAACTTTTGTGATGTTCCTGTCAGCTCCAATAATGATGAGGCATTCCGAATTCTCGCACGATAGCCGTTGTCACTCTTCTGTCAGTCTCTTATGCAGTGATTAAAAGATCCTCATTAAAACTCCTTCACAATGTCTTCTATCTGTCATTGGTTCCATCATTCATCCTCATGATAACATCAATGTATTACGTGTAATAGCAATAACTTGCCTCTGGGTATTGTAGTTCTTTATCATATAAGAGGTTTTGACAGAATCAATCACTCCTGCTTATTTGAAACACTCCAGGCATTTGGGTTTGAGCAATATTGTATTCAGTATATCAGTATATTGTACAAAAATGCCCAAACTACTGTCAGAGTAAACAACGTCCGCACATCACATTTTATGTTATCCCGAGGCATTCGTCCGGGATGCTTTCTAGTCACAATGTTGTATGTTATTGCCATTGAGCCGTTACTCAATAAAATAAGGCAGGATCAAAACATTAACAGTATTGAAAGTCCCCAAGGGTGTCAGTCTTTACATCAAACTGACAGCGTACTCTGATAGTGTATTTATTTTTATTACGCGTAAACAAGACTCCAAAAAAACTATCAGAATGGTTGAAAATGAGAGTTCCCAAAATTCTAAAATCAACTTTCAAAAGTCCGAAGTACTGTGGGTTAGCAGCCGGTGTAAAAATGGTAACTTCTCCTTGGGCATTGGATGGAACGGTATTGGGTTAAAACTGCTAAGAATGTATTTTGGTAGCACCAACAAATTTACGGACTGAAACTGCTGAAAACAAAGTGAAGATTTGGGCACACTTTGCTTCTGCAGTGTCTTACAGAGGGCGTACAACTTGTAGTCAACAATTTGCTTTCCTCACAGTAATTTTATCGCTTTTACAGTTTTCCCTTCCCCTTGATATTGTCTCCTCATTCTAAATGCCCCTTATAACGTTTTATGGCAATGAAGTTAGAAACAAGGCGGGCGGAAACTATTTATTTGCCCATAGAAAAGGAAGGACAAATGTGTCACCCACTTGCCGTGTAGCAATGACATCATGCGCCTTGAGAACGTTTCTGGTTATAACAATCCTAGTTTTAAATTTACTGATTATTTCGATCTGCTTGAAATGGATGTATACCCGTATATTTCAACTATCCGACACTAGAGACGCGATTTATAGACATTGCGTAATTCCTCATGGCTTCTTGAGACTGAACGCCGATCCCCAGAACATACGATTACCTATGAATCATTACATAATTACATGGTTAGGGCGGCTGGGCACTATAATTTACTGAGCGTAAATGTAATGATTGCATTTTAATGCGTTAATCAAGTGTAAATCAAGACAAGCGCCTTCATAACCACTAAACTATGTTCCCCGAAGAGCCAACCAGTACATTCCTAATACAACATTGGACTGGTCTGATAACGAGAACGAGTCACAATGATTCCGACAATCACTGAGTATAATAGAATTTGATGCCCCAGGGTATTTGTTACACTCCATGAAGACGGCAGTCTTAGAAATACACGCAAAGCAGCTGTCATTTTAATGTATTTTCGAATTATCTTCTTCCCTTGGGCCATTTCTTGTGAAATTTTAATTGCTCTAAAAATGTCATAATGATGTTGGTATTGCGTACTTATTGCGTGAACATACGTTGTCAGTTAAGCGATTTTAGATCTGCATTCTTCATAATATGAAAACATAATTCACATAAGAAGCTATAAAACCATAACAAATAAATATTAATGTAAATCTCCTTGCCTCACTTTTCTGCTGATTTCATTTCGAGGTCTTATCCCTTAGACAAACGTACACACTATTTAACTGACCTTCAATGCCAAACAAAGTCCCATAACTCAGTGAGTGCATATTGTTCACGAGTCTATATCAATTTAATTCATATTCCAGAGGTAATTACTAGTTAACTATCTACAATCTCCACATCTCACGGTGTATATCAGTCACAGATTTACATAGTGAAATGCATCTTCGACGTCGTTCTTGTTATTTGTGGATGTACGTTGCGATACATACATAGTTTGTATTTTTTTTTTTGAATCTTGATTTTATTTCTTCCCTTATGGCTACTGCATGTGGCATGTACACTGCGATATCTCGAAATTTAAATTTCATTTGATTTCGTATTCTATTTTGGTAATATATATATTAAATAATTTGTTTTTAATGTAGCTGCTTTTCCATTTGGATCGGTGTAGCAACTTAATGACTCTAATTATACGAATATGCATTCTCACGCATAGCACATACAAACATGTATACATGTCTACCTTAAACAACTACATACATTCCTTTATTTCTATGATCTGCCGTAATTAATTTACGAGAAATTCATTCAGATATCTAGCGAACAATTCAACCATGAACCACGAAGATCATAGAATACGTAGAATTTTCCATAATAATAATAAGCTGTTGTTTATTCAATATGATTATTGATTGAACAGAAAATTTATAAACGTATGGCACTTTCATTTTTTACAGTGGGTTCTGTGATTTCCATGGAGATATATACGACATATAAAGACAAGTGACATGACATCCATATATCATGTCAGTGTGTACATACAGCAGTGCCATACAGGTTTAATTAAGACAATCCATTGATGTAGATTACAGTTTAATCATTCATTCTATTTATTGTTTTTGAGGATGTGAGGTGGCCGGCCGTTCAGTGATCAATGACACTGTCCACTGTCTGCATGTGTGTAAGCTCAATTAAGTATCCCGTCCCTCGATATTACTTCCTCAGACATGCCTTGACCTATTTTGTTCAAGGCTATTGCAAAGATAAGAAAATGTATTTGTCTGTACTTGCCAGTTTCAAGGAGCGGCGGCATTACCTATCACTAAACCGAAGAGTGTGTCTTATACGTGCTTCTATTTCATTGGAACCGCTCATGATTCGCCCGAGACGACTGACTGTCATCAGCTTAATAACTTTTATGGCATCTATGTACAAGGCCGTATGCAAGAAGTAGAACCAATCTTCCTTGTTTGTTTGTTCGTTCTTGTTTGTTCCGATTCACACTCCATGCAAACATGTACATCATCTCGCGAAATAAACACACAATAAAGTATTTTGGGTGGAGATTTTTTATTTTTTCGAAATGTTTTAATGCAAAATGACATATCAGTAGATCAAGAATTACAAGTCGCATAGGGAAAAAAACAAGTTAATGAACATAATGCAAGTACAACCATATTACATTGACAAGATATGGTCCAATCAGGGAATAGATGATGCATAGACACCCAGGTACACAGCCACGAGGTGTTGCAAAATAATCGATCACATTCCTCGGTGTTTAAATGCAAGAACAAGAACAGCATGTTTACCAAGTCTGTTTACGTGGGTTTAATGTCAGTGGTGGTCGTAACCTATACAGTTCATACTACAAGTAGTAATAAGCAAGTATATCGAACGTGTTGTTTAATTAAATATTTTGTACGCTTGTTTCAATGATTGTTTTTAATGGTTAGTTCATGGCATGGCAAAATATATTACTTCTCACTCAAACATTTGGATTAACCACTAATTCGACAGGAATGTGATACTTTGAATTATCTCTCACAAATACATTCAGTTGGACTATGAGAAGTTATAATAATTCTAGTCTGTAATTTTGACTATTGTGGATCAAATCATTTTTAAAATTGGGGAGGTCACCTCCCCTGAAGTAATGCTTGCGATCAAATTACACGAAAGATGACGGACTGCAGCGTCAAGTCAACTCGTTTGTATTCTGGATTACTTCAAGAAAAGAGCCTATGAATTTAGTAAATACATGACTTTGTTTGTTGAGATGTCTTTAACTTTTCCAATATGTTTGTGGCTATTCCTTACATAGAATATTGGTTGTAACAGTGTGTGTGTTTCTGCTAGCTGTACAGGGCACTGCTGGTAGACTGAAAACCATTCACTAGATTGGTATACTTCGGTCAATCGTCACCTTGACTAGCTTCTCACCTTGGGGGTTGTGGGGCAGGTCGAACAAATTTGAAATTAAAGGATTTCATCATTAAAACCAGGACATTATTTCTGCCCATGTGTCAAAATATCTACACACAGCTCCCTTTGATATATGTGCGTTTCTGAAACATCGCCATCTAGAGATCGACCGTAAAGCGTAAACACGTTTATCGATGAGCAACCTAACTTGGATAGTCTTGTGACAATAATTAGCAAGATAGTTAAAATAACAGCATAGTTATTGGTCATTTTGCGGAATCCAAATTTATTGGGAAACCAGAATTGTAATTACATATTACAGAGTATGACATGTCAGGAGTGCCGTGTGTACAAATCTTTTGCTGAGCATGAAGTCGCTGGGCTGGCGTGGCTTGTTAGCTTGTGTATATATCTGGTAGCGTCGCTTATTTGTGGGCTCCGAATACAAACACAACGTTCAGCACCATCAATGACGTTTAATTCACAAACCTCATTGACGGTGCTGAACGTCACTTACAAAAAACGTAAATTGAAATTGATCACATTGTGATGATTTGTGCAATTATTATTAGAAAGCATTTATTATGAAACGCCGTAATCACGTATATTCGGTCTTGACCCCACTCTGTCTATTGTGGTAATTTGAAGACTGTACACGCTTTCTATCATACTAAACTGGTCACAAAATTTAACAACTGTTTCTACCCTTTACACTCAAGTCTGAATGAGCGATTGTATACAACGCCACCAATGGCTGTTCTCGGCTCCATGCGTCAAGAAAACTGATGAGCGTTTTTTTTTTCTTTAGTTGAACTGCTAGTTTTACTTAGATAATTTTTTAATACACCGAAGCTTTAACGAGCAGGGGTATTGTGTCGCCATGCAGTTGATTCAGCTGCCTGAACTATTGTAAAACAAAAATAAGTGATTATGGCTGTTTCAGTATGCATGCCTAAACCACTATAGGTTAATTATGTTGTATATGATATATTGTTACACGTTATTTGTGGAGATGTTGGTAATTACACAAACATATTGGCAATGTTAATACTTAAATAGAGTTGGGTTGCAAAGAAATTACCCCACGCCCCTCGAAGTAGGTCCACTCATAAATGACAGTATCTTAGACTAGCGTTAACGCAAAAATAAGTCTAACTTGAATACTGCCGAGGCAAGTCGCTAATGAGGTGCACTGGTGATGAGAGAATACATATGTCTTGTTGTAATACGATACTTCATTCAATTGTACTTTTGAACATAATACAAGCAATTTATATATAGTACACTCGTGGGGATACTCAACAACTCATCACCAACGTCTTGTCCGGAATTGTATATATCATGTTTTGTGTCATCGATTATTTGATTGACATTTGCACCCATCTTATTGAGAACACGGAGATTACACTGTATCACGTACGTGATGAAATTGCGATTTTCCAGTCGAGTGGAGACATTTCTAGCAATGGAATGGACATATAGATGCATATTTAGTAAATTATGGGATGATATGACACAGGTATTATTTGAGATGTGTATACTGTATCGTTTGTTTATCATTAGAGAACATTCAGTTGAAGCCAATAGTCACGAATGAAGCGGTCTAACAATGTGTGTAGCGTCACACCCCATGTAGCGTGCGACCTTATAAGTGCCCCCCCATTACACATCTAGTATGGTCACATGGCAAACGACGTATGTGAACAGTTCTCGGCATCTGTCCATGACATTTCTCGTGGTTCAATTGTGTTTAAAGTAGACGCCTACTCAATATCGGTCAAGTTGGTCATTAGTAACAAGACAATTTTCATTGAATTATGTTGTACAACCATATACATATAGTTTCACTGTAACATGAAACATTCGATAAAATGTACTAAATGTTATTTTAAAATTGCTATTTGTAAAATTGTTCATTAGAACACAATACCATTGTTTGTCACTTTATTTAAATGCAAATTTGTGAAATAATAGAGAGCATAAGTACCAGATCAGTCACGTTATATCTCATATCACCTGCCTAACATTTTAGATAACAATAATAAAAGCTTTTTAAAACGTCCAAAAAAATGTCATAAAATCTATAATTTATTGCAACATTGAGGAATTTTGAGAAATCTCATTTGCGAATGGGCCTAGTCAGAGAGACCTACGCCTGTAGCCATAGATTGCACGTGTAGTCATGTGAGGTTCACAGTTGTATATACTCGGTGACGAGTGCAAATGTATTGCGGCACTTCCTAATACATCCTACGTGTTGTTTATATTAAATAACCATCATCTGTCTCATGTCGTGAAATACGAATTGCCATTCATGGCTGCACTTTATATTAGTATTCCATGCACGTACACCCCTGTCCGTGTCTCGAGTGTGTGGGAACAGCCAAATGGAAGCAGAGCATCGACTAACTCTTTCATCATGTCGAGAAAAATTAAGTACACGTTAATATAAATGACAGATTTATGAATTGCTGTTTGCGCAGAACGTCAGTAGCCACGTAATTGATATAATATAATCCATTAAAAGATTAATTTTAATGAAAGTATCGGATAAACATTATATACAAAACTGTCGATCTATTGCGATCACTGTCTGAAATTTGAAATACCCCATTGTAATGCAACATATTCCTTTACATATAAGAAATGAAATAGAATGTAGTCCATTTCATGCGACCTCGACATTTTATCTAGAATAGCAGTTGTATGCCATTAGGGTCTACGTCCTGTTAAATTAAGCCAAGGGGAATAAATAAATATATTTATTTATAACTGCTTTAGCTATTATATAATAATAGTTTAGTAAACTGTCTCGTTGCTTACTGAAATTTTTTGAACAGTTTGATGTTATGTGCATCAGACTCAATACACGCAACAATGAATTTCACTATTCAATTTATATTAATAATATTTTTGAAGCGCCGTTAGACGCTAGAATATAAAGCTGTCTTTAATGAAATCAGCGAGTGTTCTAGAGAAACTCCAATATCAGAACATGTTTGTATGATATTCATTCATAGATCCAGCAGCCTTGTTATTGCGTAATATTGGGCAGTGCGGAGGCTTTTATTTCAATCACGATATCCCGAAATGTCAAAAGGTTGCAAATATGTGCATCGGTACGTTTGGCAAATTAGGAATTGACTTTCATGGTATGTTAAAACACACTCATTGGTAATTTTGCAGATGAAAATGACGTGACCGAATCATAATCTGTTTAATGTTCACTAAACATTCTTGTTTGTGCGTTCTTGTATTGTCCCCAAGCCCTGCCCATTTATCGCCTTCGAACACTTGTTCGAAGAAATGATCTGTAATGTCGGATAGGTAACATGAGAATCGCCGTTAATGTATCTCGTTGTCAGTAAATCGTCCGCTGTGAATAAGGTCGTTCTCGTGAAAGGAGGCTTGTATCATCTGATTCCGTGCTAAATTCTAGAATATATAATCATTATCCCAAAGTTTGTTAGCACAACCCTATGGGATTATATATATATGGCATTGGTGCATATGTAGTAGTTTAAACATACGATCCTGTACTTAATTGAGTGAGCATAAACAGTTATTAGCTTGTACATAATAACATTAAACACATATATGTATTGTTTTCGCATATTTGTTTAAAAATATTAAAGGACACTGGGTTTGATTTGACAAAACAATTTTCAGGTGACACAAACTACAGTTCTACGTGATTTCAGTAACATGACATGGTCAGTACTTCCTTGAAATATAAGTGGGCAGCAGTGAATATCGAGCTTAGCGTGTTGAAAAGTCAGTGTATATAAAGTTGTATATATAGAAAAGTTACACATGAGTAGCCCAGGCCTATTGTTAGATTAACGCAATATTCAACGTACTGCACAAGTATATTTTCATTTGTTCAAATTTTGGCGAGAAACAAAAGTTTAATAAATATTACATTTGAGTCACAAATATTTTATATTTTTCTTTTATCTCGACTTCTTTTTATTACAAATTTAAAACTCATCAATAAATAACACTGTGATCGTAAATCGTGTACGCGTATAAACGACGTTGTAGAAAATTGTGTATCATTTAAATAAAGAGTCGTCGTTCATAATCACATTTCACTATTTGCTATGTCCTCATGCAATTGTCGGGAAA
Source organism: Saccoglossus kowalevskii (assembly GCF_978046115.1). NCBI lineage: Eukaryota > Metazoa > Hemichordata > Enteropneusta > Harrimaniidae > Saccoglossus > Saccoglossus kowalevskii. The sequence goes on along the minus strand of NC_140661.1, from coordinate 25,510,356 downwards.
AAAAACTACTCGCCATGGGGATACTAAACTTTATTAGTTAACACTGCTTTATTCCACGGACTGCTATGATAACTGGATAACTGTGATAGAAGTAAAAAGACGCCTAAAAGTGAGACGGCATAATTTTATTTCACCGACACTAAGCTGAACTAGAGTGCGGATGGCGTGTCGCATTTCAAGCTATTAACATATAAACAGTGTTATAGACAATGTTTTATTCATAGGATTCCACTTTTACTCGACCGTTCTCGAAAAAGCCTGCAGTGAAAAAGAAACAACAATACGGAAAAACTAATTTATATTCCATTGAATTCAATTTAATAGTGGACATTGATGTATAATTCAGTACCACCACCATTTAAGTGAAAAGTGCCGGTTGAATATTTTGCAAATGGGATGCCATAGAGGGATTATATTCTGCTTACACATTGAAAACAATTTATTTCTTTATTCACATGAAGCCGAATGTCTATATAAATTAGTTAAAATACAAAAATAACAAAGAGGCCAAACCGAATTTCACATTCATAGTGAAGATGTACTTCCAATCAACAAACCTAAATTCAGTAACTGTTATCCAATGATATATTCAGTTGAACTTAAGATTATGAAGACTACAAAATCCAGATTCACACTTAGATCTGTGCCTTGAATTTGATTATATAGGCCGGCTTTCCACCAGACTATATGACAAAAGAGGTGACTTTACTATCATCAATTTTACATCTGCACAACACTATCCCACTCTGTCCTACGCATGAGGTATATACTTCCCATCTCGTTAGCCACGTCAGGGCCTGTAGTACATAGACAGACTTTTCAATAAGACATTGTCTTCTTTCTTCTAAACTATTAAACCAAAGGCTTAAAACAGAGCGACATAACATTTAAAGGTCTTGGGCAGATACAATGAGCTTGTGGTTAAATACAATAACACTGTTACACAGGTTATCTCATCAACGTTCTATGTGAAACTCAGGTTTAAAAAAACAGAAAACATTCGATTATGACTCAGATATATGCCGAGTATCATACCTAACATCACTTCATGTAAACCATGCAGTCTTTTTAAATTTCTCTTACTGATTTGACTATGTGGTGTAGCGTACTTGTACTTTTGTGCAATGTAGTGTAGTGTAGTTGTTTTGTTTAGTTCTTGTGGATTGTTTTGTCAATCGCTGTTAATCATGTGTTCTTGGAATGAAATTTATCGTAACCATGTGAACTTTTATAATTATCGTGTGTGCTTACCGTATTACATGTTGGCTCCCGTGTTTAAATGACTACCTGTGCAGCAATGTCTGATTTGTCTATCGCCACAGGGTAACGCTAATACGGTGGAGATAATGACTATATGCATGCAGGCAATTCAAGCCTCCTTCCACGCGAACGACCTTATTCACAGCAGATGCCTTTCTAAGGACATTACTGATTAATGAGGCTATTCCATGTTACCTCTCTGACATGACAAACCTTTTTTTTATGAACAATGCAATGAAATAAATGATGCATGAAATTAATATAGCACAGATAAGACTTTATGTAAAACATTCAGACCTAACAAATGCTGGCCTATACGGCAAAACTAAAAAACGACAAAAACAAGTAGAAACATTACAACACATTTTGCCTAAGATGCCGATTAACATGTGTTCCCTTGGCTGTATAGGCCAACGATTTCTTGGTCTGAATATTTGACATTAGGTGTGTTTCCATTCATGTTTTAGTAATCTCATGCATTACTTTTTTCACTGCAGTGTCTGTGGAAATGATCTGCCATGTCGGGAAGGTAACATGAGAATAGCCTCGTTAATGAATCTCATTCTTAGTAAAGCATCCGCTGTGAATAAGGTCGTTCGCGTGCAAGGGGGCTCACTAAATTACATAATATATAAATCGTTATTTGCTGCAGGTTAGACTTAGGTTACCCCATGGCATTGCTGTACAGACATTAGATAAAACAAAGAATGCTGTGAGCATAGACGGTAATTACCAATTGTCTTTACATAATGAAGCACATGTATGTAACCAACATCAGAAATACATTTTATCTATACATTACTGATCACATTTGTGTTTCAATTCGTTGAGTAAGCAGAAATATTAGGTTGTTGAGAGAGAACCATTTTATATACCCCCACACTACCAAAATATGCAATCAGAAGTTTTCACCTAATTGTTTTATTTAGATATTTTAGGCTAATGGCCTTTAGGTAAAATACGAAAACAAATTTCAGGTTGCATAGGGTACACTGTGAATGATTGGTTACTTACAGTACTACGTGAATTCAGCAATTGGCATAGACGATAATAGGTTAGGGTATACTCCATTATTAATTTGTCATAGATTGGACACATACTACAACAAATGATATTCATCTACAAAATATTATCTTAGCGATTACTATAGAGTATTTGGTTAGTTTCGATTCATAAATTTCTGTGCTTTTATTCTTAGATGACAGAATGCTTGTCTACAACAATACTTTGCTGTTTATGCGGGGGAAATAGTTATCTTGGCACTGGGGAACAAATTAAAATTGATTTGCTGATATTAAATATCTAAGTTCTTTCAATGCTATTTAACGCGTTAGTGAATAGCTGAACATTGCACGTACATTATTGTACAAAGCATTTCCTAAACGTTATAAAAGTCGTAACATTTTCACGTCATACGCCAATAATATTAGTAAGTTTGAATTGCATTTTTTTTAGTTCTCCTCTGAATGCCTGGTTCGGTGCACTCAAACAATTTTAATATAACATGTCAAAATTTGTAATGTTACTTGCTGGTATGGTCACTTTTTGTAGAAAAATTATAGGGATACACTGTAAAACCCAGCGTAATTGTGTAATTGACAATTACAATGAAAACTATCGGCTATTTAAATTTATTTCATCGCCATCATCTTGAGATTCGTCGCGAAATAGTAGATTATTTGTTTTTATTTTTGTTAAGATTTTGTCTCGAGTTGAGAATATTTGCTTTTGAAACTATATTTCAGTTTTTCCCTATGCTTCGGTAAATTGTTTAGCATTTTTATTCGTCTGCCTCTCCAATTTATTGAGTCAATCTTCAAGAGTGTTACCTTAGAATCTAGGAAAGCTTTTAGCTAGCCAGTATGTCCACGTTGTCATTACTGACGGCTACCTATTGTGATGAATCACCTAAATTGTGGTGGTATTGTGTCATACGTAAAAGCCCATTTAGATTGAATTCAATTTATTATAATTAGTATCTCCTTATTATTAAAGCCTTTTTACTGTAGGCTTTCCAAGTAGAGTGTGATAAAAGTGCAATTGTATAATTAAGTCATTACATAAATAATAATAGCTTGGAATGCGACGCGTCATGCCGTACCTTAGTTCGGCTTAGTATCGTTAAAGTAGAATTATTTCATCTCACTTACAGTTTAGGCGTGTTTATATTGTTCATCTCATTTAGTGTGACAGTTCAGTGGAATAGGGCAGTGTGTGTAACAACGTTCGATATTCCCACGGTGTGTAATAACAATTCAATTATTATGATTTGTCAACGTGAGCAGATGGAACATTATTCCGATAATGGCATCATACTTATAAGTCTTATATTATATTATAAAATATATGTTTGTGATTTTAATCTATATTTTGAGAATCGTATAATCCAAATATTGTCCGGTACACTTGTTGTATACAACATTTGTATATATGTGAGGTACCGTTTCTAATTCATCGCACCTTAAGTCTTGTGACCATTGCTCACAGATTATGTCTTTTTTCTAATCAGTAATCAAATTATCAATGTATTCCCGGAACCAGGAATACTCGAATGGCTGAATAATAAACATACGTCTAAATTGCATGAGGAATAGCCAACGATGAGAGGTATTAATGAAGTGTTACCCGTTTGAACTAGATGCTCTACAACGTCGCGATTACGCGCTCACAATCTACGATCACTGTGTTAGTTTATGCGTTTTAAATCTTCGAAAAGAATGTCTGAATTAAATAGGTAATTGGCTTAAAAACAAACACAGGTAAATCAAATACCCTCTATATAGACTTAATAACCCTACATTCATGTAGGCATGATACAAAGTCTGTTTAGCTGTCACTAAACTTGACATATTGATTAATGCTTGTGTATGTATGTAATTACGTAAAAGACATTGGTGAAATCCCTTTCTTGTTAGATACATGAATATATATATATCATTAAAATACTATCTTCAGAAACATCACGTCAGTAACATATATAACGAGTATATAAAGTGTTTCATCACATCCAATAGTTCATACACCGTGGCCTTAAGAAAAGCTTCTGATTTTTTTCGAATCAGTTAGTACGTTGCCCGGTTGTAACCCCGCGCATATCATCTGATGTTGCAAAAAACACACTCCCAGACATGCTTAGCTATCATTGGACTTTACGACTGGCGGGTTTTCTCACAGTCACATGATCGGACAAATGCGACGGCAACTGAATGTTTTATTAAACTCTGTTTCTCTCATTTTAGCATCTGTAAAGTGCAATACGGCGTTTACCTGGGAACAATGTATATTGAATTTCATTAAAGGCATTTGCACTGATTCGACGTCGTGAATAACGACTTTTAAAGATAACTGTTGGGGCAAGCTTCTTTAACAATCTACGTGGAAATAAAATACAAATCAGAACATAGTTTTTCAGTCGTTTTGTATGATTCAGTCATAAAATACAAACGCATCTAGAAAAGATTTAGACCAACACTACGTTTGAAATTAACTTTTTGAATGACAAGTTACGTACCTAAACCAAGCCACATTTATTGGATGACAGTCCTCCAAACGTTTCATTGCATTCGTAACGTAGTAGTTGTAAATCTAGAAATACATGGTGCCTCTTGACAAGAATTGAATATAAGTATTTTGGTTTTATGTGTAGTGAGAAAATATCCCTAAGTTTAAGCGAGCATATTGAACATTCTACAAATGAATCGTAGGTGAAATACGAGAAACAAAAACGACGTGTCCCAATTTATACATATTACTGTAATTACATACCATAAAAGGTGCACGTCAATACCTCCGGCTCAAATACATGATGAAAACCTTAATCATATGGTTAAACTTTAAAGACGGACAATACGAACGGAATATTAAACCGAGGTACAATGTGTTTTAATCTACGCTTACGTCTGATTCTTGGGGCGATTATTTTATTGACAAATGCTTTTTTAGATCCATGTTTTTCTCAAAATTTTAAAATATCATATCTGCCTACACTAATGGTAATATGCGAATACGTATACTGAACTTTTACTGACAGCGTGTGGACAAATAAACCGTATATCTCAACGACAATGCAATCTTAAGAATATGTGACCGAATATATGACTGAGATTTCCACACCATTTAAATGTTGTAAAAATAATCCATAAAAATAGTCCTTGTGGAAACAAAATCATTAAATGGAATTGGCTTTTTATTGACTTTCACTACTACTAGTTTTTGACAACTTGTCAAGGTATTTCAATCTATGAGTATTTCTGTAATTTGGATATATTTTCTATTTGAAACTGAGTGATATCCAGACAAATAACATTCATATTTTGTATGGCAATCTACCTATATCATGTATACCATGTTATAACATAGGCAAAAACGAGCTAATCGCATATGTGTTTTGATGCGAATCACTTTTTAGTCTCGTTATTGTTACGTGACTGGAATGTTAGTAGTCCTGAGTGACATGTGAGTTGAACTTTAGTTGTTGAGTGTTACATTTTTTTTATCCGTGTTCTCCTAATTGAACCTGTTTTGTACCAACATTTTAACAATATATTGCTATATGTTCATAAAGAATATGGCGTATAATTCAGCTTTCGTCAAAGTTAGTAAGTAGCAGAAAATGGAAAAATCACCAGATGCCACAAGCGTTTGAAGGGATATTCAACAAGGCACATCATGTAGGCAATTTGTTTGTTTAATGAAAAAAATGGGCAAATGGATTTTTCGTGTAACATACTGATTTGTGCTCCGTTCTTCATTTGCCGAGACCATTTCCGATTACATGGGAGCAGCTGCAGTAATTTCGTAGCATTATCGATCATTATAATCATGACTATATTTGCGTCAATCGTCATTTTATGCGTGTTGGAACAGTACCCGTAGGAAAAACACATGAGGGTATCGTTTTTTCTACAGGAAACTACTACGATTGAAAGTTGATTTTAAAAAATAATGATAGAAAGGTATAATATCTGCTAATTCTTATTATCCATCTACGGCCGTGTACATGACTACATGCCTTATAGGCATCAATTAACATATGATTCGTAAGTATAGTTATGCGAAATTACGATTTCGCTTTGATTTTGTTGTTCGTGTGATAAAAACTTTATCATCTGATATATACCTCCTTCATATAGCTGGTTGTGACGTCATGGGCTTCGGTTAATGGATAATATAAGCCCATGTAATAAGCAACTAGTATCAACTAGCTCTTGAACTACTAATATCAGGTGATAACCTCATATTGTCATTAATGGATGGTCTTTGATGTGATGCTATAATTGTTATGCGCCCATTATCTCTTCATTATGATGTATTGTATACAGATTCACATTGTATTTTAAGAGCAAGGTCCAATAGAAAAGAGCCCCTCAAGTTGTGTTTTTCTGCATGACTGCATGAACCGAATACCTATATCGTGCCAGAGTGAAAAAATATTAGTGTAATAGCAATAACTTGATGTTTAAACATTTGCAAGTATTCATGTATCATGCAAGTGATAACCAAAATTGCATCACCCTTCACAAGTCTTCGCCTTTAATATCTCGTTAGAGATTTCGTTTTTTAATTTTTAAAGCTTGGCTAGGTTCACAAGTGATATAGTTGCAAGTAGTATCATGTGACAGCATTATGTATATATGGGCTGTTTAATCATTTAAATTTAATCTTCACATAGCTAATACTCTCTAATACAAAAATTATCAGCAAGGTAGACGTACTTTAAAAGGTTAAACGTGAAATAAAACTGTAAATCCGAAAATAATCTCTGAATCGATCGGCCTTGATTTCAGTGAACCGTGTTTTAATCCAACCATGACTGATAATATACAATATTATTGGTTTTTCTTAATCTCCTTTTAAGCTGACGCACTTGCATACGTGATCGAATCTTTGGTTTAATGACATAACCACAATCTCTACATTGTATCAAGTCTCAACCAAGATAGTTCTAACAACACATCTGTGATGAATTAAACGCACATGAGTTAAAAATAGGTTTTATTTCAACCGTATTCAGCTTTTTATAGAGAAATGTAGATACATACGTATAATATATACCCAGATATCACAGTGTCGTATGGCGATGCTGCATGTAAAAAAATATTTTCTGAAATACGATTGTTTAAACTAACTTTTTTTGCAGTAGCATTTACGTTCGGTTAATAAATATACACAGTAAACTGATATCACTACATGTAGTTTTCTTCAAGGCTTAATCCTAATTCTACAAGCCATGTGTACTTTTAGATTATCCGCGACCAGAGAGACTTCCACACGTGCCGAAAATTTGTTAATCCTTATTAAGATGGTACAAATGTTATCATTGAGAGCGTAACTGGACCCCTCGTTTCAAGCCGAAGTCACACTCTCAGTTGCGTATTTTGAATAATAAATAATATAGTCTTTGGAATCAACGTAAACGTTTTGCATAATGATCTGTTCGGAGTTCAGAGGACTTATATTCTGAAAAGAATCTCACGGAAGAATTCGAGCTAATGATATAAAATGGAATGTATATACACGTTCAACAAGTCATTGCGTTAAATTAATATTGAAAAATACCAAATAACAAATACTAGCAAATCGCAAAATATAGCATGCTCCCGAGTTATTTTGTTATAAAAAGTTTTTTGCAAGTTAAAACTACAATATGTAATCAAAAAGACGTGTCTATATATTCTGTAGATGATGGACAGTCACTCAAAACTCTTTATTTCCAAAATCAAGCAAAGCGCTGTGTTTCACGATAATAATCGGTTGGACGTTGTGGATACATCTAGGATTTTCAATGTTATCAATGTTTGTTTATATGCAATCTCATATTATTTTTGTAAATTATTCTTTCCAACAACAACAACCCACCCGAGTCGAGCCGAGCATATTGACGAACATAATTCGGCACGTACCGAGGATGCTCCGGCTCCAAATTGCTGACGCATTTTCTGCTCCTGCTAGAGCATTCAGATGAGGATTTGGCACGTTGCTAGTGGGCGTACATTCGGAACGCAGTATTCGATTATGTAGTCACACTACATGTCTACATAGAAAGGCACAGATTCTAGAATCTGGTTCTCATATTCACTAAACTACAGCATATTATTAAAATTAAGCTGTAGCTTCATAAATGCGTTAGATATCAACGCATTTTCAAGTAAAAATTATTATGACACACGATTATAAAACCTCACTACTTGTTGACTGTGTTGTCGATATATCCAGCATGGTTTACTCAATTTATGCCCAGGCATAACAACTTCTTCCGCTTGCCTTAACAAAAAACATCAATACAGCGGCAAGAGAGTGCTATCTAGAGCTTCAGGTAAAACGTACATACTATTGTTTACTTTCATCATATTTCTCTTGCAGCATGCATATATCATAAGATACTGTCTCGGCATATCCCACTGAGACAAACACGTATCTGTAATCCCTACAAGATTAGGTTGCTTATGCTACCTATATGTCGACCCAAAAGTACATTCGCTTTTGTTCACAATTCTCTGAGTGTCGGAAAATATGTATATAGACAGCGGCTGGAGTCAATATTTGTAATAATATAATAAATAAAATCATTTTGTAAAAGACTGCTCTGCAAATTCTCTCCTTCCTCGGTTTCCAATTACATTCATTGGTAACTAGGCCGAAAGGTCGTTTCACTCCGTTCAGGTGTTATCGTTAGTATAAGTAGTTCTTTTACACACTTCTTTTACATAATCATTTCCACAATCCTTTCCAAAATCATTGTAGACATAATTTGCATGAACTAACTACGGGCAATCCTCTGACATCTCAAGAGCCGTAATGATCACAAATGATGCGTGTTCACAAAAAACAGTCTCATGTTCGGAAGGTCCGGTGTTCAGAAGTTTGTATATATTTCGAGTACTTAGTTTTGTAATTGTATGTGTGTTAACATCGACATTGATTAGTGGAGAAACATAACATGTATACAAAATATATATACATTGGGTGTCTAATCTGCAGACGTATTGAGTGTCGCACCTAGAAGCTAGCTAGGCGGACACCTGGCGCGAAAATGTAATTCAAGTTTGTGGCGAGAAATTTGCCAGTACTATTAAAACATTTCATTAACATTACAGATTGAAAATTCAGTTTCATTATTTTATTACTTGCGAATGGTTTTACTATATTATATATCCAGGGACATTTTTTATTGATTTATATTCACATAAATTACGTGTGAGAGCATTTTTACTATGTATGGCGCGAGCACTCAATGAGTTGTCATCTCCTAGGACACGAGTGTAGCGTGGCGTCTCGTGTCAACTTCTATAGCACGCTCGACAATGTAAACCCTATGAAGAATACATCACACACATTATCTATCAAGCTCCAATATACAACACTGGTAGGGTGACATATTAAAATAACGATGTTCAATTAATAAACCTTTTTACGAAACTAGTGCAAATTCATGTATTTGCCAGGAAACAAAGAAGTTCTTATTTCATTTGATCAGTAAACACAAAAGAACTTACGTAACCCTTTTAAACAGGAAATTTCCATCTGGCTTACAATAGTACGACGTTCACTTGAGGACTGAAATTAGTCATACAAAAAAGTGGAGTATATATAGGGTATATATTGTTTCTTGATTATACTTCACGATAATCAACCGATACATTGAATAAGAATGAGTAAAACAGTCACCCCATTGATATGTACATCACCCATTGTCAACTTGAACGTGATAGTTTTTCCCACATGTTATTCGTAAGGTTATAAGCTCGACGCTGATTGTTCAGTTTTTAGTTTTTAATTCTAGATTTCATTAAAAAAAGTGGGCACAGAAAGCTTCTTTATTAGTCAGTGCTGTTTTTTTTTGTAAAGAACATGAAATACGTAGTTCATATCTGTATTAGACAATGCAGAATTTATTATATTGGCAAAGGCACATGATTTTAAATAGCATAGCGCCATCATTATTCAAGGGCAATGATAAGAGTGAGCTCTCTGGCTGGCAGAACTGTTAGTAGAAATAGTTTCCTAGAAAATAACGACTTATTCCCACACTTGGAAAACAATCTTGCTATCATATTCTCCCCTTAAAAGAAATAATATTATGATCCGGTGCATCATATTGTTATGAAATAAGCATGTCCTACGTGCGTGACTACAACCGACGTGATGAAGTCAAAACCGTCACCTGCTGTATCTCCACGGTTCAACAGAGGCGTAGGAGTCTGTGCCCCCCTTAGATATGCCACAAAATCATTACCCGTTTGCGGTTTATTGCTAGCTGACGCGTCCTTTATGACTTCAATTAACAAGCACCACGGAATTTATAAGACGTGTCGCAGAAATTAGTTTATTCTGTGTCATCTGTTGAGTATCACAAATATGTTGCATATTAAAGTATTATTAAATAATGTTAGTGTATTGTATTTATTATGGTCATTAGCCTATTTTGATTACATTTCACCCCTCCCCCTCCAGTGTTCCATGCTGTTTTGGTGACTTGGCGTGGCATTTGTAAAAACGCGAACACGAATATAGTCACAGTGTCACCCGTTTGTAAAAAAATAGGTAATTTATTTGGAAGGAAACAGCTAGACAAGTGTCTGTTGCAGTGGTATCACAATACAACATTGCGTTATTACCTTGAGACTTTATTATTACTGATATATTACTTCTGTGAACTTCTTGAAGCTGAGTTCCCACATATAACACATCTCCGAAATACAATTGTATCTATAAACCTCTGCGACTAAAAACTGATATAGAGTAACGAGTATAAAATTAATGATTTAGTTAAATTGTTCTGGGTTAATGTATCTAATTATCATTACTGAACTAATTATGTAATCTGTGAGAAGTAGACAACTGCTATTTCTTGGTATTTCGCATCAATAACTTTCTAATTATAATTGTTCTCCCAAATAACTATACCAAGGTCCAACTCGTTGAGTAGTGCATTTGACTGTGTGCAAACCGTAATTGTTGACGATTGATTTATTGATTTATTTATTGATTGATTGATTGATTGACTGACTGACTGACTGACTGATTTACTGACACGTAGTGATAATTTCAATATAGGGAAAATATGCAAAGTTGTTTTTCTGGGTATCCAGATTTTTATGGACACTATTCAAAATGGGACCCTTTCTGTGAATGACTACATCATGTTACGGAGTAATAGCATTGCACTATTGCGTTCTGATTGATTGATTGATTAGTAGGATTTGATAGCGTTGATTGATATATTTACTCTACTATATTAACAGAAACTAAATTTGATCTTTATTGTTTAAACAGTTGGTACCAACAAATTCTTCAAATATTAACTTTTTATACCACGTATTGGCAATTTTTTAATCTACCTTAAAACGTATTTCCGTTAATCATTTACGTGAATCTTTTAGATAATTGAACCTGCGGTTCGCGGACTTTAACTGCGAGAAGATTTGAAATCATATACACACTACACTACATGTCAACGAACATATTTACTATTTACACAAGTCACTGACGTGTGTATGTACTCTCACTGTACCCGAAGTACGTTCCTGATATGATTGAATATCAGTTAAAGAACAAATTACTAATTTATTACACTCGGGATATATAATAGTTAGATCACACCCAACGGTACGATTATAGAAACACTGTAGACACCTAGCTGTAGATATATAATGAATTACTTGTTGTTACAAAACAAACTAATGAGTATATCAATATGCCCGTTGGTAGTCATAAATGTCGAACCCAATACATCTTCCCTATAAATCGCGGCCTTAGTGACGAAACTCTGTATATGACGTAAATTGATGGAACTAGAACCTTTCAAAAGGTTGATATCATGTTATTCAGTAGTCGGTCATCAATGAGGATATATGTTTGAGCGATTGTACTATACTTCAGATCACAAACGACTACATATATTTATTTCAATTATTTAAAAATGTTGTACTGATTTGCGAATCGTTGAGTTATTTTAATTTATCTGAAAATTATCATATCAAAAAGCTATAATAATTGACATAATTTTATCTTTTATCTATTTAAATATGCAAGTACATGTTTTTTAATAGTGTAAAGCCATATGAAGAATTCGAAATTATGGAGAATTTCAAGGTTGACAACACATTTTCGTTTTAACAAAACAAGAATTATATAATGGTACACGAGTAGAATACATGTCATTAGTTTGCCATCCATGGCATGAATTGCTCAGGTACTGATGAACAAAATTACAAAATAAATAACATATGTACATGTATTATCAAAGTGCAATTGAGAATACGACTATTGTTAGAAGTAGCATTATGAAAGATGACGGTACATATTTTAATGCGGTCTTATATGTCTGTTCTGTCACCACTGAATAAGAGAGTTTCATCTCGTTGATGTAGCATAATTTTACATAATAATAGTATGTACAGATAAACTAAACTAATGTGAGGTTAGATTGTGAATGACTATTCTTTAGTAAGTCTGTTACGATCGTGCTGATTCTATACGAATGCTAATACCGATATTCCAGGCAAAGGAAACAATGAAAGAATGAAAGTGTCTGAGTGAATGTAACGACTGACATTTAAACACTCGACACGCATTCTCGTGTTCATATATTGATTGTAAACCAGAGACTTACAATCATATTCAGACTTTCAAAAGAAGGCATGTAAATCCACATTGTATCTATTCAACTAACCACACTCTATAACTAACAGACAGCTAAAGTACAAGATGACTTTCGTCTGCTATTTAAAAGACTGGACAAATTGTTATTACTCAATTATTTTGGGCAGTGATTTCATGTCTGTTGTTGATAGTTGTGTCGACTATACTCTATATAGAAGTCCGTCAGCCAAATGGGTTGTCTAAGATGAACCTATTTATAGTTTATACAAAATATTTTGATGGATTTCGGACCCTGGAACCACACATTTGATGAATCTGCATGATGACCTTTGAGCATTTTTTCTAATCCACATAAATTAAAAATGGCCGCTATAATACATTAAACGGCGTATCTTAACCTCTGACATTTGTTTAATGAATTCAAAAGCAACATATACTTGTTTAACGATATTTAATGTATACAGATAGAATTTTTGTAATCATTTTAATATTCTATATTTGCATAAATGTACTTTATATGCATATATTCCAGATGACCGCCATGTTATACTATTGATTTGTCTACTCGACATTTGTTTAGTTTGAAAGTTAGAATAGTATTTTTTCAGATCCTGGAAAGTTATGGTATGTTCAATTCCTGCATGTTTTTGTATTTGAATAAACCAAAAACAGCGGCAATAATTGCATATTTAGAACTTTACTATACCTCTCTTCTGAATATAGTGAACTGAGCAATGTTTTCTGTAAGTGTATTGTTCTGGACACATATATACCAATTTATATTTTAATTTATTTTAATTTTAAAATTATAATTTAACCAGAGTATTCATGTACCAAGATTAATTGAAATAAAATGATAAGTACTTAACATGTTAGGGAAAAGATGAAAACTGAACTAGAACTTGATATCAATATCAATAGAAATTTAAGAATTATTATGCAAATTAGGTATTTATTATGATCAGCAAATTTCACCCTAATCAGATATGTGCATAGTCTTATAGCATATATGTACCAAGTTTCATTGAAATGTAATGATTAGTACTTCAGTTGAAAAAAAACGAAAATTGGCTAATTGTGCAAATTGGCTAATTAATATCCATGGGTGTTTACTCAAAACTGATCAGTTTTCAGTAAACACATTGTCCCAGAGCTTTGTAACAAGTTTCATTAAAATCCTTTCTTTAGATATTTCTAAACACACGCACTAACTGCAAAGATTCTCATTGTGTGATACGCAAATGAAAGTACAAAAGTAATATTAAAGCATTTCGCGACAAGCAATGATAAACTAAAAAGCGAAATAGTATATAAGATAATAGTAGACGATACTACTTATCCATCACTATTTGGAACCTCATCATAGAAATCACATATTCGTGTAATAACTGTAATTGACATCGGAAAGACAGGAAAGGCCTCAAACGAAGCACAATACCTAATGTGTATTCTTATGCTCTCCGACGTATTTGCGTATTATTATTGTATTGGAAAGGTCGAAGTCATAAAATCCCCTTGAGAAGACTATTCGCTGTCATTGCACAGTAGTTTCAATGTATTCCAACCTATCATAACACATTCTACACAAACGTATATGGACATACTACCTGCAAAAGTAAACGTGGTATATTAGCTTGATTTGGTGAGAATGTGCACATTTGCGAGCTCGTGTATAAAATCATATATAACTACAAAGAATACACTTTAAATTTTGATGTGTGAATAAATTACTAAGATGAAAAAACAATCATACCAATCCAATACCCAAATCATATGTCTAACGGGAGAAAATACAAGTCCAAGGGCAAAAAGACCTGTACAAGAGACACAAACAACACAAACACAGACAAGTCAGTGAAAAAATGACATATGGACTCCAAAGCATGCAGCCTATGTTGCAAATTCTAATATATAGTGCTAGGGCGCTTGCTCTAACATATCTATGCTATCTGATTCGCTGTTTGTGCGAGAGTATCCTATTTCAATGAAGTGTTGATATGCAAATACAAAACTGTCATATACTGTATTCTGTGGATGTCAGACCATCTGTTACAATAATATGGCAGCCAATACGATATTTGATCGATAGATTAACATAGTGATTATCAACAATACAAAAACATCTGCTAAAGTAGTTTTATTAATAAAACAACAACAAAAGTGGTATTCTTATTTATTTGACCCACATGAAATTACTACCTATTTGTATGTATTCTCACAAGCTCCTGATACCTGCCAAACAATGTTTTGAATGTCCTAGCAAGATGGCCTCTAGAGAAGCTTTGATCTAATAGTTTGAAATGAAGAGATCTGCCGCGCTTCATAATTTCAGCAAATGCGCTACACGCTATAGCATATCTAACAAGTTGTGAAATGTATACACCATAGCCTGGAACACGTGGAATGTGTGAACAATTAATGATCGCGCAATTGAAATCATCTCTTTTGTCATAGTTAGTTAGTTAGTTAGTTAGTTAATTGCACGAGCATATGATAGAGACCATAGCTGTGGCTTACTGCTAAAATATTCTAACAAAATGAGTTTTACCTCTATATATTATCTGCATTTGTCATGCATAGTAAAATCATTTTAATATAACTGAAAGTGCATTCCGGAATTAATTTGAGCTTATACGGTGACAGGTAATGATCGGAGGTCATTTGCTTGCAACAGTTCACGACTTTGATAATACATTATTGAAATATCATAATGAAATACGCCTGGCAGGATAACGCAATATTAATGACATTTCTATGAAAAGTGCATACCATAATTCCAATTACAGTTCGATCTCACCATCGCATCGTTACACGAGGTACTTACTCATACATATGATATATAGGGTATTTTTAATCATTGAAGTTACAGTATCTGTATTAATTTAATCAAAATATTACCGTTTCAATTGCATGTGGTTCCATTGAAGATCTTACTCAACTAGAACCGTTTCACAACACATGATCATTTTAATAAACTCCATTTTATTACTTTGGTTAATTGAAACCTTTCTATTTTCCATATATAGTTCACATTGGTAGGTATAACTATTAACAACACATGTTCAAATATGTATATGTTACACGTTGTTGCTTGCATGCTGAATTATTCACATAGGCCCGTGAGATCGACGACTCTGAAGTGGACACAAATGACTAAGTTGAATGTTCTTGTTGTCTGTTGTTTGCGATGATGAATTGTTCCACTGTGTAATGCTGTGTAATAATTGTTCACATTGTTGGAATAAGCGTTTCGCATTTCTTACCCCAGACTCTGAAAGCACGCACTCACAACTGCTCAAACAAAGTTCACTTGTTGCCATAGTGTAGTTTAAGATGTGAATGTTTGATGGCGAATTGAGTCAATCCACCTCGTAGTGTTCAGTTAGGCTAAACCAAAGTTTTTTACATGTCTGTTTTTATGTTGACAGATCTTATTCAGATCCGGGTCACAAATCGCCTATATCACAGTTCAGAGGAATGTGGAATGATCTACACTGCACAATAACATTTAATTAATACAATTTTGAGTTACGGAAAAAAGTAGATTGTAGTTGTTTATTTTGTTGTTGCTTAAACATTCATATACCATGTTTCATTTTCTTATGTGGATAGTTTTTTGTTTCAAACTTTGACTGTAGTCCTGGGTTAGCTTCTGGAGTTCAACCAACAGCAACAATTATGTTAGATCATGGTCATTTAACTGGTAATTAGAGTTCGAGACACTGTTCGTTAAATAAATATATTTGCCCGTATCTTATAAAGTGAATGTACATAAAAACAAAACCATGCAGCAACCGGAACAGGTTTCGGTAACGTGAACGTAGTCATTTTTGTAACGCGGTGTTCGAGCTATCCAGCAGCATCTCACTTAGATTGCTAAATTGCACATTTGCTAGCCTAAAGTTAGAGCTCGGCCAGGTGTCAAAGTTTAGACTTTTAGAGATGAACAAGAGTTTTTCTAAACTATCGAAAAACAGCTTGCTAAGCTGGGTTAAAACTATGACTTCTATATTTATGGTTTGAACGCATAACCCCTGCTCTAAGGGAGATTTAGTTGAAATGGTTATACAGATGAAAACAATTAAAGAATACATTCGGCGTCACGATATATTGATGACAATGCACTGAATAGAATATGTTATACTTTTACAGATTTACGTTTTCATTGACATTAATGGGCGAACTTGTGTATTTGCAATTACTTTATTTTAGTATATCACTTCGGCTTCATGACATGTAAAATATGTTGTTTACAAGTTTTACTTTTATACTTAGAAAAGCAAGGCTAGTCGTGCGATTAACTATAGAAATTCTATATATTTTGACTGTTAGTTACCCCCTTATTAAAGAACAATAATCATCATCCGGTCGACAATGAGTGATTGCGAAATAAAACATATTCAAAGACATTAGCTTTTTGACTAGTCACGAAATGAAACATGCAGACTAAATACTATGTTCATTTCCAAATCATGTCACCCATGGTTACGTAATTTTAACTATCTTTAATGAGGTTGAAAAGGGTTACGAACAACTCAAGTAGCAAATTAGTTTCCTTTTCATATGCCGAGTTTATAATGGGCTTATAATATGCAATATTGGCATGGCATTTTTTCAATTACGAGGGGTTACAAATAATATTCATGACATATACTATCAAGGGGTTTTCAATTGTCACGCGTGACAATCCTTTATTTAATCGGATTTAAAAGTGAGGCTATTACATTGCACTCTACCTGACTGTGTTCCAAGTCATTTTTATGTTTTAGGAATCACGTGAATCTGAATGATTACAATTAATGTATGTGATTCGCATGAGCTTGACATTCTTGTTGAGGCTTCAGTTAAATCTGAAAAAAAATTGCGTATGTTGCAGTCTCGCATATGTGTTATATTTTGGTTTTATCTCTGAATGAGTCGCTGCTGATTAATCATCATGAATATGTGTACGTTGCCTCTAAGCGTCGGTGATTGATGATAACGGAGTTAATATGTTCAAACTGTAACCTTGGTAACAAGCACATAAATTTGTAGTACGAAATTATTTGTTTTTCGGATGATGCGATATTACATCTGTCAATAATGTTAAGTAATAACAGAATGCGCAAAATAACTTACACTTAATGAAGAACTACGGCTATGTCGATCATTGAAAAAAGGAAAACTAATAAAACTTACTAAAATCTTCATAACAGGATAGTTAAGGTGATATTGCGCGGTTCCAGTCATATAAGTTCACGTTAATGGTGTGTTACAATACATATTCTCACAAATCATTCAATATGAACTTAATATTACTTACATAGTTACATTATATTGTATATTAATATAATATATTTTACAGGTTAGTCATCAACGAATTGTAATGAGTATGCTACGTGAGATCTACAGCTTTCCGATGAAATGGTTTTCTTCTTCAAATTTAATTATATAGTCACTAATCTACTTCACTGTTCAGGTGACAAGATTAGGTCATAAATCGCACGTGAGAATGCAACTTACGAGAATAACATAATTTAAAACTGACATTTTAACTTAAAGTTTATCGCCCGAAAACGTGTCAATCATAACAATCTCACTTATTTGCGAGCTATGTACATTCTGTTAGAATCGTACTAGTATAATTTTCCAGTGGTATTTCAATTGCCGTAATCATATTTCAATTGTCGAATAAACAATAAACAACAAAGACAATAATAATAATAATAATAATAATAATAATAATAATAATAATAATAATAATAATAATAATAATAATAATAATAATAATAATAATAATAGGAAAAGGAATTTATTACTGTCGAATACAAAAAAATTACACGTGTCCTGGTCGACAACTTTTTCATTCGGGTTTTTTTTACCTGTAGTTTATTATTAGCACATTCTTAGCTTTTATCGTAGTTATATAATGACTTTTATGAGACACTGCAAACCGTCAAGCAACGTGTGGTTGATATTATTACTTTCTGTATCAAGAAAGCACTTAGATCTCAATTTTTAACTTGCAATATATATCGAATCCATTCAACATAGTTAAGTTTATGTGACACTAGCACCTTCCTGGAATACATCGTCTTTTGTACTTTAATAGTATTCACATGAACTATATAGAATTAAATACATAAGTGTACATGGCTACACTGTAAATCTTGGAAGCACATTTATGTTTTTCATTAAAACACATCGTTTTATTTGAAAACACACTGTTGTAATTAAGGACATGTGTATAATTATTGTATTTTCTATCAAAACAGTAGTGTTTTGTTTTTTTAGAAAAGTGTTTTAGGGAGTTATTAAAACACTTTGTGATGGAAATTGAGCACATTGTAAACACACATAAATACACTTTTTCAAAATAAAACACTGAGTGTTTTACGGTGACATAAATGTGTCATTAAAATGTTTATTGATAGAACAATTATGGGCTAATGGTTCCTAACTTTATGCAAGCAGTATTAACAAAATTGAGTGAAAAGTCATGGGACTCGTGCGTAAGCATTATAGTACATATGCCAACTAGACAATCACCGAAAGTGATGTAATTCAACGCATAATGAGATGGGTCATTACCTCCAGAAAATGATTTTCTGTCAAACACCAAACTATATGGTCTTACCAACCTAATTACAACTAGAAATCAGGGAACGTGGTGAATTAAGTATTTCGTGGCCTAACGGATTTTAATAATCCGCATTTGGTGAACGATGGTTGTAGTTCAAATCACATCTGAGCATTCTCACATGTGATTTAAACATGTGAATGTTCTCGAAAAATATTCAATTTGAAACACTTCAGAGAGAAAGATCTTCAACGACCTTTCAAACCAAAACACCAGACTATAAATGTTTAGTAAAGTGGTAATGTATAAGACACATGTGTGTTCATGAAAGTAAAACACTTTTCTCCCAAATTGTTTTATCATGAAGCACTTCCTAAAAGAAACAAACATGTAATGTTCAATGTACAACACTCTACTATGCATGTTTTAAAAGTGTTTATGTATTATAATACGACATGTGTGCGTTCCAGTTAGCATTAGAACACAGAACTGCACACTATAAACAAACAAAGCGGTGCAGTCTCACGGCAAGCGCAACTGAAAATCACGCTAAATCGCTACACAATCCTAGTCAAATAGTGAATACAAGGTTACAGGTTATTGGCACAAATCAGGTAAATTCGAGAGGAAGATACCCGGATGGAAGTAGACATACAGCAGGTCTGATTGGTTGTCATGATTCTTAACCACGTGTTAGAACAATAAACTATTATGTCAACATTAATCATACTTTTTCTGTATGCACCATGATGTAATCTTTCATCCAAAAATTAGTGGCCCTTAACATTATTACTAAATAATAATGCAGCTACAATACTATGGCGTATTATATTAGAGCGTTCACCCGTTTGTAATAAAGCAAGAGTGCATAGGTGCTGGGAAAATGGCGTCCGCATAAAAGCATGTAACACTGTCGGCCTCCTATGATGTTCCTATCATTGCTGAACACAAACGATCGATGTATATCCTGGTATAACACACTCACATTACTTTATGGCATATGTATAAAATAAGAAGTTTAACCACGTGCATTCTAGCTTCAACTATACATGAAACTAATATTTTATACATTTATACGTTAAATTGTAATACTTAAATACATTTATGCCTATCAAATCTATTAACATGTCACGAACGCTTCAAGAAAAAACATATGAGAATGTATGTTTTGTATCCAGTATGGTAAAAAGATATTGATTTAACTGATAACTAACATATATCCAAAATAAATGTCTATAATCACTGTGCTTTGAACAAAATGATATCTACACGGTACTGTACCCATGCTGATGTGCTGTCAATAACATAGCAACTCAACTAAGCTTTGATGCACTTGTGATACGTGCGATGACTCACCACAGTGAACTAAATGCGATGTTTTACAGTCCAATTGAAGTAGATGCGATAAACATGTATTTTGATTGCACTGAGCGAACATGCAATATTGCATAATTAGTCAAGTAATTTACGTGCTATTGTGAATCAAAATATAAAATCAAAATTGAGTAAAACCCAACAATAAGCACTATGAATATGGCATTTGACTAGGTTTAAATGTTATTAATTATTATTCATCACCCCCTCGTGTCTATCATTTTCCCACCATATGTAGGATTAATTACACAATACTGCAAACACCATAATTGTAAGACAATTGTCTTTTGTGTTCCGTGTTTTACCTTGCGTCCTACTTGAATTGATAGCTACAGCTATAGATATACATCCGAATAGTGCTAACTTTAGAATTTATGAACAAAAAAATGATATCTGCTATTCCTATAAGACATTTTCTCTTTTTGAATAGCTCCGTAAATGGCTAAATGTGGGGTTGACATGGTTGACATGATTGTATTTTAAATGTAAATTCAAACAAATTACCGAAGTGAGGCATATACTTGAAGCACCATTGGTATGGTATGGTATGGTATGGTGATTTTTGATTTACGGGTATGTAAAACGAAATTACATTAACGGATGTGACTGATGTGACCGTATGCCCTTACTGACGTCAACCAAACTTGTTATGTCGGAAGTTGGCACCCAAGGCTCACAGGTGCTACACCTTGCCCAACGGTGACCTAGAGGTAGTTGTGGCAAAGGGTAACCTCATTCTCCCACGTCCATAGACTCCACAACCAGATGTAGTTTAAAATTTTGCCCAGGACAAATATATACATATTTAAATAAACGTAAACGTTGCCTTTAATAGCTAATACCTCACACTGTGGCTGAGTTGGTGCAAGGCTTTTATGACCGTATGCCCTTACTGACAAAACGTATTATGTGGGAAGTTGGCACCCAAGGCTGACAGGTATTACAGCTTGCCCAAGGGTGACCTGGAGGTAGTTGTGACAAAGGGTAACCTCATTCTCCCAAGAACTGGTATTGTATTTCTTGTATGTGCATTACTCACTGTTATATAAAAAAAAAATAAACATTTGGAAATACCATAGGAATCGACGGTATTAATTTTCAGAGTGTGTAATTTTCAAAGGAGATATGTTTACTTATCTGCGAATAACAATTTCAATTAATATTGTTACCCTCACTTAAATTTTACACATATATACATACATATAGATTGAATTGATTGAATAGGATATACTTTGAACGATATTGTGACCTCGTGGTCACATTGTTGTCGATGTTTGTGTTTGATGGTAGGCAAATTGATAAGCGTACCATTGGAATTGGTCAACATTACCAATACAATAATAGTTTTCCAATATTTACAATGACGCCTGTCTCCCATAATGCATTGCATATATGCTCTCAACATATCGAATAATGACAGCTTTCAATTCAGCTTAAACACTTCTAATGGGATGATATGTTAGGAAAGACTAAACGCTAATTTTGCTGGAAATATACATATCTGTACAAGAGTATAGTTTAATCACAAGCAAAGGCACCGATATATACAGTTGTATGACTTAGTCATTTGCCATGTTTATGCTTTGCCAATGTGTAGCTCATTCTACTATGAACGAAATGAAATATTTGAATATTGCTTGAAGAACATAATACAATAACCGTGAATGGTTGGTATCCATCAATTTGTATAAAGATGTAATCGCTTTTCCTGTATTGAAACGCTACCTACTACTTGCAGTTTCATTCTTATAACGACTCCTACTGTTATTTTTGTAATACTCATGCTTCATATCTTCAGGTGGGCACACAAATGAATGCCTATATGATATCAGACAGAACTGTATATTACTTACTTCGAAATGCGAATACAACTAGGTTATTGATAATAGGTTAGTCATTATATAATCGTATTCTCAGTAGATCCAATTCATTCGTCAAAGCTCAATTCAATACAAAATGCGGCACCTTTGAAATTATGCATAATTCCATGGTCTGCACATTGGTGTAGTGAACCTCGAAATATTGTACATTGGATTTTGCTAAATTAATTGCAACCACTGACGTGTACTGTGTGAAATCGTATCCGTCTATTTCGATAAATAATTATATATGATTGATAAAATGTAGAGCCATGCGACGAATATTTTTGGAATTTTTTTACACGCAGATGTTCAGTAATGTTTGATTTATAGTACGATTAAGCTTTGGGGACATGGATATATTATAGTAAGGATATATGAGTTTTTAAAAGTCGTGCGATTGTTTTTGCTGGTAAATTACTCGTGTTTTAAAAGTTTGATTTATTAAAATATTTCGCTTTTAATTGAAATGTTTATTAGGGCATGTTCCTTTCTCGGGATCGAACATATATGTATATTTTTCAATATTAATATTTCACATGAGTTACCTATAACTTATCAATATATGCGACAGACACAATCAATTCCATGAAAAACACAACATATTAGAACGTAAAAGAATAATTCAATTGAATTTATAATAATATTTACTAACATTTAACAAATTACAGATAACAAACTCGCGATGCATCTGATATGTCAAACTGTTTGACAATTGACAATTCGGCTGTAAATGTCGTATCATCTTCGTCAAGGATTCTCAGAGTACTGATTCAAGTAGAAATATGATGCACAATGGTTGTACAATATGTATTTTATTATATAGAATCTCAATTATATACTTTTACCGTGTTTCGTTCAATCCCAGATATAATGACATATTCATATCTAATAATTGTCATTGCGAGAGAAAAGACATGGTATTATAGCACATTGTATGTCCATGTTAGTATGACGTCCTCTCTTTTTTTTTACAGAATATCATGTAGCAACTTCCTATTGACCGCCAAGCTTTATACAGGTGGCGAAGAAATATGAGCAAATGTGATTGATGAAGGTAGTTTCAAATGTGTTTGCTAGAAGCATCTCTAATAATTATGAATATGGTGCTTACGTATTTTGTGGCAAATGATTCTGGCGTTTGGCCTAGTTTAGAAGCCTACAGTATCGACTTCTCACATAATTATATAGGCATTATTTACAAAAACGCAAGTATAAGGTATAGGCATTGATTTAAAATTGCAAGTAATACTATGTGTTTCTGAGTCGCCAAGACTCCCCAGGCACATTTAAATAGACGAAAAACGATGTTCGATGCTGTGACGATAATTACTGACCTTTGAATGTTACCTGAAGAGTGTTGTGAAAACACGATACATCCTTGTCGCCAGTTGGGTAACTCAATCAGTTCTGCATCCCTGTAGCGAAGGCACATTTTAACCACAGGCTTCCTTAGGTGTTCTTCAATAACAAAATTGCGTATAACTGCCTTGAGGGGGATTTCAGTTGTCATGAATAATGCTGACGTTTATGACATCAAGCATGGGATTGTATGTATGTGCGTTTACGCTTAATTATAAAATCAGCATCAATTGTACTATTATTTATTGATGGCGAGTAAAACATGTGCCTTAAATATTCTTATCGAGTGATGTCCGTGTTTTGAAATGAAATACAATTTATGTGAATAGTTTTGACAACTAACATATAGATGTATTGAATTATTACTTTCTGAGTATGACTAAGAATGATATGTTGCAAAAATTCTTACATTGCTTTTGGTAGTATGAATTGATACACATATATCGTTTTCTATCTGATTTAATATATCAATTATTTTTAGTTATGTAACCTATGGCGCTGAGCACTACAATAATATGAGGTTAGTACGAGGATACCTCAAAGTATACACGAAAACAGTACAGCGGGAGTATCGACCGACGCGCAGCTATATCCACCTATTTATACAAACTTTGAGTGTACAGAAAACTTATTTAACTACGCGTGTACCTCATATCGATAAGCTTGAGTAGTATCCACAAATGTAGTGGAAGATAGATTATTATAGTAAACGTATCAGTGTTATTATGTTAGCTGATTAAAAGTCTACAGGCTTCCGGGTCGATTGCTACCTGGTGAGTACAACATCAACATGGCAACTATGATGCGAAACGTGATTGTTGAAGATTGCTGGCAACTTGCAAATATAAGACTGTCATACCTCACCTCCCCGTGCCACGTTTTACAACGAAGGTTTAAAGCATATTAGATTTTCTGTATCTAATGAGTTACATCATTTGAATGTAAGTTGTGAATCTAAGATGATTAGTTTAATCTCCGTCGTACGCCAACAAACATAATAGTTTGCATTGTCATATTACACCGCGGTGCTAATTTTCTCTATTAATCGCGTACTTACATGATAATTTTTTCAAATTAGGTATATATTCGAAGAGTTAAACAAATCGAAACCTCAGCTCGTGGTAACAATATCATTGAGAGTCTTTTCGAAGTGCTACCAACTAAAGTGTGGCACGATATATTAGTAAAATATATTTCTCACACGCGAAAATGTTTTAGTTGGTTTCATTGAATAAAAATCAAATTGTGCAGTAGAAACCAAACTGACACAGTAAGGACATTTCGTGAATTACATAGTTGTATTATAACTGTTTCTTGGTAACCACGTCCCTTCAATATAGAATGCAATGCTGCTCAACACATTCAATTCATGCAACAAAAAACGTGCAGTTTATGATCGTCGCTAACATTCGGTGTATGTACATACGTATTTTTTATATTGCAACAAACTTGATTGTATTTTATTTCCTAACATACCTTAATTAATTAATAGCAATTAGCGTGAACGCGCAAGTCAGTAAAATGCAAAAAATTACGTGATACGGAATACTGGCCACAAATTATTACGTTATGTTGCATTGCATTTATACTACCTATTGGTACACACAAATCACATACAGTATTGACAAAGGAAACCGAATCGTAATTAAACACGTTAAGCCACCTTATCAAACCAGACTTAACTTTATAATTTGCGGGAAAAACGCTGTCCGTTCGGTTAGTTTAAATAAATATGATGGAATATATCTGTTATATTCAGTGATATATAAGGGTACATTGTCAGTTTTCATATGCATGGAACGTATGAAAATATGTGCATTTCACAAACCAAAAAAAATTAAATTAAAATGCCGAAATTGTAAAAACCCACAAGGCCCGATTTGCATTACAATTGCAGATCATTTGTGATTAATATATGATTTAAAAACGATCACATACAATCATAGGTGTGGCATGTGTGCGTAATTATTTAATAAAATATATTAAACCATTTTTGGAAAACGGTACACGGTCTTACAAAATACAAATTCATGAGATTTCGAAATACGTTGGTTAATTTTTAGATGCTCCAATTTAAGTGTCGTTGTTTACTGTGGTATACAAACATTTCCTTTGATGTAACATAATACACAGTGTTAATATATTTCTATGTGAATTTTAGGAATACTTATTGTTGTGTAATCATTTAAATATCACTTTTGTGGTCATTATTTCGCTATTACGAAATAAAAATAAATAAATACGTAAAAATAAAAACAAAAATATAAAATGAATTGCAATGGTAACTACATGTCTGAAATTGTTTGCGTTATTACGGTCGCGATTTGTCGTTTCTGAAAGTATACGAAATAGATTTAGTAACGTTGATGTACTATGATGTCATTATTATAATCAAGATCGTAATTGTTTAAATTTATTGGCGACAACTATCTTTTCTTGTATTGCATTGTATGTGTTACAAGAAAGCAGAAACTGGACACCACGACTATCAGAAATGATGAATATGCCCCAAGAACCAGACATAGTGATGTAGTAATATATCATGTTCTTAATCTTCTACGTATTTGGCGTTTGACGTCTTTACATTTTGCTTTATCTTGTATCTTATGGTATAGCCGGGGGCATTGTGTCCTGTGATGTGATGTTATTGAGTGCATGAATGTATGCATACTATGGCTAGTTATAGCATCTCTCCTAATCTTTACGACAGCCACTGTTATCTAGTTTTCGTCCTTTCAATCTCTGGGGGAAAATCACTCCACTATTCCCATACAATCACCTAGTAAGACAAAGTAAATCAAACCACATCCACAAAGTACAAACACACACTCACTCACTCACTTAACATATAATATGCATAGTTTACTTGGGTGACAAAACACACATTGTGTTTGTCAGTGGCTCCCACGTTATACTGGAATTACAAACTTGAGAAAAAAATCATATAGATTGACAACATTTTTCTGAAATGAAGTGTTACAAATAATATACCAAACCATATATTCTTCTCTCAAAACACAATCAGTACTTTATTGCAAAAACATTATCTAACGTATAATATATGAGATTGATTACAAGCTATGTTACAAGATCCAACGGAAAACCGAATTATTGAAATGAATGATGTTTCCCCACGATGTACCAAACGTTATCTATATTGTATATATTAGTAAGAAAATGGAATGTTTTGACCCACACCTAATAACTCTTTGACGAATTACTATCGTGTGTTAAATTATCGAAATAGTACATGTTAGTGCATTTTAGGAAAGCTATTTTTATTCAAAAAATATAATTCTTAAGTTACATACACAATTAAGTTAAGTAGCATTTGATATTTTACATGGAGTTACATGGGCTTCTCGAATAACATATTACGACAAACAAAATATACGAAATAACTTTGACCGAAGCTACCATGGAGTATAAAATTAACCTGTGATGCTAAAAAGCTTTGTGATTCGTCCCTGTGATTTGGGACGAAATAATTGTAATTACGATGTGACTGTAATTTGTTGGTACATATATACATATTGGTACTGGTATATTTGGAACTGGCTGAATATAGTAAACGGAAATGATATACAAAATTCCAATACCAATAGTTCACAAGAAACATACATTTTGCGGACGATGGGTTAGTCCATATTTATCACACCATTTCCGCAATCATGATTTTGGATGGCTACGACTATGTTGAAAGGTATAATTGAGAGCACGATGTACACCGGCGTTACCATGTTGCTCCTAGCTGCCGATATTTGATATCCTGGAAGCCAAACGCTTGTAATGAAAGTTGACGGTTATTATACTCATATTCAACTCAGCATAATTGCCAATTTTCCTTTTGAATATTGTTACTATACGAGCATGACGATAGTTTTAATAATTATATTTGCCGATCCCATAATTGAATTTGTATATTATTATACACAAAGTAGTTTAGCAATACTTACATGTCCCTATACGGGGCAAGATATTAATCGATCCGAGTATCGCTAAATCATATGCCCCTATAGTTGTACATGTGATAGCAGTAAAGTTTGTTGATTAAATACAAACAAATTTTACAATATGAAACCGAGGATTTAAATCGAATCGTCACTACGTGCTACCAATCATGTCACACTCACAGTGCTGTTGTGTAATGCGGCAGTTTGAAGGCTGACATGTTGAAAAGGCCACAAAGTTTTGATAATTTTGAATCACTGTTTTATTATGTTTTACTTGTGGTAGAGCTTTATTTTATGTTGCTGCTTATACAATCACTGCTCATGTGAAACATATTCCCGCAAAGGGGATTGGTATAAAGGGTACGTTTATCAGCATCAAGCCTCTTGTGTGTACTTCTACAAAAGGCAGGTTATCTCATGTGACACATTTCCTTCCTACTGAATATCGTGAAAAGGCTCTAAGTCGTATTGTGAGTGAGTTTAGAAAAAAGGCCATCACTGAATCATGATGAATCATTTAAACAACATATGTGTATGATATAAACTAACGAGCTTATCACTGTCAAACAAGTCCGCAAAAAAGGCCAATAAATGGACTCACTCAAGGATCGAAACCACACAAGTCAAGCCGGACGCTACTATGGTTTATGTCCACTTTAATCGCGCAAGTACCCAACAACTAAAACCAAAATAATAACAATATAAATATCACAACTATTGTAAATATACCTGTTTTTTAAATTATTGATCACAATGGAAAACAAGTAATTGTTAAAGAAGTAATTGTTGAGGAGAGGGTAAGAACCCCTCCTTGAAGTGAAACCCACATCTTTTTTGTGGTTCCTCAAAACAATGCCACAGGAGGGTCCGTGCCTCTTGCATCACAGAAAGAATATGAAATTTCACTTACCTGTCATTCCAGGGCTAGTTCTTAGAGATGGGTTTAAATATTCTAAAACGGCTGTCCAAGAGTGTATTGAGCATTGCCCTAATCTAAAACGATTTTGCAAAGCACGCCCAGACCTATACAACTATCGGGAACCTTTCCTAAAGTTTGTGTAAGAAAGCTTGTAGAAAAGTTGAATAATTAAATAAAAGCAACTGTAAAACATAGCGGCAATGCCTTAATAATTTTGTTTTTCTCTTTAAAATTAACTATGATTTATCTTGATTTTGCTTCTGTTAATGCGTTAAAGCGTTTTCAAATCCCTTAAAACATTACACAAGTCTGATATCTACCCCTTGCAGGAAACACACTCTAAACTTCTCACGAGGCGGTGTGGCGTCCTCTTTGACATTGCGTTGTGATATACTGTTTTCTGTAGTGTTGTCCTATTCTTCCCTTAGGGGAGAACTTGTACCATATTATCGAAAATGTAGTCGCAGGTAGACTTTTGTATGCAATGCAAAAGTAAAGATAACTGAAACGTAGTACAATATAATCAATGTATATGCCCCTATTGATGGAAAGAAACGTCGTGACGTTTCCCTAACACTGAAGCGTCTGGTAAACCTAATAACTGATGGTCGCATTTTAGTGATTAGGGATTACAGTTGCACGCTCGATCGGAGTGGCGATTTGAATAATGAACCTAATAATCAATCAGCCACAATCCTGAATAGTATTACCCGGTGCTTTAAATTATTGGGTGTATGAAGGCGTTTTCATGGGGACAAATTCTACTTGGCAAAAAGTGAATTTTAATATTCTCGCACATCTTGATTTAACAACTCGAAAAATACCATTGCACAAGTTCGACCCATCT
The DNA here is from genome assembly GCF_978046115.1 of Saccoglossus kowalevskii. Classification (NCBI taxonomy): domain Eukaryota; kingdom Metazoa; phylum Hemichordata; class Enteropneusta; family Harrimaniidae; genus Saccoglossus; species Saccoglossus kowalevskii. The sequence goes on along the minus strand of NC_140661.1, from coordinate 25,480,619 downwards.
CAATTGTTAATAACTCTCTCCCAGATCATTTTGTCAAATCATCAGGTGATAATACCCGTCATGGTAGCCCAAGTTGTTATATGTACGCTAGTATTTTATCTGGCTTTGGATATAGAAAGATATTTCTAAACTTCAGTGGACTGAAACCATGTTTTTCATTCTCTCCAGCTCTGGTGGGAAAAACCATGAATAAAATCGATGCACAATTTCCCAACAATATTGGTTCATGTAACGATGAAAAAACAAAACCTTTAAATGATTTACTAGTACAGCGCATGCGCGGTATGATCATTCTTGCTTGTCGTAATTGCATCGATGAAAGCCATGCATGTACCCGGTACAACTGTGCGAAAAATAGGAGCGGTAATATAAAAAGCTGATATCTAAACTCAGGCTGTCAAAAATTACTGAAATAAACAACGAAGCTAGACATTTCTTTGAACCGGGACACATTAATAGAGACGAAGTCCCTCAACCCTTGATAGGTCGAAGTACTACTGTGATGAACCTTTCATTTTTACGAACCACAAACTACTGTAAAGCGTTTCGGTCCCGAAATTATTAGACTCTCCAGGGTGTTTTGTAGGCCATGTCATTACGACTAAGAACTGCTTTAGGTGAGATCATACATTCTGATCAAAGTTACAGCAACCCAACTCAAAAAATATTAACCTGCTCAGAGACATTGCAGATGAGGAAAGCGCCACCCTTGGCATTATTTCTCTGGATCATGAAAAACATTATATAGGGTCATGAGTACGTATACAGTGTTCTCCAGGCGATTGATTTTGATAACACTGTTATGATGTTTATTATGACAATTAATGATAATAAAAGTACAAGCCAAACTGGAAACTTGGTCTTCATTTGCAAAAACTATATTTTATTGAGGGAATGGTGCTTTTTATAATTCCACATATCTTTCCAATACTATCCATGCGCATAATAATCGCTGGAAGTTCTGATACGTATTTAGAGATTTTTTCTTGATTCTCTTTGTCTCGGCTTTGTCATTGGGTCAACATAGAAATGGTTTACCTGTCACTAGGAGATATGCTCTGATTAATCCGCTTCAGTGCATGAAAGCATTCTCTCTGCAACATATTCAAAAGTCACCATCCCGCTTATTTCTTTCTTTACTGTCTCACGAAAATATATTCCGAAACTATTATTAAAACATATTTACTATGCGTTTACCCAAACTTTCACGTTATTCATTCAATCCCTATTATAATAAATTCATGTCAATTTATTTATGTTGGCAACCTTTTGCATGATACGCCGGTCATTGTCTTTGTTATTCCCGGCGTAACGAAGTTGATCTACTTGCTTGGCGTAAGAAAAGGTGGATTGGGGGAAATGAGTTGGCCAAAACCTTCTGCGCTGCCAGTGGATCCTCTCCTTAGTTCGATACGATCAAAACTACGTACTGAATTTTATTTAAATTATTAATAGTTTATTATAGAAATCAACTTTTGCTTCTGACAATGAGCAGTTGAACAGAGACGCATCCTTTTACAAAATTCGAGAAAAAAAATGTTTTGCATTTTAAGTAGAAGAGAAACTAATCAAAAAATCGAGGTTCCAACATGTCTATTGTTCACTAGGCTCCAAGATCATCATCATCATCATCATCATCATCATCATCATCATCATCATCATCATCATCATCATCATCATCATCATCATCATCATCATCATCATCATCATCATCTTCATCATCATCAAATTAATCAAACTAGTAAATATCAACATACGCTACCACTTTACCTCACGGCTTCTCAAGATTGATGCTAATATACTAAATGTGATGCAGCTGTAATTGCTATAATATGATATGATATTAAAAAGTAAAATATAGCGCTTGTGGCTGTCAGTGACTATCTTACATTCTAATACAGTGATCACTCGCAATTTCCCATGCAATTTAACTATATGTCATGCATCACAGCTTTCCTTAGGCACAATGGCGTACTCTCCTGTGATTTTGTATCAGCTGGTTTGCCATCTCCTGTCTTCCGGTATTTTTCTTGTAATGAAGTGGATTCGTAATTAATTGTGGCTTTTATATTGCTCTGACAGACTCAACATACTTATACGGGTAAGCGTTACACTAAATCGTGTACATATGTTAGGTATCACGTAGTTGCTATATACTGCATATATTATCGCATAACGACATTCAATGATCATTCGTGTATCATTGCACAATTGTGGTGTGCTTCTATTTTTGCTAGTTTACAACTAATTTTATAACAAGAAAGATTACCTTGTTCTTCGTGATTTAGCTTGACGTGTCCGCAATCAGCGCGTTACATATTTTCAGCAATGAGGTGTATCAAAGCAAATAGACACTGGTTCAAAGCGCTGATTGTGCTATAGAATGTGAGCTACAATAATTACGCATTTAAAATTAAAATACATTGAAAATAATGAAATTTTAGATCTGTAGTAAAAAATAAAGGTTTGCGGTGTAATTGTTATATTAATAGTGTAATGTCAGACTCATATAGTCAATTGTCACATACATAACACATCGTCCTATTATTTGAACCATGTCATGTGTGTATGTGTGTGTGTGTGCTTCTGTTGTATTGTCTTTTATTTTGATCATATCTCTAAAACTATAGGATGTCAAATGAATGAAGACAAAAATGTATCATTGCACTACTTACAAGTAACGCTCTTTCATCGTCATAAAAAGTTGAAATGCTGTGCTACGACATAAAAATATTCACAGTTTAAACGCACAAAACACGTAAAGAATATTTATTTGTATATGTTTGTTTGTTTATTTAATTATTTATACCATGTAAATATACAATACAAAAATACAACTTCGCCAATTTACGCAAACCTTGATTCTTGCACATGACCAGAAATACGAAACTAATTTCTAACAACAGTATGTAATACTGTTAAACAAATATTAGTGATTCCAAAGATTGTTATTCACATGTGCTCTTGAAGTCCAGGATAGGTATATAGTGAGATTAATTCAACAATGTGCCTCAACAGTTATTTGTATTATATACAAGTCATTCATGACAAGGTGCACAATGTGTGGTCACAGTGTATTATATATAAAATTTGAAAGATAAAGATCACTTTGGATATATGTAAAACTACTATTATTAAACACGACGTCGTAAATTAACAAATGGAACTTTTCTGAGAACACAATTGAGTAGTAATCAAATGCGGGGGGTTTTGTAATCGTTCACCGAAAATAGGTAAAGCTGCAGTTCACACTCATCAAGGTATGTGACTCGGAGGTCATGTTTTTATTATCTGATGGGTTGTTTAATATTGCGTAATGTTGGGCTGTGCGTTGTGTTGTTTGTTTTGTTTTGCGTTTACACAGTGTTGTGATGAGTTGTATTCAGAATTCATTTTTTAAGTATTAAATATTCATTTCACAGAAAAGCGAATACATTCATCGATTGATAAAACAAATCTCTATAATATAATATTCTTCAAAGTATTATAGTAATGTAAGAATCTTCCGAAATTGTACAACATTTTTCACACTGTAAGTGTTATGTTAATGTTAATATAAACAACACTGTAATATTTGAAAATACAGCGAATAATATATCATATACATATAGTACAATAATAGAAAGAAATGTTAGCTACATACAATACCGTCCCATGGTTCTTGTGATAATAAAAGCAAGCATAACATTTTATGAGTTATCACATTTACCACGGGGAAACGGTTCGACAGGGTATGTACACGGGGGTGTTTCAGTAATTGGGACGGTATGAAACCATTTCATGTAGTTCTCATATGCGTTGGGAAAGGTTTGTTTGTCATTCTGAGAACGACTCGGGTAAGATATGTACAGTAACTGTCTATTCTATTCTGTTCGATACATGGAATAGCGTTTGCGCCGTACTCATTGAATTAGGCACGCCTGTTCTTTTCAGTTACTATGTTTCATACTGTGTTTCCTTCATTTCACATTTGAATTAGCAGCCTGTGTTGTAGACCTTGTCTGCAACATACTTGAAGCGTTAGAATCTTTGGTGGACGTTGCTGGAACAATTTTGTTGCTCTTGCTGCAGCAGTTTTCAAGACAGGGGAGCATGCGGTAAAACTCTTTGCGAAAGTTCTCGTTAAAATACGCATACAGGCAGGGATTGGTCCAGCTGTTGCTAATGTAAGTGAATGTTGCTATATGTAGTTGGACTTCTACACTCTCCAGTAGAGATACTGGGATTTTGTCTGTAAAATTGTAATATAGGATATACACGTAGTAGGGCAACCACGTCAGCGCAAATGCTAAAACAACGAGCATCAGCATTTTAATTGCCTTTCGTTTGTTTCGGTTAGAAGTGTTCGTTGGCCCTTTCTTTCTCAAAGACACAACCATTATACAATAAAGTACCACCATGATGACCAATGGGACGAGGTACATGACGAGGAAATCTGCAATATGCAACAGATGAGTGATGCTGTGGTACTCAAATGGAACCATGCAGTACTTTTCCGTCACGTTGTACCAGGTGAATAAGTACATGTCAAGTAGTATAGGTTTTCTCAGAGAATACGCCAGCGATGCCGTCCAGATCATCGCTACGATGCCCCCAGCGTGAGAACGCGTCAGTCGCGGTTGTAAAGGTGTCACGATGGCTCTGTAGCGATCAATAGCGATGCCGATGAGAGAGAATACGGTGGCACAGCGCGATGTCCACTGGAACCAAGCAAATGTTCGGCATACAAATATATTGTTGGTCAGAGAAGCAAATACACCAGGTATTAGGTAATAAAATAGGTTGTATGGAATTTGGAACATCGCGACCAAAATATCAGCGACTGATAATGACAGTATAAACATGTTGGTCGACGACTGTCGCAGTTTGGGTTGTCTAAGGACAGCAATGATGACCCAAATGTTTCCAAAAACGATCATAACAAAAAACAGACAGTATACGAATATTTCATAACTATTGGGTACATCGATGATCCTCCGTGGATAATACATATCTTGCCAATTGAATGTATTATTCATATTCTCCATACTTAGCGGTGGTCCTATAACAATAATCATATGAACACGTGGTTAGTGGCATATAGTACGATCAATAAATACATGTCAAAAGAAAATATTATTGTTTTATTTCATTATGAAAACAAGTATTAGAAAAAAACTAATACAAATTTGGATATGGATAATTAACATAACGAAGTAGTAGTGAGTGATATATAGTTTTTCGGTAACGGTGTTTCTGCAACTAAAATTGTTCTTAGTTGATTCTATGAACATATTGTCCTCTGATGCAGCAAGACCGAATTCAATAAATTTTGCTAGGATATGATTGCATTAAACATGCTACAGGGACGAATGATTTTAATTTTCGGTAGTTTCGTCGCTGTGCACGGAATTCCAGCATTGCATCTATAGGGAAACACACTGTCCTTGCTGGATACAATGTAGTCAGCATGCAATTGACAACGTTGTTACGTAGGCGTAATTTTATTACGTATGTGTATGGGCAGAATTAAGTTGTTGACAAAACGAATCCAGGCACTGTGCATATGTGTAGCTTTCACTTCGATACGTCGTTGATGATTACCAAATCAGGCACAAGCTGTGATAATTAACTATGCAATAAATATTGCAAACATTATATTACTATTTACGTATTAGCTATGCTGTAATAAAATTGGTAATACTTGGAAGTAGCAAACATTTAAATAGTCATGCAATCTACAAATAATTCAATGCTTAGCTTGGTTACCTCATATGTTAGTCATAAACTAAACTTACTCCCATTACATTATTTTACATACACAATACAAGGCTAGAATGGTAGATCGGATTCAATAAGGAATCAATCTAAACAAAATAATCAAATAGAGTTTGTTTTATAAATTCGCTCTTTGTCTATGGATGTGTGTTATAGTTTTTTTAAGGACAAAATGTATATTACGATGCCTTATATGCCGCATAAATCCGGTAAAAAACTGTGATGCCGGTTTAGCGTATGCAATGAATATGCAATGGACCTGCAGCGTCATTTCCAGTTTAAACATGTATTTATTTCATTTTTTTCACAAGCTGGACATTTTTTTTTCTGTCACACAAATCAAGGCTTCAACAAGGATGGATACATAGTGAGCAAAAATCAGACAAGAAATCCTAAGCGGTGAGCATTTTTTTCTCGAAAAAGATTGAGGGTTAACCATTTGAAATCGAGGGTGTCATTCCACTTGTGCCCGACATGTTTTGTTATATGTATTTCAATACTATGTTTTAAAGGACTCGTTGACTATCAATAATAAATACTAGCTGTAATCTTCTGCCCTCTCCCATTGAGTTCAAAGTGTGGGCCCTTAACTGCCTCAGGGGGAATTTGTTCCACCGTTTGCGATTTTTGCAGAATTTTTGCTCACCGTTCACCTACTCTCCGCTTCAAAGATTTATCCTGTTAAAGTGTAAAGCCAATAGTTAAGCAAATGCAAATTTAAGGAGGTATTATAATGAAGATACCTCAAAAGTGTAAATGTATGAAATTACTACGCAGTTACTACGCTATTTAGTAGCACGGCTGTCAGGATTGTGTACATTATATTATAATAAGGAGCAGCTCCCTGTATTCCCGTGACGCATGAAAACATGCAAATGCTGGTGTCTACACGCTTTCAGGGAAAGCATATTCAGTCAAACCATGATACCATCACTAATTAGTGGAATACACGTAATTAAAATCTTCAAGTGTAGCAATAAATCGTTTAACCTAAATAATATTTAACTTATTCACTGTGCATGCTTTACGAAGATGCGAACTGCAAACTTGTGCCTTTTTTGCAAATCATGTCTACTATAGTACAATATTTATAATTGTGTCATCACCTTGTTTGCATTAATGACAGTTACTTAAGCATCAAATGTGAATTTTCGATCGGATATATTGTTTTTAAACATTGTACGGCAGCGGTAGTTCCATTAACCATTGACACGATTTGTGAGGAAACAGCTGGGCACATATTCATATAGCATGTTAGTGTAATGATATAAATTAAAAGGTTTCCCAAAAGAGACAAGTAATTATTCAGCTCAATCGACCTCACAAAAATGTCATATGCAACATCTACATTTGCGTTACGAATACAAAACAATGCGAACCAATGGCGCGTAATAGGTTGTCATATCAATGACTGTCAGCTGCTTTACATTCCTTTGTAAATGACACACCTAATTATTTTTCTATTAATATTACTCTTTAAATGTATTACAAAATCACATAGCATTCGGCGTGACCCTATTAAAATTGTAATTACATTAGCTTCAGATGTGTGATGAAAATATAAATATTTTACTTTGCACAGCAGTCAATTGAAATTCGCGTGTTTTACTTTTAGTCCCATAAATTGCGATCTGTAAAAAATTTACATATTTGTAAATGGTCTGGAAACGGAATGAGAATAATAATTTAATAATATTAATATTTGAAGCGGCAGGGGTGAAAAACAATCATTTGTCACAATGTTTGTCTCAGGTATGGTTAACATGTTATACATTTTTTTTTTCAAATTCCGCGGATGTTAATCATTTCATAAGTCATCTTTCAATACAAATTATTATTGTCCTGTGATGTTGCTCGATGAGAAACTGGGTGTGGGAACTATACGATAATTGTCTATATCATATTTAACCTTTTCTGTTTTTTTAGCGCACAGTCGTTTATTTTGTTGCAGAATTTATGTGAGAGTTGATGGGCAATCCCTCATGTACGCAAAAGATGACATACGAGCATCCGTCGAAGCTTCTGTACGATGCAAAATTATATATGTCAAAACATGTCAACAAACACGCTGCTCTCTTATTGGTCAGACTGTCAGCTGTCTCGTTTGAGTATCCAATCACGTACAGTCTTGTAGGTAGCTTACCATTGACTCAGGTGATCTTGGTACACGTTTCAAAAAGTTCACCGTTAAATTGATATAATGAATATACTAAAATAAATTAATAAACATTGCAAAGTACGGACGAATTGAATAAAATATTTGCGGGCAATATCATTTGCATAAAAGACTGAAATGATACCGGAATTGACGAAAACACAAATATTTGTAAGCTTAAAAGCGATCGGATTCGTCATTCTCCCAATTCTCAATATTTATTGTTGGTAGATTATTTTTTTTTAAATAATTGACCGAATTTTGAATTTCGGTTCTTCCGAACTGCCATTATTATCCTTTTGCCCACGGAATAGAAGATTGTTTTCTTTTTAACGAAGCTTTATTGTGGCCTTGGTCTACTTCATGTTTCCGTTGCCGTGTATTTATTTTTTTTATTTTCAGAATCTAGGTACGAAATATGTGAACTAGATTCTTGTAATCTTCATGGTAAACATGTTTTCCAACAATTTTTGCAGATCAGTTGTGTTTATCACATGATATTTTTCAGTTATTCGACGATAGTGCTGTCATCGGTGCTTTTTAATCTTTTTCTCAAGGACGCGGTTTTAAAGAATAGTAGCAACGTATGGACGACCTCCTTCGCCAGCCAAAGTCCTCATTTATTCGGTAATTAGTCCAGTCATTTTATGCAAACAAAAGTGGGCAACCCACCATAAATTGCAGCTAAATTTATTTTTACACTATTCTTCTCAGAATATCTCATAGAAAACCATATTAAAAATCTTACAAAATCAAATTAGCCGAATAGTGTTAATTTACATAAATCCAAGATGGCTGCCACAGCTGTTTCGATTAAACGTATTGTTCAATATTGGTCGGATTTTGACATTTTTGGGGGTTTTCGTATGTTTTTTTTCATTTCTGCCATGATCTGAATAATTTATACTGTAAATATTACACAAGCCACTAAACCTTAATTGTATCATAAATAATAAAGGCTTATACTTTTTTTCATTTAGAAACACATCAAAGTAAAATATAAGGACATATGTTCTGGTACGTTTCAACGGTAAATGGGAAAACAAAGTCACGTGATGTAGCGCGTTTCCATGGGTACTTGAATGCGAAGTCGCTCGTTTTTGTCTAAGTTTATTCGGCCAAGCCTCTAAACATACCTTGGCAGAACGACCATCAAACATGCGTATTCAACAGCTTCCCCAGTAGTCAGTTTCGGCTAATCATTGTCCAATCAGTTTGCGTGTTACAAATCCCTCTTTGGCGTTTCATTTTAAACAAAATGGCGGCGCCCATGAATCGTGATATTTGTGATGATAACATTGCAAAAGTTTTCGGTGTTGGTGCCATCAAGCCTCATCAGTTACAGGCAATCGACGCAGTTTTGTATGGGAGGATGTCTTCGAGGCGCGCCTAATCAGATCTCACTGCTTAAGATACGCAATTAGCCAATGCGATCCTGTACGTTATCGTGTAGAGGCATATAGGTCGAAGACACGGAACCGTGCATTCGGATGATGGTTTTTGTCAGTTAAACTATGACTTGATATTAGACGATAACTTATATTGGTTTAAATTCGTGCGAAATGTTGTTTTTCATAATACACTCATGGCCAGTATAATACAGATATGTTGAAAATGTACTCGGTAACTATAACCGAGATAAGACGCAAAATATAGGTATTATTTTAGGACCTTTTACCCCACCGACGTTAGAAGCTATTTCTGGACGAAGCGCTCTCCATCAGTATCAGTATACTGAGGCGGACATGCGCAGGATACATTTTCGCGTGTATATTTCAGTTTACAAATGAATTGATTTACCTTTATTGAATTACAAAGATGAGTAATAGGCTGGCATGAATACCAAGCTAAAGTGATCACAAATACAACAAACATCACATGAAAAATTTGGCTTACAACTTTTCCAAACGAGATTTCGATTATAACGCACTATAAATCTTACGTTAAGCCAATAAACTGTGTTTTATTGTACAGCAGTGGTGTCGAGATAAGGAAAGGCAACACGCCTTTAAGAAAAAAAACGTGAACATCCGATGTATTATTCACGTTATTACATGCATATTATTAGGTTTTGAGGGCTGCCGAGTTCATAAAAGAAAAACTAAATAAATACAAAATCATGCGTTAGAGACATACCTTACAGAATTTGATTTGCCAGTACTTAATCCATTGTTAACACCTTGGTAATTATATTTACATTGGTTGTTTATTTTTGATTTAGCTCTTGGGCTAAATGATAACAGATGGTCAAAACGTGCACAGAATAGCAAAAAAGAGTTGTGAGTAGAAATGTCTTCTCTAAATTACATTCAAAAAACATACCTGTTTATGCTAACTTTCGATTGCAAATTTCACTAATATGAATGTACGGGAGTGAAGAGTAAAGGAATTGATTGATAAAAGAGGAAATTTCGAACGAACGTATCTTATTTTTTACATTTGTTCTGAATTTATTCATCAATATGACAAACCTTGTATGGTAAATTGGGTAGACTTTCTATTATTATTTAAAGCGGGGGAGTCGTCGCCTGCGCATGAGACAAACGGCCATAGCGTGTCATCGTTTACAAACAAGCGTATACCCCTTTGTCTTTGCGTTTTAAGCGTGCGTTGTTATTGTTGTTTGGGACTCAATTCCCGTGCATGCGCAGGTGACAACCCCTCCGTTTTTAACTATTCCCGTGGGATATTTATTTACAGTTATATTTTTTTCCAAAAGTGGATATAATCCTTTATACCCGTTATTTTCCGATGACTCTTGGTTTATTTTATTGAATCGGACGAAAACAACGTTAATTCTTGTTGAAACTATATAATTCACGATATTCATACAACATTCAGGGATTCAGAATTACTCAAATTTCAACAAGTATATCTTTAGGAACCTTACGAACGAATTTAGATTGTGCTTCGTACATCCATGATATAATAATGTTTTGCCCATTTTTATAATTGTAGTATATTACAAATCACTGATCGTTGAGACACAGAGTCGTTTCAATTTGGATAATTTTCATTAGCGTGTATGCACTATGGCCGAGACCATTATTTATTCATTATCCGTTATCTTTCTCTTTATGCATTTCAATTATTCAAACCAGATTCACAATCTGGTGACGTATATATCTATCAGACTTATTGTATTAAGTATTATAGTATTGTATTATGTGAGACTGCAATCTTTTTAATACATTACAAATATTAGTTTTCGTTTTTTTGGTTTAAGGTTAAAACACTCGGAGATGAGATAACATATTATCCCTAATATGAGCGACATTGATAATTGTTACGTGTTACGCGGTCAAAATATTGAACTTTAGGGAGTATCAAACATTTAAATCTAACAGCAGCATATGTCATATCCTAATCAGATTTTCGCTTGACATTTACATGGAGGCTGTACAATCGTACATCGGCCATCTATGGCAGTAGTAGAAGATATTAAACAGGGAATAAAAAAAGTATTATTTCGGGGTGGGTAATCGCCGGGCAGCCGGTTTCGATAAGTATAGTTCAATACAATATTTTGATACCAATTATTCTCAATTATGTAAATGCAATAAAAATGAAGAACAGTCGAAATTAAAAAAGTATTTGTTTTTTGATAGACTGTCATATACATTTCACCAGTAACACTCATCTCTTCAGGCCTAGATATAATAACAACGAATCATGTTAAGGACCCTCGAAACGCATTGTGGCATTGCTTAATTAGCTTCGTTCTTAAACCTCATTTAGTAAAATAACGAGTCCAGTGCAAAGAAACGTCCGGAACACGTCCCTGGTAAATTTCCCTGGAACAGGCATTCTACCAAATAATGGGATACGCGGAATGACATTTGTCTGTTCTAACATAGTCTGATTGGCGCCATGTTCTGTTCTATTATATCTAATAAGGAATAGCCAGTCGTCGACTATTATTTGTTTTGTTTTTTGATAACCCTAGCAACAGAATTTTTGGTGACTTTTGGGTTACATTAAAAGTGTATCCGCAGTGTTTATATACTGCAGCACAGGTAGCTAGAACTGTCACAGGGTTGTCAATAACAACGGCCTGGTCATTAAGGAAGAGTACTTGTGCGTTGCCACTATTTCCGCAGTTATAAATACGTTCAGTCTGTCTGTCTGTCTGTCTGTAGATTTATCTTTAAATGTGTAGCCTTGACCAGAATTGTACAATTCAGGATCGACGGTTTTCTATCAATCACGCTGATATCACTTTGCAGTGAGCTAACTCGACAGTTATGAATTGCATGCTGTGACCAAGACTAATCTGTCTCGGTGTTAATTCTTCGACAATGGAACATTTAGGTTTCCACCGCAACGGTTGTTCAGTACTTGACTCGATAAACTAAGCGTTATTCAGAGTGCGTATGCGGTGTCTCGACAACAAAAACTTCCACATCTCCCCTATATAATTTAGTATTTCATTTTCTAGAACACATTCAGTTATACGTATTAATAAGATTCAACAAATGTATTCGTGAATTTTATACCTAAAACTATTTAACTGCGAGTATTCAATACCTGTTAAAACTGACATTTTAAACATAAAAATCACATTACAGACAGTAGTTTCTGCACTCTTGAAACAATATACCCGTACAAATATTATCAAAAACGTAAATACAGCTGACATTGTAGAAAGCTTTCTTTTTAATGTTTCGTCTATCGTGATTAAACCAACACAAACAAATAAAGCTCATTGTATCTGTCATAAGCGTATTCATTGCAATCACATATATTCATTCGATCACATCCTCTGAAGAAATTCGATCGTCTTCTCATACGCATGCTTTAATATATAATGGTTTACTGTGAATTGAATACCAGTTCCATAATGAAATGCATCTTCATTTACATTCAACAACTGTGGCAAATTTCTAGCCAACATATATACATATATCGATATTTTATTGTTTTCTTTTCAAACCATTCATATTGCGTATAGAATAACGTATGGTAGGATACATAAAGCACGGACGGTATTCGATTTACTGAGATGCGTTGACTGTTGTGTTGGTAATTACAATACTAGTAATACATTCGATGCATCTTCATTCCGGGAAAATATGCAACTAGAGTCGCTCACAATACCTACCGTACCATAGCAATGTATTGAGCACCAAGGCCTAAATATACATGCTGAATCAAATTGATAACAGGAATACAAAAATCGTGATTGTCGCAAAGGATCCGTAAGCGATCCTAAATTAAAATTACGGCAGCTACGGCGAGAACACCAACACTAAGTTTATTATCGTAAACGAGGATGACATTTTCAGCATCCAATGATTCAAAATCAAACAATAATCAAAGTACCACAGCCGTGTTCGACAAGGGTTCAAAAACACAACGCAAAATTCGAATGCGCTTTTCGACTGCAACGATTCTCACATTTTTCTTGCGTTAAGTTTCAAACAATTTACGTGATTACGATGTAATTTTAATTGAAGATAAATTGGTATTTTCTGGGATTGTCAGCGTAGAATGACACGTGCGTACATGTTTCAGCATTGCCTTGCGTCTTTCTCACCACACCAATTGGATTTCGGTGCTACACATGTCAAGTTCTGAACGTTCTAAATTGAGTCGACCATATGCGACATGTATGCGAAAATGTTATTGTCGTAAACGAGACAAGCAGATGGGCACATCGAGTCTATCCTCAAACATAGTAGAAATTACTTTTAGTTAGTAGAATTCTATTTTAGTTTTTTTATTATTGCATTGTTTTATTTTCCCTCCACAATCTCTTCAACGACTGATATTCTGCATGATTTGCATTACCGAATTTAAAGTTAAAGAGCTTGACCAGAAATGTGAATAATGTCCAAATGTGGTCATTTTTATATTACAATAAAACATAACCTACTGGCGATATTGTAGCAGGTTAGTTTAAAAGGTCTGTCAAGGTTATTCACAGTGTTTATGAATATCATAATCATACACATATAATCTTTTAGGATTATGATTAACGACGATCATGCATGATTTCATCAATTGATGTAGACTACATAACCCACGTCAATATGCATGTGATAGAATAATTTTAAAAATGCCCTTAAGCAATATTTTTGTAATAAATATTCCACTATGCTGGACTGGAAACAAGCTGCTGATGTTTATCGCGGTTCGTATATTGTTGCAATAATTGCCTGCAACCTTTCAGGCATCACCATACCATATACCTAGCAGAAAACTGACGAATTGTTTTTCAAGCATAAGACTTTAATGAGGTTATTAGATAAATAATAAACGACGTTTAAGGGACTACCATACGGATCATACGAAGAAGGCGAGCTTAATTTTGCAAATTCAATGAGATACCTGTGTTCAAGGTATTTTAAATTCTTCAAGATATTGGGCATTTCGAAATAGCGACCACTCTAATAACTGCGTCATTGTCAGCATATGCTGAAAAAAAAATCTTTTTTTTTCTTTTGAAAAAGGATGATACAGTCGATATTTAATAGAGATGTGGAGAAAATATTGAAGTTTTACATTGCCAAAAAACGGGATCGTGTTTAAGATTGATAGTTTTTTTTCAGTCAAAATCGTAGAATGCTTACTTACGTTTACGTCTACGGTGTAGATATCACTTGATATAACAAATGCTAGAGCAGTCCTTCCATCAGCGCAGCCTATTTTCGTCTGAGCTTTTTTCCACTTGTGCAACTACTTATAGCACGATCCAATCAACGCATGCGCAAATTTCACGTAATAGTAGTCTCCACAATGTTACATTTCCCCATATGTTCTGTAATTGCGCATGCGTGTCTATTCTCAATATTGTCTGATGATGTACAGCTAACATATGCCATATTACTTCCATGTCAGTTGCATTTGAATTGAGACACTAGATTTTATTGAACCCATTTATGAAACGATTCATTTATAGAATTGTCTTTGATATAGAATGACCCAACGAGTCGCAAAACAAAGAGGGGCATCGCAGGGTCTTTATTTTATCTATACTGAAAATAAATTGTAACATATTAGTGAGTAAACGTTGCATGAACAGAACGATGTGAAATGAATACTGGGGATACGAAACAAACTGCTTTGAATTAGAGTGACTCAATATGAGCGTAATACATCCCCCTGCCGTTTAATTGCGAGCGATGTGCTTATTACACTTCGCACGTCATCACAATAGTGTGTGCTGTAATATACGTTTAATTATTTATAACTGTAATCGTTTACACTGCATTATACCAATTTGTTGCCACGGTGTTAGAGGGATATTTCAAAAAAACCAGGCACATATTAACGTTACCGAAAGTTTCATTAATTTGTCATCAATTACCAGTGAGCCAGTGCATTATACCATCAACAATAGACGTTCGGGTAATCAGTCAATACACGTACAGTTAACCTAATGTATTGAAATGTCATTGTCGTTTACGTTGCTTACCATGCAACTTAGTTTTCTTTAGACTTACACAATGCATAAGTCGAAACTGTTCTTTACTGATATTATACTAGATTGAAGGTTTGTTAAAGCAAATATGCTGTCGGGGATATTTCGTTTTCCACATTTACAATAATTGCAGCACGTACCCCCCTTAATGTTTTCAGCACAAGAAGCAATATTTGATGTAGAACACACAATTACGTTTTTGTGTGTGTATATATTCTCACATTTTAAATAATAGAGAAATATACTGTATGAATCGCGGATGGACACAGTATTGTGGAAAAACACAATATGATTTATTCAATTTTCAAATGCTTAAGTAGATTGCATAGATACGCTAGTGATATTATTGATGGTGCAGAGTTGTATATGATTAATTTGAACGCTCGTTAGTAAATGTGTTTGGCGTCACAAAAGTTTTTCAAAAATGTTCCGTCCATGATGAATGAAACATGTAAACAAAAGTGAGATTTACGTTATGATGAAAGAAATATTCATATCCAATTTACTCGCGGCACCGCCGATCATATGTTCGACCGATGACGTCACATGTATCATAAACCTCCCTAGTCGCATTCATAATAACATATGGGGTCACATTATATGATAATATAGTTTATTGTTTATTGTACAAAAATACATTGACGCCTTAGCTACTTGATCCAAAAAAACAGGAAATATCAACTATGCGAATTGTTTTGTACGATTTGTTTATAACAAAATTAACATATATTGGAAACAATTAGCATTTTTAGTGACTTGTGTTTTGTACTTGGTACGATGTTGTATTTTACAAATTAAGCATTTATCATTTGTAAGAACAAAGCTGGAATACACTATGTCATATGGAATAGTATATGAAATCAGATAAAAATCTAAAATCTGTTATTGTTTTTTTAAATACCTAAGTAATTTTAATTTTATGTCGATGTATGCGATACATTTATGCTACATTCTATTTTTTTAATCTATAATACTCAGTTTTGGCTCGTTGCGATTATTTTAACAGACGCTAACCTTTGCTAGCGACCGGTTTTTGAGCATTTACTAGGAAACTACTCTTTTTGAGTTCCAAACAGTACCCGTTTACTAGCTTCTTTGTTTTCAACATGTTTGCACATGACTCAAGTAAAGTGCACAACGTCCCTTCGCTATTTAATAATCGAGAAAAAATACTATTGATTGGTTTGTGGGTGGGTGAAAGCAACGCGTACTTCACTATACTATTTGCATGAAATGTACTTTCTACATATCATTTACCTAATTTAATGTTCTTCTATACAAATCAGGTTACGTAACATACGTACAATGTGACAACACACAATTCGCGATGGGACTGCAAAAACCACCGAAAACTCGCTAAATCCACAATATTTTCTTTGTTAAAGTATGGCAAAAATTGTCTAGTAAACGTTCGAGGCCCTAAACAGACTGTCAACATTTGTTTGCATCCATATACTTTAAAAAAATACGAACGTTGAATGAAATAGTCACATTTCACAAAACTAATTTTTTAATCGTTTACGTGTCTTTTCAATATTTAATTGTCTAGAATGTTTCTAATATTTAAAAAGTTATTGAGAATTAGATTTAAAAGTGATGCAGAAAGCGTTATTATTTCACCTATAAATTGGTTCCGGTTTTGTTTGACCTACTGATAGAACTTTAGTAGTTTTGAGTTGTTTGACATTATAAATAAGTACTTGGAACTCCTTATCTGTAAAACAGGGTGTAATTTTTGTTGATCGTATTCTTCACTAAATATGCAAATTGGTAATTTTATTCAAGGAAATTTCTATCTAAATGTATGTAAAGAATGTTTGAATTTCCCATACATTCCCTTCTTTTACGAATTGTGATGCATAATAATATGCAGTTTAAATTTTAGTAGTGTTGTAATTTCAAACAAGCAATCTTTGTGAACCAGCCATGGCTACCTTTATGATAACCATGCGCCTCTCACGTTTGACTGCTACAAATACTACAACATATTTAGGATATGTGAGCAAGAGCTTATACGTATGTAAGAATGATAAAGTGGTCAGATAACCTTATTAAGATGCATACACGTTATTACAAGCAAAACTGTTCAGTTATAGGTATTAACACAAAACTGTGCAACCAGCAAAAAAAATAGAATTTTGGTCAACATAAATACTCACTACGCTGTGATGTGTTACCTACTGACTGGGTATTAGGGCATTAACATACGTCCATCTCTCTGTCGGATCTGTTGAATCTGTGCATTTCCCTCGGCCACGGGAATTTACTGAATGTGTGGGCGACTCAAAGTACCCCGAAGAATTAGACATACACTATTGCGTTCATGGTCAGTCAATATATGTCCAATATCACATGTCATATAAGCAATTTATTGTTGTTTGAGGTGGATGGTCACTTTGATAACACGTGTTTACGAGTATACTAGTATATCACCATCTAATCGGCGCCATGGGTGTTATCGAGTACTGTGTGTTAAGAATAGTGATGTTTTATAAGCTGAATCTGAATTTCACCTCAGTCGGTTATGTTAAAAGGACGTTAAATTCAGCAAATCCCGACCTTTTTTGTTTATTTCTCTGGGCATATGTAACAGTACTTGATGTTTTTAGCTTGTTTTCAAATTATCTAATGATTCAACAGTTGTTTTGTAAGATTACGTTAGCCACGGTAACATGATTTTTAAAATTAGTTAAAGTACTAATGTACCGCAGAGCACGAACGCACAAACAGCAATTAACTAGTTAGCTTTATATGATCACGGCGAAATTCATTTCATGTATTTTTCATTCTATTTGTATAATATCCCGCTGGTTTTATGAATTATCAAATTGGGTTGCCTGCACGATCCTGCTAATGCAATTTATAATTAGATTCCATTGAAACGTGACATAAGCTAACTACAATATGCAACAAGAACTTTGAAATTAAAATATGCAACAACTTTAATTTAGAACGGTACACCTAACGTAAATGTTCGCTTCGTCACTAACATCAGATAAGAACGATACACACGTCGATTGATATAAATTGACTGATGAACCCAACTGTTGACACTTGACAAAATATAGAATCAAATTAGGGAAAAGTGATACTATAATAACAGTGATTAGACGGGTATATCGTTCAATAACTCTATATGTGATTTGAAATAATCACGTTTTTAGAAATGTAGTTATAGCCTTTGAGTGTATTAACCCACAATTTAGTTGACTCCACAATCCTAAGTAAAAACTGTCTGGTTAATCTAATCTGTATATACACGTGTCTACGTTCCTTCCTGCTCTTTCTGAATTCACAAACACAAATTACACCATCTGACTGGGTGACAGTAAAAGCATTGATATGAGAAATGTGTGCCCGGAGATTGTGAACTATTCAAGTAGACAGCGCTGACGTCAACGCTAAGAAGAATGTCGAATGCAACACACACACACACTCATACGAGTTACCGAATGTTGTGTCAGTTTGAATTTGGTTTATCACGAAGCTTAATGTGTCTGATACAAGACTATTGGCTCAAATTCAATGTATTGGGAGATATTAATTGGATAATTAGATAATTGACTGTCGCATATATTCGCATGTCAATTTTTTGAATCTCATTTGTCACAAACAAACGGCATTGCAAAATATTGAAAACTCTCACTGACTACTCTAATAACTATGCGCAAAAGCGTTTATGACGCTTTACTTATCGAAAGAAAGACGAACTTTTCTAAAAATAAGTTACCAAATACCAAATTAAGTTGAAATGAAATGCAATTAGACATATACATAAATACTATTAAATGAAATAATTAAAAGCATTAATGCGTATATATATAAACGAGGCGAATTATGTTGTCGCACTTACTTAGTTACGGTATGTGTACTTGATTTCATGTATACCAAGTTGATTTGTCTGATGTAAAACCTTATTTAGTATTACTATATGTTATGCATTGTCTTTGGTTCAAAATATTCATTAAGGAGCAATGTGTTCTAACATGACGTACTACTCATGTCTCTTGTGTACTTGTGTGATGGTATATCCACAAATAACAAAAATGTTGGTATAGTACACATTCTAAAATATAAATAGCATTTTATTTTGTGGATTCCCACTTACAAAAGATACGATACAAACGTAAGTATGCGTTGCATGGAATTGTTACGATTAACATACCGTTATGTCGAAATCGAGAAATTATAATTCACCAATTCCATGTTGATGTTGGTTCGAAATATCTCCCCCTCGCGCACATTTTTTATAAACGTTTCTGATTTGTATTTTAAATGTAGCGTAAACATGTTGTTTTGTCAAAATCCGAAAGCGACGTTCATCAGTTTTTTTTGTTTGTAAAATGAAAGAGTCGGCGCCTATGATCATGCACATTCAATGAACTAAGAAAGTCACATGTTACGTAAACACACACACACACTCACCGATTCAAGGTTAACTGAACAACATGCCGCTGTCAAGACATCTTGTGTTGTCTTTCAATCAAATTATAATGTGAACGCGATGTAGAAGTGTTTACTTTAGGTAATGCTGTTGATTTCAATGTAATATAATTGGCGTTATTCAAAGAAAAAAATGGGCAAGTCGTTTGTCTTGTATATGACTATGTGTAGTTCATTGATTATTACTAAAAAGGACCTTATCTGATACACCGCAGTCTTAATGGAAACATTTTTCACAATGTCACACTACTATCTGGTCAGTTAAAATAGGTCTAAGCTCACTAGTGTGAACGTCCAATAAACGAATTCGTAAATAGAAATTGTATTGATAGATCGTTTAAACGCATTCTATAACACGAATGCTGCGATGAGTTGTAGTATGTCCAAGGCAATGTAGTAATTTTCATCATCGCTAACTTATTCAGGCATGAATTGTGCTCACTCAAGCATAGGAGACTACGAACCTTATAACACCTGCTTTCATTATGGTAGGTACATACAAAATACGTCGCTGGTTCAGCCCTAAGACTACCTGACGCCTCTAGCCAATCATCCGGTATTAGAGGACTACATCGGCTTAGTGAAGATAAAATCCAAGGCGGTGCTAGTTACCGCCAGTGCAGTTGATATAATAGTTTCGCACGTAATAGGTAATGTAGCATGCCGACACAGATACAGATCTGTACAAATGTTACGCCATTATTTAAGTTAAGATCGACAACGTGTGTTCTGTGTGTGTACACAATTCATTCCCCGCATTGCGTCAAATAGACAAAAATATAGACTATAGGGAGCTGTGAATTTAGTCACATAGAACATAACTATAGGATGATCCATGCGTATGATGCATTTAGATTTATCGATGTAATGATTGGCAAGCTGACATCTTACGGTTCAGATTTTTATCTTAAAAACATGATGGTGGCTTATCACACTCATGCAAAACATGCACCGTCAACTAAAGTAAAGTAAAATGTCAATAGGGCGTGTGTGACAGAGCTTGACATGTAGGTGGTAAATAATGATACACATGCAACCAATTTAGGATTCATCCATGTTACATTAGTCATCATCTTGTACCTGCCAGTGGTTGTTTTCAGACTTTGAGATGTGTTGATGCATCTTACCATCACAAAGTCGAGTAGAAACAGTGATTTATAAATGCGAGAAAGACACTCTTAATAATAATTATGTCCTAGAATGTTCTTTGCAGATGGGTGTGGTATAACTAAGATTATTAGTACGAAAATACATAATTTTCATATAAATCTCAAATTATGAAGAATACTAATTCAATGTCGGTGCATAGTTTGTATATTAAGCACATATATTGTCTTATCAAACGTGATTATTATGAAGAATTTATAAAATGCGACATGTATACCGTGTAATGTTTCAAACGCGCAATTGTAGTTAAGAATATTGGCATGGAAACTACTAATTATCATTCAGTTTCATTACAGTTATTATACTTTCGGTCGCAAAAATGTCCATATAACTGTGATAAAAACGGCACCGTCGAACGATTTGTTTTCGCGAATTGTCAGAACATGCATCGTTTATTGCAACATACCAGGAGTGAAAATTCCCGCTGATTTCTCGATTGTGACTGACTGAGATATATATATATATTATAATATAGTACATTCTCCGTCTTAAATAATATAAACTAGAAAAAATCGCGATACTTTTTAAAAAAAATAACAATAACAGTAGACACAAGTCACAATACCATTTTTTTCAATCAAAATAATATAAGCTATGTATATAAACTCTGAATTCGTGCAAAAACACAACACGGGCAACATACATGCATGTAAATGTCAGCAGCTACTATGAGTTAACATTTATTGTATTAATTACAAGCCACCATGCACAGTGGTGCAATCGCCTGGTATTTAACCCTAATCAGAATCAAACCGAACCATTTTGATAACTGCTTATTTAAATTCATTTCGGTTTATACTAGAAAAGACAATTATTTTAAATTCCTCTCTCACATATATGCCCTTAAAAGTAGAACGATTTTTCATTACACTGTGTAACATACGGAGGAGTATTTCTTCGATAGCAGTGCTTCCGGCAATTCAAGCACAGTATGCTAGCTATCGTATCAGTCACAATAGAACGTACAGTCACAGAACGCCGACAAAGATAAAATAATAAACAGCTTGTGGAACACACCTATCTTCATGTTGCTTTATATTCTCGTACTATGTATTCAACAATAGAGTGCCGTGATACAGTTTGAGCTTCACTGGAAGCCGACTTTGTCCACCCATGAGTTTACATAAACGTCCCTTGATTGACTGACTCTAGTCTTTATACCATATACCATTGCAGTCCAGGTATTTATTTATTTATTTATTTATTTATTTATTTAGAAGACGAATGAACTTATTGTTATTAATATGACAAGAATACTGTAATTATTTGTGTGTACTGAAGACAGAAACAGATGGAGCTAGGGGAACACCCTAATCACTGTATCACTGTATCAAGATGATATACATGGTAATAACGCAGAATAAAAAAACTCAATATTCCCATACTTAAAGAACAGTGCATTGCCCGGGTTTAAGTGAATACATGGGACGGATGGGTATGTGCGTGTAATAATGGGAAAGAAGCAGCAGATATCGAGTACAAATATGTTTGTGTTATAAAGCCTTATACTGTTTATACTCGAGACACTATTACTAATTATTCCAAGCTCAACTTGACCGCACTCTTTCACCTAAAACCAGGAGTCATTTCAAACGTCTTGCGTGTAATTGAATTTACTATATAACTGTCAATTACATCACCCGAAAACACGTTCATAAACGACGAGTCAAGTGCATGTTAACGTTAGTTTTTGTGCTTAACGAGCTGTGAAAGGTATACCTGAGATAAACATAGTATCTTATTCGTGAACGGATAATATACATGTAGCTAGTGTATACAACTGATTTTTGAATTCACTGTATTCCACGCATGTGGCGATCAATATTTCCCATGATTTATTTTGGAACCTGATATGACAACATTATTGCGCTTGCTTGTAGTCGTCAATTGGATAAATGTCACGGAAACTTAATTTGGCATGGTATTTTAGGATGTGTTGACTTCATAACACTGCGATTAAGACTTTCCATTTTCGACATTGTGAAATTATTTAAGGACGAAGTCAAAAGATCGATGTCGGATAAAAAAAACTGATTTGCTTTAGTTTGGGGGTGGGGTGACCTCAAAATGTTTCTATCCTACAAAAACGATTTTATTTTTTAATGAAGTAAACAAAATCTTGGAGTATTTGTAGTTTTTTTTTATCCAATCATGGACAAATATAACAGAATATTCAAGACGAGAAAATGGTTTGGTCCGAGTGTAAATATGTACGTTAAATTAGGTCACTTTCAGGGCATGGACATAGACCCAACTGCAATGCCATACTACTGTCCGATTATCAATTTGTATTTAATGGTAAATGTAGTCTGACGCCGTGATCAATATTTATCAATTATGTTTCAGTGGGGGTGGGGTGTTGTAAAAAACTAAAGGATTTAAGTTTTTTATCCTACATTGAATTTTTGATGTTGTCCCTTAGTTTTTTGGGAGAAAAAAACTGAAAAACTTACTTTAACAAGATATTTGAAAATATTATATTAAGGATAATTCACAACGAAATGTATTCCATACATAAAATTCATGATTAACGATTACGCAAGAATATTACAAAAAAAAGTTAGTCTATTATTTGTATTGAATTATGACTGAAAGGAGCTGAATGAAATTACAAACTAATGTATGAACTATAACTTTAATAAATATGATTTTACTTGGTTCACATTGTCTTTATCGCAGTGCTCATGTATCGACGTTTAGTGCATCTATGCATTTAATCAAGATCATGTCATGACACCTTGTGTATTTCACATTCATATGAGTTAGATTCCATTGCTCAGTTGAAATGCTTTTTTTATTGCAATGTTCTGCTTCATTGTGTGTGTGTGCGTGCGTGCCCGTCATGTGTCAGTCGTTTTAAATGAAGAACATTCTAGTCGTTGTCTTTTTGAAGTGCAGCTTTTACAAAATGTTCCGTTTTATTCGCTTTAATAATACAAATATCGACCTTATCTGTGGTGGATATACATATCCCTTGACTCTCAAATAGTATTGTTGGCCTTCTTGTTCAACAGTCCGATCTCTAGATCGACAAATCTGTATATCGACCACTATCAATATTTGTGTATTATTGTCTGAATCTCACATCACGTTTTGAATTTAACATATGGAACACATGTATTTGAGCTTTATGCATTCTTAATGTTGTTGAATATTCAAAATAAATGGGTAAATATTTTTTTCCATCAATAACATTTTCCAGCCACTGAAAGACTAAGTGAAATCTAGACAATGAACAGACGCACAAGTGTTACAAATAGCATATGTCTACATACTGAACTGCTTTCACAATCATGCTTACTGCAAAGTAAATCGAAATTGATTCGAAGCACGAACACATTTATTCGATATTTGAATAACTGAACATGACGGTTATTACGGAAGATGGGTTGAACATTCCTGGAGTGGGCTACATTGGTGATATGATATGCAGTAATTGACTGGTCCGTTTAACCCAATCGTGTTACAATAAGTTGGTGCAAGATCTGAAATATTAGATATGTGGTCGAAACATACAGACTCATTATTAAAATTGACACAATTCCACATAAAAACTATAAGAACACGAATTAGCTATAGCTATAGTATTTATTATATTACATGCTATGTATGTATAGGTGACTACGAGCTTGAATGAGATTAAATTTAATTACGGACATGGTATGCTGCGATCATATCGTTATTATAATATTGGTGCGGCTTATCCGGGGTAGCAGGTGAATGTCACGCTGAGATTTTAATACTAAAGTGACATTTAAAAGTTCGTTGTGTCGTGCTTTTTTGGGGGGCTTTTTCAGTCACAATTTTCGGGTACCTTGGTACGAGTGTTAGATTGGAAATGTCAATTGTTGACGTTGATTAGTTATGCAACATTTATGGCGGTCTTATAAGGGCTTTCGTGGATCATTGCCAATTAGAAACCATCACTTGAATGCATATTTCCTGGGGCATTTAATGGGAATCGGACGGAAAGTTCCATTATCCAATTTAGTTGGTTGCTTTACATCTTTGCATATTGCCGCTACATCGTTCAGCCAATATTTTACAGATTTAGCGAGCAACGGAAACATGATAGTCTGAGTAACTTTTACAAGTACACTTAATGATAGCGAGTGAGTCAAACAAGATGCGGTATAACATCAAAAGACAGTTCTAGTGTCGGAAAGTGTTCATTGATCTACGAGGTTTCAGTGTCGCATTTCGTTTATGTAACAATACACATGATGGTGCGACTGATTTGCTCCATGGCTGTTCCGCATGAATGTGTTTGCAGATACATTTCTGAAAAATAACTCCGGTTGGAATGCGACTGTTATTTGGAACGTTATGCAAAAAATAAATCGTTACTCACAAAAACAGCAATGTATTATCAACTTAAATAATTTTGTCAAAATCTTCTGATTAACACTACCAAGAATGAATAAATATAATCGACGTGTATTGACGCACATGTGTAAACCAATATTGGGATCTAATAGTTATTTTTAATAAAAAAAAACGTGTATTGTGTGTACTAAATATTCATTTCACATTCTCAAACACATAACTCATTTCTTACTTTTAATAAATGATAATGCTCACCCAGCCAATTTAGTGTGTTTAAATAAACATAAAAGCTATGTGATTCACCATATTGCTCATTTGATCACTTGGTTAGAAAGGTTGCTTATCAGTTACTACGTGGATCTCATAGTAACACCACGCATAATATAGGTAATATACAACAATGTTGAAATATACTTTCACTCAAAGCAGTGTACCTTGTCAGTGACATACTATCATGACCAAGAATGGATACCTATCTCTTTTCTAGAACAAAACGAATCCGTATTATCTAACGCTAACATGCATTTAAAATATAAAATTGAAATTGTGGTTTTCAAAAATAGTGGTGAAAGACTTTTTAAGCTGTGTATCCATGACAACCATTGCAAATAGTGTGTGAAATGGCTAATTCACAATATAAACATCACAATTACAATAATATTCGTATTTCAATTACAGTATGTAAGCATTGAATTCAGAATTAGTGAGTTTGATAATGCTTATTATAATTTGTGGTAATTAACTAATTTCCATTGTAAAAAATGTCACCCTTCATATACACAATCATACGCAAATTCATGTAGTACAGAGAAAAGTGTTTTCCCATATTAATGCTTCATTTTGACCTGGTAGTATGTATTACTATTGATCTTCATATCAGTATGAGTATCAAAACAATCGTTGGCTTATCTTAGCAGCAATCTGCACTAATATCAATATCATATACAGAATAGCAGGGAAAACCTGACGAGGTAATCATCAGGTAATGAATTCTGATGATGGAAGACCAAATTGCGTTTTGAGGGGCAATCCCAAATAATAAAACATGCACAGTGCATTTATCATCTGATTCAAAAGATTCAAGTTCAAGTGCTCAATATCATATTATGGGTAATATTCAAACAACCTAAGTTTATTTATACGGTAATTTATCGTTATACTACACTACAATTGTCACATTTGATTTCAACATTTTTGCAAATGAAATTTCAAGACCTATTTTAAATTACTTAATTAGTCATCATTTATATACAATCTTTGTTGATTTGTGAATATCATTGTACCCGGTTCATCACTATGTCGTTTACTACTCAAAATTTTATAGCTTCTCATGACAGGGAACCAAATATAAGAGGTAGGTTAAGATTCGGATCTTGCTGCAATGGAAATAGTTGTTTGCAACATTGCCAAATAGAACCATCCTCTTAATCCTTGAGTGAATGTATATTTGCGCACTCGCATTAATTTCTAGTTCAATCATATATCCAAAATGAACTGCATATTTAGGAAACTACAGAATCTGCTTTGCTTTGTTCCCACAATTTTATGAGTTGGTTAATCATGGGTGAATGGGTAACATAAGCTTTCGTATACTAGTAAGACCGATGTCACATATTTGCTGTATACATTTCAATCTAACGAATCTAACATACTCTACTTTTGCATGTTCACTGCGTACAAATATGTTACACCATGCACGGTGAGTATCGTATCGTAAGTAAAACACTGCGTGCCACACAACTTTTCCCATACATTATTTTGCTAGATATTGTACAGTGTACACATGTATGCGTAGCTCATGTCCTCATCGCACTTAACATAATTCTATATAACATATATAGATTAATGCAGTGTTAGTAATTTTTAATTATAAAACTATACTTTTTTACACAAGGGAAATGAATACTGAATATGCAAATTGGTAATTAGCATATCATAATGAAAAACATATACATGATAACTTAAAAAAAAATCTCCAGCTTTAAAATTTTACCCGGTTTACATAATTTGTCAGCAGTTGTCATGGAAACGCATAGAAATGACTCCTACAACCATTTTTGTCAATCATCATTTTTATATATTCGTATACGATAATATTACGAAAAAAAGAGTATGGTAATTCCTTGAATAAGACTTTTTAATCTTGAATTGGTCACAGGCCTAAATGGACTACGTGTCCTTGAAGACTACTTTGAACGTATTTGTTTGCGATCACAATAGTAACTAATGGTTTTCCCTGCATATATCGATATATTTTGTTCTCTAATATGCCACTTGTATGGGTTATCGTTTATTTAAACCCGATATGCGTTTCAAGCAGTCAGATCACATTGCACTTATAAAAGTAGCGTTGCACTTTTCTAGTTTTCACTAATTATCACAACATCGATAGTGTATCTAAGCAACGTAGTTTGGTTTCTACTGATCACTCCTTAAATTCGTGATTTTGACATATTATGAAATAGAATGTCATTACGTTTTGTATTGATACCGCAATGGCTTGAATGACACTATAAGTGGTAATGACTTCCTCTTCTCGGAAATAATATTTCTCAACATCAAATGGCTGATTTATTAACTTCATAGATGTATATAATGACCTATGTATGTTAAACCGACCATGGACTGTATTTGTAATGGAAGGTTCTCAAATTCAGTGAGTGCCTCTGCTCAGCCTCCCTCGTTTTTTCAACTTTGTTATGACATTATTATATCAGCATTTTTACATTGCAGCTATCCTTGCCACCTCTGTCTAGGCTGAATGTACATAGAATTATCCAGGCAATGAATTGTATTCATATTCTTACTGTGTCACCGTACCTGCACATGTAATTATGAATATTATCAACTTTATCATATACATGAGATATAATGTTATCAGTGCATGTGTAAAATCCTCCTTACCTTACTCAATTACTACACGGATAGATCGTTTATTCTGAATTTCCGTTCTAGTATTGAGACGGTTAAAGGAATTATATCCGACAAAAAATGCACTTAATCAAGCAAAGAAAGCGATTCATTGCTGCATCGCGTGAAATGAATGTACTTACGAAACCTACTTTGAAATCATTATGTAAATAATAATTTAAGCAAAACGATTCATTTCCTGTGAACTACTGACTGTATGACACTATATAGTCGAGTACAATTACGGCAAAGTTGTCTCGATCAGCGGAGATTCAACGAATACTATTATTAGACATGAGAAGTACATCGAACTGTTTTTCAGCGGTTTCTGCATTCAAGTAAACGATTGATCGAGTTATAAATTGTTCGGCGATGCTGCAAATAAAAACTTTTTATTAGTTGTGTTCGTGATATTTCTCAGATAACAACACGGTCATGGGACCTTAACTTATAGATGTCAACACTGTTTGGTTGCTTTTCGTTATTTAGAATATAGCAAATAATTTTTTTGTTATTTTAGAGGGAAGACCTTTAATCGCAAAACCACAAATTGACCAACTGAGCGTAATGTTCCTTCCAACATTTGCGTCACTAGCTTCGTCGCAAGAGGGCGGCGACTTCACTTTGCTATTACACCATTCACTCTAATTTTTAATTTATACTTGGCAATTTTTTTTTATTTCAGTACTGTTAAAAGACCATGCACATAAAAGATGTCACAATTTCCCCCTTTTCAGATAATAATTCCATACGTCAATGTTTATATTTTTTTGGGTTTATTGATCCGTGCAGTTTTCCAATTACAATGTGTATTTACATGTAATAATGATAGTCCACACACGTATGCTGTATTGAATAATGCATATGATGTAATGTACAAGGATTATTTGCTGGATCCAGGCACATAGATTAGCCCATGTAATATGGATATACATGTATAGCTGGAAATGAAATGTTGGATGAATCCAGTGTGACATTTACAAGTGCTAAAGGATGTTTTCAAAAGGTTTTCTAAGCATTTATCGTTCTTTACATCGGAAAGATTACGACTAACATGTAATTCATCTAGGACGTGTTGTTATTGAAAAGTGACATATTGAAATAGCACACGTCAAACTACGCTTACTTGTTTGTACTTTTTTGTACAGAGATTTTTTTAGTACAGCCAAGAGCATAATAAAATTTGAAAAAAAATTATAATGGTAAGCAACGAACAAATATAACTGTACTCATAATTTATGCATATAACAGCTGGAATTTAACACGATACGTATTTGTGGTTTGAAATTATTCGCGCCCTGCTTTGTACAAAATTTTCCACCGCGAAAATGTTTCCCTTGCCATTCGTCAGTAACAATATTAATTAATTATATTAATACGCATTTGTTTGCATTTACCACTATGCATTGAAATTGAATGTATGTAATGCATGTTATTCTTGTTGAGTTTCGTTATATCTTTCTCATCTTTCTTATCAACACCAAATTAACGTCTATTGCACCTAATAACTTAATTTCACTACATTCATATTATGTGATGTAATGTAATACAAGAGCAAAACACATTTTTTGAAAATTGCAACTTAAAGATATATAATAAATTGAAATATGAATACGCCTACACTAACCAGTCGAATATATAATATAATCCTTGACTGTTATGTAAATGCTAAAATAATAACATAATTCGAACATGTAATTATAAAGATTTAGACATTGGCTTGCTGATTGTCATTGGTAGTAAAACTTGGCACGATCTATTGCGTACTGAACTATTTATTCAATTTACTCTGTCATAAATTTCTGAGTATTGACATAATACGTTACATGATTGGGTTCATATAATTGTTGAGTAATACATTACGGAAATTAAAAATTCACTCCTTATCGATTATTCGCATCACGGCACCACTGTGTACTTTACTGTTACATGTATGGGTTTGCGAGTGAAGATACTGTTATTTAGTACTTATTTCATGAACATATATGGTATGTGGGAATGTGTACGTTAATGTGATACAATGTCATCACGTATGTATGCAGAGCGGGGGAGTCGTCACCTGCGCATGCGTCAGAAGGCCATAGCCATTTGTTTACGAACAAGCGTCTACTCATGAGCTGTTAGCGCGTGTTGTTATCGTCGCTTGGGACTCAATTCCCGCGCGTGCGCAGGTGGCGACCCTCCCGCCTCAAGTTCAGAAATCTGTATTGATACATTTTACAATTCAAGATACGTAACAGTTGTCAGAAACTGTCATTTCTTTGTTTTATTATCGCCTACGTTAAAATACCTAGCTGAAACAAATAATCTGGTTGAAAATTTGAAATGCCCCACTCAAAAACCTCCATTGATCATTGACTGAATCATTAATATGAAAAATATAAGCAGTGGAAGCAATGAAATAATTGTTTATTTAGTTATCCCAATGTCAACGAAATTCCTTTTTAAAACGTTCGGTGTAGCGAGGACTTTTTTTTAAAACAGAGATAGTTTGCGCTTTGCAAGCACAAATACAGTTGTAAAAGTGTTTATTAGCTTTAAAAAAACATGGCAAATTTAAATGTACTTAAGGGTTGGAATATATATTAAAATTAGATAATTAAATAAACGCGTTTGTCAGGTAGAACGTAACATATATATACGTACACCTGGCTGATGATTGTTCATCTTACAAAAACTACAATTATATGATATGTGTGTTCTATCACTTCCAGGTTTATTAACATGTGTAAATAAACACTGTTTTAAAAAGTTTTAAGGAACGTTTTGAATTCGGTATTGATACATTGCCCGGGGTTGTTGTCACAGTCTAATGACTTTTCTGTATAGTATTTTCAATTCGCTGGATTGTGTGCCATGTGAAATTGCTTCCATATAAAACGTATTTTCAAATACCAACAATGGGAAACTCCAATCAGACGAATAAAATGAAGGACGTCGAAGATAATCAATGATAATATTTCTACAATGCACTGATGCATAAGGTAATGAGAGGCTATTAGCGAAACTTCCAGAAAACCGCCACCGGAGGCCACATTCCCGAGTGACCCGTGACTTCAATTATTTATTTTTTCCGCTCTTGATCAATGTAAATCACAAATTATCTGAACATTTTACTTGCATTTATGCCAGTTGGTATGCTTCATTATATAACAACAATCCATACACAATTGCACTTTAGACACACTTGTCATATCGTTTTGCCTATTATATTTGGACCTTAACAAATTTCCAGTTCCCAGTGGCAGTATGAATGTGTTGCTGAATACATTTGCTAAAATGTTGCAATGGCTTGTATATTGTAAACAAGTATATTATTGTGCTTGATACATATAGTTTTACTTATGTATGTGTTTATTGACATATTATATATTAATGCATTAGTATTCCTATATTCATCTTAAATTAATTCAACTTACAATCATATAATTATTCAAAAGAAAATTCAGTAACCTGATGACGACATAGTGCCATGTAATAAAATACGCCACTCACTAAATAATTTGATTCTTACATGTGATACAATTTTTACTGATGAATTCTAACATATATATTACGAATTGGTTGAAGGGTAAGATCGGAAAGTTCAATTTATGAACATTTATGAGGTCACATTTTTGTTTAAATTAAATTAAAACAAAATATAAACTTCCAAAGTCACAATACAAGCTTACTATTCCAAATTGTAATAACTACAGAAACACTTTAAAATTTGAAATCTACAAACCTTACAATAACACATTTTAGATGAATCTCTCATTATATCATTGCTTTATTAAAAAATAAGATTGACTTTTGCGACAACTTGATGTGATTAAGAACGGTGCCGCCAAATAATTCTTTATTGCCAGGAAACGGTAATACAAATTTCAGGATAATATTATTTTGAGTACACTTAGACCTTGAGTGAAAACGCATGCGTTGCGAGCATGTGGGCGTTGTGACCTCGATTGGATCGTACTTTTTTATTCACATCTGAGTCTCGTTTATCTGATATGATATTCGAATGGATAATTAAATATGATTAATACATGAAATAACGCAGATGATTACTTGATAAGCCACACCCAACAAAAAAATTTAATATGCTTTACACAATATTTGTAAATACAATCAGTACTTCGACCTTGTAGCAGTGTAGGGGGTGTACGCGAAGTGCAACGAAATTCACATTACATGTTTCATAAAGTGCGTTACAGGTGTATAAGATTACACAATTCCGTAAATCGAAAACATATATCATAAGATGGTATGTATATGTACTGTTTTACTATTCTCTCACATTCGCATTATTGCTGAGAGTTTTGATCAGTTCTTTGCGATAGCGTATATAAAATGGTTAAACAGAGAAAACCATGGTAACTTACAGCACTCCACTTGAAAACAACTCAAACGCGGACATGTAACGCAAGCGATATGGGGAGAAAGTCTTCAATATTCTCTTTCGCTGTATAAATTTATATGTGAGTATTGTGGATGCTATAATGACAAACTCCCACAATCAACACTTCTATTTTTTTCGAATAGCACACCTATGCGCTGTGACCAAGTACGTAAACCATATACTTGCTATGTATTGAGTGTTTATGAGAAAGTGCAACTTTTTAATTCCAGACACGGAAAGTATCAGCTATCTATCTAATCAAGTACCACTAGAAGACCCTTTCTGAACATCCTGAAACAACATGCACTCGACGCGGAAATAGATGCTTAGAGTAATTTGTGTAATGCATTATTTCTTTACGTACGTTTCGAGAAAGCAATGTAATTTCCCATCATGGTTTCATTTTACTCCGTCTCGGCTATTTTAAACCTACAATAGCAGAGTCTCAATCCAACGGACTTAGTCTCTGCTAGACGGCGCATCGGAATAACTGAAATGTGCTATAATTATATTTACCGGTGATTAGGTGTCATAAGAATGTTTGATGTATAGCTAATTGCAAAAATACGATACTGAGACTCACTAAGTATGTCTATTCAAATCTCATTGTTAGTGAAATATCGCGGGTGTGTCATAATCAGTTGTGTGTATTTACGACCTCGTTGACATAACTACACAAGAACATGTACATTATTGTTTGTTATCTTCATATACAATTTTGTCACGTAGTTATCCATATATTCAAGAACCATTATGATATGAAATGAAATTTCAACTACTTTATTTTGGGTCACTGAGATAGGACGTAATGGGAGGCATGCCTGCTTGTGGTGAGACACATTTGCCAAATTCAGAGTTCTAATAATGTTACGTGTTTATAATTTCAAATACAATCAGGTTTATCGTTGAGATATATAAATGTTCAACTAAATAAACAACTAATACATTCAATATGAATATTGAAAAATGTTAAAAGCTTTTATAAAATTGGAATAAAGACCACTTTTCATTGTTACTTTAATAACCAACCTAAAAACCGATGCTAAATTATGGCTAGGAATATAAAAACGTTTCTACACTAAAAATGGAATTATTAATATGAAATATTATTTTATTGAATATTGAAACAGAATCGGACTTGTTTTCATACACAGAATTTGACCAACTTTCCACCAAAATATATTTTATTTTTAACTATTTATTAATATCTTATCATAACAGACATGCTTATGTTTAGAACACTTGAATAGAGCGCCATCTACCGTCATTGTGTAAATTATTTTGTATGTTGCAGTTAATCAGTGTGTAATTTTGTATTATATACAAACCAAGTAACGTCTGAAAAGTTGTCGTGAATGACATAACTACGAGACTAACATAGAGACATTTATCTAAGTCATGGTTTAATATGAATGAATAATGATGTGTGATACATATTTAGGATAACTATTCTTCGCTGGAATATGCGGGCATTGAATGTGTTGTTGAAAGCATTGATGGCGGAGGGATCAAAAGCATTATTTCTGTTATGGCAAATTAAATTATGTAACTGGGTCATTTGGTCGACGAGCTGTTTACACTAATGTAAATTAAGAGAACACTTTAGCACAGCATATGTTTGAATGATTTTAGATTGAAAACCGCTAATTCACAGAACAATTATATAATCTTTCGACCAAATATACAAGTTATTTGTAATCTATAAGTATATAATTCCGACAAACAAATCTTCACATTTTGGCAAGGAATTAAGGTACAATACCATTACAAATATACTCATAAAAGACATTGCTAACAAGTTTGTATTATCTGTTAAATTTGATGTCATGAAGTTATGTAGTAACATTAGCCTTGAGTTGGAATCAACAGTTACGGCGTTTGCGAGCTATGCGTGTTAAAATCTGATCCAATTTTATCTGGAATACTTAAAATCCTGACATGCAATACTGTCTCGAATCCTACTTCAGAACACGTTTAACACAACTAGGCTAGGGAGTATGAAATATTCCATGTTTGCTTGGATGCAGTGGCAACGGATGAAATCTCATATAACATGTATACATTTAGTAAAAAAGAGACAAGATATGAGGGCTGTATCCCCGTTTATATTAATTAATAGATTGATGTACCAATCCGTTCAGACAAGTCCACATTGTTCACATACATTTTTGTTTTTTTATAACAAGAGATTTATAAAGTTATTCATGGATTAGTTATGTTATAAATGTTAGTCCTCAATATACCGAGTAATTACCACTTTGGAATTTTTTTTGAAAAATGATATGATGTTGCTTATGTTATATGAATGAAGGGTACCTGAGTATATGTCTAATTGTCCATCGTATATGACTTTACTGATTCGCAGAATATCACCACGAGTATCACAGTGTTCAATCTGAACAACTTATGTTTTCTATCTAATCACTTATTTTACAGTGTTTGGTCTTTGAACAAATGTTTAATATAATATGTGTGGCATCACATGAGAACATTAAATACATAATTGATTGTATGTCGCACAACTTGGTCGTAAGAGGTACATACGTAATAGCATGCAAATAGCATCTGTTTACAGTTGTTTAGCTTTTATTCAAGAAAAAACTAAACGCAGAAGGCTTACTATTACACACCCATACTAATCTACGATTTTTAATAAACAGGCTTCATTTAATTACTTTCACTATGTATTATTTATTATATGTGAGTACATGAGCAGTCACTATCCATGAATTCTGTCATATGGTTTCCATTCGTCTCGCCTGAACAACTTCACGGCGATGAATATACTCGTGATATTAAACTGTCACACATATCTTACGGTGCTCAAAACGCAGTGTACATAAAGTAAATAAGTCAATATCTCGATATGTGACAGTTCAATGTACATACATAGTAAATTGCTATATCCCAGATAATTAGAATATTCCAGAAGATACCAGAGGAAGTAATAAATAATAACTCACAATAAAGGGTAAGTCAATGCCGATTTTTGAAGTCTTCATTAATTGAACAGAAAAACTCATCACTTAAAACCCATATGCACTTTGTTCTTACGACATTGCTGCTTGAAGTATTTCGTCTTTTAATCAAAAATTTACGCCTCTGTAGTTATATCTGAACAATTTATAAAACCTTGAAATTACGCAATTTTTCTGAGTGAAAATTTCCATCAAAACAATTGAAAAACCCGTGCCATTTTGAGATTTTTCATAGTTGTAAACCTTACTTTGAGGATCTTTTTGAAAATTGGTAAAATAGAAGTAACCTGTTCTCCCGATTTCACCAGCCAATCATAAAAAATATTTTAGACTGCACTCCTACTAAAATATAAATTCCGATCCGAAATTAAAAGTCGACGCTACAGGTCATAACATTTCTGGTCATATATATATCCTGGTGGAGGGGGGGGGGCTTCTTATCAAAAAGAGTGAGAGTACAAGGGCTCCATCTAACATAAACCCTGCCTTCCAAAACCATTTATAGATACATAATTTTGGTAAATTTCGAGAGTCTTAACAACAATTATGCAAGAAATTCGTAATGGGAAAGGGAAATTATCTTTCTAATTTCAAATGACGTAGGCTATAAAAACCAACAACCTTTTTATTAAATGCGTGAATTGACCGACATCGTGTTATATTGTACTAGCGTGATCTGCGTGTGTGCTAATAGCATTGCCTCGCATGTTTCTACTTCATATGATAAGACCGATATATATATGTAATAACTGACTGTTATTAATTTGCATTCCTTTAAAAAATAATTTTCAATATCCACCTTGCCTGAATGATTTCTGATTGACTTATTTTACCTGACAATTTCCAAGAATCAAAAGACTAAAGCACTAAGCTACATCTTTGTATATTGGGACTATTATTTCGCGTGTGTGTGTCAAGTTATGCGTCTGCACTTTTTCTTAACGCTCTTTTTATATTCGTCAGCCACACAGTCCAATAAATCATATACTTTAATAACGGCCCTCAAACAGCATGGAATAAAAAATGGATAGTCTATCATGCGAAAGTCAGCAGTCAATCTATTGACCCATTGAATCTTTTCACTTTTTATCAGACGGAATATAGGTTTTACATCCTGGTAATTTAATAGTTGAAGGTTATGTTTGTGTAACCACGTTTTAAGGACACACAAAATAACAAAATCCGCCAGATATATTTTGAAAGACATAACAAAAATGCACATTATACAGAGTCTTGGCCACTTCTAACATTTTACATATATTCATTGTATTTTATTCATAAATGTCGACTACACTTAACACGTCATTGCCAGGCAAATAGCCACTGGCATGTATAAGAGCAGATCCATTAAATATATTGGTTGCTGGACATAAGTCTATTTCCAATCACATGTTACGCTCATGCATGTTTGTATTTAATTCATTATTTTATACCATATAATATTTAAACATATTTTTATTCGGGTTTCTATATCGAAACCGTTAGGAAAACTGCTATTAACAAAATTAAGATCAGGTCGGCTTTCCATCGACTAATATTTATTCCTATAACGCGTTGCGTTGACGTGTTGGTTTGGTTAGATCGAACCAGCAGAAGTAATTCTCTCTTCGTTTGCATGGGTCAAATTCACTGACAAAAAGCAAGTTCTTGATGGTTGTTTTCCTCACGACGTACAGTATATATCGCACAGATGTAACATTAGCTAAATAAGGTTTGTAGTATCACTAAATTTGTTTTTGTAATTATTGTTACTCACACTAAATATCATACTTGTTCCTATAGTCTATTTCTGCCTGTTCGACACTTGTTTACAATATATGTACCGACACAAATAATGTGCGAAAATTGTTTTAGAACAAGTGTAAATAACTGTATATTTTTTACGTTATTATTGCAAATAGTTATATGTTTTTGCGTTTCGTCCTAGTTACCTAACGATTTATTTTATAGAATCGTAATTGTATTCTTATTCCATGTCTTGATATATATATATAATTATTTTGGCACATGGTCAAGAGCCAGTCGGTAAATTTTAGTATTTGAGTTCTTTATCTAATTCTAGCAACTTATCGACTATTTTGGTGGATTCCAGGAAAGAGTGTGGTAGCCATACCTGATTTGCATATTTTAAACATTACGTACCAATAATCTTCCTAATCGCTTGATATGTGAACAAGCAAATTACAACCTATACAAAATACAAGTGGTATATCAAACGAACGGTATTACAATGCAGAATTCTATAACATATTTGTAATTGAAATACTCAAAAAGAGAAATTACACTAAAGTTAAACATATACGTTACATGAGGGTCAAGAAATTGAATTGCTCATTACTCCGGTATTTTTACGTCTGAAATACATTTTGAATTAAAAAAATATGATAATGTCATTATGTTTTCACAATCCTAATTTGTATAATCACGTAACAGAATAACACAATACAGCTATATATATATATATATATATATTTAATATACTCACAAAATAACAAATGATGCATCAAATAGAAGTAATATTAATGTGGAAGTAATATTTAATGTTTTAATTCTAGACAAAATAATACCTTTGATATCTGACCAATACATAAAAATACAAATGCTAGATTAAATGAGGCCAATCATGAATGTTTCCGATTCCACATCAAATGTTGCCGAATATAGGTCAAGTGAAGTAAAAACGCAATTGTAAACAGGAATTGCAAATCAAACAATAAAGTGGAAACGCAATTGTAAACTGGAATTGCAAATGAAAAAGCAAATTGGAAATGCAAACTCGTTTTGTAGGGCAAACTGCAATTACAAATCTGGAGAGCAAATGTACCTTCAATAATGAATACATTTTAAAATGTAAAGTGGAAGTGAATATTGAGAATGAAAAACATATTTTCGAGTTATATCAGTCTAAGCTACGGTCACCTGCCTGTGATAACTATTGTAAAAAAATTGTTCTACAGTTATTCAACAAGATATAATTGTCATAACAGAATTCCAATATTAGTAGCATATCTTGGCTTGTATATAGCGCCTAAACATGATGGTGATTTGATATACATGTAAAGTTACTGCATCTCGATTATACCATATACTAGCGACAGTCGGAAAAGTTACATGTGTTCGATAGAGCCAGCGGTCCTTTCGGAAGTGCAATAATTTATATTTTCCCGGGTTGTCATTAGTGTCCACTGCTAATACATCGTTGACTCACTTGCAAAGTGTCTCATGTAGTCAATCAAACACGCTAAAGTCAGTAAGGCCTAACTTCTGAGAATTGCCACATACAGATTAAAATCCTTTGTATGTTTTAGTGCTAGATACTGCGATGTAGTGACGATAAGCACCTCACCTTCAGTTAACCTTTTACCACTACCATCTGCTAGCTTATCTAACCCTAGTTCGTCCACTACAATGATCCTAGCCATTGAGAAATACCAATGAAGACCACCTTCTCACTTTTCAGTGAATCAAAAGTCTACACTTAGCGAGTTTCCATCCAACCTGGTTCACTTGCAATTTAAAAGATAAGACCCATTCGTAGCGCAATGCTTTTTTCCCGGCACAAATTCATAGTTTCAAACTATATTTTTGACATTATACTATGAGACTGTGTATGATGCATGCAAACCTCAAGTATGTGTTACGGTAAGTTAAATGCAAGTGTTCATTATTTTTGGTGTATGCAACAAATATGGGACCATAACCATACTCAATTTGCATATTGAGTTATAAACCTTGTCGTCTTAAAGATGAAATAGACGTGATTGCTTTCTGTTCCGAAGTTCACTGAACAATGCTCTTTAAAGTTGATTGATGTACGAATGCGAAACTTGAAAGTACGTTATAAATGTTCGTGATTATTACATTCTATTTACGGAATATACAGCGTGTTGCGTGTTATATTTTGTGAGTGGTCAAATAAATTACATTTTAAGCGTACTCAATTTATTCCAATGCATTTGTCGTTTTATATTTTACATTTCAGGAAATTATATTGTAAGTGTTTATTTCCCACAATTATTTCAGCAACAATTCACGCACACAAACGCACATGATTAACAGTTCTTTTATTATTCATGAAATAAAACATACATAATTCACATAATCAATATGTTTGTTAGTGTGCATGAAAGATGTAAGTTTTATGCAAATAACACGTGGTCGTTGGTTAAATAACTCTGGCATCATCGATATTATGGTCAAGCTCCATCTTTGGACTGCTAGAATTCGTGATGCTATGTTCTATTTGCTACGACAAACATACATGACGGATATCACATGTCCAAATATATTTCTTCACCAATTTGACTATGTAGTGTAATGTCCTTGTGTATTGTTATGTCAATTGTTGTCAGCAATTTGTTTTGTGCCTCTTATATTGTAAATTTCCCTACGTGACTTTTGTCTAAAGATATACGGTTGGGATTATTATTTTCGTTCTACACATAATTCAGATTGTGGTTGCTGAAACATCATTGGCTTTACTGGCACTGTACACCTTCGTTATTGCTTAGTATCAGCTGTTACGAATACGCTTACTCCATATTTCTGGCGGTCGATATGTCAATACCTGTGTGGTCGGTCTGTGTATAGTAGTTTATCAGTTGACTATGATGGAGTAGCGTTTGTAATCTCGACGTTTAGCGAAATACTACCGCCGTTATGGCACGATAAACGTCACCGACACGTCAGTAATGCTGAACAACATCGTGGTATGTGTATTCAAACAAACAGAGACAAACATGTCATGCGATGAAACGGTGTATATGTTTATAAGCGATATGCAAATTTCAGACTAGATAAAAAATACCTTTGTGTTGGGTTTCCATGAACTGAGAAGCTTTATTCTATCACTCTCAGACGTAATTTATTTATTCGGGAACGTCGATTTGCGATACAGCCAATGGGCCAAACCATAACGGTATCTTTATATATAATTACGCTATATTGCCTTCTTTGCGCTGGAAGGCACGACCACCTGTCGAAGCTAGTTATTGTCAAAGCCGCCAAATACATTAAGGCTTGATTAGCAAATGCCCTTGAACATCTGTGCGAAATATCACCTGTATTGTAAGAATATCGAAGTGTACACAATCTTTTTCCAGCCACATTTATAGAAAATGTTCAGTTTATCTTAGACTCACTCAGCATGTCAGTGAGCAAACACAAATATGAACTGTATCAGGAACAATATATTTACTGTATGAAGGCGTTATATAAAGAAATGTTCGGGTGTTCTGTCCGTACAGGTTGTTTTTACGGCAATTCATATGTCAGTAAAGACATTTTACTGTCATTCCGAAACGATTTGCAATGATTTTCAAAACGTTTAGCACACAATTTACTTCTGGTCTCATGTAATCTTGATCGTTGGTGTAATTGTGACATTTCACAACATTTTAAAATTGACTAAGGGTTGGCCATGAACAACATCCAGGACGCTGTTGTGATGTAGGTAGATAGATTCAATCGCTCAAACCATAAAAGCTGTGATATATACGGTACCGTTGTAAGCTATTTTGGTCTCCGCGTACAGTTCGAACAGCTAACATGATGATGTCCCAAAGTGACTGCCGTGGCGTCAAGTTTATCGTACCATATCGGCCGTGATTTTCCACGTTAAACGTCACGACTGCGAATAATATGCATACTCAGCGTGTGGTTAACCCATACACACACATAGATTACATATACATGTATTGCACATATTGATGTGACCGCCAACAATACACGGTAAACTTATTTGAGTCGTATTAATACTATAGTAAGCAATAATAAGGTTCTCATTGTTACTAAAGTATCTCGCCACTGCATGCAGACGCGCTAACCACCCAACCATATTAACTGACCCGAAAAGCTTGTAGTGAACACGCCCCAAGCAGCGAATAGATGGAAATACCCTAACCGAATCTCAGACAGCACAAACAACGTATAATATTATATGATTCAATACGAACCACTCAGTCGATGAGATGTTAATAATTACCGAAAAACAATTAATTACATATTAACGTACAACACGAGATTTTAACCCGCGCGGGGAGTATGGCCTAGCAAATATATAATTTAAATGATAGCACATGTTTTCGTGGATATTTTCAAGATTCGTTGCCTGTCCAAAGGATGTCAGAACCTGTCCAAATCATGCCAGAGCACCATCAATATTATGCTCATGTTCACCAGCAATGTTTATTTAACTAACGACCAAGTGTTATTTATTTTATCATATCGAATAGATAACCCAAAGCCCTACATAACGGAATTATCATGCACATCAACAACCATACGTGATTACGTGAATTGTGTATGTTTTATTTCATGAATAATAAAAGATCTGTTTGTGTACGTGCATTGTTGCTGGAATAAATATGGGAAATAAACACTTACAATTTGATTTCCAGAAATGTAAAATATAAAATGACAAACGCATTGGAATAAATTGAGTACGCTTAAAATGTAATTTACTTTACCAATCAAATGGGACAACACTCAATACGCTGTTGTTCATGTAGTAAAGTGAATGTATCGATTTTCTAAAGATCTCATTCTATGAACGTACTCCATGATTGAGCATTCGTACATCGACCAGCTTTAATAGAGCGTTTCTCAGTGAGTTCGAGTGGAACAATGTAGAACATGCTGTCACACTGTGATGCAATCTCCGATACAAAGTTTGCATCTTTGTCGCACATAAACTTGCTTTATATTTAGAAAATCAGAAAAATTACATATTTTATGTAACAGTCAGATTAGTCTAGATGATTTCTTAATGTGCTCGGTAAAAATTCTACACTTATTTAAAGCAACTAAAAAGTGAGCGAAAACTTATTATGCGCAGTATCACTGATCAATAGTTTTATTGAAGTCATCATGTTTGTGTTCTCTGTCATAATTGGTCAATACGTTGTCACATAGGGTTATATAGAATTCCGCTTAACTATTGAGATCCGTCAATATTAGTTCTTATCAACAAGTCACATTCAAGTTCACATTCTGATAACTCGACATGAACACAATTATTGGACGTAATTTAAATTACATTCATGTAATTTCGACATTTCTTTGTGAACAGTGAACGTTCACCTTGACAGCGAATTCGTGATAACAATAATATCAGGTGTCCCTAGATACGTATTCCAGCGTAGAAGCTGCGTATAAACCAACAACACTTTGGTTCGACTCACGCTCGATGCCTCGAGTTACGAGATTTGTATCTTCGATGGATTATTTTCGCAATGCAGTTAATGTCAAGTATTTATAAGACTTTATAGTGCTCTTAATCTGGTGTGAACACCTTTCGGATACTGAAAATTCTTTTCTTGTCAAAGCTGAATAAATGTCATTGTCTTATGATCGTTTTCCATAGGACGAACACTATTGTGACATCATTTTGGGAATAGCTCATAATGTGTTTAGTTTTATAACATGTGACCACTAGGTAATTAGTGGAATAAGGACCTGTCTTAGAATAGTCACTATAATGACACACAGACAAGTGCTCCTCTTGCAAATTAACCGGGAGCATATGTTACATAATGTTTCGCTTTGAGCAGCTTGTTATATAACGTATTATTACCAATACGGACAGACAAAATCAACATGCATCTATATACGTGATCAGAATCATAATTGTTTAAACTCAAAGATTTCAAATTCTAGTTAATTTTCAATGTTGTAATGAGGCTTTCTATTATAAGGTAAACT
Source organism: Saccoglossus kowalevskii (assembly GCF_978046115.1). NCBI lineage: Eukaryota > Metazoa > Hemichordata > Enteropneusta > Harrimaniidae > Saccoglossus > Saccoglossus kowalevskii. The sequence continues at coordinate 25,437,375 of NC_140661.1, read as the reverse complement.
CGGCATGTTAATATTCTTCACTGACTGACTGACTGAAAAATGCCTCAATGGAGTGGGTGTTGTATAAGATCTGGTGGCGACATGAAGCATTGTCTGGTTGAAGACTTTCCAGTTTCTGACAGAATATTGCAAATCCTCAAGGCCACGCTAAACGCTGTGCAAATAAAATCATGAAATGAATGTAATGCGTTTTTCTCGTCACTTGAGTGGTTCTTAGATCTACTTGAATTGAACTTCTGGAAATAGTTTATATTGCTTTACAAAGCTAAAATTACGTATTACAAGTGGAAATATCTGATTTGCTATTCTAATATATCAAGTCAGTGGACACCAAGTGAAAACGACTTGGACGAGGGACATTAAAGATATCCTACATTTATGAACTTCTTAACATGCGATATTTAATCTTCTGTATCATAAAAATGAATTGGTATCTTGAAATTCGTGAATATAAATCCAACATAGACAGGTCTCGTCTTCCTAATTGATTATGCAAACCACACGCAAATATAAAATGTCAACAAAGATTACTTCAATATATTTGAAGAGATCGTTGAATTTGGGTATTGTGAATATATGATTGCGTAAGAATATACAAATCAGGAATGTGAGTGCAATTACCAAAATATTTATATCCAGTTTGATTATATGCGATCATGTCACGTAGCGTTGGGTACAATATCTTAATTAATTGCCAGAAGAATCACAACGTCAGATGTTGATTTCACGTTGATACTGCGCATGCGTTCAAACTACCTGGGTATATGTACAATTGCAATTGAGGCAATCGTTTAGACGGAAGCAAGCTGTACTGAGGTTGCTCGAAAAAAACTGCGCTCAAAAACGTGCCACAGTGTGCTGAGCGTCGAGTGTGGTAATACCCAAGGCAATCGGTAAGCACTGTAGTGACCACTTTATATCGAAAAACGCTAGTTATGTTTGATTGGTACCAATTTATCACCTAAATGAAAATTGATTGTTGAAATTTTCTTATTTTATGTTTTAGGTAAATTTTGACGTTGATTTAAATGTACAATTTTAAATATGTTTTTATTTAATAACGAGGTAAACATGCGTTGCTTTTGCGAATTGCGTGCAGACCAATCTAGAAATTCAGTCACGCATGATGTTGTCATTTATGTTTTTATGTGATGTTTTGATCTGTGTTGACGTTTTTCATATAAATTATGTAATGTATCGACACGCACACGGAATATTACGAATAAGTGTTCTACTTAGACATAGATTTACGACATCGGTAATTGCAAAAACAAACCAATGTCCTTCGTGAACACATATCAGTATTTTATCAGGATTTTACTAACATTTTCTATCTATAACGTCAAACCACGTTATCAACATGCTCACATTTATCATTATATAGTCCCGTTTGAATAAAATGGCGTTTGGTTTATAAATAAAATAATTTAATATTAAGACGGCTATACAAAGTGACATATGGTTATCGTAACACTATTACATCACGGGGAACATGCTAATTACAAAGTGATTGATTTCAAAAATATGCACTGGACGTTTTTATTGTATTTATGGAAGTATATGTGCATGCCGCTTGTTTCGTAGTTGATGTCATATCCACGTATAACATATTGAATACTGACTGGTAGTAAATCCGATCCACGCATCTATGATGTTGATGGGTGTAATATAGCTTCAAACAAAATATTCAGCAAATAAAAAAAAACTTTGGACGGATATATTTGTATCAGTATATATATATATATATATATATATATATATATTAACGTGATAATAAAATAACAACCAACAATCAAGTACTTAATCAGTTCAAAGGAAATGTAATCAATGTAATAGTAATAATCTGTATCGATTTTATATTCTCCTTGCGCAACCGCGTGATTAGTTATGGATATCAGTATTTGTATTAATTAAAACTAATATCCTAGTTATGTGTCACCGGCAAAAACAAGAAGATATTAATAACTATTTTGAAGTGCAAACTATTGGGCATGCCGGGGTTCGTGTGTTGTGCATATATGCTCATGTTCTCATTTATAGTATTCCATTGATTAAATCACCATGCATTGCTTGTGCTGACACAATACTTTCGAATTGTAAATCATGAGTGTTTCTGTGTCAACTTAATTAAGGAATAAATAAATTGATCTCTATTTTCAAAATCGTGTAAGCCAATGCATACAGATCCCTTGAAATTTCGTTAGGAGCTATTCTATTATTGCATCTATTAAATGTCAATTCAGTCTGTTTATTTTCTGATCGACATATGTATTCAGTAGCATTGTCATAGCAATATCCCTGTGATGAATGACTTATCAAAACTAAACTCAACAGTTAATTACATACTGCCAATGTACTGAATATCAAAGAAATGAACATGTTTTCCTATTTTATTAAATCACGTTGTGCATATATAAGACGTTTGTGACATTTCTTTAGAAAATTAGAGTCATCCTGATTTAACAGATTAAACTGATTCATAGTATGCACAAGTTTCTTTAGCATTACCCAGAGATATATAAGTACGTCTTTGATATTACGTGGAGCAGCAAGATTTACTTACATCTCACAATCATAGCAAGACGGTGTAAACAGAAAATACAATTAGGTTATTAAGGGGCGTCTTTGTATTTAAGTGAAAAACATCAAATAAGAGATTCCAGTAGTCAATTTCTACAAAAAATAGTACGTCAGTTGTAAATAAGTGTGACGAAGTTATAATAGGATGAGAAAGGAGGATAGAAAATTATACAAACATGTTAATTGATTTTAAATCACATTCAAAATTGTTCTGAAATGTTAACATTACAATTTCAAATTTTCGCAATATTTTTTATTTAATATTTTTTACTTTTAGAAATATTTTAGTCAATATTTGTCTTGGTACGCGCTTAAATAAAATATGAATACTGTGTTTCGCAATACACCACGCTATCTCATGTGTAATTATTCTCTATTATTTACGACTCGCTAAACCACGATTGCCCCTCCCCCTTCCTAATTGCGATAAACATTCCTAATTACTTGTCAAGGTATAAGTTTAGAAACAGTATATTCGAATGACTGAAACAAAAAATATAGTCACATTAGGCACGGGAGGTGAAATGACTCCCCATCACACCATTGTATAGATTTCAACAGATTTATTCAATCAGATAGGGTTGTCTTGTTGCCTTGTGTTTCAACTGATATACGCTCTTTTCCTTGGTTTTGTATGTAGCTACAGGCTCCAATACACAAACATCAGTCCAGTCTCCAAGTCGTTCCAGAATGTCGGCTAGGCTCAGCCACCACACATTAGTCAATCCCCAAGGTGTTAGTGAACTGGTATCAGAGCACTGAGTAGACATTTCCTCAGTGTACTAGTTTCTCTCATGGCCGCTATGCATCGGATGGCCTTCTACCCTGCCAAAGGCGGCGTCCCTCAGGGACGTCTATGAATAGCTTACTATCTACTTTAATAGTTCAGGCATTTCAGATTTCGAATCAGTTGGCTAACCGACTGACTAATATTTATAGGCGAATACATATCAAAAACATGTATGTACTCATTAAGATTATAAAAAAACGATCGAAACTTCTTTTCATCTAAACAAATTAGTCTAATTTTAGATTATTACGATTAAACTTCATCATTTTAGCATAAATAAATATATGTTGTGTTGTGTTGTGAGTTGAAGTACACGACACCGCCTTCTCGAGAGTGGTATAAATGCCAAATCTGATCAGACTAATATAGTCGCGTAAACATATTTTTTTTTAATCGGATGTACATTGTTGTGGACGGATAAAGTCCAGCACAGGTCCTTTCCCTTATTAACACACAGCAAGACAATCTGAGTATGCGAAGTCAGTCAAAATGAAGGACTACTCCGTTTATTGAGAAACTGGATGAACGTTGTGTACAAGACAAAACTAACAAGACTAACAGGTGAAACGTGCTTTCGGTCGGATGCGTGTTTTTGCGTGTATAGCGCGTGATCGTTGAGATTACTTCTCCTACGTTCGCAATGGGTCCGACTTTTAAAATGGTCAATCTGGTAAGATTGTGTTTGTTTCTAATGCTTATAACTCAGCGACTAAAGGCCGGATCGTAATCAGAGAAACATGTATAAGTAACTATAAACACGAACTAGAACATAAAAACATTTGTATAAACATCGATCAATAATTGCACAATAAATGGGAATTTTCGATCTCCGCGCGACATACATAATGGAAGTACATAAACTTTCTTACATTAGATTAATTACATAAGATGCATTATGATCGTGTAAATCTTAGAAAAATGTTTCATTTGTATGATAGCATGAACACAGAAAATGTTCATCAACATCAGATAAATCTATTTTGTAAGTAAATCTGTTAAGATAAATTGGATTATGTGAACCGATATTGATGACCAATACCAAATACACGGGTGTGCCGTATTTAATCACGCTATAAAACCCCGTATGTTAAATAAACCACACAAAACAGCTGTGTTTATGTCGTGTTTCTATGTTTCTGTGCGTTTCTTCTTGGGTTGTTCAGTTATTTGTGACGCTGCGAGTCGAAGAAGCATTTCCTTTTCTGGTCTTTGTGGCAAAAATTCTGAAAAAAAAATTGTATTTCAGGCAATAATGAATCCTCTTGTTACCATTCCTTGGCTAGATCAGAAGCAGTTTATTTATTACAAAATACTTACGATAATATGAAATGCGAGATTGAAACGTACATGTTCCTGGTTACCTTGTAAACGACATGCAGTGACCCCCAAACTTCTTCATAGTTGACGTCTGAATGCAATTTACATTTGATTGGTATGCTCCAATTATATTACGATACCCAGCGTTGCGCTTCATGATAACAACAATAAAGGGATACGCACTTCATGGAAATATATGAAATGTTTGGAACTGCATCTTTTCTGCTCTACTCTCTAGAGTCGTGCTTAATGTGAATGTATTTATAGTATCATATTTGTTTGCATGAAGGAATCGTCACAGTTGACCCCGTGAACATTTATCTGCAATTAACTAACTTGTATGTTGCGATATAATTTTAGTTCAGTGTCCACGGGAAGTTGGTTAGTGTTTGTTCATCGGTCATCGTCGAATAAATTAATCCATTACGTGATGGTTTGTTTCTGTTATAGTTGCATGCAACTTTTATAAATTAAAGTATAACAGACTCGCATCAATAAGGGAAACACAATTTAACGCTCGTGTATTGTAACATGATTGAAACTAGCATTTTGCAAATTGTGACGCCCTCTAGCAGCGCAAATTACAATATGTTGTATAAAAGACGTAATCATGTTTTAAATGAAAATGTTTTTTATTTCTTTGCGGAGTTAGCAACAATATCGAAGATGTAAAATAACACCAAACACATCAATCGGCGCGCATTGTTATTTTAATTTAACGACCGAGAAACACAACATGCAATTACAGTTATCGATTTAAGGCTAGTGAACACACACTACGCTACATAATATATGTTATGCGTATTCCACCCGTTGTGTATCGATCTTTATAACTATAGTAATCCAAAAGATAACCGTGGCAGTTTGCGAAAGTAGGAATTTGTACAGTGCAATTTGCCTCATCAAATCGTGGAACGTAATTTTAATACCCAGGTATTCTATTATATGCACAAAGGCATCTAACCCGTAATCCGCATTCAGTGTACATTACCCGCACTTACCTCCCAACGAGATAGGTAAACCAAATGTGACACATAGTATTAAAAGGCAATCCCTGCCGACTCGTGAAGTAGACTTGTATACGTCTAACCATTACGTCACGTCATATCACGTACATTATTACCATGTAAATTGTCTAGTAACGTAGATTTCTAAAACGTATATCAAGCTGAAATCAGGACGTCTTTATAACTAATAACATAGGTCGTTAAGGGGGACGTCAGTGACATATTTGGGGATTATTGGCTAACCACAATAATTACACAGCTGTTTGACAAGCACGAAACTGACATTTATATATTCGCATGGGTCCAAATGAAATCTGTTCTCTTTATACAAAGAATAACCCACGCCGCATTACATATTATTATTCTCAACAATCATGTTCTTAATTGTGTTCAATTTTATAGAATTCCTACCGTGGTGCACTGAGCCATTGACTCTGTCAAACGGTGAGTGTCTATTGTATTTTCAAATAATTATTTTAAAATGATATAATACTGTAGAAAGCAAGTATATAGAGTGCTGACATTATACAAGCAAAAATAATTTAAAGGTTCTCATGCTGCTTGATGTAATGCTTTTTTTTACATAACTAGCAATTTTCCTTTATATTCTAGAACACGTCATGGATTACAACAGTAATTTTAGTCATCAATTTTGGACAGAAATGTATTACCCACGGCTTATCGAAGTTCCCGACAACTACGAGATATTTGCGTACTGCGCCTTCTTTGTAATGATAGTTTCTGGAAATATCTGGGTTATAATTGCTGTTATCAGACAACCCAAGTTACGCCACTCATCCACAAATATGTTTATAATTTCACTATCGGTTGCTGATCTCCTCGTGGCCATGTTTCAGATTCCATACAATCTGTTTTATCATTTAATACCCGGATTCTTCGCCTCATTAAATAATAATATCTTCGTCTGTCGGACATTTGCTTGGTTTCAATGGACATCGCGTTGTGCGACAGTGTTTTCACTTATCGGTATTGCGATTGACAGGTACAGGGCTATTGTGACACCTGTACAACCAAAGCTGACAAGATCGCACGCTGGAGCCATCATATCTATAATATGGTTAGCATCGTTGGGGTATTCGCTCCGAAAACCGATACTACTGGATATGAGCTATTTCACTATAAATAATGTAACAGAAAAGCACTGCATGGTACCTTTGCAATTTCACCATATTACTCGGTTATTGCATATTGTAGATTTCCTAGTCATGTACCTCGTACCTTTGATCATCATCATTCCACTTTATGTGTTGATGGTGGTGGCCTTAAAAAAGAAGGGACCGACTAATATATCCAATCGGAACAAACGAAAGGCAATTAAAATGTTAATTCTTGTTGTTATCGCGTTCGCACTCACGTGGTTACCTTACTACATGTATATCCTATATTACAACTTCACAGACGATGTCCCAGTTTCGCTTATGAAGGGTCTGGAAGTACAAGTGCACATTGCAACGTTCTCCTACCTCAGCAACAGCTGGACAAATCCGTGTCTATATGCATATTTCAATGAGAGCTTTCGCAAGGAATTCTACAGGATGTTCCCGTGTCTGCAAAATGGCTGCCGGGGTAACAAAGTAACACCGAGCGCGTACAAGACCTCCAATGGGCCGACTACCGTGCAGACAAGGACTGTAGCACAGACATCTAATGAAATGAATATGAAGTGACGTGTTAACATAATATTTTTGTGCTATTCGTGTAACCAGAAATCAAATACGACGAAAGTAGATTCAGCCATTGAAATTAGTTTTCTAAAATTTCATGTATGACTATTTGTAATCTCCTATGTAATATATTCACAATTTAAATATTTAAATATCTTTATGTAAAAAGCATAAAAGACGTGAATCAACACGTGATTTGCATAAACCAATCACATTGAAAATCATGATCATATGCCATATTTTTTGTATAAAAAATATTTATTCACGAAAGTTGTTGAGGATATTAGCTATTTATAGAGTACAATTACAATGTTTTTTACGTATGACATAGTTAATTTCGTTTATTACATTCATGATATTTTCAAAACTGATGTTAGACTGCATCATTTTAGTAACTTCCGTCAGTTACATATATAATTGGATTATATGCTGCTTTGTTTTGGTGATAATTTTAGCAAGATGCGTGAGTCGTGTAAATATTCTATTGTGAGACATGTTTCATTCATTGACTAACTATCACAGTGACTTGTATAACATGTAGAACATTTAGAACGAAAATTAATAGCTATCATGTAATAGATGATTTTCCGTTTACTGCGAGATCTCGCGTATTGTGTGAAAGGCACGAAACGAACGTTTGCCGCAAAAAAAATCGAACGATTTGATTTTGAATTTTTATTTTTTTATAGTTCAATGTTGAAATGCCGATCATTGAAGGGGGTATTGCGTTGACATGCTTTAACTTCATCAACATTAGCAATCATTTAATATGTATAATACATTATTGTTCGTGAAAATACCAAAATAATCTTTGTCGAATCCCCATGATCCACGTTTGATTTTTTTGAGTTCTCGCAGTAAACGGAAAACGGTATTTTGACGTCACTTTGAAGTATCTTATCTTACGGTCAAAATGTATTGTAAAGTTTGATAATACATAATTATTTATTTGAATCATATTAGGAACACCATTGCAATCCTTTATATTGATACTTGTAAAAAAAATATATTTTAAGACCTGTCCATTGATTGAAAATGTCATTAAATTTATTGGCAATATGTAATGGTGAAATAAAAGAATTAATCTAAATATCATATCATTGTTCATAACAATAAATTGTAATACATTGGTAATTCGTTGTTGGATAAAATATACGGACAATAAAATTAAGGACATATATTTGGGGGGGTAGTGTAGAATTGTCACTCACCAACTCGTCACATACTTTACAAGTAATGATGTTTATTTGAGCAGATTTATTCGTATGCTACATGGTATTTATTCAAATAATGTATCTTGTTTCTGAATTTGCAGGTTTGTTATACGATCCTTAATTATGTTGTCAGGTCTTGAGTACCAGTAGTAGTTATTTGTAATAACCAATATTTGAATAACAAAATAAAATGAAAAAAAAAATACCAATCAGTAATTAGTATGTCACATGATTTGTTGCGTGGGGGCTTTTTATTTAAATGGCGTAGCGGCTACAATGGTATGCAAATACTATAGCAAGCTGAACTAATATAAAGAATAAAGCTAATCTTGATAGAAAGCAATTTAAAACAGTGCTGTGCATACATCCACTGTGTAAGCCTCAAACACTGAAAATATGAACCTGCTTAATCGATGCAGTATGTATGTTAACGTCATATCAAAAGCGTCAAATGATTGAAGATTGTGTGGAATCCACAGCCCAGTATACTGTGATTACTGGACGCCTCCAAGATGCACTTACAGTTACGCCAGGCTAAACAACAGGTGTCCCGGAGGACAGTGATTCTTTATGGAAAAATTATATCAATAAACGGGCGTAGCATTGAGAGCAATAAAACAAACTAAGACGAGACAAAGAGTACTGAACACTATTACATAATCGTTTAACTGGTGATTGACACAAATGGCGCATAATAATATATTATATTAAAGGGGGAATCTACCAGTCACAACTGAATTAATGTTCCTTAAGGGATGACGATTAGAAAGTGAATAGGGGTTAATAATACGCCCACATGCCTAAAAACCCACCTTAATGAATAAAAACTACTGTCACTGTACAGTATACAGGGGCCGGGATAAATACGGTCACAACTCAAATGCGTGAACGCTATCAAACTTAATTAATGCGGTTACATAAGAGGGCAAAATTGGAAATGAAGTGGACACAAAATAGCCGACACTCGCCGTGTTTTTATTGCGTGGTTGAACATAATGTGTTCAATCGGTGTCGAGACTGAAGAAACCTGCAAAATTTGTAATTCATTTACGCGTTTTATATTAAATTTCACACGTAATATAGTTTTCTATTGAAGGACGACGTGTGAAAATTTAAATACGAATAAAATTCACAACGAAAAGTATATAAGTAGATACAGACTTCATTCTATTGTAATTTACATATTTTGATGTTTGTTTTCAAATTAGATCATATAGCAGGCTATGTAGTGCCGTGGCTGCTGGTAATTATTCAACTCATTACAAGTGTAGCCACGTTTTGCATATTTTTCAACTTTGATTTGAATATTAGACTTGAGTACATATTCACATCAACTTTATTAATCAGAATTTAATCCCATTGAACGTGTTTTATAACCCTCATTTGCGTGGCAACTGTATCACCAACTTGACTTTCGATTTTGAGGGTACTCTAACTGTCGTCGGCATTTTGTATTAGAACATACAACCAGAGTGTACGCAAGACGCATCGCAATCAACCACTGTAATCGACAAACTGGTGCAGTCTCAGGAATATTATGCTTGCTTTGAACCAAACGTGTGAATGTGTGTGGTCTTGTCATAAAATTCTTTTACCAAGTAAGACTTCCAAAGACCTTTACTTTTCACTTTGTTTATGTGTATCGCCATCGGAGACATTCAATTTATCATTTGTATGATGGTTAAGTCAGACGTCTTAATAGTTTTTCATAGATATCATGTTTGTTTGTTTTTCGATATTTGGAAATTTTGTGTTAGGATCTGGAGATCTCAATCGAGCAATCTTCTTGAATATTTTCTTTATCCTGGAGATGTTATTTTGAGTGCTTGTATTGAAACGAAGCATTAATGGTTTTAAGTAGCACATAAATGTTGCCTAATGTTCGCATTACGAAGATTTAAAAAAAGTCATTAAATATAGTATCACATATTATCACATCCGGTTTGTAAATAACAAATGCTGCGTGTCAGTATAATGATACATGATAATCGCGGGATGTAATATGATGTCATGTATATCATGTATATGTGATGTCATAGTTAAATCTGACGATTACATCAAATGACTGACATTCCCAGGCAGGACAATTACAAGCAGAAGAGTGATGAGTTTCGTGCTGATGGTGATGATATTTTTTTTAATATGGTGCTTTAAAGACAGTTATGTTTTGTTTTTGGTTTGTTTTCAGGAATTTAGAATATGAGAGTGTAACATGATATATGATTGAGATTACGTTTACAACTCTATTCATAATGTAAGAAAGATGTTATTTTTGTCTCTATTCCCCTGCATAGAACTTGATGCAATACAACTATATCCATTCGTGTGAGGTCGCTAACAGATCAAGACTGGAGTTGACGCCTTTGGATAAGGTAATTCCTGGGGGTATACTTTGGTACATGTATATATGAATATATATTAGTCCATAAGCCAGGGCTCAAAAAATGGTAAATCTCTGGAGAAAATGTTACCGATGATTTACTTGAAGCTTTTTTGTGTAGATTATACCCTCAAAGTCTATGTATGGCAAATTTCAAATTTGCTATTTTAGGAAATAATGTATTCTAATTTGTAGAATAATTCATCGAATCTTTTCGACCACAGGTTTGAAGGTTGTTTTTAGTTTATATGCGCTCAACATAGATGCATTTCGAGATGCATTTCACAACATGGGGGGAAATTGGTGAATCCTAGAAGCCCACAAATGCGCTACTGGTCAATTCCCAATAAATGAGTTATTACTAGCATGCTCTAAATTACTACTATAGTATTTCGGGACACTAGATATTTGTATACAGCTTCTGCTTAGATAATTTGAATTTCAACAAAGCCACCCAGTTATATTTTATTTATAGACATCTATCATCTACCATAGTGATGATTGGGGTACGTATTATTCGATCATAATTCATTGAATCTAAATTGTTTTAAATATATGTGTGTGTGATAAGCAAAATACGTCAGGGTACATTTAAGAAAAAATGTGGGGAGATTAATTAATCCAAGATGGCCGCCAATGCGCTAAATGACACGCTATTAAAGCTATTAAATATTGAACGATAACATGGTTAACAAACTACTACTTTCACAGTGGTTTATATTATATTATATTATATTATATTATATTATATTATATTATATTATATTATATTATATTATATTATATTATATTATATTATATTATATTATATTATATTATATTATATTATATTATATTATATTATATTATCATTGAATTATTACCTCATTTACATAATCATATAAATGCTATATTTCATTTATATACATATGTGATGTATGGTTGTAATTAGTGGATAATTGTATTCACAGCAGTGATCAGTTTTATGAGGTAGTATGTCCTCTCTGTCATGACAGTAAAACGATCAATGTAGAATTAGCGAGCAAAAACATCATCAGCTGATGCAGATTTTTTAATGGCTGTTATTACCATGTGTATTCCAATTATACTAGATATATGTACCTATTGTGTATATAGTCGTGTGTATTTACAGGTAAACCCCTGTAACAGATCTTTGGACTGAACTGAATTTAACTGAACGTGTGCATATGTGTGCATGGGTTTGTCGGTAATCGAATATGATATTCTAATAATGTTGTGAAATTTCGTGGCCATATTGAAATTTGTAAATAGTCACCATACTAATATTTTTAGCCATGTCATTATTACATATACTAGCAAGATTTGAAGAAAGTAGCACGGTAACGGCCTTTTTTTTTATTTCTGCAACATCATTGTAAAATGCTCAGCACCCGCATATTATATAAACACCACCTTTCAGTTGATCTGCTTAATTATTAAACCCATGAAAAGCATATTGAGCTTGCTTAACAAAAAGGGCTACAAAAAAATCATTGGTTGCTATCCCCCCCCCCAATATAGTACTGAATATCACAAACTTTATAAGAGATTATAAACAACATGTGCATAACACCACACCAAACACCACTGTTATTTCTCTCTCTCTTCGTTAATAGTGAAAAAATTTCGTAGCACCTAAGGTGACCTAGTTATAATGTAATGCGACTGTATTTCAGCAAAGAGGTGTCAAAACCAATGTTATTTTGTTTGATACAATTGCAATTTAATCAATTTTGGTGCCAACAAGATTTGATTACTTTTTTGATGTCTTATTTGAAGTCCTCAACTTTACGAACGTATTTGATTATTTGACTAGGGTTTGTAATTCATTTTATCCTCGTGGTTTATGGATAAATCCCGCCGCATACTGCTCAACTCTGAACGTCCGGACACATCCCATCTGACTAGACACGAGATCTGCACTCAGTTGGCATTAGGGTAGAAGGTGTGGTTTAGCACTCACATTTGTTCATGAACCTGATCATGTTAATAGGTCATGTTCCTAGAACCTAGAACCCTGTACCCTTCTGGGTTGTTTATACTATACTATACCATATAATCTGATAATATATCTAGTACCCAAGTATCAATCTGTTCTATGCTTAACCTGTTTGAGGGATTCGACTGAACGAACGTTATAAACAATTGCAATATGTGATGCATAGTAGAGAGTGCCTACAACGATCACGGTGACAAAAAGATGGTTCTGAATTCCGCTATAATGATTGTGTCACACGTGTGAAGTTAATTGGTTTCTCATTCAGTGTCGGCATAAATTGTATGGGTGCGAGATGGTTGATCTACGTTTCCATATATGTTACCTCACTAGGTCTCTCCACTGTTTACAGGGATGTTGCTCTCCGCTGATTATAAGTCAATGATTGCCCCCGTTTAGCTGAACTGATCACACATCCGTACGCCATTCAAATAATTGCACGATGATCGCATTGCTCAAATTTGCTGTCAAACTCCCAAAGACTAAACTATTGATTAATCCGGCAGGTAAATACGGTAATTGGAGTGAAAAGCAATTTCCCTGCCATGAAATATGTCATGAAATTCGTGAATTACTTCGGAACGATTAAGAATTTCTAGAATGTATGTTACGTAGCTTTTAAGAAAGGTCAACTGACAATTCAATCAGCGAAGCTTGTAATTAATTTTTGTTGAGATCGGAAAGCAAGCACAAGACATAGCCACACATCGCTTGCTAGTAATAGATGATACAGGAATCTGTAATAACTTAAGGTAGCGAGACTATTATTTGTGTTGAAAATTACGATTTTTACATTTATTTATTAATTGATGAAATGCACTATAAACTTTCATGTGATAAAGTCAACGAAACATAGAATGTCATGTAAGTTGGTTAAAATGTAGATTTTCTGAAGGGAAGCAAGGCAGCCTCAGTAGTGTTTTCCAAAATCAACAACACAGGTTTAATCTGTGTGCCTATAAGTTTCAAAGATAAACTCAAGACAAAGCAATGTTAGGATGTGTTATCAGTAGCAATCTGACACACAATGATTGTTTCCAAACATTTGAGTGGTTTGTCTCCGCCCCTGTTTGTTTCACAGATTAGTCATTTGCATATGAATGTGTCAGACACAAGGTCATACAGTCACTGAAAAAAAATCATTGATTTTGGTGTTTTCATATGACGAATTTATCCAATTATAGCTATCCCATTCCTTTATGTTTTTGGTTTCCAATAGCCTTACACATTTGGATGTCCCTACACATGTTAAAACAGACCTTGATGGGAAAACAAATTGATTGTGCCGATAAACAAGTTTGAAAATCTTTGCTGTTACTTCATGGACGTTTTCTAGGAGTTTATGTTTTTCAAAACTACAAGGTCTTTAAAAAAAATAACGTATACTTATTGTCGTCGGATTAACACCAAATTTTCACAGCTTTAAGGTGACAGTGAGAGAAACTTGAATGTGTCCAGACAAACTATTTCATCGATTATTTAACAACGAGTTGTGGTTTGAGTTGGGGGCAATGCGACTAAAACAGTAATTGAAATTCAGCACACTATTTTTTAAAACGCGTTGCTTGAATAAAACTGACCAGACACATTCAATTTACCAGACTATTGAACAACTAGGAAAAGTGAAAAAATACTTCTTATCACCAGCATAAATGCGTAATTATTTTTTTTACAGAAAAAGTATTTTTTTCACCTTTGATTGAGTAACGCGTCGTAGAATGCAGATACCGGCATGCAAAATACACTTGTGAAAAGCTTGAAATCTGGCGATTCTAAAAATATATACTTTCCCGGGTCTATTTGTAGTCATTTAGTCACAATCAGAAGATGAAAACAAGTATGCAAATAATAGTCCCGCTACCTTAAATAACTTAGAGTTTTAAATAAAATCATATTTGTAATACACTTATTGCTAGTTCATTCACGATTAAGGATTAACATGTGCATAACATGGAAAGTTGAAAACCAATATGATGAACACCGAGTAAACTGTGTTAAAAAAGGTAAATTTTATATATACATATTTTTTTATTGAACATTATTGGTACTGTATAAATTGACATCATCATGACGTAATCTATATTAATGCTGTAAACGAAACAACACTACACTGTCGTGACATGGCGATCTGGGCAACTACACTGAATCCAATGCAATAGTTACATACTATATGTATGGTATCTTCACTCAGTGATTGATGGTTAATCTTTTGTTTGCACTGATTGTCTTTTATTGGTCTAGTGTCCGTCGCGTCATTCAGACATAGGACTAGTAGTTCGTTTCAAATGTAGCAATGGAAGAGTCGTTCGCTAGATATTGACTTGTTTTGACAATTTTAATTTGACGGCATGTCCAAAGTTCACATTTTTCTTTGTCGTCTAGGTTGTACTTATAGCATTATTCGCAACCTCCATTGTGTTAACATTAATATGGAAATGTCAAAAAAGTCTTATAAGACTGTAATTTGTAAACCAATAGCAGTTACTGACTACTGACGAAATTTCTAATTTGTTCTGCAGGATGTGTCATTTAGTTAATCGTCATCACAGTCGATACAATTATATTACATGTAGTATAAATGTCGTAATCGTCGCAATGTATTAAACGTTTCGTGACATATGTTAATTTATATCTGCGATATTATAATAGTTGTATATTTCTTGAATCTTGAAAATGTATCAGGCTGCAATCTCTTGGGCGTAATATTTATTTGAACGATAAATTCTTCGCAGTCGTATTTGTATTATACGAATGCATTAGCCAAATAAATGTCACGTGACCTATATGTGCGTTATATGTTAATACCAACTATAACTTTTACAACCATGATAAGATTATTCGAAGCTTATGTTATTGTACACATTAACAAAAAAATAAACCGCTCATTGTAGAATTGCTTTAATTGAAATTCAAGTATTGACAGACATTGCCTGAATTTCTTTGAAAACTTGTTTGATATTCTGACGGCTTTATCAACGCTGTAGTGAATAGCACGTGGTAATTGAAATCCTGATCTTCCGAGCATCGATTTCTTTATGAATTCAGCACATTTGTAATTTAATTATATATTTTATGTTGTGTAACAGATACTTTGTTAAATATATATCATATTTATGTTTTGGTCTACGAAGTCAAAACATTTGCAGAAAAAAACATTTTGTTTTCAATATAATAATAGCGCACTTTATATAGGACATCTGTAGCACAAAATGTTGACCATATACCAATTATATTTAACGCGCGACTGTTTGTTTAATTATATGCATGGAAATGAACTATTTGTCCCTTGTAGTTAAAATGTATAGAAGGAAACACGTACTATGAACTTGACCATTGACCTGTTGTTAGATCGTGTACCAACTTTGAAGATACTGGCTTTTTTTCCTTCTAGTTATTCGCGGACACACAAGCTTAGGCCAAGAAAAAAATCTATCTCTTGCATGATTGTATTGTCAGTAATATCGTCATGTAGTTGAAATCTTATATTTAATTTATATAAAACACGATACTGACCATGTTTTTATTTTATCGGCACCAATATACAGAACATCAAATGCCGTGTTTTGTTCACTCTTAGTTAGAGCATACCTCTTCGTTTCAACTAATTTGAATTTGAAAAAATTATCTGAACACTCTCGTAAATTAGAGTTTAGTGGCACAGTCCTTGAATTAGTAGTGTGTTGACTTGTTGATATGAACGCTGTGACGTCACTGTCTGAGCACTTCTCAATCAATATAAATCAATCAGCTGAAGATATTCGGCTTTTGACAATTCTTTATAAGGTTTCCACTTTGAAATGTCGTCATTAGCGACGTCGATTACTCCAAAAGCACGACTAATAACGCATCCACTGGAAATCTGAATGAAGTTAGTGCTTTCAGCCCTTTCAATGCCCTGCACTTCACACCTCGATGTGATGACAGGGAGCCCAGCAACTACGATCAACTGTATACAGTCTCTATGTGTGTGTGGGGGGGGGAGTACCGGCTGGTATCTATTGTAAGAAACAGACAAGGGATGTAGGATCCAGCCAGCTCACATTTTTTTAAATTCGAAAAAACAGCAAAAAGAATGAAAAATAAAATCTAAAAAAAGATACCAGCTTGAAGAATATTGGAAGCCGTCATATCATGAACTAGCGCCCTCTATGTTCAAAATGTCAAATCATTTTGCTTTTTTTTTTGCGGTAGGTGTTTTTCGGCGAGGCACGTAGAAACATTATTTTTTCTTGACCTTACGTACATTATTACTGTTAATTGTAAGCTACATGACTTATAATTGAGATATTCCAGTTATGATTATGTTAATGTGGCAACTGCGATCACGTCACGTGAATACATTGACTGTGTGACTTTGAAGGTGGTATTCATACTCATCTAAAGACACTTACGCTTGTTAATACTTTTGATGGCGGACCAAGATCATACCACGACCGGACGCATAGAGCCGGGAACAGCCACTGGTGGCGCTGTATAGTTTTAAAAATATTTAATGGCTCGCAAAGTTAGATTTATATTACAAGAAACACATCACTTATTAAATCTTGTGACTAGTTTTGTATAGTAATATCCACAAAAAGCTGAAGGTCAAGGCAGAAAATATGTGCTTGCGGCATTTCATAAAAAATGGTTTCTAATAATAATTGCACCTTAAAATAATATTCATGAGATATGTCTACGTCATAAGTTATTAGCATATTTTTTATGAAGTGCGCATGCTTCAGGTTCACAACACATGCGTGAAATGAAAATTGACCTGCTACTTGAACACACACAAAAATCGGTCGGCTACTTGAAAATTGTGCTGCTATCTGGAAAATCTGTAAATATGACGCATAAGTACAATTGTATTGTGTATGCTTACGAAGTCGAGTAAACCACGAGATGCTGAACTCTTCTAGTTACGAACATCGAGTTACAAAAATGACCTCGCCCAATTTTACAAAACTACTTCCAATTGTAACTCGATGTTCAATTAACAGTTAACCGAACTTCGAGTTACGGATAACATAACATTTTTGTTCATAAATTCCCTAACAACAACATTATCTCCTTCCACGCCACTAAGGCACAATATTTCAACAACAGGTATCAAATAATCCATGTCTACTTTAGTCAACTAATTTCTTGTTCTGGCTCCTATAACTTTTAATACGAAACGTGTTGTCAATTGAACGAGTTTCCGTTCGCCCTCACAAAGCGGTAAATACAGAATCTCAGCAGGTATCCAACTACCGTAAATTAAATCACTTGCAAGTTGAAAGAGTCGGCTGTGGGTTTCGTCCGCGTCTCCAAAGGCCGTCGAATGAAATTAAGTTTTGCAAGTTAATCTCATGAATGTCGGTACTAGATGACAAATTTATCGGGTTCCTAAGCAAAATCTCAGATACGTCACCATCTTGGGAGGCGGGGGCTAAGCCTCTCTGGCGGCCCTTCACTAACAATTGTATATGTCATTTCCCACAATTTTGCGGCGTGCATGGCAATTTTCAATGGTTCCCATCGCATGACCGATTTCAATAAAATAATAACTACTCAATCTTTCCTTGGAAACAATATTTTGGTAAGATTAGGACATCTTTACGTTGTTATATTTAAACAATAAATTGTTCATACTTTCTTCTATGTCCCGGGATTTCGAACCTGAAACCACGCCCTCGGTGGTGAACTTAAGATAACATATACTGTATGACATGGCGATACAGGGGAGTGCGCTTAATTACGGTCATAAGATATAGTAATAAATTGGAATGAATGCTGAACGTTGTCAGCAACGTATATTTATGTGCTGCTGTAACCAGTTTCTTTTTGTAATGCCATGGATAGTGAGTAACTTGCGCCGTTTTTGATGTTTAGGATTTTCTTTATATGAAGCAAATATGTACGGCAAAACTGCCACTGAAACGTCTCATTGGGAATCGCTGCCGTCTACGCTGTGAGTCTTCACTGAGAACACTCGAAACTGAGTGACGTATGAATGCAGAGATATAATGTTATACGTTTATGAGAAAGGCATTTCAAACACTTCTAACGGCACTCTGACATTCTTACCTGGTGAGTGGTGAAATGACTGTCAAGATGTTCCCAATTTTGTATTCAGTAAATTGATTGCTGAAAGTAACATTTACTGTGTATTTCGAAATTGTCAGAAAACAATGTATGCACACAAATTGAGTAATGTGTATTATAATACAGGAATTAAAATATTACATATTTAAAATATAAGTGTTGTTTTTTAGTGGGAAAGCGGGTATGAGAGATGTATGTTAGGTACAGTTTTGCATGGTGGATGTCTGTTCGATGTGATAGATGAATAACACGTGGTCATTCGGGCAATATCACGATTTACTGTCTGCCCTGGGCTGTTAGTAATGACTAATGTTGATGATGCTCAGTGTTGATTGACAACATATTTGCGGAGTTTGTGACCATTTCTTTTAACAAAGTATCAGCAACCCAACGGAGATTGTTTGTGTTCCTCCCTTTGCTGGCAAATTTATTTCTTCACACACATGTTTTTTTAAACACTTAAAATAAAATTTCACCTTAAGGGAAATTGACGGTGTACTTTCCATCAACAATGTTTTCATCAATAATTATCCTGGACTTGAAATCAAGGAAACCTTCACCTTTCTACTAGACTGCGCGTCAAACGACATGACCTCTGTTATACCATCCACATTCCCCATTTGCATAGTAGTATCGCCTTTCTGCTACATATGGTGTCTTCATTAGAGTACAATGACTTTGAGAAAGGTTATAGATCAAGCCTGTCTTCTATGCTGCTAAGTCAAGGCGTTTTTTCAAGAGAATGTCTTGTTTCATCTTTCAAGCGTTGTCATGGCAGATGATTAGCGTTGGTTATGAAAGTTACAGCTGCAAAGTACTCCATTCTCCTGTGAGTTTTCATAACAATGGGGGCGATGACGACTATCATATTGCTCATAATTTGCAACATATGTGGCAACTTATTTAGCAAATAATTGTTGGACGATGACATGACAGCATCACGTCGTCGAGAACGTAATTCACGAGCATATTTAGAGGATTCCTTGTTTGTTGATCGAACAGTATCCCCTACAGGTTAGAACAGAGAATCATAATATGAATATACAATCAAAATACAGTCATCGAATCCTGTGCAATTGTTATACAAACAAGTTTGGGATCAGACTATTGCACAAAGATTTTAATCAAGTTCATTCAAATCAAGTACACACGAGACCGCGATTGATATTAACAATTGTTAACAATCGTCTTGATGTTTTCAGTCTATTGTTGTTCAGTGTTGCCAAGGCAAGTTTAAAAAAGTCATTTCATTCACATACCCACTACAATTAACACAAAATCGCAGCAGGTAATGTAACGTTCACTAAAATGGTTGGCAGGCAACGGATTGCTAGTACATGTATGGGGTATGATGGGTCGATAAAAAGAAGAAAAACATTTACTAATTGGCGAAAGGATGCTGGCAGTTATTCAGTGTAACGCTTGCAGGAAATTATTGTTCGTGTTAGTGGTTATTCTTTAAATGGCTTGTTTGTTAAATATTAGGATACACATTGTGATTGAGATCAATAAAAAAAATAATAACGAAATAAATTGGTGGGAATGACAGTGGCATTGTAGTGGTAATTGAGAGAAATTACATGTGTGTTAGCAATGCTTACCTGAACATGAAATCCTTGCTCCGTATGTAGTTGCTATTTCCGTGAGGAGAGTACTTAGTTTAGGAACAGAGAAACTGTCACTTGCTACATTATACACCTGTGTATTATTTTCGGCAATTAGGCGTCCATCTTGATAAGGCGTGGTTGTAGTCACATGCGAATTGGGACGGATAGATTTACCACACAGCAAAGTAAATAAATACACTATAAATTGGAACTTTAAGAACATCGCCACCATACAACTAAATATACTTTTCTGTGGGTCGTCCATGACAATTGGATACGGATTCGTCGAAGAATCAGCCGAAGCAAACGTTATGTTTCGTAGGGGTTTTGATAAGCACGGACTTTGTACTTTGTCCAGCTGACCGTTATCTATGTGCAATGTGTAACATATTGGTAAAACACTTGTCTGTGCGTTCACCAGCAGTATATGGTTACTAAGTAACGAAAACCAGCTCACATACTGCCTAGTAGGCGTGTGTATGTGAAATTACAGAAAATAATGCAACTTGGCAATAAGGTAATGCAGCAATACACACACAAATAAATAAGAAAGCAGATTCTTTGTGTTCACGTGTATATGCATATTCATATTGTATTACTAGTATATTTCTACAACAACTTTAACGTAGTAAAATCACCTGGGAAACATATAAACTGTTCCAGTCACGTGTCACAACTACGAAAACGATTATTGGTCACTCGTGGCCCTTATCTATATAAAGGAATAGCCACGATAAATAAAATAGGCACAGACGAGGACATTTTGTCACGGGGAGAACTTTATATCCTAGATTAGTCCGAATACGAGGATTTTATCTTTCTATTTAAAGCTCATCACGGCAAACTATCTATAGTTCTAACTATTTTATAAAATATTCTCGCCCATCAAATCGTAATGTGAAACGGAGCCATGCCTCTATTTCAAAATCGAATATGCTATAAACGTTCTAGAGCATTTATCCGCAATGCGTGAATGGGTACACGTGTGCGTCTTTCGGAATTTGTAGTTAGGTGCGTTTTTTTTTTTTATTTTTACCAGCCAGATTGGAAAATTACCCTTCTCGGACCATCTTTGGCAGCCAAGGATCATTTACTCGGCCGAAGCCTCAACATTAATCCATTTCACCGAGATTTACTGTGTGGTTCAATATGGCGGTGATTCGAGTTCAACCCAACACCGAATTTTTCGATGTGAGAACAATAGACAGTGATAAATGGTATTAGATGTTGGGGAATGGGATTTTTTTATAGTTAGATCTCATTAAGTAGATCGTGCGTATACGCTCTAACTACCACAATTTTAATATGTATGAGAACAATGAGTACACATTACTCAACCATGGCACTCTCACATGTAAACGTTCTGGCACTTTCATAGCATTGTTAAATAGGGATATGATTCTATTTCACATTACATATTTCGTGCAGAATAGTTTACATGGGTGTCAAGTCGAATGAATCCCGAGTAAGAGGACATTGTTAAAGTTGTTACTCGGTGGGCAGTTGCAAAATTAATTCTGTATGAAGCAATTGATTGTTAAAGGTCAGACTTGATATTCGAATCAATAAGTGGAAAAAAATATATGAATTATGGGCGCAGCAAAGAGCATGCAGTAAGAATTAGGCTGACCCACATGAAGCAACCGGGAAAGGAGGGGTAAGCAGGGAATTGTGAACTTGTAGAATATATTAACTACTGCAATGGGTACCACCAGTATACTTGAAAATGTGAAGCAACTTGACCAAATTTCAAGTAGAATTAGGAAATATTTGTGGAATGACATTGGGAACTGGGAAACAACTACCCAAAGTCCCTCATTTGGTTGTAGTGAAGTGGTCTGAAAATGGACTATTTTGTCCATTGTTCTCGTCTTTGCCGAACTAAGCGAAACATCCTGAAAAGACAATACAATTTTGTGTCATGATACTCTAGACTCAGATGCAGTAATTCTGTCAAGAAAGTCGCAAATGGTCAAATAATGGAATGCAAAAATAACAAACATAATAATATAAAAATTAAAAATGAACTAGAAAGTTTTATTTTATTCCGCATCTTCCGTTCTCAAAATAGCAAAATAGTTAAACAGATCCGGTGTGTAACTTTTCCAGTTATCCAATTATACATGCCATTTGACAGCCCTGTCATGAATATGACTTCTGTGGCAAAATGCACTAGGTGTCGTCACTAGCACTTGCAATTTGCACATACAAAATAAAAGTCAGGAGAGACAACAGTTACACTGAATGTCCAGAACTGTCGCCTGGCACAGCAAATATATAAATAAATAAATAAATTGCGAGTATCAAAACAACTAGTCTTATAAAATTATACAATGAGTATCCCCCCCATAGGTCATTTACATCGCAGCCAATCTCTGCTAAATGAACGCCCGTAACGTTTGTCTGGAGTCTTTGACGTGTCTCTAAATCTCCAATACTTAGAACCCTTCACAAAGTACGTGAATTTGCCTATTGAAAACGCGTCGTCAAGATCAAAAGGCAGGCCCGGTAAAATTTCAAATAAATATTCACTCGGCCCAGGCAGAACTCGTTCAATGTCTTCGTCCCAAATATAGTATTTCCAACCTTTAGTAATATAGATTTCGTCGTCGCTAATGTGTCTGATAAATGCAGAGTCAGGATTTTTTGGAAGACCCATTTCGTGTGTCGATTTTGGATATCCCAGATCAAGTTCATTGTTAGTGTACCTCCACATGTAGCGATCTAAGAAAGAACGAGACATTATAAGTGTTATAACATTAACCATTGCGATTATTTTCCATTCCATTGTTATTCAGGTATAATAATATACCATCAATGTTTGTGTCACATACTTCTTTGAGTGGATCAGGCAATGAATTGTGTTATTCAAATTTTATTTTCAGTTTTTCTTAATATGGCGAACACACATGTGTAAAAACAAGATATGTATCCAAACTAACTATCGAGACTGTATTGAGCAATTGGAAAAACACAATAAATGATGCACTTGCATAATTAGCATAGCGTGAATTGAATATTATCTCACTGTTTACAAATATGCTAATTGTATAATTATTTAAATAATGTTCATGTATACATTCAGCACTTCAAATATTTTAAAAGATTGTCAACAAATTTCTGATCCTTGAATTGCTGAAATGGATATACAGCCTACTTACCACAGTAATTACATACGTTGTTCCCAAGCGGTAGGGGACAATTTAATTAATTGCCAGTTCACAATATTAAACGAAAACGTGTATGTTAAATGAAATACGTATATTATGTACAACGATAAAATAATTTTCGCCTTTTTTTATAATTCTGACACACACACGTACCTTTAAAGAAGTATATTTTCTCAGTTTTGGGCGATGCGAATGCCGTGGAAACACCATCAGGTATTCCCGGATACTGTGACGTCAATCTTTTGGGGTAACCCTTCTTGACTCCGCTATGTCTACCAACTACCCATATATGGGCACCAGAAATGAGATATGTGTCACCAGCAGCATCTGTACGTGAGCAAACCATTGCAAACAAACAAACAAACCATTGCATAAAGCGTGCACGTGTAGTAAAAATTGTTTTCAATTGAGTGATATATTTTTGTCTTTATTTTAATAAGCATGGTTGTGGATTGAAATCCAATCTATAACAAAGATTCAAGGTCGTGTCAATCCATGCAGAAGAATTGCACATACCTGTAAAAATTGCGTCAAATTTAACTGTGCAGATATCTGGTGCGATCGGTGGAAAACCTTGAATAGAAATCAAAGAGAAACAGTATTGCAATCGGTCACATTTTAACTGCATCATTATAGTAAACCACGCTATGATTACAACGACATTAATTGATGGCACGGTTGATATTATTTATCTGTGTTTGTCTGATGTATAAAAATTATGATGAAAAGTTTGGCGTTACAAACAGACACTCTCGTCTTGAAATTACAGGTTCGCAAGGTAATGAATCACTCGCTAAAATAAAAAAGGGGTCAATTTGTTAACCGCTTTCTATTAGGGATCCGAAGTGAAGGTTTGTGGCGATTGGATGATTCTTCCATTTTTTTACCGTTCACTCACCGTAGAGGCTATGAATCCCTTTGATATCGTCTGTCGCGAGAACAAAATCAGGGTCATAAGCAATATAAAATGGATGCATGAGGGCGCCTTCGTCTTTTGAGTGTCTCATTCCTAAACTGTGACCAATCTCGTGTGCGGCGACTGTGTCAAAACTTATTCCTTTCTTGGGGAAGATGGAAAACTTGTCGTCGGCGTCAAAATGAACTTGACCATGTGGCGGAGGATACGCGTGTCCTAGTACGCCACCTGCAATTGTTATAAAAGAAGACATGTGACTGCTACGTGCTTATAGATGAAGCCAGTGCGAAGAGTTTATCAATGACGTAACTACTACGTGCTTAACATGTGGTGTCGTAATTTCTCGCACAATCGTAAATACTCAAGAAAGACTGACCTGGTCCATCAAATGGCCTGTTGTCGCCATGGCTACCACTCGCAAATGATATGGCAATATCAGCCGTGTTATCATTCACTTCAACAAAGGACAATGGTGTGTAGTTACTCCAGCGCAAAAACGCCCGATATATGGCGCGCCTCTGTTCTTCTACCCCAATGCCGGAATAGTAGTTAATGAACCGGAATTTGACCTCGTTGTTGACCCACTTTTTACCTGAAGAAAAAGTCAACATGATAAAATCAAGTCTATCAGTATTTGACAGTACTTCCGTTATCTATACACAATGTATTGCCCGTTCTTAGAAGAACAATATTCTATGGCTGGGCGTGAAGCCGGTCAATGATGAAATACTTACAGTTGCCCTTCGCACAATGTTTTTTTTTTCTCGAACAGGTCGGTGGATTATTGTTCGTAATACAAATGATAACGTTCAGTGGAATGATTTCTCTATTTATTTTCTATATATATATGGTATAACTGTATATACATTTGTATATAATAAAAGTCGTAAACAGTGCGCTTGATGAGCACGTCCCCATTTCAATAAAGTTAGCACAAAACTTCCGACGACGCAGTATAGTCACAATCAGATCCGGAAGTTCTATGCGGTCTGGGGATTATTCAATCCTGCGTAGCATGTGGGTTTGGTCGTGATAATGAGTTATTGCTAACGCATGGAATTACTGTGACCAAATTAACTATGGCGGTACTGGAAGGCTGAGATGCAATTTGATGTTCTCGCTTATGTTCTATTGCGCATATGCAGTACTTCAAATGCATATGTATATATTATATATAAATGCAATCCAGCTCTACAATATTTCGCAATATGACTTTTTCTGTTTGTGCGGGTTTGCGTAAGTTATTGAATTCAATGTTTTCAATTTTGTCGTATCGTGAAATGTTTTTTTCTGCTTCCCAAGAACTTGCAAATGGATCGTGTTACCAGTTCGTTTATACTCCAAATAACATTGAAATAAGTTTCAAAAATTTACCTGAGACAGAATATCTACGAAATCGGTTGTCTTCCTCTTCAACACCACATCTCAGTGCTGTTTTCCTGTTGTTGGCGTCAATGTCATCAAGTCTTTGATGTCGCTGAAAATGTCGTATTGCATCGCGGAGTGGATTGCTTTCTCCGGCCAGCTGAACGACCTCTGACCCATGACCATGCAATTTCAGGCTGCTCTGTCGGAGATTATACAAACAGAAAACGAATGATATCAAATGTTAACCATTCACCATGAATGCAAATCCCAATATACCTTCCTGTAAGTCGCGCCCTCTTGTGCCAAAGGGCATCTATGACGTAAATGGGTGACTATTGCCGTTCGAAGTGTCGATATCGTTTCAATCTGTAGCCGTCTATGAATGAAAATAATTATATTATAGACGAAGAACGACTGCATGGACAAATACAGGTGTCGATATGAGCATTGCTTCACCCATTTACGTCATACTGACGTCACAGACGCGCTGCGCCACTAGGGGCGTGGTTTTGAAAAAAAACACCGACAATTACACAGTCAT
Organism: Saccoglossus kowalevskii; assembly: GCF_978046115.1. Taxonomy (NCBI): domain Eukaryota; kingdom Metazoa; phylum Hemichordata; class Enteropneusta; family Harrimaniidae; genus Saccoglossus; species Saccoglossus kowalevskii. The sequence continues at coordinate 25,410,735 of NC_140661.1, read as the reverse complement.
TGAAAAGAAGTAAGCTTATTTGCAGTGAATGAAAGTTCAGTAAATAAACCCCAGAAAAGAAAAGTGATTAATGTCCACCTGTGACAGCCGATTCTTGTTTACAACGTGTCATGTAATATTCGCTCATATCTATGCAATGTGTTTGAAACATTTGAACTTCACGGTGCAGTAACAACAAATGTACTTGCCAATTAGACACCGCAAACACCCGCAAAATGTAAACACGTTTAATGGCCATTAAGGTTGGTAGTAATCCAATTTTCATATTGCTGGCTTTTTTTAAAAATCGACATAATAACATTCATTTTTTCATAGCGATGTTATTTTTGGTATATCTTGCATATACTACATTGTTATCATCGCATATGTTGAAATTGCAATTTGCATAATTAGCAGACATGTCTTGTCTGATTTGAGTAGCTGGTGTATATAATGCAACTTAGGAATAGTTAAATAAGTATAATTACTCACCCGGGGTGGCTAATTTACATAATAAGTTTGTTTTTGAGTTTTCGTTATACTAAACAACTTTAATGTTGTCTATTTAAATCATAAAAATAATTCAAGAGAAAAATTGTAACTTTAAATGTGATTCCACAAAATGCCAAATACTTGAAGAAATATCGCAAAGTTTTGAACTTGTAAAATTTATGTGGACTTAATGTTTACAACACAATTAAACTAAGCATTCTCTCTTACCTCAGCTTCAATGGCGTACGTAGTTACTACCATCCATAGCGATAACACACTAAATATGATTGTTCCACCCGATCCCATGGTAACAGCTACAAGTTATATTTGCCTAATATTGATTTGCTATAAAATATAAATAATAAAAATCACAGTGGCAAATATCTATCGGACCGACGGATTAATTTGGATAGTATTGCTTGCCCTTTTTTGTGTGGTTGGGTCAATCAGTTGATCTGGCTGCACGTACGCCGGCATCACCTCACACCCCGTAGTGCCGGAACACATCGTTATTAACGACAGGAAATTGGTATGGATGAGTTCAGGCATTGTCATGTACGCCTTGTTAAATTGCCTCACTGATATTAAGTTGCATTGAGGTCTAGCCGTTACGCTTCGATTATTGACCCTCTCTAATAGACTCCAATTATTTTGGCATTTTAAAAGTTCCGACAATAATTGATTGCCCTGAACGACGTCATTGTGTTATCTGCCGAGGGCGCTTGTCTGTTTTCTGTTTTTAAACAATATACGTTACTGCCAAATAAACTAGACTACATCACTAAGGCATCAAAATATAGAGGTGTATACGCCATGGGAAGTTTTACAATGGTCCTTCACGTTAAGTATTTTCAATTGCGAGTGATATATTTGAACACTGTCCATATAATGAATTCTACTTTATTTCTTTGTCGTTATTAAACTACGTGTAGATTTGTAATTATTTTCAGACACACGTGTATCACCTAAACACGTGACAGTTCGCACATATTTGAACCAGCTGATATATTTACATTGGCGCCGAGCTATGTGTCACCTTGTTGAACATTCCATTGGTCGCACCCATACGTCTCGGTCAGTCCCGAAATAAACTCAAGTACCCGTGATGGGATTCTAACAAGCGCAAATGATTACGTTGTCCCTGGGTCCTAGTAATTATAGAGGTAATTCTTATGTTCAATAAACGCGTATGAAAACATCTATACTACCCATTCCTATTATAAACTCGTTAAGATATGAGTTAGTAGATTAAACAGATACGCATAATGATACATTCGAACACAAATATATAGGAAAACTCACTAAAATAAAATGTAGCTTAATTTACATGGTTTTTCTATCTTCTCCCTTCCCATCGCTTCTTCGTACGTCATTTGTCTTCATGTGGTTGTAAAAGTTTTAATCAATAAAAAAAGATTTGTTGGATATCAACTTCATCTTTTCCCCGTGAACGATATGTGCCTGTGCTAACCGATTAGGATATACTATTGTATAGCACAGTGTACAATCTAAAATACGTACTTACCGGCTGCCTGCTTCTGTTCCTCTTCTTGGTTAATTGTCAGACTTGGTGTTCTCTTTGCATTTATATCAATTAATTGGCGGCAGAAAAAAATAACCTACCGTATTTGGGTATACCTTCTACACTGTGTGATTAGCGTTCCCCGAAATCTGTTATTTTTTTTTTTGTTATGATGGTGAACCCCGGAAGTCATGATTCAGGGGTGTAAAATTGTCCGTCAAACCGTGATGTAGTATTATTTATATAAGATTGGGTTTGCCTCGATATTACAAGGTTGCTCACCATTATGGTCAGTACACACCCATACTTAAATACATATTTCTTTAAGATATAAAATATTAAATAGGTGATGCATTTTGTGAAAGCCAATTTACGAGTTGACGAACGGGTGTTACTTTGCTCCGTCACGTCAAAGGAAGGAGGGCATTCCACTTTAAAGATGTAACTGTTCTATTTATAAATCTTTCGCAAATCATTCTTAGGTGTAGGGTGAAAACAGCAAAAGTTTCACTAATTTGTTGGCAGCACCATCCTGAGGTATATGGCTGCACTTGTTTTGAATTGTCATAAGTTTGAGCTTAAAGTGCTACATGGGGTAACTTCCGGTTCCGGTGATTACGTAATACAAAATATTCCCTGTCATGTGTGGTTCAAGTTATAATTAGTAAACAAGAAACTTTACTCTTTCTCATTTGATGCAGCAATATATGCACTTCAACATCCATTGACATACTTGAATGGTAAGGACACGATTGTATGAGAGATGACGCCATTTTAGGAGCTCTGATCAATCTTTATTTATGTTTTCGTTCTACTTTCCGATTATACACAACAATTCCAACCGGAACGCCGAAAATAGGCTTCTCCACAAAGTCTGTTGCACCTCCAATCAAATGCAAAGTTATGAAAGGTTTTTTAAATGACTCTGTGAGACACAGACGTGACGTAATTTTTTTCTCGCGGTGGAATTGTGCAATGACTGGTGAGTTGACTGTGGATGTTCCAAACCATAGTAGCATTCTCACCAACGTCAACATGAGCGTTTCAGTCGAGCGGTGAACACTGGTGTCGTTCCAAGGAACACTTAGAAATTATTATATCTTGGAATGAGGATAAAAGGCAAACGAGGAATATGGTAGATCATGCGCTGATATTCGTAAATATTTTTCGGTAACGGATAATCTCTAGTATAATGATAGAAAGAAGACTGAAAGCGATAGCGAGGCCAACAACATCTAATACATAATTGAACTGAGATTCACTATTCGAGAATCTACGTACAAAGATATCTAAAAAAATCAATATATAAGTAATAGGTTCTTGACACAACATCGGATATAGTACAATGATCACCAAATACAACTATGAACTACTCACAAAAATATAAATATTTTGCAGAAAGTATAATAAGATGAATTTATATTTTTATTTATTTTTTTTCAAACTCTGGAAAGTGAATATTAAACTGTTATCGAATTAAAAATGTATTTTTTATGCGATTTAATACTAGATGTGAATGTAACATTTGCATTAAAAGTGTATTTCTGCATTGTTGATATAAAAAATGTAAGTTTTTGTTCATAATCATTTCGGACTTAAAACTTGTACAGTACATCAGACGACATAGCACTGGTTCTTTCCTTATGTGACTGTGACTTCCATATGGACCCCCTAGTAACTCAAGAGCGGTGGTTGTCGCGCCACGTCGTGTTCGATATGGGACTCATAGCAATGTACACAAAACGTGTGAAATACATTGTTTGTTTAAACGAAATTCAAACACTGTTACAAGGTTGGTGGTAGTGGACACTCTTGCCGTGTTGCTGTCTGTCTGAAAGTTTGGGTACGTCCCAAACAAAAACAGTTGGTAATGTACTGACCTGCTCACTACACGTGCCGCTCGTTACAGTACTCAAATACGATAAGGTCATATCTGAATGATGTCATAACGATGAGTATCAGTTCCGTTGCTCGGCATTGGTGACACAACTTCAGTTTATTGGAAGCTATCAAAGAGACATGCGTAACTAAAATAGTGCTCAAACAAATGTAACGCGAATAGAATTCAGAATAAACCTTCTTCCCGTGTCAGGAGGTGTCAGGGAGTATACATTAGTACCGCAAAGTACGCCCTCATTTTCACCAAGACTAGTAACGGAGTTATTATGATTTGTGGGCAAGACAACGACAACAATGCAACGCGATATTTTCCGATAAAAAATGCGTTAATTGACCTTTAGGAAATTGATCAATGCATTCCTTATTTGGAAACGTTGCGTCACGTTCACGTCATATTCGAACACTTTCTTTTGTTTACACCGGATACAGTAAGAATATAGCACGTGACTGAAATAGAACACGTCACTAAACGCAAACAATGGCACAGGCACGAACACTTATTGCTGGCAATTCGGACTGTTGTATCTCACAAAATTATTACTACACACAAAAAAGATGTTTAATAATAAGCATGTCACGAGAATACCACAAACATAAGTGTGCATTCATGCAATGGCAACGTACCGCCCTTGACATACTTATTCTTGTAAATATTCTTATTCTTGTATTCTTGTAGTATTCTTGTAATAACCTCGTAGTATGAATCACCGCTTCAAGGTCAGAGATATAGCCGCCCATTTTCGGGGAACCACATATACTATTAATTCCGTACACCGGAAAATTCGTACACAGAGTTACGGAGATGATTCAACTACTCGCTACACATGACGTATTTGCCAAGTATGTGAGATAACAAGAATCGCTCGATGAACCCCTTTCCGTAGAATAAGGTATTCGAGAAAATTATACCTGAATTTCCAAGTATTTGTCGGAAATCTCTTTCCCGAGATAAATCTCCAAATAGAACCCTTTACTGAAATGCCGGGAATGGGCATACGACCAATAACAGTCCGGTACCGTATACGAACATCATTAGTGTCCACGTGTTCCAGTCAGTTGATTGGTTAAGTATTCACAGGGACAGGTATACTTCTGGTTCGGAATCTAAACATTTCACCCGAATACAAATAGTGAATCATGCACCGTTATAGATTATCAACATTCAAACTAATTTAGGCAATATGTTAATAGGAAGTTCGTACAGGTGTTAATAACTAAATTGTCGATATTGACATGTCAATGGAACAGTAGGTACAATATGAAGGGTAGATGGGATTAGATCATACACATTGTATACAGATGTTGATTTCGGGTCGAAATGCAATATTATGCTACGTTAAACAAAGATAAATGCATGAATTCATACATCACAAATACAACATGGTTTCATTATATTCGCAGTAAAATTTCGTGCAGTGTCATTCATTTTTCTCACAATTTCGAAATTAAAAAAAAATACAGCTGTGTCGTTAAAGATGGCATGAGTTAGTGGGCTGAAAATTAATCCGCAAAATCAGCGACCTCTTAATTTGTTAATAACAAAACTAAAAAGATAAGTCCACACCAACTGTGTTAGCGTGACAACTTTATTAATTAGACGTGGACCACTGGGATAGTTTGAATACACAATGCACAGATGGAAACGTCGAGGACGTAATATTTGCCTTAAAATGAGAACAGTGTTCAAGTTCTTTATTGCCTTAGGGTGTGTATTAATTGGTATTTCATTTTACCAGTATTCGTTAATATTAAACATGAACGACGTTGATAATCATGTTGGGAATGTATTTCAAGCAAAGCCACTTACGTTTAAGCCGAATCATGTAAGTATATTATAATGTTGCCTATCACAGAGTCCACGTGTTTAATATTTGGCATGCTACTGATTAACTCACTGATATGCATAACCGCAGTTAGAGACACGTAAAATCTCCCAACGTAAAATCCTACAGAAAATCAGTCAAAGGCGATAAAACATACCATAGTTTCATGGTAAATTAGTGTTTACTGTCGCTTGACTATGCGATGGTGCATATCGACTTAGCATGTACAGCTGTAACTCTTTTCGTTTCATCTATTATTTTAGTGATGCGTTTTAATATAACATTTGGCGGCATCTGGTCTCCACTACTGGTAATAATATGAACTGTGACCGGTGTTGCATCGACGGTCTGTCTATTAACGCATATTAATATTTCATAAATATTTTCGTTCGTATAAATTACTTTAGTTGTTCCGTAGTTGTTATATGTTGTACAGTTGTATTTATATTATGCGCGGTTGTCACGTGGTGTACTGTCATTATAAGTGTATGCGTCATTATTATGTTATTTAAGCAGTGCAATTAACAAATGATACAATGTTCCTATGAAATACAATCGTCATTACATGCTAATCGTTAAAATACGGGCATAAGTCATTATATGTTGCGCACTTGTGAGTGTATGCTGTTCATACGTAACATGTTCTGCATGTTACTCAAATAATATGTTTACCGTGTATCAAATGGAGTTTATTGAGTTTATTGAGCAACCAAGTTTATAACCTTCCTTTCAGTGCTTACTCGTATAACCTTGACACATCAAACTCCAATATATTAAACATCTTAATATAAAAACTAGTTTCAATTTGGCATGAGATGAATGTCCCATCAAACTGATTATTGAATAATCTGTGGGAAACACATGTTTTGAATTACACGCGGATTAAGTAACTAGTTTAAATATGAAATGTATAGACATGACACTCTCAATGCCGTTTTGCCAATTGTGTTGACATGATTAAAATGTTGAAGTTCATTACCGGTGTATTGTGCGTGTTAGTTGGTATTACTATATATTCCTTAATAGTATACATGAACCAAGTGCATAGCCATGTTCGAAATATGTTTGAAGCAATGCAATTCACTGACAATCATACGCACGTAAGTACGATATATTGTCTAATTGGTAACAGTGGTCGCACACGAACGAAGGCAGGTTTAGCTAAGTACAATATAACTCGGCCTGTCAATGTTTAGACTTGTTTGGAGCTGCGTGGATACCTTGTGCGCGAAGGGGGTCTGCGTGAGTTTACTTCCGATCAGCAAGAAATATTTTACTATATCAGCTTCAGTTTTTTACCGCCCATGTCGATTTTATATTGTACTAATCCAACATTAACTTAAAAGCTCACAATCCGTTCATAAAAAATAGAAAACGTGTTTTACATTCATCGACTCACAGTGAATAAGGGCGAAATATCATTTATATCCCTATGGTAACCGTATGCGCCTTTAAAGGATATTTATTGGGGGGGTACACAATCAAGTATATTCAACTCACGAAAAACAACTCATGTAAACAGGACTACCGGCTGTAAAATCGCCCCCTCTCTTTCTGTCACCAGCGCGGTCAGTAACATGTCACCCATGGAACAGACCCGGGGCAAATGATTACCCTCGTCTATAATGTATTATTATTGCTACTGCTAAATACAGTTGGTGCGATCCTTGTGAATGACGCGCAACCTGACGCTAAACCTAATTTAGAGACACTGTGTGGGTTATGAGTGTTTTTGTTATTTTCTTAAAATAAACATTGTGGCGTCATCACCAATATACCGCAACCTTGAATATAAATCCAATTTATTCAGGCCAGCTGTGACCTACTATCATTATCCATATTTGTTGTCGTTTTAATGTTGCAATTAATATACACGCAATTCAGTCTGTTATTGCTCTTGACCTTCAAATGTTAACTATAATAGTAGCAATGTGCAATATGAATAAGTAATCATTTAAATAATTTTCTTTTTTCGTGTTGTTGTTGTTATTGATGTTGATGATTATGATTATGATTATGATGATGATAATGATATCACTTTAACATCATCTGTATCGTTATCAGTTCCAGAGTGAAGACAGAGGCACTTTGCAGATCAACATGTCATTGCCTCAGTGTGAACCAGTGTCAAAGTTCATCTTCATCAAAACTTTGAAGACAGGCTCTAGCACAACAGGAAGTATACTATACCGATATGGAATAACCAACAAACTAATAAGTCCTGTCTATCAAAAATGGATTCTTCCTGTTGAGAATGGTAATAATTTAGATATTATTGGATATAATAACTGTTCAAACTTCACTGGCTTTAACTATTTTTCCCATCACAGCAGACTAAACAGGTCTTTGATGGATGATGCGATACCCGGGGCCAAGTACTTCACTATTCTTCGATCTCCCTACACCCAGCTAGAATCTGTCTTTAGCTGGTTCAACTGTGGAAAAGAACTTTCTCATTTTTCCGATCCTTTCTTAGAGTATGTCCAACACAACCACGAGTTCCTTACGTCTAGAGATAATTGCTTTCACCAACAGAGGAATGGCCAAATGTGGTCTATGGGTTTTGACCAGGAGTTGCAAGAAAATGAAACCTATGTGCAGTTAAAAATTAAACAAATTGATCAGGAGGTGGATTTAGTCATGCTCCTTGAATACTATGATGAGTCATTGATTCTGTTGAAGAAACTTATGTGCTGGCGCGACGAAGATCTGATTTACTACAGTACAAATGTTCGGTCATCTAGGACTACTTTAACACCAGTCATCAGAGACACGATTCTGAAAAGAAACCGGGCTGATATTATGTTATATGAATATTTCAATAGTACGTTCTGGCAAAAGGTTAGGGATTATGATGGAAATTTTGAAATAGATCTACAACAATTCAGATCAAAAGTTAAACTTGCCTCGAACAGATGTTTACCAAGTGCGATCGAAGTAAAAGGAAGCTTTTGCTGGCAACTATATAATAACGTACCTCAATTGCGAAAGTATGCTAGGACACTCCAGTCAGAATGGCTGAACTGTTAGATTAGTCAGTTAATGCCAGCTGTAATAAGGAAATTTGACATTCCTAATGTTTCTATGTGTCTTTCAAGTGAAGAGGAGAGCTATTCACATTGCCCTGCAAATATACTATAGTTTTATGATACTTTTACGGACACTTCGCTTAATCATGAATGCATACCCCTATCATAGCCTTACGTGGGCAGTTCTTGAAGGAATTACACTGTGAATGTACATGAATTAAGCAAGTACTTTCTTGTTCTCATATCCTCACCATGAGAAGCGTGTGCAAACTAATCTCTATAAATCATAAACACATGTGGTGATCAGATTAACCTTTACATAGACTAATGATTGTACTAAAGATTGGTTGAGTATATCGTTCATGAGTTCGATGGTCGCGTGCTGTACTGTACTGTACATGCACAATAGTATGCGCGTCTTACTGTTATAAATGGTGGTACTCCATGACTGGCTGATATGGAATACAATTAGTATCTATAATGAATTTGAATTATAGCGACGTACTTAGGTCACCATTATTATTTTGTGATGAATGCAAAACTACCACATAACAATAATACATGTTGATTTCAGTTTATTTAACGTGTTTCAATCAACTCGACATTCTACAGCAATATATATAAGCCTGGTAGTGTTGGAGATTTGTACATACAATGAAACAATTAAGAGTGTATGGTATCAATAGATTCACAATTTTTTAGAAAGTGAGGTGAAAGATTATAATCTCCCGTGGCTAAGAGCCGATGTGGGATCATTACTGGCGAGACTTATATGTGTGTTATGTGTTGACGGCATTAGTACTTGTAGCTCTGGCTAAACTAACACACTTAAACTATTTTATTGTCTAATTCATACAATTTCAAATCGTGTTCAATTCGAGATTAACGCCTACCTCATGTATTTATACTAAATGTCCTGTTTTTGAGTATGTTTTCTCAAACTATAGTCTACTCCATTTGGGAATGGTCTTCCTTCGCATTGCGAATTTGGAAATTGTGCCAGGGCTTACTGAATGCCTTCATATTTATGAGAAATGCGCCAAAATATATATATCTGGGTAATTTGATCGGTTTGTTTTAAATCAGGTTGGACTTTATGTCTAAAAAAGTCCACCCACTCGGGCTTTGTCCAAAACTTGAAAATACAAAGGATATTTGTATAAGGAATATTAGTTACTTTCAGTCATACAACCAACAATATAATTTGTTGTGTCTTCCTTAATGTTGTAATGCAGTAGGTGTTACTTAAATTACACACGAGCAATTGTCATTTAATATCTGAAAATAGCCTTCACAAGTAGTCAACCTTAATTAGCACAATGCTTGATTGTAAAGATGCAACATAACTGTAATAATAGAAGGACTAAATTCATTTAGTTATAAAATGTTTTGAAAAATCACACACAAACTTGAATAATGTAGTTTTTTGTTAGAAAATATGTTGAGGGTTGTTCGAACAACTTAAATGGTAAAACCCTCCCAAACTTATTGTCCTATACGTATTTTTGTGTAGACTGTGTTTGTTTTATGTCACATGACATGAATAAACCGATGCGATAAAGGATCAACATGTCGAATACATACTCTAATAACATTTCCGTTAACAATCGTAAATAATACGTAATGAAGTAAAAAATGAGTATTGTTTGTTTCTTCTAATTATTATTTCCGTCATTTCTAAAATAGTAACTATTTCTTCAAAATTGTAAGTGCCATTGTGAAGTCACATACGATTTTCGGATGGTGTTCTTAAAAATACAGGCCACATTCTGGCGATATCAAAATACGACTTAGAAGCCAATATTTTCTAACAACAAACACATTCTGAAATCAAAAATCAGGGAAAACAGCATTTTGTGAATCTGTACTTTCTGCACTTGCTAAGCAGTTGGATAAATGATAACAAATTCAAAACATTGCCATGAAAGGGAGATGTTACTTTTTTTATATTTTAACCACAGTCTTTCTATCCCCTGTCTGGAACCGCCTATCGTTTAAGGCGTCAATCAGCTGGCTTAGTAGGACAACGCTCGTAATGACAATCCGCGAAGTGTGGTGACTTTGTTTGGTTATACGGTCAAAGTGGTTTGGTTGTGATTTTAATGATTGTTGGCAAGAATGAAAAACATTTTACAAATAAGTTTCAATTTTGACAGTAAATATCAGTATTCTGCGTGAGGTTTTGATGGAATAAATTGGTTTGTCTTGCATATTGTTCATTACGTACAGTTTTCCAATATTTATGTTAATGTTTATATTATATTTTAATGAATAAAGTAACAAGAACGATTGTGTGCTTTTCATTCTGTACGTGGTCCACTACAATTTCCCAAAGTTTCTGCCCCAATAACGTGTGAATGGCGTAACTCGGTCATAAACACTATATTTAGTGGTTAGAGCAACCCATTTCAAAATTCTTAAGGTAGTTTAATTGCATTTTTAATATTAAATAGTTTACTAAATCATTTATCAAATACCTTTTGTGTTTATTGTCGGTATATTGAAACTACATCGACGCTCAAGTTATATGCAATTCGAGATAGATTGACAACGCGGCAGTCATTGTGTCTAATTTTTCTAACTATCGATTCTTTGGCACTAACGTACGTATTGGTGATGAAACCACCTGCAGAGTGAAAAAAGACAAATTAGCGAAAAGTCTTGACAAAACAAAAACAGTTGAACCAACTTCTCGAGTCGTTAATGAATGACACGCTCGCGTACCTATTTGGCAACAAGTACGACAGCACAGTCAAGAAAATGTGGTAAGAATAAACTACTACTTATCCAGGACTTGGCAACAACAAAAATATGATCTTTCGGTTCCTTCTGACGAAAACGAACTGTTCACAGGCAGAGACACAAAGCACATTATTCGTATAACTAACAACGCCCAAAACTAGAACAAAAAAAGGCATGGCCAATGTAAGAACACTGAAGAAACTAATCATGTCATGTCCCGTGTATGATCAGAACTGAGCAGTAAGTTGTGCTGACTACTTGCTTTATTTATTTGCTCATGATCATCTTCTTAAGTGAATCCAGTGTCTGTATTCATGTTGTTATTCTGACTCCCTTAAACACTTTGAAATATTATGTATTCTAGTTATTTTGTTTGTTTCATGTTGAACTGTGATCATGAACCCCATTTATCGATGTACTGTATTGCACAAAATAAATATTCAACTTTTTTGCACAAATCGTGGGCTGGTTAAGAAAACTCTGATTGCTTGGTTCGCGGCAAGTAACGATAAATTAATGATGCTGATGGAAATCCTGCTTCCATGGTTTATCTTCTATATGGCCGAATCAAATGAGTGGTCTACTTCACCATTAGCTTTCGGCAGGTATTTTCTAGACTTTGAAACCCATTACTAGGTCTAAACGTTCAATATTGAGCTAGTGTAATGAGGTCTGGTGGGAGACTTGATTTCTTTAGGTACCGGTATAACTAGTGCTGCAACATCTTGTCTAGCTTCGGTATCACTACAAAGAAGATCTTGACTTGATGATTCCCGAAGGAAAAGAACCACAAAAATGTTGGCATTTGGATATGGTGGCCATGAGTTATTTTTAACATTTATAGTGTTATAGATAATTGTGTGGTTGTATGACTGTGAATGCAGACTCCATATCGCAATGCATATAAGTGATTTTGAGCTTGGATTATTGAATATCATCTCTAATTACCTGTGATCATTAAACTGATTGTCATATGTTCACATCTCTAAACTAGTTCTAATGGTGTCAATGCTTTATTCGCATATGCCCCATTACAAGCTGGACTAGTACGTGTGTCTCATTGGTCTAGTATGGAACCTAAACGCACAGGAATATCATCTGCTGCTTCACTTGTCTTAATTAGTGGACTGGCTTTACAGATAGTAAATGATTTTGAGCGGATAGTAAATATTTATTTTTTGAGCGGATCTGGTGATTACGTTACTGTAGAACTTTTTGCTGAATAACACATCTCTGTGTTATTCAGTGCGATGTTCTTCTCATAGATTCTCTTGAGCACTGCTTATATTCACTCACTCACTTTAATAGATGGATTGAGCGAGCTTGTGTGAGCCATTCCTACCTGTTCCGGATTATTTGGTTTTGGACTGATATTATCGGTGACACCCATGGTATACGCTCTCTGCCTTTTCAATAATATCTAGATCTTTCAATCATGTTATTCCTTTCTCAACTTACGTGGAATTTTATTTTATGCACTATTTTTTTCACGCTGTAGTTAACATCAACACATTCTACTACGAGATTGTCTGCCCTTGGTTTATGTGTTACTGATAGTGAACACCATGGTAAATATATTCTCTTTTCGATAAAACTGATTTTGACAAAATAATTCAAAAATATATTAAAATTACTTCATAACGAAATTTATTGCGTGTGTACACAATCAATAATTTTCATGAATAGAAATTACACTAGAATGTTCCAGGAAAAACGTATACTCTCAATAGTTTTTGCTCTTTTTTGTCTTGAATTATGAATGAAAGAAGCTGAATTAGATTACAAACTGAGATGTGTTCAACAGCGCGTGTATGAACAAGCTTCAGCTCGCACGCTGAACGATAGCTTAGTAGTGACTCATTATCACCAGTTACTGTATAAAACATTTTGCCATACTTATGCTTTTTGCGGCATTCTCTGTGTTGTATTTTCCTAGACCGACAAATCCCTGGATAATGATTTGCTTTGTTACAGATGTTGCATGTTTCTTCCCTTTCACTGGACATTTGTGTTGATAATCACCATGCAATAACAAGTTTGGTTGTAAGTTGCTGTTATTATGTAAATCTGCCATCTATGTATGATATGTGTAGATTAGTAGAATTTACTGACTCCATGTAGACTTTTCTATTCCTGACGTATGGCAGTGTCATTGCAGGGTCTGGCAAGGAGCTGTTCTGGACTATCTGATTTATCTTTGTCTGTGAACTAACACACAGCTAGTTGTTGTATCTTGCACCCATAGTATCAGTGTGAAACATTCAGTAAGTTTGTGTACAGCTGTTTTGTATTACTAGGCAGCGTAGATCATACAAACCTTCACCGTCATAGTGTAGTAACCAAGCTCTTTGCGTGAATCATTTTCGATAACCTTATCCAGGATTATGTTTGAAAATCGTCAAAACCACATTATTCATCTTATTCTCAAATGATGATTGATGGTCTCGTAGATCATCGTTCACTTCAAGGTTTTAATATTTTGTTAATTCTGAATAAGACACGTTCTTAAAGTACTCTAGTTAGAATCTTGTCTCATCGATAATGATATGTTCTAAGTATAACAGCTGTTTTTTTTCGATCATCCGCCATTTTCTTTGAGAGCGCCCTCTTGCGGTCAGACTGTTTCTCATTGCAAGACATTACGCTTGGCATGAGAACTGATAAAATCTTGGATCACTTAGATCACACAATCACTCACGACCATGGATACAGAACACAACAAGCAGCAAGTGGTAGCCAATGAGGCAGTAGACTTGCATTCATCATTGCATCACATAAATAAAAACGCCAGGCAATGCTACCCAAACCAATAATAGACTCGTAATTATGATATATCAGGAAAAGGGATCTGCTCAGACTACCAGGAAATCACGGGCATATATGTCAATTTGCATAAATATACATTGAGAATAGATGCGAAAAAATCACCCGTAGTATCGTCATAACAACCACTCATCTCAAGCAAAATCTGGCCAATCATAGAAAAGGATTTCTAGGCCACTGTTATTTGACAGCTTGAACTTGCCAAAGAACCTGACAAAGCATTTATTTTATGGTATTGACAATATTATCCCTGACATTCCAATATATCGTGTGGAGAGGGCAGACTATGCATAGCTGCTTATAGCAATTCGTTTAAATACTTCACGAACTTGTTTTTGAAATCTATGTGATAACAATACCGGATATTGTAAGCAGCTTGAGTGCGGTATCCAAAACGAATACAATTTTATCAACAACATCCTTCATATATGCATCATTCTTATGTCGATTCCCTTTCACATATGCATCATTCTTATGTAGATTCTCTCACATATGCACCATTCTTATGTAGATTCTCTTTCACATATGCATCATTCTTATGTAGATTCCCTTTCACATATGCACCATTATTATGTAGATTCTCTTTCACATATGCATCATTCTTATGTAGATTCTCTTTCACATATGCACCATTATTATGTACATTCTCTTTCACATATGCATCATTCTTATGTAGATTCCCTTTCACATATGCACCATTATTATGTAGATTCTCTTTCACATATGCATCATTCTTATGTAGATTCCCTTTCACATATGCACCATTATTATGTAGATTCTCTTTCACATATGCATCATTCTTATGTAGATTCCCTTTCACGTATGCACCATTATTATGTAGATTCCTTTTCACATATGCACCATTATTATGTAGATTCCCTTTCACATATGCATCATTATTATGTAGATTCTCTTTCACATATGCATCATTCTTATGTAGATTCCCTTTCACATATGCACCATTATTATGTAGATTCTCTTTCACATATGCATCATTCTTATGTAGATTCTCTTTCGCATATGCACCATTATTATGTAGATTCCCTTTCACATATGCATCATTCTTATGTAGAT
Source organism: Saccoglossus kowalevskii (assembly GCF_978046115.1). Lineage (NCBI taxonomy): Eukaryota > Metazoa > Hemichordata > Enteropneusta > Harrimaniidae > Saccoglossus > Saccoglossus kowalevskii. The sequence goes on along the minus strand of NC_140661.1, from coordinate 25,395,352 downwards.
TCCCTTTCACATATGCACCATTATTATGTAGATTCCCTTTCACATATGCACCATTCTTATGTAGATTCTCGTTCGCATATGCACCATTCTTATGTAGATTCTCTTTCACATATGCATCATTCTTATGTAGATTCCCTTTCACATATGCATCATTATTATGTAGATTCTCTTTCACATATGCATCATTCTTATGTAGATTCTCTTTCGCATATGCACCATTATTATGTAGATTCCCTTTCACATATGCATCATTCTTATGTAGATTCTCTTTCACATATTCACCATTCTTATGTAGATTCTCTTTCACATATGCATCATTCTTATGTAGATTCCCTTTCACATATGCATCATTATTATGTAGATTCTCTTTCACATATGCATCATTCTTATGTAGATTCTCTTTCGCATAAGCACCATTATTATGTAGATTCCCTTTCACATATGCATCATTCTTATGTAGATTCTCTTTCACATATTCATCATTCTTATGTAGATTCTCTTTCACATATGCATCATTCTTATGTAGATTCCCTTTCACATATGCACCATTATTATGTAGATTCCCTTTCACATATGCATCATTATTATGTAGATTCTCTTTCACATATGCACCATTCTTATGTAGATTCTCTTTCACATATGCACCATTAGTATGTAGATTCTCTTTCACATATGCACCATTGTTATGTAGATTCTCTTTCACATATGCACCATTATAATGTAGATTCTCTTTCACATATGCATCATTCTTATGTAGATTCCCTTTCACATATGCACCATTCTTATGTGTTTTCCTTTCACATATGCACCATTCTTATGTAGATTCTCTTTCACATATGCACCATTATTATGTAGATTCTCTTTCACATATGCACAATTCTTATGTAGAATCTCTTTCACATATGCGCCATTTTTATGTAGATTCTCTTTCACATATGCGCCATTCTTATGTAGATTCTCTTTCACATATGCATCATTTTTATGTAGATTCTCTTTCACATATGCTCCATCCTTGTGTAGATTCTCTTTCACAAATGCACCATTCTTGTGTAGATTCTTTCACAGTTGCGCCATTCTTGTGTAAAATCTCTTTCACATATGCACAATTTTTATGTAGATTCTCTTTCACATATGCGCCATTCTTGTGTAGATTCTCTTTCACAAATGCACCATTCTTGTGTAGATTCTTTCATACTTGCACCATCCTTGTGTAGATTCTCTTTCACATATGCAAAATGTTTATGTAGATTCTCTTTCACATATGCGCCATCCTTGTGTAGATTTTCTTTCACAAATGCACCATTCTTATGTAGATTCTTTCACATATGCACCATTCTTATGTAAATTCTCTTTCAAATATGCACCATTCTTATGTAAATTCTCTTTTACATATGCACCATTCTTATGTAAATTCTCTTTCACATATGCACCATTCTTATGTAGATTCTTTTTCACATATGCACAATTCTTATGTAGACTCTCTTTCACATATGCACCATTTTTATGTAGATTCTCTTTCATATATGCACCATTTTTATGTAGATTCTCTTTCACAAATGCACCATTCTTATGTAGATTCTCTTTCACATATGCACCATTATGTAGATTCTCTTTCACATATGCACCATTCTTATGTAGATTCTCTTTCACATATGCACCATTTTTATGTAGATTCTCTTTCACATATGCTCCATCCTTGTGTAGATTCTCTTTCACAAATGCACCATTCGTATGTAGATTCACTTTCACATATGCGCCATCCTTGTGTAGATTCTCTTTCACAAATGCACCATTCGTATGTAGATTCACTTTCACATATGCGCCATCCTTGTGTAGATTCTCTTTCACAAATGCACCATTCGTATGTAGATTCACTTTCACATATGCACCATTCTTATGCATACCTGAATCATCTGCTAAGACTGACTTGCAGCATGCATATCATGGGCGGCTAATCTGGTAATTTTACGTTTCCTAGAAAATCAAGATAATGAGTATTTACATAGAAATGATGCGAGAGTTTAACGAAAACTATGGACAGCGGTTCCTTGTTATATCTGTTATATAGGTATAGTGAACTCACATATGTGCTCTTACATGCAGTCTTACTATTGTTGTTGCGCCCTGGTACGGGGACGACTTACAATGGCCGCCATTTCTATCACTTTTTTGAGTTTAATTGTACTGTTGTCAGCTTTAGTCGTTTTCTCCTCAAAAATATTGATATTAAGAAATATTTAACAAAATCACTGAATCGTACCATTTTCTCATTGACAATAATTTAATATTTATTTTAAAGAGACTTGTAAAGGTATCCACTATTTGTACCGCGTCGCCGCGTTCGATGTGAGACTCATACACGACGAATGCTACGCGGGTAAATTACATTGCGCGGGTAAATTACATTGCGTGTGTACATAAATGAAGAAGTATACTTTACAACACACGCCATTAAATGTTAAGTATTCATTGAGCAATCATAAGAAGTGAGGCATATTGTGATATATTCGTTTAATTAATGTATATACATGTATCAACATCAAGTTCACGTGGTGGTCCTGAAGATTAGTGATTAAAATAAAAAGCGGGTTACGGTGCCCAGCTCATGATAAAAGGGCACTATAATTACATATAATAGCACACTGGTTCGTACCCATGGGAATGTTTCTGTTCGGGGTGACTGCATTTATAATTTCTTCCGGGTCAAATCTACTATGTAGTCCTGTATGCCTAACGATCGAAATCCTGTAAGGTCACTGGTACACGTGGAGCTCGTGTTCGTTGCATTTCTGTCAGCCATAACGAATTCTGACCAATGAGATCTACATGAAGCTATAAAATGTTCCGCTCCTAAAATAAATGAAAACAAATCGGATATTTATGTACGTCCCAGTGGCTTTCATGTATCGTATGAATGTTTGTTATTGTACAATATTACACCTAGTGTGGTAGAGCCGCCATTTTACATTCATGGGGCTTATACCATGTGTGATTAACCTCTTGATCTGATGATGAAAAAATGATGACATCAGTTTCACTGTGGCATATATCATACATTATTCGTGTCTTAATCCTCCCCTTTGTTCACATAAATTCGGATAAACTTCGGAGGAAACAATGTGAACATCATGCAGGCCATAATTCCTATCATTGTATCGGCTGTACCTACGATTGCGGAAGTAATTTGTTGACAAGGTTCAGTCATTCGTCCCCGGAGATAATTAAAAGCGTGCTCTGCTGCTGTTATTTGTGGATTAAAGGACGGCGTTCTGTCCATTGTTGTGTGTTATAAATCACTAGTATCCGAATGAGAGTTTTTTTTATGAAATAAAAGCTTTAACATTACCACGCGAAAGTGTAGAACTCTATTCTCGAGTAAATTCAACTAAATTTGTTTAATTTTGGTAGTGCTGATTTCTAAAAATAATGATTCATTCAGAATACTGTGGTTAGTGTATCGAATATTTCATGAGCAAACGACATTTGTACTGAAAAATATGCAGTACTATATGGATTGTTGACTGAAGATTCGAATGAGTAAAATATTACAACGCTTAGAAAAACTGTGCATATTTGGTCTATCCACATACCAATTAGCCAGTGTCTCACATATAATACTTACGAAAACAAATTTCTTGTTCAACTAATGACAGATCATACTGATCGAATTGGGAGAGTTCAGAGGTTGTTATATTTGCAGATGTGTAGATGTAGTCACGTGGTATCCGTTGCGCTAGATGGTCGATAATTGCCTATATGGAGAAATAAACCAAAATGTAACCACCATAGAATGCGTAGCTGTATAACTATTCAATACTTCTCTGACCGAGTCGTTGAGATAGGAAAAGTTGCAACTTGGCTATTCATTCAGTGGGGTGCATTATTATTTGGGTTGTATTATCATATTAAATGTAAATTGCCACATTAACAATCCGTAACACCTGGTGGCCATTGTGTGTATCAAATAAACAGGATGAAATTATGGCAGAACGTCATGTTTCATCTTTGAAATTTACACTTAGACTATGAAAAATATCTATTTTTAATGCTTCGAGTAATAAAGCCACAGTGGTTTTATTCCATTTTAAATCTGCCCTATATACTGTGGCCATTCATTATTTTATTCTCATTATCACAGTTAAACTTTCAAAATAAAATTAAATTGACCTGTTTTCAAGATAAACAAAAACAAAAAAACTGCGAGATTTGATACAAGGTAACATTGCCATATCCTGCCCCTTTGACATGGAAACATTCTCGGCGGGGGAATCGGACAGAACCCAAGCCAGCTGTAAACTGAAAAAAAGTCTAATTGGTTAAACGATTAATTTGGAGTCATCTACATTGGGTGAACAGTTAGTAGAATGTCATTTAAGCCACACCTCTAATATTACGGCGTTTTCTATTGGCTGGAAGTTGAAATATGTCGACATGACACAGGACGATACAGCGCCTAGAACAGTACGAAGCTCGACCGTAATAGTCACGGTGGTTGGGTTTGGTGCAGTGATAAGCGCTGTACTCGCTGTACATGGTTTTATATATTCTCTTTTGTTGCTAATAAAATGAATACAATGAAACAACATTACAAATAAAACAGTCCTGCGGTTACAAATTTAGTCGGTATGGGAATTGAACAACATATTGAAGGCCCGGGGGGTACTCACATTAAGGTGCTTTATGTATATGTGCCGCCAAAAGGGGTCCCACATTCACCACTTCTGTCTGAAAAGGGATATGTTATGTTACCCAGTCTGTCTGAAAAAAGGTATCTTTTTTTTAATTATTACTGTCGGAAAAGGGGTCCGTATTTTTCAAAGACTGTCTCTAGAGCTTGAGTGATCCAACAATCAGGAGAATGAAGCTGATTTTTTTTTCTGTAACTTAATTTCGATCGAAAGTCCATCCCCGGGAAGCCACCTGCTTTTCCCTTGGTACCATTTATGCTTACCGTCTAGAAAGGGGTGTTAAATATCCACAGTTTGTCTGAAAAGGGGTAGGCCATTTGAGTTTATTTCTGTCTGATAAGAGCTATGGGCTTCAAACTACCAGCTATACACCCCTGTCGGAATTTTTTGCAAGTACCCCCCCCCCCCCGGATTGAAGATCAAACTGAAAAGAAAATTATGTAACCACAGTACCGCTGTATTCAGGAGAATTACTCCACATTACGTCCACGAAATGAATTTGGGGGTGAAGCATTTACTAGCAATAAACTGACAAGGTGTCACGCCCTCTACCCCAATACCCATTTTGAAATGTTGTTGGTTGATCCCTAGCCCCACAATGTTTTGACTGCCAACGGATATGTCGGTCCCTTCGCGTATACGACGAAACTAGGTCGGGTCCTATCAATACACATTGAATATTTAAATTTTGATTTCAATATATCAATTTTCAAGTTAGATTTGTGCGCTATACACTCGACAATGTTGAATTCATCACATAATGTGATATGTTCATGGGGACGTTCGTAAATAAATAATACATGGCCGTATTATGTACAGCAGCTAATTTACAATTTGTCGACTGTAGAGATTAACGCATACAGACTACTAAGGCAACTAGTTTGTGCCTCTCGTACCAAATACATATTGCAGGCTTGATAGACATTGAGCGTAATGGCCGCCGATATCACCCTGATAGCGCGAGAGTCGTACGACTTGCTTTAAAGCAGTTTTCCAACCACCATGCCCTATGTTACATATATCATAGTTGCCTGTATCAGGAGAAGAGTGGACGCGATTGGCAGAAGAGAAGGAAAGATTATTCTGGGGGATTGAAAACAAATCGCGAAGCGTATCAACGAAATGTTGGTGGTCATTTGCATATTATGTTTATTCCATTGGAATTTCACGTTTTAGACGCGTGTTTTGAGCGCTTAAAAAACCGTGGCTTATTATATTAGCCTATAGCAAGCTGGTCTACGTTAATACTCACTGTAGCGCTAAATCCGACAGATGGATTAGTGCACCATTTTTATGGCTTATTCCATTTTTGTTGAAGAGGTTAATAGTAATAGCCAAAGTATAACCCTTTTTTGCGGCGATTAGATAATTACATAACCTACCCTTGACCAAACTGGACAGGCAACGTAAATACATTGCAAGTTCTTTTTCTTCATTATATCTGCGATGTGCTCACTGACCTTGTCAGCCATCCTGGCAATTTGTTTTATTTTGTCTTTACACGATGAGTTATAGAATACGCCACCGTGTCCATTTAAATGGAAGACACACCTGTGAAATAAACATATGTGAATGTCATAAGGATACACAGTAACTAGAAACTACTCGCATTCCCGTTTCGTAATTTTAGTTTTTGCTCGAATAATAAGTGTACACATATAATGACAAAAAGGTGGTTATCATTACACAATATGGAACAAATTTTGCGCTTGCAAGTTTTTTTTTTAGCGGTTTGTTTCGCATCTGCTTGTTCAGGATTTATCAACATAATAGTCAGTCACCCTTGGGATACGAACTACGGGAAAACAATTGTATTACAGGACATGATTGGATGATATGGATATTGAACTGTATATATCCCACTTAAAACAACATGTGTTATACAATTAATAATATATCGTATATACTAACTTAAACTCTGTAGTTTTGTTTCTCCAATGAAGAGCTAAGTACGGTCTCCCTTGACAAACATTCCTTAAAATAGTGTTGGTGGCGTTCTTAATGACCTCTGACCTGACCAGGAACGGATGAATGTCAATGGTAAGGTTTCCGAAATGATATTCGTATGGTCTGTAATACGCTAAACATGGTGTGTAGTTTGTCATCTTCTCCATCTCTGTGACATTGTCGATACCCGAGAGAAATTTGACATCGTTGAATTCAGGAACAGTGATGCCATACACAGAGTTCATAATTTTCTCCTGTGTTTTCTGGTAACTAATCGCCGAGTTGTCCCACGTAACAACCACAATGTTGCCGTCACAACTCTTCTTAAACTCGTCCACAGACGCCACTGGTACAAATTCCGATAATCTCTTAATATCGAATGTGTTGTTGAACGTCCTCACAAAACTCGTCCTTCTATTCAAATTTCTGGAGGCGCCCCCTTGCACAAAGAAAGGAGCTAAAACTATTTTTCTGTTGGTAGCGTACGCCATCTTAACGGCATTTATGAAATTCAAGTATTGGGTGTTAGATCCTCCATTCCCAGATCGCTGCATTGGGAATAGGAAACCGGGTAAGGTTATTTTGGGTGAGAAGTTACGCTGTTCTTCCAACTCTGTGGAGTTGGTTATAGATCCTGTGTCGCTGGTGGAAGTGGTATAACTTGTTGTGGTGGTGGTGTTTGTATTCGTGATATTCAGACGACGTTTTAATGTTCCATTCGAAGTTGTGACATTAGAAATATTCTTACCCTGATATTATAAAAAAAAGAAATTATGTTAACAATATTTGCTTACATCGAGCGTACAACAATCATTATGGTCTTACATTTACGATCGCTATATTCGTGCAATAAATGTGTGGGAATACTGGAATTTAGGTTTTCATCTGAAAGCAGAAGTAAAGTTCGTGGCATGTCCCAAGTATGAATCTAGACATTAAACATTCTGGTGATAGTACCTTGACATAATCTGACACTATCTCAACTATTTAATAGTCGAATGAGAGCACTCTTAATGTCGCGGTACTTGTATGTAAAGGTATTATTTAAATTTCCGATTAACCGCCATCTTGTTATACTAGTACAACAGATGTCGACATCTGTTTTTCGGAATGAACGTGTCCATGGGAATGAAGTACATTTTGTTTTACATCAATGCTATTAATAATAATATCAACTAAATTTTTAAAATACTGAAAATAAATATTATGATATATGTTCGTTAAACGTTATACATTTTATTTAAAAGGTTTATACTTCAAGTTGAATATTCATGCGATTGGAGCAGTTAACCAAATCAATAGTAAGTAGTAGGGGCAGTGCTTGCTATGGAACAATATTATAAATCAATTTTGTGGCCCTTGCGGTAATCGCGTAGATTTGTGGAGATGTCAATATTACGCGATTAAAATGAAAACACGCAATGAAAATCCATACTTACCAGCTGACTCACACTGGCAGAGTATGTAATGCCCCGTACCACTTCAATATACCTAGGTAAAACGACAAATAGGGTGTCTGCCATACACCAATAAATGATAATATTCATTAGAAGTATACCAGCAATTACTAAGATAAAAACTGACAATGATCGCATCTTCCCCAAATGCCAGTTTTCACTGGCATGGATTATTCAATCACGACCCAATGACCCGTATTATCACAAATGTCGGGGATATTTTTTTAGTCGTGCATTGAACCCAAATTTGCATATTTCATTCGATTCACAGTCGTAACAACTGGACTCGTTTCCCGGCAACCGCTTTGTTTAGTTGCTTTCATTTGCATAAAACAAAACGCAAGAAGTGTTTTTGAAAGATTTCTATATATGGTGTTATTATATGGGCCGGTAGATGATCTAAAACCAAAGTGTAAACTCCAAGATTATGGCAACTTACTACGACCGGTTTGCACGAGGTAATGCACGAGGACGCACCAAGCAGCACATGCGTTGCTTCATGAGCTGCCTCGTATGTATGATAAAATCGCGTTGCTAAGATAGGTCGAAACGGCAGCGAAACTCGTGGTTTGTTGTTTAAAGCGGGAGGGTCGTCATCTGCACACGCGCGGGAATTGAGTCTCAAGTGACGATAACAACACACGCAAAAACTCAGAGTGGACGCTTGTTTGTAAACAATGTTACGCTAAGACCATCTGACTCATGCGCGGGTGACGACTCCCCCTCTTTAATATCGCCTGAAAATCATCATGTCGGTTTAGTCATCAATCTCTACAGCTAGCGATGGGGAATGTACAACTTCACAGAAGACCGATCAGCTTCAATATTCTAAGACCGAAACTAGTCCAAAATATATGGAAAGCCATTCGGGATCCCGACGGTTTAAGAAAGAACCTACAGAGTTGAAAGTTGGATAAATATAAGCAAACTAAGGCAATTCCGAAGGTTTCATTTGTTTTTTATTACCACGGGATTCATCCGGTATTATTTTAATTAAGTCCGACATTTATTATACACATTGTACACATTGTATCAAACACATTGATACTCGTTTAATAAAAATGTATGTTAATTACTCACGTATCATCACTGAGTACGTCATTGATATCACTACCGTAGGTGTAATTATGGATAATATTTGTATTTGTGTTGCTAAATTGCGCGAGCAGTTTTATTGATAATGTGACATAAATTGTAAGTGAAAAGTACAGAGCCCTGGCTGTGTGAATGAAAAGCGCACATGTTTGGATACTTTGCTACAACCCATTGTACATGTTTATTTTTAAGACTGCTGATACAGTCACTGGATTGTGTTGTCAGCAGAATTTGAGATACATACATTCTGTCTCTCCCTGTGGCATAATGGTATGTCTCAGGCAGTGACATGGTGATTGTGAACTACCTTGGTATGTGCTGAGCCCAGTGTTCTTGGGAATGAAAATAGATATGACATCATTGACCTGATCCTATTTTAAATTGGTAGAGCTCGGATTAAAAGTGGTCTCTTCCACTACCAAAATGAGCATTCTTGATACACTGATTGGTCAGTCATTTATTATTTGCATGGCCATAAATTAGGTAGAGTATTTAAGTTGTGGCAAGTGTGAAAATCTTTAGTCAGGAATGTGACCTGACTTTATCCTGTAACATCCTGTGATGCTGATTCCTGACTCCAGTGAGCTGTACCCTATACAGAGGTACACAATATGCAGACGTGCTGTGCAGTAATCCTTGCTGATCAACAGGAACCACCGATGCTCACTGCCTGAACTACAGTGGCGGATCCAGGGGGCAGGGGGCATATCATATTATCTGGATTACGCATAGCTTCTCTGCGATTTTCGCTCCGTATATCTTAAGCGAAGCTTGCCTCCCCCCCCCCCCCAATACAATTTGCTGGATCCGCCATTGCTGAACTACTCCCGTTGTACCAGTGCTACCAGTAGCAGCAGATAGCAGTGCAGTTGCTGATACTCCCTGGGCACAGAGCACTGGTTTAAATTGTAGTGTAGTTGCTTCGACAGTGTGCCAGATACGAAGGAGCGCAACATTGCACATTGCTGTCCATTGGAGAGTGTTCCCTGCAGCATCGATCAAGTCTCTTAATTTTATTTGTGTACTGTATAACCCAGAGACCAGCATCCCTGTTATTTGTTTATTAAAGTACAGGAAACCGTATATATTGTGTTGTGTTAATTTGTTATAATCGTTACTGGTATATTTCTTTCTCTGCATAGCCTCAGTTGTGGTGATATACATTCACCAAACGATCCCCACCCCGTGACAGCGGACAAGCTGAGAGCCAGGCGACTAATAAGATAAGCACGCTACCAGAGACAAAGATTATAATATTAGTCCGGCATTAAAGAAAGCTCCCATGCTCATGAATACGGCGTAGCCCCACAAAGCCCCCCCCCCCCGCATTTAACGTCACAGTATCGATTCTTCTTGCCGCTGTTAGTGATCATTTATCACTAAGAACGACCTACAGCCATTGCTGTTACCATTGGTTACATAAACTGAATCGATAATAATACCATCGGAAACGCGACCACTAAGTATAAAGCCGGGAACAGCCACTGGTGGCGCTGTATAATTTCGAAGTAGTTAGTGGCTCGCAAAGGCAGACTTATAGTAAAAGAGCAGGAGCACTTGTTAAATCTGGTGACCTGTTTAGGATAATTGAAAGCGTGTACAGTCTTCTAATAACCACAAGTTCAAGGCCGAAAATATGTGCTTGCGTCGTTTCATAATAAATGATTTTAGTAATATTTGCACCTTAAAATAAAATTCATGTGATATGTTTACGTCATAACCTCATCAATGTTATTAGCATATTGTGTACACAGTGCGCATGCTTCAGGTCATACTTACGTATTCCACAACGCATGCGTGACATTGCTGTGGTTAGTTGGTACAAAACGTTCGTCGACCCGGGAAGGGGAATGCCACATACCCGTTGTAAACTGTGGGCTATTTTCCCAGTGTTGTTGAAATTTTGACCAAGTCTATGGGTCTACGTCACATAGTGAGAGGATCCTTTGAACTTAAGAATACTACTATCGGAAACGTGTCACGTTGTAATGTTATTACCATCGAAAAGGCAATCGAGCAAAACTCACGCATGCGTATAAATAGCACGTTCTTGTTTTTTCCGTCGGAAAAGGCAACTCGAAGTTTTATTCTCTGGTCCTCTGCCCCGATTTCAACGCTGAGGGCGGTTAAGAAAAAATAGGTAACCTCCCTCAGCGTTGAAATTGGGGCAGGGGACCAGACTAGAAGTTTTAACAATCGCAAAGCTCGCACATGCGCATAACGGCTACACGCATGGATTCACCATACGCAGGTTTGTTTATAGGTTTAAAAGCACGTTTTTGTCGAACATCTTGTTGCTGCGAAGAGTTCGATGACTTTTTTATGTTTCTGAGAATGGGTGCTTGTGTTCGATGTTTTGTAGCACGCGACTACCCCTTTCATAATGTCGATACTGCCTCTCGCCAAGTTTCTGCTCTTGGACACGAATTGGCTTTGAAGTCCAAACCATCTATAGCCTACGAAACTACGACATAATTGGTTTCTCCATTAAAGAACAGGGTCACCTATATTTTGACTTATTTTAATGGTAATTTCCATTATAATATCGAAAATATTTAATCAATTAAATTCAAAATGGCTTAACATTAAGATTTGAATATGTGGACGGAAATTCATGAGCCAGTTTGTAAATAATGTTGAGTCAGGGAAATGTTGAACTCAACAATGGCAAACTGAGTCATTAAGCTATGCACTTCGATCACTGGTTTCTCTACATTATGTCCTCTGTGTGTGACACATTGCCATTTAATGTCAACTTTCCACATACATCTAAGAAGTAATGTAACATATATCAAAATGCTTTGAGGTGCACATACGTTTGTCAATTCACCAAAATATCACGCTTATTAAAATCATAATATCAACATGGAGGACACTACTTTCATAAAAAAAGCCATTTGCTTGTAAAATTGAAATCTAGCGCTATTTTTTATAGTAGTGGTAGGAATCCTAACTTACAGCTTGAATATTTCAGTATTCGGATTGGTTTCACAGTGCCATTCGCTGACCACACGACCATAGTATATATTAATCACAACAGCAGTTAAGTCGTGGATAGTTACCATGGAATCACATCAAACTAAAACCACCTCGTTCCAAGTCACTTCGTATCAGAAGTCACCACGTCTAAAGTCATTTCGTATAACACGTGTTGTTGTTGTTATTGTTGTTGTTGTTGTTGTTGTTGTTGCTCCTGTTGTCCCAAATCCCTCGATTGTTTTTTTTTCCTTTCATGTTGATCGAGCAAATTTTGTATTAGGAAACGACATTGTGGTACGAAGTAAGCATGTTGTGCGAATTACTAACGTAGGTTGAAGTGGCTATCTGGTAGTTGGTGACTTGGTACGACATAAGCTGGGGCAAAGCGGATTTATAATGGAAAATAGTCCGGTACCTTACTCGGATTTCTTTGTTACCACCAAATATCATTTTGAATTCCGAACTGTAGCTGATGATGCTGCAATGTTAGTAATATCATATATACCAAATGCTAATTTGCATAATCTATTGACCTCCATAATTTACAAAATGATGCATAGTTTAAATGCACTTTGTATCAAATCCTTCTCAGGATAATAAATAAAAGAGCACATAATCACATTCAGATATAAAGGTAAATACACGTTTCAATGTGCCATCTTCTTATAATGACCAAATTGATTTATTATATGCATTTCGACATTGTAATATGCAACTTTCGTGATTGTTATCACTAGGGAAAACAATAAAAGGTTGCCAGCTCTGCTTGAAGCAAATGTGTTTTCCAAAGCAAATGAACCATGACCTGATTTACCATACTACTTGACAGGATGGCACCGACCAAGCTGTTACAGAAGTATGCCTAAGCTGTGTAATGAAACTGTCGGTTTGAGTCACGCACGCAATACATATTTTGATTGAACACGTGCCACGAGCTATAGCGCTTCTGCGTCCGATGTAAGCACAAAAAAGAAAAGTGTTCCAATATTTTGTAAAAAAAAAGACGCAAATAAGGAATAATTCGCACGTGCCCGTAGTACCTTGACCATGTCCGTACGGCGTTTTACAGACGTATGAATTCTATTATTTTCGGTGTGAGATATATAATAAACTAAAAAAAACAAACATTTTAATTAAAATATATATGTAGAAGAAGATTATCCCTAGTGTTCTATTTTCTATAATATAGATGTTTTTTTATTAATTTTTAGGAGGGGTCGCGCTTGGTAAAAGAACGAATCCATTCAATCTTGGTAGACTTTTTTTCCGGTTGCCATGAACAGAATTTTCGGAAATTTTCATATTTTTGTTGTTTTTTTATCTCAAAAAGTACAAAAATACATTAAATTTCGGTATAGACGTATTCTGCTTGCCAGGGTAACAACAATTATGGGAATGAATTTACATTCATAATTCAAAAGCTCGTGGATTCTAGTGAAATGTCGCGGTCGCCTTGATATCTTCAATTGCAATCTGGTGTCAGTTTGTTTGGCGAAAAATGTGACATAAAAACTTATTATTGATAGTGTCACACGCAACGTAATATTACCGTAATTAGTATAGTACAAGTGTGATGGTTCAAATACCAAAATGGCAACAGTAACAGAAAGACTTTCCTGGCGGCGATGATAAAATACGAACACGGAGCCAACAGATGAGGTTTCAACTGGTAGTATTATTATACTCTGCAAACATCAAGTACAATAACGCGGTAAAACTCCACTACTCCAATGACTAGATACTTAAACTCCAATACCATTCAACGAGATCTCAGATATGAAATCAGTGCTCCCCTATATATACCCCCACTGTCCATACATAGACCATTACATCAGCATACATAATGAGTCTGGAATTTACTACAAATTTCTAGAATGTTCCATTACCTTCTATTGCCTTCTACAGTGTTTTATTACCTATTCGACCAGTTTCTAAAAAAAATCTAGAATATTCCACCCAGACACAGTACGGTTCTAGAACATTCTCAGTAACACGGAAGTGGTAAATAAGTCGTATGCGTCATGCCTCCCTCTCAAGAATATTATAACATATAATATTACATGACTAGCAACGACGTCAATAATACGAATACGATAACATTTTCAAATAAAACAACAATACAATATATCAAATCGAACTGAATAAAGCTCTGAATACAATAATAACATTCTACTATACTGTTCAAAAGTTCCTCAGTCCATCAATCTACTCAGGTAGTCCGCTACCACATTGTCCTGTCCAGGAATATCCTCAACACGATAACTATATCCTTGCAGAGTCATCGCCCATCTCATCACTCGGTCATTTGCAAACTTGGCTTTATCTAGGTAAGACATTGGTTTATGATCCGTCTGCAAAATGAACTCCACACCGGCTAAATATAGGCGAAATTTATTTACGCCCCATACAATGGCCAAACATTCCCTTTCTACAGTTGAATATTTCTTTTCTGCATCGGATAACTTCTTACTTGCATAAGCAACTGGATGAAGCTTCTCACCGTGATTCTGCATAAGTACTGCTCCAATTCCTACCTGAGACGGTCCGTCTGTAACACAAATGGTTTCTGTGGGTCTGGCAACTTCAGAATTGGTTTGCCCAATAAGTATTCCCGCAAAGTGTTATATGCTTTCTCCTGGGTCTCCCCCCACATACAACTTTGTTGGATTGTCCTTTCCTTAGTAGGTCACTCAGGGGTGCTGCAATAGTTGCGAATAAGGGGATGTGGTCTCTGTAGTAATTGACCAACCCAAAGAATGATCGGACACCTTTCTTGGTCGCTGGTCTTTGCGCTTCTCGAATTTTCTTCATGTTGTCGTGACTTGGACTCACCCAGTTGTGTCCAATTTCATGACCCAGGAATTCTACTGATGTTGCACCCAGAACACACTTGGATGGTCTAGCTGTTATGTCCGCTGCCCTCAGTCTTCATAACAACTCAGATAATACTTGAACATGCTCATCCCAGCAGCTTGAATATCCCAGCAGCTTGAAACTATCAGGTCATCTATATAGCTTCCAACCCCCTCCATACCTGACAATAATTTCCTGATTCTCCGCACCAGAGTAGCTCCCGATTTCTTTATTCCAAATGGCATCTTTAAAAATTCATAAGTTCCATCGGGAATAACAAATGTCGTCTTTGGTATATCTTCTTCTGCTACTGGTATCTGCCAATAACCCCTACTTAAATCAATATTTGACAGGAACTTACTATTATGTAGCCTCTGAAATATGTCCCCTATTGTTACCATTGGCTCAGGGTCTGTTACAGTGACCTTATTTAATTTCCTATAGTCTACACATATGCGATTCGATCCATCCTTCTTCTTTACAATCACCACCGGTGACGCATAGGGTGCCGTAGACTTCCTGATTACTCCCATTTTTAACATATCTTCAATATCTTGCCTAAGGTTCTCCCTTATTGCATATGGTAGTAAGTATGGCTTAGATCGTATTGGTGTATCATTTGTCAGATCAATCCTATGACTGATTATCCTGGTCTTTCCTGGCAAGTCAATAAACACCTTATCATAAGTATTGACTAAACCCACCAGTTCTTTTCTCTGGTGTTCTGTCAGGTCTGTACCAATTTGAACATCTTTACCCGACTCCTTGGGTTTACAAGTCCCTAACTCTAGAAGATCATCTTTGTCTACAGCATTCTTTTCATCTGACTTGTTGCACCCCGCTGTAGCTGCGCACACAGCATTCATCTATGGCCGTATTTGGTGAGTAACTTGTCTCACTTACATCTGGTTGAGGTGACGTCTCCGGCTCAACATACAACTTTAACAAATTTACATGATATGTCTTCACTTTGTCACCTACCCTCACTCGATAATCGTTTTCGCCTATTACCTGCTCCATCACATACCTTTCCACTGTATCAACAGCTTGTTGTTGTCAGTTGGCAGCAAAATTAACACCTTATCTCCTTCCTTAAGCACTCGCTTCTTTGTTTTACGATCATAGTAACACTTGTATCGGTTCTGTGCCTTCTGTAATTCCTCTCGAGCAATCTCTAAAATCTGTTCTAACCGATCTCTCAACTCAAACACATACTGGTAACTATTAACTATCTCAGGAGTATCGCTTTCTTTGGTCCATAACTCTTTAAGGATCTTCATTGGGCCTCTAACTGTTCGACCATATAACAGCTCAAATGGGGAAAAACCAGTTGACTCCTGTGGTACCTCCCTATATGCGAAGAGTAAAGCACTAATATACCGATGCCATTGCCTTGGTTGTTCATGGCACAACCGCTTTAACATCTTCTTCAAAGTACCATTAAACTTTTTCACCAGTCCATTGCAGATGGGGTGATAGGGCATAGACATCAGTCTCTTAATGCTGAGCAATCTTGATACTTCTTGCATACATTCTGACACAAACTGAGTCCCCATGTCACTTAGTACTTCTTCTGGAACCACCAATCGGCTATAAAAGTCAATCAACGCCTCGGCTACAGTCTCCGTATCTATATTTTTAAGTGGAACCGCCTCTGGATACCGTGTAGCATAGTCCACCATAGTTAAGATGTATGGATGACCCCTGTCACTGGCTGGCGTAATTGGTCCAACCAAATCTATAACCACACGCTTGAATGGCATATCAATTAAATGGGGCCTTCACAACTGATCCCTTTGAAACAGTCTTCTGGCACACATCACACAACCTACAAAAACTGGTAACATCTTGATGTAGCCCAGGCCAATAAAAGCTAGTCACAATCTGGCCTTCTGTCTTCTTTATCCGCATATGTCAACCAAATATTGAATCATGGGCAATCTCCATAACACGAGTCCTCAACAGTTTCGGCACAACCTCTTGACGTACCGTCTTACTTCCTGGAACTGAATGATCCTGATACACACGATATAGCAAGCCCCCATATACCTGGAACTCGGTTGTATTGTGCCCTCTCACTTCTAGTTCTCTCTTATTATAATACTTCTTCAACGATGTGTCTGCTTGCTGCATCTCGATTAATTTGTCTTTTGTTACATGTGCTCCGGTCTTTACATCACACACTTTGAGTGGCTTCACCTTACCAGATTTCTTCGCTTGCGCTCTGGTTGTTACCGCTCCACTCACATTCCACACTGCTTCAACTGTGCCTCTCAAATATGGCGTATCAATTTCCACCATGGCGACTGGAACCCTTCTTACAGTACGATCAACCATCAATATATGACCCATCTTTTTTGTATACTGGTCATCTGGTACCAAGCTCCTCTTGACTATAATGCCATTACACCCAGTGTCTCTCAACATGGTCACAGCAGTGTCACCAACCTTCCCTTGACCCACAGGCAAAGTCCTGTTCTCCACAGCATCACTCCGTTCCATACATGCACCATTCACAACTTTTAACTGCTCCCTCGATACTAACAACAAATGGTCCTTCTCAATCATTTTAGGCACATCACTATTAACAGCACAGCTAGCACTGATATTAGACTCCTCTTTAACCACTGCAGCTGCACCAGTAGTAGTGCTGGGTTTGACACTTTTTCTTTCTTGACTCTTGTGTTGTCCACTACGGCAGAACTTAGCCACATGTCCTATGGCACCACACTGAAGGCACTGTTTACCTTTGTCATGGTTGACATCAGTAACGCGGGATGGACATTGTGCTGCTCGATGACCCTGACACCCCGACATACAAAACACCGGATACTACTGCCCTGTCCCACATCAGTATCTCTAATGGCAGTCTTATTATCATTACGCCTCACCTTGTCCTTCGTAGATAACTGTCGACCATGTGCCACTAGGTACTGCTTTGCTATTACTGCCAACTCATCTAAATCTTTGGGTGCTCTTTCTCTAAGATAAACTGCAAGATCTCTTGTACAGGCACCAATAAACTGCTTCTTCACCATCAAGTCGGTAACACCATCATATGTTGCTGCAGTGCCTGATAACTCAACTCATTTAGCAAAATAATTCTTAAGCCGCACAATTAACTGGTCAGGACTCTCGGAACTTTCAGATTTAATTTCACGGAATCGCTTCCTGTACTCATTCTCTGTGAAATCGTATCTTGTCAACAGCGCCACCTTGACACGATCATAGTCAACTGCATCAGTGTCGGACATTCTAGAATATACTTCCAGCGCTCTACCAGTCAACAGCGCACTCAATTGTGTGGCCCATCCATCTCTATGCCAACCCGCATTCGTTGCAAACCTCTCAAACCGCAATAAATAACTATGAAGTTCATCCTTACTATCAACAAATGCAGGCAACTTTGGCGACTTCGCATCACTGACCACATCTCGCTCCGGCATTGCTGCTTGCAGCTCTAATTTCCTAAACTCAAATTCTCTTTCCTTTTCTCGCTGTTCTGCTTCCATTTGCAATTTCTCTCTTTCGCCTGCTTCCGCTTCCAGCCGTAACTTTTCCTTTCTTTCCTCAATCTCCCTTTCCGCTTCCAGCTGTAACTTTTCCTTTCTTTCCTCAATCTCCATTTTCTACACCCCTGCTTCTATTTCCATTTTTGCCCTTCTCTCTTCCCTCGCAGCTTGTCTGTCAGCCCACTGAGAACTCAGTTGCTCCAAAATAAATTTCCTTTTGTCTTCTCCAGTCATTCCCAGTTCATCCGCCCATTCCATCAACTCTTGTTTCGACATATCTTTTATCTCGCTGGCCATGTTGTCTTCTATATGTCTTCACTGTTCCCGGACGAGCCCCCAGATGTCACACGCAACGTAATATTACCGTAATTGGTATAGTACAGGTGTGATGGTTCAAATACCAAAATGGCAACAGTAACAGAAAGACTTCCCTTGCGGCGATGATAAAATACGAACACGGAGCCAACAGATGAGGTTTCAACTGGTACTGGTATTATTATACTCTGCAAACATCAAGTACAATAATGCGGTAAAACTCCACTACTCCAATGACTAGATACTTAAACTCCAATACAATTCAACGAGATCTCCGATCTGAAATCAGTGCTGAACAACTCCCCTATATATACCCCCACTGTCTATAAATAAACCATTACATCAGCATACATAATGAGTCTGGAATTTACTACAAATTTCTAGAATGTTCCATTACCTTCTATTGCCTTCTACAGTGTTTATTACCTATTCAACCAGTTTCTTAAAAAAATCTAGAATATTCCACCCAGACACAATACGGTTCTAGAACATTCTCAGTAACACGGAAGTGGTAAACAAGTCGTATGCGAAAGATAGAATATCAAAATCAATATCAAATTTATAATCTCGTAAAATAGTAATAATTTTCATATTTTCGAGCCTTTGGGGATTTGGTACCTTGCTTCAGCCTTTGGATTTATCACAGTGTAAATAATAAACAGCGTAGTTGTATCAACAAAATCACCAAATTTATTCGGTTCCTTGTAACGCTTGCGTCTGCTAGGATTGTGATTGGTCACCGTTCACGATACAATTATTATACAAACGGTTAAATCAATGGATGAGTTCAGAAATCAATTGATGACGTACACGAATTTCTAACCAGAACTAATATCATTCGGTTTGCTGCTCAAAATGTTTAAAGCATGTTTTTCAAGGCCAACTGTACTTGGCTCCTGACACTAGAAGCATGACAACTAAGTACGAGTGTGTGATTATACTATATTATTATACATCTGTCACCGTAACACCATAAGTTACAGCGTGCCGTGCCGAGTATTTTCATTCTACTATATTAGAACACATTTCATGGGAGCTATAAACGCTTTATTACAATAAACAAATCAACTGCAAATATCAAAGCTGTCAAACAGACTAAACTGAGAACTATAAACAGATTCTGAACATAAACAAAACAGTGTATTTGCACTATTATAAGCACATACAAGTGCAAAGCAATGTTTTTTGTGTATATTATAGACGATCAAAACAAAAGAAGAGCACATTTTATGAGAGTTATACACGTCAAAGAGACTAAAATAAGAATATATGTGATGATTATTATTCTGCATGCCATAGTCGCACCATTTAATTCCACGTCTCATGCACAAGTTGTTCGACCTGAACTATGTCTACTGTTATA
The DNA here is from genome assembly GCF_978046115.1 of Saccoglossus kowalevskii. Lineage (NCBI taxonomy): Eukaryota > Metazoa > Hemichordata > Enteropneusta > Harrimaniidae > Saccoglossus > Saccoglossus kowalevskii. The sequence goes on along the minus strand of NC_140661.1, from coordinate 25,375,143 downwards.
CTTTTCAATAATATATTGCATTTTCAAATTTATTTCAATATTCTACAGTATAATATAGTCTACAGTTACTAATCTAAGACATGTATGAAAATATTCTGAATAATATAAACCAAGATTTATTACACACATGACTACACAAAACAACATCAATACTATTATTATAATAATAAACATGTATCAAAAATACTATATACCGAATGGATAAACCACTTTAAATCTATCAGCACCAATTCAAACACTTCAAAGATCAGCCAAGAAGAGATAAAAGCAGCACTAAGAAACACTGAAGAAAACAAACGAATACCTAAACAAGGAAATAACATTACACGAAATCACTACCGTATTAAGAAAACTAAAGAATAGGAAATCATCTGGCATCGATAGAATACCACCAGAGATGTTGAAATATGGTAGCCCTCTTCTGAGTCAAGCTCTACAATTATTATACAACCATGTACTTACTACTGAATATTACCCACAGTGTTGGAACATCAATACAATAACACCTATCCATAAGAAAGACAATGCATTAGATCCATCAAATTATCGTGGCATTTCAACTAGCAGCAATATCGGCAAAATATTCGCAATTATTCTGAATAAAAGACTTTCTAGAGACACAGAACATCATACATAAAAAACAAGCAGGATTCAGAAAAGGACACAGAACCATAGACCACATATTAACAATACAAACACTGATTAGTACCAAAAGTATCAATCAAGGAACAAAAATTTGTATGCATGCTTTATCGATCTCAAGAAATGTTTTGATACAGTATGGCAAGATGCACTCATGTACAAACTACAAAAGCACAACATAAGTGGCCCAATGTTCAAAATCATTAAAGACATGTACAGCAGCATGCAATTCCAAATCAAACTGGATGGGAAAATCGCGCCACTATTTCAATTAGAAAATGGAGTGAAACAGGGCTGCCCCCTAAGCCTAACACTTTTCAATGTATTTATAAATGACCTATCAGACGACCTCAACCTCAACACAGACCATATGCCAAAAGTCAACATAAAGCTATATCAAATCTGATGTATGCTGATGATATAGCCCTGATGTCAAAGTCAAAGTCTTGACTCCAAGAAAACATCAACCCACTACGACAATACACAGAGAAATGAGGCTTGACAGTGAACACGGAAAAATAATGACGTTCACAAAAAACGGACATAAATCAGAGAACACATTTTCACATACAACAAAACAATACTACAGAAGACAAATCAGTTCACATATCTGGGCATCAACATCAACTCCAATAGCACCATGACAAAAACAACACAAATACTGGCAGATAAAGCAAAACAAGCAGAACGTTATCTATCAACAATCTACATATGGGGAATACATATAAACATACAACAATGGGACCACACAGACACTGAAAAATGTCACCTAAGAATCTGTCGCCAGATATTATTCTTAAACAACAAAAACAGCAACATCGGATGTTGAATGGAATTAGGAGGGCTGCCACTCTTATCCATAGTACAACAAAGAGCCATAAAATATTATCAGCACATCGCCAAGAGTGGATCAATAACATTTGCATATGACGCCTTAATGGAGCTGAAACAACAGTGTTATCATAACTCTTGGCTGCAAAAACTCAACAACATCAAAACAACATACAACATTGACATCGATAATATTAATAAAGACCGTTTATATCAAATATCTGAAGACTACTACAATAAACTATGGAATCAAGGCAATAGCAGAGGGAACTCAAAACTACGGACATACAGACAAATAAACAATGAAATTAAACAAGCACCATATTTAACTGAATTAAATAAACTCCGTGATGTTGAAACACTGGCAAGATTACGCCTTAGTTGCCACAAATTACAGATTGGAGTAGGAAGACATACTCGTCCAAAAACACCACTCAGCAAGAGACTATGCAAAACATCTTGTAAAGCTTACTCTTCTGAAAGAAAGACTCTTTGCGATGACTTTAACAAGATATTTACTAATTTACATGACATGGACAAAACAGAAGTATTCAAGACAATCATAAATGTATCAGATAAACATTCACTGAAAACACTAATCCAATACATTGATAATGCAAACTTGAAAAGCAGCATTTAGTAACTTTCTTTGTTTTTTTAATAATTTTATTATAATTAGTTTGTGTTCATGTTCATTAATTTAACTTTATTACTCAAAGCCCAAAAAGATTGTAATTTCTTTACGATGATAATAAAGTGTTATTGTAACCTGTTGTTATATGAAACAAACAATTTGTGTTTGCTCTAACACTTATTTTGGTGTAGTTTGTCACATCCGTTATTTCTGCAGTACGTCATTTGTTAAATTGAGATACTAGACGAAAGTACCAGATAGTATTCACAAACACTAACTTGCACCAGATATTGTATAGTTAGATACGATATTCTTAGTCACTGGTTTGTACTTGATAGTATGTTGGTGGGAAGTGTAATGCATTTTTATTTATTTTGTATTTGAAACCAGGAAATTGAATTTAAAAAAGAAAAATGTATTCACAAGAATAAATTAGTTGTGTCAAACAAGTCTATTGAATACTATGTAGGTAGAACACTTCTTGTTCTAACTTACTTGGTATCACGTGAACAATAACTCAAATAGTACATGTACTATATAAAGGACTTCAGAAAGATTATTGAAATAAAAAAAAAGGTTTGGAATATGGTATATATGTTCAAGGAAACTGGCATGGACACATCAATCAATATGGCCTAAAATGACAACACAAATATTCACCAACAAATCGATTCAATTCCACAAAGAATAAATGTGGGAGATTAAAATTATTAATTTGACTGACATCATTCCGGAATTTGGACAATTAATAATTCAATTTAATTGGAAAAATTGTCATTTTTGTATAAAATGCCAGGTATAAAGCTCAACCAGACTGTACCGTCTTGAAAACGCAAAAAAATGTATGCTGTTCAAAATTAATGTATTAATATGTATTCAAAATATCCTTGATATCGGAGCTAGTTCTGCGGTTCTGTGTTGGGCTTCGTCCTCGAGTATACGCCGTAGCGTCGGTTTACAGGCCGGACTCTAACAACGCTGAAGTGCAACTCTATTCGCAAAATTGTAAAAATAAAGCAAGGTAATTTCTGTATACCATATAAAATAGATTACGTGCCGGGGGTATTGCATTTTGATTGGGAATATTCGTTAGCCAGTTCAAAACTGAACCCAAAAAGTTAAGGGCATTTGGGGGAAAAAATAACCCAAACTATGCTAAAATTGCCGAAAACCTTGGGGCCGACCTTGAAAATGGAGGAGACAAAACAACGGCGTATACCTGTATACTATTGGAGTACACAAATACTGCCCACCCCCGCCGGTGGATATTGATCACTAGACAGCAACCAAAACTGTTTTAATATATTTTTAATTCTTTCTCCATAATTACACAGGCGACAACGTGCTGGCGTTGTCACATCGATTCACTGTAATGATAACGAATTAGCTAAAGGAGTATTCAAGACGTGTCAATTATGTCATGATGAACAAATTTTCTGACTTATTCAGGGACATTTTATAGTAATATTAACAAATTGAGGCGATGTAACGACTGAGTGCTATGATTTCCGTCACTACACGATCGGTAAATTGATCGCATTTATTGTACTATCGCGTGTACGCCAGTCGACTGTGTATAAAAGTCAGCCAGGACGAACGGAGTAGGCATTATAATTATTGATAGTTTTCTTCGGTCATATAAATATACGCAAATATACGTCAAATATACGCTGCTGCTTGTCTAACCCAAAACAACAAATCAAGCGTAGAGAAGTATGGGCAAAATATTTACTGTAACGTCTCGTCACATATATGGATAAAGTAAAAAGTAAGTATATTGTAAAAAACATTTCAATATGCAAATAATAAACGAATAAAATAATTTGCATAAGTGATATAAAGGAGTTGACGAGTACATGATATCACTCATTTTGTCATCTTACTTAAGAATATTGCATTATGAAGATGAAATGGATTTTGTTGGTTGGCATTAGCATTAGTAAATATCAAGGCAATCATTTACTTAGCTATGAGCATGTTGTATTTACCATTTTGAGCAAAACTACTAATTTCGGGTTGGGTGCGATAATAATAGAGTTCGATATGTCACACCAAGCTCTGCTTAATCTCAATTTTATATCCAGACATCGCTTGATCCTTGTATTTCAGTTATTAAAAACATTATAGTATTGTTGTTTCCAACAACTAGCTCTCCAATTTTCTCAAAATCGAAAACTCGTCCAAGTGTTAAGAACAACGCACATTATTGAAAAACAAAGCAATTTGTGCGTAAATAATAAATAAAGACATGTATATTATGCAACAGATAAACAAAGAAAAGTGTAATGACCTAGTAGAAAACAGTAATACCATAGTTACTACGGGTTGTCGTATATGGCATTGTAAAACAATTTTCCCACTATTACATGTTCTTCTGCATTAAAACACGGCATAGAGAAACGTCGTGTGTGTCATTTTGGTTTATACGTGTATGTTTTGAGTGATTATTCAGCTTGCTATTCTTTGTCTGATTGCTGTTGTTTTCTATTCAATATTCTCATACCGTATATATGAGCTCATCGAACTGTTCCCATCATGCCTTGATAATCTCCTCGCCATGTATGAGCTTTAGCACCAGCTGTGCGCTCAAACGGATATATTGGCTACCATGTATTCAGCCCAGTAGCAATACATATAAACACATATATTTATTGAATATGACATAGATATATAATTGTAGAATATAAGTACATAAAACCGTAACATTGTTGACTTCAATTGCTGTACTCCCATAACGATTTGCAATATCATCTTCATCGTCTTTATTGTAGATGTTACCGATTGACAATAGTGTCTAATTGTTTTGAATCATATACATATTGAGGATTTGTTTGTAGATCATTCGATTTCACATAAACATCTATTTGAAGTATAGAAGCAATGTCTCATATGGTATGACATGTATTGTTATACCACTCTCTCAATAACACAACTATTTCTTTCTTGTCAGAAATCGTATGTAGTCCTGGATCCCAATAGACCCCAATCCTGGTAAGTCACTAGAACAAGTCCAATTGCTACTTGTAACATTCCTGTCAGCCATGACAAACTCGGACCAGTGGGACTTACAGGAAGCTATAAAATGATTAGCCTCTGAAAAAGACATATTTTAAATAAGCATTGATAATCCACCTTTGGAAAATAAAACTCCACTAACTATGAAACATCTCAAATCGAAGATAATTTGGAATGATATACAAGTATTGTCTAAACTAGTGTTAACTCTCCAACAACAGCATACGTCAGGGCAAAACACCCCCGGCAGAATTCATAAATTCAATATTTCCAGTATAGTTTTCTTACTCGCACAATTTCACACATACAAAACGCTTTGTATTAAATTATATTGCAACTTACGGAAACATATATCTTGTTCCACTAATGACAGATCATAATGATCTAAGCCTAAGGTTTCTCTATTTGCTATATTCTTAGAGGTATATATATGGCTGCGAGGTATTTGTTTTGCAAGATGGTTAACAATCTCCTGTTGAATTGAAAAAAAGAAATTGTTGAATTTCCTTTAACGTGTAGCGACTCATAGGATTCCAATAGACCCCAATTATAATTGGTCGACTTGTCGTTCTGTTTTATGATACCAAATCACCCGTCGTATATGTGAGTTAAATCGCCTAATTTGGCGTTCACGTGATACAATTGTCAAATGTTCTTATTGTCGTATACTAATTGTCGTATATATTGATCGCGTTAGAAAGAAATAATATTTTACATCGGTTAACATATATTAAATTAGTATACGACCAAACTATGACTGTATGAGCAATCAAATAAAAATGCATGTGGTAACACTGTACATTGACAGTTGGATAACATACCCTTGACCAATATGGAGAAGAAACATACAACCAATCAATGTTAGTCATTCTCATCATATCTTTTATATCTTTACTGACAATTTCTGCCATCACTGATACCTGGTTTATTTTGTCTTGGCAAGTTGAATTGTAGAAGAAACTCTTGGCTGATATCCCACCATTACCATGTTTACGATATACACATCTAGAAATAAAGTTATAAATTGTTAGAAATATTCAATGGAGGCCATACTCATGGTACTATGTAACTTTTTGTTCAAATTCCTCCATACTTTTTATAACAAAACAAAGTATCAATTTACAGGAAGATGCACATATCTTTACAAAAGTACTATATGCCAAAAATATGCAATTAGTTCTTTAAAAGGCATATCTTGAGAAATACTTTTATTGTTATTCTTTTCTTTATAACCTGCATTTTTTTTAGAAAATCACTCCAAAAGAGCGCACAAGTTTGACATTATTTTAGTACATATCTAATAATGTATTTCGTGACCCATTGCGTAAAATTGTTAATAAAAGTTACCCATCATGTTTAATATATGTATATTTGCTCCTGGATACAGTTTGATGTAATACTATCATATGTGTTAAATATTTATACCGAATATTGTATAAACACACACTTGTACTCAGTGGTCTTGTTTCTCCAGTGAAAAGCCATGTAGGATCGTTCTTGGAAAAGGTCCTTTATTATATTTTGAGCTGTGAACCGAATGTTATTAGTTCTGATTAGAAATTTGTGTACGTCATCAGATGGCTCTTCTAACAGGTACGCATGGGGTCTGTAATACGCTACACAGGCTGTGTGAGCAATCATCTGTTTTAGTTGAGTGGAACTGTTAATATGCCTCAGGTGAACAACATTATCTGATGTAGGTAACTTAATGTGAAATATATGGTTAAATTCATTTCGGGTCCTCTCGTAGCAATACGCGTCCCAGGCAATAACCGTAATTGTATCCACACAGTGTTTTCTGAACTGATTTATTGATGCAACTGAAAGAAGATCAGCTAGTCGGCTCTCGTTAAAAGTTGTATTGAAAGCTTTCATTTTAAGCTTACTATTTCGATGTGTGAAACTTCCTTGTACGAAGAACGGTGTCAGTACCAATGTTCTGCCCGTCAAATGAGCCATCTTAATGGCATTTATGAAATTAAAGTACTGCGTATTGTAACCTCCACTGCCATATCGTTGAATGGGAAGCAGGTAGTTCTGAAGACTCGATTGGTGTTTGTTAAACGTTTCACTATTGTTAGTTGTTTCAGAATCCCGAAATGTGGTGTTGACATCTGCTGAATGTGTAGTATTGACGTACGTGGTTGAAGTTTCAATAATATTACCATCAGCCGAAAAAGTGTCATTAGTATCAGTTATTGAAAACGTGCTGTTGACATCAGTGAAAGTGGGTGTGGTTTGAGATGTTATTTGAGTTTTCTTGACCTAAAATATAAGCAGAGAAATTAATTAATTTGCACATAATGATGCAGCGACAACATGTGTCATGTTCGTTTCTTAATTATTTTGTTAGCTTGCCATGTTTTATTATTGTATGCTGTAATTTTGTATTAATAACTTTCTATAAATTTGCAATGCAATGATCGACGCTAAATTACATATGCATCTTAATTTGACTTAATTAATTTACTTTTTTTAATTAATTAATTATTGCCATTGCTTATTTGTTATGAACTTTATTTAACAAAAAATAATTGATCTATTTATATATCCCAAACACAGCAATCAGCTTAAATGTTATGTGATTCTATACAAGAATTATCCTCGGGGCGGACATCCGGGCAGTTTCTACCGCCTGGCAACCCTCGCGGTGAAAACAAAGACCAAAAACTTGCAGGAAACGGTACTTTGTGATGGTTGTTGAGAGTCCCCTGAACAGTGTAACAAGATTAGCCCTACGTTTGTAACATATATGGATTTGGTTGTTCAGGATTACTTCAAAGTTGAGTTTGTGTTGTTTTCTCGAGTTTTCACCGGATCCACCGGCGTTCCACAGCAGCGCGCACAAAGCCCATAGAAATACGTGGTACAGTGGTGCGCGTCTTAGCAACGTAGAACGTCCGTGACGTAGCTCCCGAGGATATACCGCTTTATTCAATCAATTGTTCCTTTACAACAATGGTATTTCCTTACAGCGACAGTGATTATAAATATAACGTACTCATTTCTTCTAACGACGCTACTAATGCGTAACCCCCTGTCCATAATCCTCATTCCGAGCCTTTTCCTCCGAACTCCGCACTCATAACTAGAATTATTTGACCCAATGAAATAATATTACAGGTATGTATTTTGCAGTGCTAAATAAATCACTGATGCTCATAAACCACAATATGTGTTTTATAACGTGAAGAAGCGACCATGTAAACACAATGAGCTGAAGATAAGTACGGTACTGAGACAAACTTGTGTACCTGTCAAAACCAAGATAAGACGCTATGTCCATGATAGCAGCTCAACCGCCCTTTACTCGTCATATGAGGCAGAATAATATATTCATATTATTATAAATCCATTGACGGAAATTAATATGAAACTCTTCTGTGACCTGAATATGGCCGTATGTAAAACAAAGTGTCGTGGTCATTTACTCGTTATACCAAATAGTCAGTATCCAATTCAATATATTCAACATTTCGACCCAGTGACGAATCCTACATATGCCTATGTTGAATGTCAATTTCACCCGCGGAGACGTTAAAAGGAATGATATGCAATGCTTACCCGGTATGGCTCATAATCTGAAAACTCTGCTTCTATTCTAGAAGGGCGTGGTATTGTGACCTCGAGTGACTCTGTGTCATACCAGTTAATACGAAAATTAAAAATGAAAACTATGAATATAATAGAGAAAAACGTAACCGAGAAAGACCTAAACATACCCATCACACTATATATTACAATATAGGAATAGCAGTAGTAATATTCACATCTGTTCCAATATGAGTCTGATTTAATATGCTGGGCACGTTATTTATTGTATTTATTATGATAGAAACAGCTCATATATCAATACTGATAAATATATGCATCAAGTAGGTTTATGACCTTTCCCACGTGATTTAAATGGGAACTCCAATGATTGTAACACCATAAGCAGAACTACATAAACTATTAACTTTAAGGAGGCCAGGGTGGCTTAAACACTATAAACAACTACCCCCATCTCGGTAAAACAATATATGAAAATGTGAAGCTTTATTGTTCCTATTGTTCATTGAAACAAAAACATAAGAGAGTTTTTGAGTTTTTATAGTATCAAGCTTTTTTGATGTAATTTTTCCAGCATGTCTAATCCTTTCTGTAGCTAAAGTCCCTTAGTCAGACCTGAATTACTAGTATCGTGTGCTAGAGTTTTTATTTACTTTACGCCCACCCATTCTCAAAGACATTTTTCAGGAGAAATACGTTAATTGCAGTTCAGATCAGTTTAATCAGGCCATGACCAAAGACCAAAGCAAACTATTTGTTGACAGATTCACTCCCAAAATAATGATAGTTTTAGTTAGTTTAGATATATGCATATTCCCATGAATATATTCAATATTAAATAATGCAATATACATATACTGGGTATAAGTAAACAGATATTGTAATGGTGATAATAACTGGGGAAGACGTAAAGTTATTTTCTTGAAAAGTTAACAAACTTACTGAATTGTTCAAATTACTGTTTATTATTGTAAGCAAAACAAGGTCGTGGACCCAAAGTTCTTATAAATGATTAATAACAGTAAACTGTGGGGAAAACCAACTGTTGCCTATATACATGCCAATTTAAAGAACGTACACAAATCACAAGACAATTTCACTTATGTTTTGCATTCTGTACTAAATGGATAACATTCATCAGCATTTTTGTATCACAATTTCTTATCAAGGTTACGCTCTAATGTTGTTCTTACCATGTTCTCGCAATAAAGTATCAAAATGCCTGGTAAAAGCGTTAGTGTAACTTGCGACTTTTACTGTAATTTATACAGCAACTAGGACGCTTACTGAAGTTGTTGAGCGCCAGTTAGTGTAGGAAATAGTCAAAGCGTGGGAGCGATACTATAGATGACGTTTCCAACAATTACTCTGGTTTAATCATAATTTTACAGCACTTAATACATTTACATTGGCTTGACCAAATACGGGATGATGAAGCAAGATCAACCGTATGAATGAATCAGAATGACGTGAGAATAATCTCAGACACTCCAGACCACACCTGCCTAGGAACACAGAAATACAGAACTAGTAATTTGAAAGGGTACGAAACGACTACATGATTCAGGTTAGCAATAATGCAATTATACCACGGTTCAGTTTGTTCAGATGAAGTTTATTTTTATATGTCTCATCCAATTCTGTGATAACGAAATACCATAACGAAACTAATTAGCGTTTCTGTCTAACTAACAAACAAACAAATGCAGGATAAAATCATCAACATTTATTATGATCTTACAATAAACCTGTTCACTGAATATAATAATACATTACAGCTATGTAACATTATCCCTACAAAATATCTTGAAAGTAATAACAACTTTCCTTCAAACAATTATTCATAAGCATATTCTTCTCGCAAAATATAATCAGTCAACATAAAAACTTTGCCGAGTATATTGATGCGAGCGTACAGATAACATTTACCATGGAGATGATACCGGATTCATACCTGAGGGAATACACACATTAGTTCATTACAGATAGTCCAGCTTTATTCATCAAAACAGTCAGCTGAGGTAACGCCTCACTGTCCACATCTCTCCTTCTCCTCTCTTACAAAGTATTATAAAATCTATCATAAACTCTATGTCGTGGCAGAGTAAACATGCGATCAGCCAATCGCTGCAGGCGTTTGCACGATCACGTTTTTTTCCAAGGATATGTCTCACGATTGAAGCCTTGCAAAGTTGCCACTACTAAATACAATTAGTAAACCGTCTATTTATAAAAGTCTCGTAATATATATTTATAATGTCTACCCTAAACATGCAAGTTGTTGATCCTAAACAATACTACAACGGCGCTTGACTACAAGTACGCACGTGATGTCACTGTGGCAACAATATACACATACGAATTAGGCAGTTATAGTTCAGCAAATCTTACTATACATGAGTTCAAAGTCTACATAATAAATTACAAAATGGAACAAAAATGCAAAAAACGTCATGTAAACACTAATAAACAAAAATACAAAGTTATCTTGCCAGTTCAAAACTGCGTAGGTCTTATCAACGTTCTGTTCAGCTTGCTTCTGTCTTCTGACGTTGGTGGCACTATACATCAAACATCAACATCAAAGGTTTACAGCAAATCTTACACAGTACAGTACAACACTTAGTCAATCTAGATTAAAACTGAATTGATTAGCAAAAGAACTGAATTTGTAAGTAATGCCGAAATGACTATGAGCAATACAGGTATGAATATAAATTTTCAGATATTCACTCCTTGTAAACCAGTCATTTCTTTGATTTATGCATGCCAATGGTTATACGAAATACATTTTTTTACCAATAAGAATGGTGATTTTACAAGTACAAATGAATATTCTTAATACGAATAAAAATGGTGGTTTCACGAATATAATTGAGATATTACAAATACAATGGAAATTTTACGAATGCAAATGGAGGTTTTACAAATATAAATGGCGGTCTTACGAATACAAATGGAGGTTTTACGAATACAAATGAAGGTTTTACGAATACAAATGGAGGTTTTACGAATACAAATGGAGGTTTTACGAATACAAATGGAGGTTTTACGAATACAAATGGAGGTTTTACGAATACAAATGGAGGTTTTACGAATACAAATGGAGGTTTTACGAATACAAATGGAGGTTTTACGAATACAAATGGAGGTTTTACGAATACAAATGGAGGTTTTACGAATACAAATGGAGGTTTTACGAATACAAATGGAGGTTTTACGAATACAAATGGAGGTTTTACGAATACAAATGGAGGTTTTACGAATACAAATGGAAGTTTTACAAATACAAATGGAGGTTTTATGAATATATGTCGTCATTTATAAATATCAATTTAAATCCTTTTTGTATGAATATTGCAACACTCGACCTGCCATGGAAGACAGATCGAATGCAGTTATTTTCAAAGCGTTTTGTTTGACATGTTTGTAGTGTTATTTGTAGGCATCCCATGTTCTAAATGATGAATCATTTAACCCCCAAAACTGAGATCAAGTAAATAGAGATTTCCCTACCTCAGTGTTACATTACATTGAGTAAAAATCAATCACAGAGACAAACGTTAACATCCATGTTCCCCTTTTCTTGGCATAGCTGTAATATACACACTACAAATATACACCTGACCAAAAACACAATATGCACTGGTCAGTCCACAGTCAGGTTTATGTTATTACATATTCTACAATGATAGAGATGTGAAAGGACCAACAGTCAAACGGGGGCTATCAATGATGATGTCTGAACAGGTAATAAAAAAGTGAAGGACTTGTGTGTGACAGAATTTACCAAAGACAAGCAGTACATAGCAGACTACATTGCCTATATGGATGTGTACATATGGTATCTAACCTAATAGTAGTAATGTAACAAAACTTTAAAAATTTTAGGAACAATGAGTAATTTAATAAAAAAATTATAATTGATTTCTATTGTTTGGCTGTGTGCGAATACTGGTTATAATATTATGTTATGCTGATTTGTAGTGTATACCGCCTTAAGTCATTTATATTTTTATTCTGAAATCAATATAATTAGTAACGACATCTTCTGAAAATATCACCGGCTTGGTGTAAACAATGTTTTAGTACTCGCTATGGCTGTGGTGATGATAATGTACACGCAGACATAAGATATTGGAGGATTACAGTTGTGGAGTAATTCATCAAATTTATATTACTGCATGTCGAATAAGATAATTAGGATGTGTCAGCCTGTGATGTTCGTGTTATATTAAAAATGAAATGGATCACTATCTTTTCACTGGTCGTGTTTTTTGGAATGGCATGCAATATAATGCTTATATACTATGTACAAAGGGAAATATATCAAGGCTTAAAGTGGTCATCTGAAATAGGAAAGGTTGGTATAAATATATGGTTGTTTTAAGCCTTTTGTCATCTGTTTTAAATGCTTCAAACTAATTTTGTCATAGAGCACTACAGTATCCAGTATTGAGAATGATTACGCTAGTTTTTACAATAGACAATTAACAAACAAAAAACTTCTTGAAATAATGGACTCGTATCTCGCAAATTCCTGAATGTAATTCATGTTGTGTAAGATTAGCGGTCGGTGTGCTGTCAATCCATTGAATTATCTAAGTCGGGAGAATCATATGTGAAACTGGAAACCTTGAAACGGTTTACTGTTTACATATAAGTTCTTACTAATATATAATATTCACTATTGTAATATTAAAGTTTCTACAGCAAAAATCATGATAGCTAGGGTAAGAAATATTTTTTTTACAAAACACAAATATTTTTCAGCATAGCAGTAGTTGTGGTGTTTTTTATAATACGTCAGTAAATCTTTGTTTATTTCACAGGTAGATACGTATGCGTTTCCCGCAAACAACCAACATTTATCAGTATGGCCCAAACCAGAAGGCGATCCACAAAATACAACGCACTTAATAGAAAAAAGAAAAGTATATCGTTCTTTAGACAATGTAAAGTCGTACAAATATCTCCTCCCAGTACAGAAGATCAACGCAGGTGGCACAAATACCCAGTACGAAAATTTTGAAAATGCGCTGCTGTTCTCTATTCTCACTAACAGAACCATTGTTCTGACACCATTTTTCTTACATGGTGGTCATGTCCGTGGATTTCTCAAGCAACACATGCGTCATTTTAATGACACGTTTGACATAGCACATTTAAGGGCACTGTTGCCAATAGCTACGGTTGAACAGTTCAACAAATATTGCCCTGGTGAGAACACCGTTGCGGTGACGTGGGAAACGGTAACGCCGTACAAATATCACGTGACCACGCAGAAAATTTTCAACAGGATGTTGAATGTCCGTTTACCGGGACTTAAAGAACTTAGATTCCTGCCTGACATATACAATGTCACCGTCTCCGAATTTATCCAAATTGTACCAGAAACGCCTTGTTTAGCGTTCTACCGTCCTCATGAATTCCGAATCAAGGAAGACAGTTTAGTTAATAATCTTCGTCAGGTAATACATGGGCATCTTCGCAGGTCACGTGAAGTTCGAAATACAACTTCGATGGTAGTCCAAAATATGTTTGATGGAAAGCCGTATATGGGTTTTCATTGGCGAAATAAAACAACAGAAAATTAGTAAGTCAGTATGTATTCGATGTATATATATATTTAGAAAAGTCGTATAGTCGACTAGTACACTACACAACAGTGAAAACAGTGAACGAAAAATATATGGACCCAAGGTATACGTGAATTGATGTCAGGTGTTTGGAAAAAAAGTGAACACATCGTTCTCCACGTGTTGCACCAGCCATATACGTTTCTGTTCAATGATACAATGGGTCTACAACAGACAAGTGACATTTATGCCATCTGAGAACATCTTTATATATGAGTATATCTATATATATCGTACTGCATGGATACACCACAACATAGTGAAAATAACTTCCCTACCCGACAAACGTCAGCACGAGGTCATGGTTTTCTGAAAATCAGTACTACAATAAAGACTCATAGTGACCTATTTTAAATCCTGTACAATGATTGGTTAATCCGGCGTTCCATTCTTGTGATATGCAAATATTGACAGACACGTGCACGTCGCTGTGTTTGCCGCATTGTGAGCATCGAAAATTAAGCAGAACAGAAAATTCACTTTTTTTTAAATTAAAACTAATATAATACAAGCTTTGGACATTGCTTGAGACATATGACGAATTCATGTGTATTCTAACATTGATATGAAAGAATAAGAAGAGAGTACGTGTCCTTACTATTTTCAAACATTTTGCATCATTTTTAGTCAAAGTTTTCATTGCTTTTAAAGCTATATGATTTATTTTTATTTGGCTGATTAATATAGAAACGACAATTGTTGTTATGATGTATATGTCGATTGAATAAGATGTAATTTCCACCTTCTTTTCGATAGTTGTATATTTCATTTGAAGAAGCAGATTCCAGATAACTCATCCGTGAAGGGTGTATGCACAAATAATAAGAAGCAGGTAGAACTCATGGCGAACCTAGTCAGTCAAAATGTTGCTGACGTGATGAAAAGAAAGAAGTTAGAAAAGTTGTACCTTGCTACACCGTCTTGGTCCAGGGTAAGATATTTGTTTTCTAGTCTCTGGGTAGTTCATGACTGAACAAGAATGTCCTTTTCCCCCACAAAAATGTATCATACACCAACACTAATACTGATAGTGTCATTTTCGATTGTCTGCAAGTCATTTGATTTGTGCTGTTGTATTTAGAAATTTTCACGTGACTATGGATTTGGATCTCGTTTTGGTATGTTGTCATTTTAACCTTGAAATATGAACTAAAAGCTTTTATCGTTAACACCTCAATTTGTGGCAATAATATAATAATAAAAGTATACTGAAACCAATTAAACAATAGTAACATATGTTTTGTTCCATATACAAAATATAGCACTTAAAAATACAAATAAAGAGAGCAATTACACAAAAAACATAAAAGTAAAATTAACAATATGAAATAAGTAAATATTAATTATTTTAAACATTATATTTTATATCAATAGCTAGCAGTCAGGGATTTTTTATATTTATATTTAAACAGTTGTAATTTTGTTTTAATTTCTTAACTCAGTAGGCATGTTATTCCAAAGTTTCATACCATGTCTTTTGATATTACAGTCACATTTTTGAGATTTATGATAGAAGGAATGAATTTGATTTTTTTGGTGAGTGTTGTGATTGTGAATTGTTTTATTAGTATGAAAGAAATTTGTGAAAGAAGCTGGGAGAAGATTTTTGCAGTACTGGTACATAAACTGTGCTGTTTGTATTTTATTTATGTCAAAGACAGTCAGAGTATTTAATCTTTTAAAAAGGGATAGATTACTTTCTTTATAGTGTGATTGTGTAATCATGCGTAATGTTGTTTTTTTTGTAAAGATACAATTTTTGTAATTTTGACACATGTGTTTTTTCCCCAGACTATGTTACAATAATATAAATGGGGCAAAATGACAGCATTGTAAATTTATTGTTTTGAAAGCTGAATACTAATGACCAAGTAATAGTTATTTTACCTTACTGTGACATCATTGTGACAATTAGCACTTATTTATTTATTTTTTGGTATTAAATATCATTAAATTTGTTTCATTTTTAGGAAATGACTGACGTTTTATCTAAAAGAATACCACCCAATAATATTAAGACTGTTTCTGACGTCACAGAGCAAGCTACTTTTCATATGTCGGAGGGTGATTACTATCAGTTATCTCTAATCGAACAGGAAATATGTTACAGTGAGTATCCGCATTGACGTTAAAAAATTATATACTTCTATGTTTGTCACCTGAAAAAAACTGTTGAATAATGCGCTCATTAATATGCATATACAAATGACTGTTTTGCAGACATTCCTCTTAACTCACTGATATGTATGTAACATTGTATTGCCAGGCACCCCTTCCACTCATTTCAAACCAAGTTATACAGCTGTGCGGCATATCTTTGCAGTCAAACGCCAATCAAAACCGACATGAAATATGCGATTGTGCCGTGAAATATATATTACCCAATATTACTGCAATATATTGCTGAATTCAGTTCAGTTGAAGAATGTCACCAACTCATGTCTGTTTATTCTAGGAGCTGAATATTTTATTGCTTCCTGTCAGTCACATTGGTCGAAATTTGTATTGATGGACAGATCCGTTGACAAAAAGATGTCAATATGTACAAGAAACCTAAGTGGGCTAAACACTCTTCCGATAGATGAGAAAGTGCTTCTAACTTCCTGAAAAACAAAACATGTTAATTGACTCACACGTCCGATCGCTTACAAATATTATTACTCAACTGCTGTTGCTCGTTGCCATGGTAATTGGAGCTTAAACCCCCACGCATACGACATGTGTACATTTCGAGTGATTGCCCTTTCGCAACCATCGGTCAAGGGTCAAGCCTATGTCATGTTGAAATATTTTGAAACTCTGAATACATTTTGCATTGTCGATACAACAAACATTAGTATTTATTGTTCATCAGATATTGATTTCTTTACATCACCTGGGTACTTATCAGTTAGGAGGAAGCACGTAATATGAAACAGGTAGACCGTATGTAATCTGGGTAACATCTGTTGTTTATTAATATCATAAATTGGCCCTGTATGCGGTATTAAAATGCCAACATGAGGTATAGTTATTACCGTAGTAATATTGTAAATTGTGTTGCTCTCATTTACTGCATCATGTGTGCAAAGCTGTGATTCCATGAAAAAAAAAGTGTGGAAAAAATATTTGCATTGTATTATATTAAATAAACCGTTTCCATGGTAACTGGTGCATATTTTACGAACTTCACTGTTTGTTAAGATATAAATCCCGAATTGGTGTCAAATTGAAGGCTTTGAGTTCTACATTTGAACAAATTACATTTTATGCAAATTACAATTTGTATATTCAATATTATTAGTTTTATTTATTTAGTTATTTATGGCAAAAACATCATTTTGGTGTTACATAAATAATAAATCACGTTTATAACCAAGTAAAATAGCTACATAATAATGTAATACCGATAAATTATTAGCAGACAGCGATACAATTATTTAACATTAAATTTGACACATTTAATGTCATGCCATGTAATGTTTTTCGACAATTTGTATCTTGTGAATGTTTATATTGAAATTGTTACTCAAACAAGACAATGTAGATAACTGACTGTCTATTCTATGGCTGATATTGATTTAGAAGCGACCATAGAAATTCCTGATTCTCACACCTCGTTAATATGTGTACCTAATGTCATAGCTACAGTTTATTTTCATAATGAAAGTCCTATAAATTGTACAAAAGGATGGTAGATCCAACACATACTGACTTCACTGTATTATTTGTTTCAAAATCTATAAATTATTGCGTTATATTTATTATTATTTTCATAGCATATTTGTTTTACTACCATGTAATACTCAAATAAAAAAATCAAGGGTAATTAAATGTCATATTTATTTATTTTGACCAACGTTTAGGGTGCTTTAGAGCTCAAAACATTTACGTTTTTAGCCAATAGGCCGAAAATGTTAAAATGAACAAGAACATTTCAAGAACAATATCTTAGTATCACAGATCGAGGTATGATGTTCCTGAGTTCAGAGATAAGCATCTATCTTTTTTAAACTATGATCTATTTTTAAAATGTAGAATGTTTTTTTGAGACAAAACGCATTCTTGGGAGTAAATACATGTTCATTTCAAGAATTTGGTTCATTTATAGGTATGGGTAAGAATGGCTATACATTTTTTGCCCACGTAGCCTTAATATATGATGGCGACTTTAGAAATAGTAATAGAAACCTCCAAAGGCGGAATTAGAATGCATGAACTATGTTTTGAAAGTAACAACATATACACTTTTGTTTTTGTTATTACATTCTTTTAAAATATTGTTTGAGCGAGCAGAGCAGTGATGTAGATAGCATAACATGTACTCACCCTTAATGGTTTAGGTAGTGTGCCATTTTGAACACGAAATGACTGCAAGAATGAGATTACCACAACTACCAACAAAGTAATCAGCATAGCGTGTTTACGTATCTGAAAACCACTAGCTTTATTTTTAGCGTACTCATGGCTAGTGTCGTGGCTAAGTGATGAAACTAGTCTCTCTGGCATCCTGAGTGATATATATGGAATCAACTACCACGATTGCTTGATATATCATGTCAGTGACGACATATGACTCAGATGATATGTATTGTGTTAATACAAAGGACAAAATAACATGCATTGTGTTAAAATTAGTATAAATACATAAACGACCCTATGCCCTGTGCTAGTAGAGGGGAAGGCACGGCAGCTGTGACACGATATAAATTTACAAAAAAATTGAAACATGATATTGATGATGTATTTATTGTGATGACAAAGAAGTACACGATGAATCCTGTTCCAAACGTTGCAAAGGATATAATTATGGTCTTTAGAGAGACTATTTTGAATGTTCTGAGTGTAGATGAAGTTAGAAGACTGCTCATGATTGAAAAAATATCGGCTTTGTAAATATTGCCCAATTAATAAAACAATATTTACTTTAAATAAATTTTTGGTCATCAAACTACTTTTCGAGAAACGGATTGTTGTGACTATTTGAAAACTTGTACCATTGGTTCATGGGGGGGGGGGTATGTTGCCGTTCCTCGAATTGTAGGCTGGCAACATGGAGTCTAAAAACGTTTTAAATGATATTTCGCCAATATTTTTAAAATATGGTACTGTGACACATACTTAAATACGCTTTTTCATGTTACAATAAACTTCCTAATGGTAAATGATAACGTTACCATGTGATTAATGAAAAATATTGAGTAGGCTTCTAACTAAAGAAATTATGAATTGGCTGATATGGGCGTATTCCTGTGTATCATCAGTGTTTTAATTACTGCCCGCCCGTACGCCCGGCACTCAATCCTATAATATATAAATTGAACCACTTTTATAACCCCTTTCTTTTAACTAATAAAAATGAACAACCAGGAGATAAATCAGACTTCTTGACAGTGCGAAAAAGCAAGGTTTATTATGCCCTGAAAGACAACAATCAAAGAAAGCTTAGAAAGAACTCCCATGTGCTGAGAGTATTGGAGACACATTAAATATAATTTGAAATTACTTAGCTGAAAACTAATTATGCAAATCAGAAAATTAATATGAACAGATTTGAGTGTAAAACTAATGAGGTCTGCGCAATGTAACAAAAACTCTATGTACCAAGTTTAATTGAAATGTGATTAGAACCAAACAATTATGAATTATTATGCTAATTAGGGAATTAATATGAACAGAATTTTACCCCAAACTAATTAGGTTTGTACATTGTCCTAGAGCATCTTTGTACTAAGTTTCATTAAAATGGAATAATTAGTACTTTAGATATCAGTGTGAAAGCTTAAAATTGGTTAATTATGCAAATTGGGTAATTAATATAAACAGATTTTAACCCACAATTATCCAGGTCTGTCTATTGTCCTACAGCATCCATGTACAAACATTCATTGATATGTGATGATTAGCACCTGAAATATCAGTGTGAAAGTTGGAAATTGGTTAATTATGCAAATTAGGTGATTAATATGCACAAATATTTACCAAAAACTAATTGGGTCTCCGCATAATTCTAGATTCATTGAAATGTGATGATTAGTACTTTAGATATCAGTAGAAAAGCTGAAAACTAATTATGCAAATTAGGTAATTAATATGCACAATTATTTACCCTGAAACTAATCAGGTCTCTGCATAGTCCTAAAGGATCTATGTACCAAGTTTCATTGAAATGCGATGATTAGTACTTGAGATACCCGTGGAAAATTAACTTATTATGCAAATTAGGTGATTAATATGCACAAATATTTATCCGAAACAATCAATCTCTGCATAGTCCTTGAGTATGTAAGTACCAAGTTTCATTGATATGTAATGCTCACTACTTATATCAAAAGCTGAAAATTAATTAATTATGCAAATTAGGTAATTATATGTACTGATATTTCCATAAAAACTATCAGGTCTGTGCGTGTCATATGACATCTATGTACCAAGTTTAATTGAAATGTGATGATTAGTACTTTAGATATCAGTAGAAAAGCTGAAAATTAATTATGCAAATTAGGTAATTAATATGCACAATTATTTACCCTGAAACTAATCAGGTCTCTGCATAGTCCTAAAGGATCTATGTACCAAGTTTCATTGAAATGCGATGATTAGTACTTGAGATACCCTTGGAAAATTAACTTATTATGCAAATTAGGTGATTAATATGCACAAATATTTACCCGAAACAATCAATCTCTGCATAGTCCTTGAGTATGTAAGTACCAAGTTTCATTGAAATGTAATGCTCACTACTTATATCAAAAGCTGAAAATTAATTAATTATGCAAATTAGGTAATTATATGTACTGATATTACCATAAAAACTATCAGGTCTGTGCAGTGTCATATGACATCTATGTACCAAGTTTCATTGAAATGTGATGATTAGTACTTGAGATATCAGGAAAAACAGAAAATTGACTAATCATTATGCAAATTAGGTAATTAGTATCCACAGATTATTACCAAAAACTAATCAAAACCTAGCATTAGTTCAGAGCATCTATGTACCAAGTCTCATCAAAATCCAATGAGTGGTTGTTTAGATATCAGTGGAACAGTCATGGAATCACTAAAAATTAGCTAATTATCATGCAAATTAGGTAATTAACGAGCATGGATTTTTACCAAAACCTAATCAAATCTGCGCATTGGCCCAGAGCATCTATGCACCAAGTTTCATCAAAAACCGATGTATGGTTCTTGAGATAGCAGTGGAACAGTCGGACACACATACACACATACACACACACACACACACACACACACACACACACACTAACTGCAAAGACTCCCCTTTTGTGCTTCGCACATGGGAGTCAAAAACTGTTTAAGTAAAATTACTGTCCAGTATTTTGTTTATACATGTCCCTATTTGAAGAAAAAATTTGGCCCATTATCCATACCTTTGGCAACATGCCACACATCAAAGTAATGTGATGATTCCGGCAGTTCTTCTCTGATGTACTTGGCAATTTGTCTGTGGCGGTCAGTCACCAGTTCTCCAATATCTGCCTTCTCTTTGATTACAGCTATACTTCTCTTGAGGCCTTCTATCTCCATATTGTAACTATTACCAACTTTATTTGACTAAAAATAGAAATATTTTAATAGGTTATTTTAATGTAATCCAATTTTATTCAGTACCAAATGACCTGATGTTTAAAGGATATGAAAAGAAAATTTTTGTCTACAGTATCTTCGATACATATCTGTACTAACTGAATGTCAATGACTTTATTCATCTGTAATTCAATGCTGGTGCCAAATATGGTCACAGTGGCCAGGGCTGTCAGCTCTTCCATCACCTCCATCAACCAATGGAGCGTAGTCTCTGACTTGTCCCATGAAATGGTCCTGGTTTAATATCCAAACAGACAGCACTGTTGGATAAAGATACATCCGTTGATGCTGGAAGAATGTCCAGCTAGTTATTGCCAAGCAATTCATATGTGTCAAAACACGTAACACCTTTGTAGGATTGGCACCAGCAAAGAGAATTGAAGCTGAAAGCAGAACATTGCCTGCAGGTGTGTTCTTAATCAGGGGCTGGCTACACCATTCTCTGACAAAGTCACAGTTGAGGCACTTCTGCTTAATTCTGATGCAGGTTCCACATTTATTTGTGATTTTGCCTTCAGTCTCAGCTTTACAGTTGACACACAACTTAAACAACTCCAATAAATTGGGTTCAAAGACAAGGTATTTTTGTTGTCTGTACGGTGCTGTCACACAGGAATCACTAAAATTGTAAAAGGAATAAAGTTATTACTGATGTAAGAAAAGTAAAATATACATGAACTATGTTTCCTCTGAATTTTGAGAAATTGTAAACAGCAAAAAGGGTAGTAAATTAAAAAAAAATGGTAAAAATCATTGATAACCCACTCTTTGTTAGTAATTGCAGTTGCATGCTAAATGTTGGCTTACCTCATACAGCTCGTCTCCATAGAATCCTCTTCATCAAGGTGGCTAGGTTCATACAAACTGAAGTCAGATTCATCCTCAGTGTCATAATCACTCTCATCGTCATCATCACTGTTGATAGGTGTTGATGAACGTTCAGGCCTATGGACAAGGTTTGGGTTGTTTCTTGATGGAACTGGGTCTGTTAAGTTACACTGAACATATGTAGTTGTTACTGGTGGAACCAGGCTCAGGGAAGTCTGAAAACCTAAAGAAAAGGTTTTGGCCTTGATTTCAGAAGATTAATTTATAACATAGCTTGAATTTGAAAATCAAGCCTAAGACATACATGATGTACATGTCATGCATATTGTAAGTACATGTATATGTCCAGCAAATTCGTTTTTATAGATAGCTAAATAAATATTACCTTTAGTTCTTTGTTTAGGCTGTGCCTGGATTTTAACCGATTTTTTCACTATTCCAGTCTGACAACCTACTGATCTTGTCTGTACAACCTAATAACATTTATTAAAAAAAAAGACAATTAGTTCACATAATGCACATGAACAATTTGAATATGGGCATTTAACAGAACAAAAATATATTCATGTGAGTACATACATGAGACAGAAAATTAACAGGATTAGTCTGCATGGCCGATTCCTTGGTACTTGTAGATGTTTGGGTGGCAGCGTCTTCCCTTGGTACACCACTATATAGTAACAGGATCTGGAGATGCTTCCTCCATTGCTGCCACAGGTGTCTCATTACTATTGTCTGTTTGTGATTCACCACTGATAACATACTTGGGCAACACCAAGCAACTATTCTGATTGTTTATCATTTCCTCAACCATCTGAGTTCAAAAAAAATAAAAAAAATAATAAATAAAAAAATGCATGTAAAGAGTTGGACCTAACCCAGCCTTGAGGATATGTGCTGATATATATGTGTATCTGGATAATACATGTATAAATAAATATGTTTAAGCAGTTCATAAATAAAGTAGGAATGTATACTATTTTGTAAACAATGTTTTTGAGTTAAAAGGAACCATGTGAACATAAACACTAGTAAATGCCATGGCTATCCATTGAAAATCTGCGTAATACTGGTAAAGATGTGGCTCTTGTAATATACTAGTAATCACATTGCTACAGTATTATCCTAAATTATCTAACCATTTTGCTATGACGTCATTATGGCAGTCGATCGGGTTGAGAAAATTGGCACAGTAAAAAAAATGGCCGACGGAACTTCTCGTGCATTATAAAGTTTAAGACAAACTATTTTTGAAAATCTTAACGTTGTTATTTTTATTAAACTCCACCTGAACAATGAATCGGTAATATTAGAAAACCGATAGATCGCGTGTTCTATTTCCGGTATGACGAAAACCTACAACTGCAAGATTGAAACAAATGAAACTGTACTGTTGCGAACACTAAAATACAAACACAATCATGCTGTCATATTTTTTTCGAAGGGATAAGTACTATGTACGAACAAATACCTTCATAAGTAAAACACTCTCAGTTTATTAGTGATCTGAGTTTTCATGTATAGACCATTTTTCTAAATTATACACGCAGCGACGTCACTAAAAAATGATAGAACGCCCCGGTATGACCCGTGCGTCCAGTGACACAAATAAACAAAACAACAAAATAGGCATAATAAATCATAATTATAAGTAATTTTTTACACTGTCAGTATTTTTTATTGCAAAAATAAACTTTACCCTGTCCGTGGTTGGAGCAAGTACCCTATATGTTTTATTTCCTGTCCCATTCATTAACGTGCTAACCACCCTTTTAGCGTGTAACCACAGGGAGCCCAGGAACTATAATCAACTGTAATACGCAGTCTCTATGAGCGGGGGGGGGGGGGGTATCGGCTGGTATCTAGTGTAAGAAATAGACAAGGGATGAAGGCTCCAGCCAGCTCACATTTTTTAAACTCGAAAAAACAGACGAAAAGAATGAAAAATAAAATATAAAAAAAATACCAGGTTGAAGAATATTAGTTGCTTCTTCAAATTTCGCCAAAGCCCTACCTACATGTTACAGATATCTGCAGAATAAATCAAGAAAACTACAAAAAATTTACTCCATTTAGGAATTCCTAACGGTTTGCCCGAACGCACGGCACAGTTGGAGGCGTGGCCTGTTCAGCATTTGTCAACAACCAATCACAAGACTGGTTACGAACCACATCGAGGTCACGTCTCGGTTAGCCTTGCTCAACTGGTTCGTAACCAGTCTTGTGATTGGTTGTTGACAAACGCTGAACAGGCCAGCAATCTGGCTAGGAAAATGGAAAAACAGACGGGAATGTATGTTCGGGGTTAAATGGCCCACTTCGCCGATCAAATTAGTAGGAGTGTACTTCTCATATAATAAAACTGAAGTGAACAAACTAAGCATTGACAAACCATTACAAAAATTGAAAAGCGTTTTAAACCTATGGAAATCTAGACAGCTTTCACTATTCGGGAAGATACAAATTGTCAAAACGCTGGGACTGTCCAAGTTCACTTATATTTTGTCTAACACTAGTGTTCATTCCAATGTATTGAAAGATGTTCAAACAATTATTTATAACTTTATTTGGGGTGGAATTGATCGTGTGGCAAGGAGAACCATGATCGGCGGGGTGGGCCAGGGAGGGATAGGCATGACTGACCTATTCATACAGAAGAAAATTCAAAGAATACTGTGTCTTAAACGTGTTTTGAGTAACGAAACAGACCACCCATGGAAACTTTTTGTTCTAGATAAATTTAGCAGACTAGGGGGAAATATTTTATTGAAATGTAACTTTACAACTAAACTGCTTCCATTGAAGTTCACAGATTACATGCTTGAATGTCTAAATACATGGGAAGAAATCAGTGTAAACATGCACAGTGATGTGAATCAGATCCTGTGGAACAATAGGTTAATAACAATAGGTGGAAAATCAATATTTTATAAGCAATTGGATGAACTAGGAATACGGTATGTGTCAGACTTGTACTTAAATGGTAAATTTAGAACATGGGAAGAAATTGATCATAGGGATCTGTCAATGGTAGATAAACTGAAGTGGATTGGTTTGTGTGCTGCAATTCCAGCAGTACTTAAACAAGATATCAAACTGAAAAAAAGGGAAATATCAATTGAAATTAGAAATGAACAGATACCCCTGGAAGAGGTATCTAAAAATACCCTGAAAAGAATGTTCATAGGTAAAATATTCATGAAACCTGCCAGTGAAAAAACCATGGAAAATATTCTAGATTTGAGTATAAACTGGAATTTAATGTACAAAATGATCACAAAACTAACAATAGAAACAAAAACTAGAGAGTTTCAATTTAAATCATTACACAACATATTGTATACAAACTCCCACTTAAATAAGGTCAATCCTGTGCGATTCCCAGAAAATAAATGCACTTTCTGTAATCAACACCCAGAAACACTTGACCACCTTTTCATGTCATGTAAATTTGTAGAGAGCCTCTGGCAAGATGTGATAAAGAATCTAGGGGAACCGCTTCAATTGGATAAAGTACCAGGTAAGCTGTGTGCAGTTTTGGGAGATCCGGAATACAGTTGGCAAATTAACTTTATTAGTTTGATGGTGAGAAAACATATTTATTTCTCAAAATATAAAAGTACCAAGCCAACTTACCAAAACCTAATGCATTTATTGCGGAAACATTTCCAAATTGAAGGTCAAATTGCTAAACAAAATGAAAAGGAAAATGCACACTACGAAAAGTGGTCTCCCCTGATTCCCTACATCATAGAATAAATAATGAAATGTATGTATATGACGAGTTTCATTTTTATGTTAGAAATGTATGCTATATTATTGAACAGCCCAAATAAAATTGCTTAAATACAAAAAAAAAAAAAAAAAAAAACGCTGAACAGGCCACGCGTTCAACGGTGTCATGCGTTCGGACTAACCGTTAGGAATTCCTAAATGAAGTCAATTTGTGTAGTTTTCTTGATTTATTCTGCAGATATCGGGAAAATGTAGGTAACGCTTTGGCGAAATTCGAAGGAGCAACTAATATTCTTCAACCTGGTATTTTTTTAGATTTTATTTTTTTCGTCTGTTTTTTCGAGTTTAAAAAATGTGAGCTGGCTGGAGCCTTCATCCCTTGTCTATTTCTTACACTAGATACTAGCCGATACCCCCCCCCCCCCCGCTAGTAGTAGTAGGGGAATGTACCGGCGACTGACTAACTATGCCGATCCCACTTTAGGTCATTTTTTATTAGCCAAGAAACGTTCTGAGCGCCTGTGCTTTGGTTCACTGATGTCGTAAATTCGAATCTTTTGGGAACCCATATAGAGGGTGGGCAAGGGGGGTAGCTGGTACAGTTTTACGGAAAATAAATTCAATTTTGCAGTGAATTGTGTCATCTAGTCGTTTTACAGTTTCTGAAATGTAATTTCCTTGGATTATTCTTTACGATTTTTTTTATTTGGATGTAAATTCTTGTACGTACCGAGAAAAATTACGTTGAACGAAAATAACCCTTGCCCCCCCCCCCCTCATAAAGACTTACGCGATCGCCGTGTGTGTTACTACACCCGCCAACAACACAGCGTTTCCCCATGAAAACGATCGTGGTAACTCGTTGTATATGATGGTAACTCGTAAGAATTCTCGATCGTGGTAACTCGTATGTTTACGAAACGCGTGCGTATGGGAAATGATAAACAATCCTGTCTGCTAGCTAGCTCATGCTTTATGCTCCCGTTGGTGGCGCCATTTCGGCTACACTCGTAATGCCGAAAAAACTCGAAGGTGACGGGCGAGGGGGGCGTGGCCCGATTTCGGAATATCATTGACTGTTTTACCCAATTTATATACCCTTTTCACTTGATTTTTTTTCATAATGTTGTTTATAAATAAATTTTGCACACAAAAAAAGTCAATTGTCCCAATTCAGTTACACTTTAAATAGGCTACCCCAACCAACTTGTACACAGTGGGAATTCCTTTTTTTCTTCCTTAAATAAAAGAGTCAGTACAGAGATAACCCGGCCAAAATGAATCTGACTGTTTATTCAAACAGATTAGTGTGGCCATTCTCAGTCACTTGATGGTTGGTCAATCAAATGAAAATGGTGGGAAGGGAGATGGTTATTTATCTCTGGTTGCTTGTCCCAATTACACCAAAGTTCCAAATTTCTACAATATACATGTACATTTAACAAGCAGTCTCTCGGCTTAGATAGCTCCGCTTTTAGCAATGCACATTTCAATCAAAGAACTAAAGATATTAGAAAATAAACAAATCCGAGAGAGGTCTGCCTGAGGTACCTATATGTTTAGTATCAAAGCAATCAGACTTGCTGATTTCAACAAGTCGAAAATATCACTTTTTACTAATAATTACAAAGATATTCATCAAAATGAGAATTAAAGATATCATCACGAAATGAACAAATCTAAGAGAGGTCTGCTTAAGGTACATATACACAAAGTATCAAAGCAATAAGGTTTGTAGTTTTGAAGAAGTCGAAAAAATAAAAAGTTGACATGGACAACTGGAGACAATAACTTATGATAAGCTCCACTCAACAAAGTCAACAGCAGAGCTAAAAAATGCACAATGCCTTACACCATAATAAATGCAATAGTATTCTCATTTTATTGTTTTGTGGAAACTAATTTATTTATTACTGTAGAATTTCAGTCATGACAAACGGTAAATACATAAAACTCCACCTGAAGTGATTCTAAAGTATGTAATATTTGCGTATTTACAGAAATCTTAATAGAAATCATTTGTCAATGTTACATGAAGTATATTATAACAGTTCTCACAGCTATCAGAATAATGAGAAACCGAAGACATTGTTGCATGCAAATATATGTATTGCTATAACATTTTGCATTATTACCCCGGTACATTTGTAAAACCTTGGAAGTTTGTCTACTGACAAGAATAAAAAGCAGCTTTGTTATGCGCAAGACTTGCACTAGCATTTTTAAGTAGCACTTCTCAGTAGGAACAGGTGGTTCAAATTTTGTCCTTGGGCAGTTCACCCCCCCCCCCCCCTTATCAATCTCATGGAGGTCTTCCTGCATACTGTAAATGCATTTGAATGATTCATTTGGTTTTAATCTTCTTTTTTTCAATTACAGCTTCATTTGGCTAAGAAACGACCCACAGTTCAACGAGCATGATATATTATTTCAGAAAAAAGATTTAACTACACAATGAGTTGAAAACACATAAATGTAATGGTTTCAAAAAAGAGAACCTTTTTAGATTTATCATCACAACCACAGACATATCCTGCTACAATCTAAAAATGAAGTACTTAAATTTTGTGGGGGAAGTCTACATAGAAAAGAAACAGAAATACACCATTTCCCTCATAAAACATCAAGTACACTATAATGATATACATGTATTTACATTATTTTGAATGCTAAAAAATTAAGCCTTCTAAACGTTAATTTTAAGTAAGTAATGTTTTTTTGTTTTAGATTTCGAAGATTTACAATTCAGTACAGAGGTCGATTGAATTGCATGAAATATGCAAATTGCTTTTTTCTCTGCTATTTCCATAGCACTTGCAGGAAACAGTTTACTCATCAAGGGCTGGCAATGTTTCAAAAACACTTCTCAGATAATGTTGTCTTTATTTACAATACATATTGGTTTCTGTGATGTTAATTAGTTTCTAATGAATGAATACAGAAAATGTCATGGTAAACATATAGTATATTTTGAAGATATTGAAGATTAATTCCTTGGTGACAAGGTAGAAATATGTGTATTCCGATTACAGACAAAATAAACACACTTCCAGTCTTTGACACCTTTATATTCTGTTATTTAAACATAGCTAGCCTATAACTAGGTATGATTGGCTCATACTAGTGCAAGAGAAAAAGACATGTTGAATAGCCATTCTTAGTATTATCATTCACAGGTGTTAATCATAATATGTTAATTCCAGTTTACATGCATTAATGTGTACTAAACAAAAAAATTTAAAGATCACTGAAAAATAAATACATCTTTAAATTATTAATATGGCAATAAGCGTTGCCATATATGGCATAACTTTTTACAGAATACCAAAGCAAGTAAAGCTGTGATATTATTTTGATTTAATGCTTTTAAAATTATTGGATTTTCTGTTAATTTTATTTTTTGAATTATGGCTTATTTATTTTGCCTGCTTTAGCCTCAACACTTTGGTTGCAATATTTTGCACATTTTGATATATTTCTCTGTAGTTTCTTTGTTGAATATTTTTCTATTGGCTACAGATATTGATTAGTTTGTTGAAAAAAAAAATATTATTCAGGTTTATTTTGTGAAAGATGACAAAAAAAGAGCTCGATACAAACATACTTTTGTATTTTTTTTTTTAAATACTTAGCCGGATGGAATTATACCAAACACTAGAACTGATAAGTTGCAATATACTGTTAAAATAAGGTTTTGCTGCATCGTAATTTCACTAATTTTAAAGGCACCTCAAAGAGCATATTTTTAAAATTAGGCTTCAGCTAAATTAAGTTGATACTAATCATGGATTAAATCAAATCACTGAAATAACATGTACTTATTTCAACGAGTTTACAGCACAACTGAGAGTTTGTACCCAATAACTTGCAGATAATACTTTGTTCTTTAATTTGTCTGCGTTTGTTTCTTCTTTCCAGTATTTTTTTTAGATTTAGACTAAATGAGCCACTCCAGCCTATATTTGAACCCTTGTTGTTGAGAAAATTTCAAATTCACCATAGACTAGTAAATTTACCTGATGGACAAAATGAATTTCTATAACATATTTGTGATCATTAATAATATTATTGTAGAAATATGAGCTATGTCCTGACTTGAATTTCAGGTTTTCTTTAAAGTTTTCCCCTTATACAGTAAGACTCAACAACACAAGCGGATACAGACAAAAAGTGGAATGGCCTATGAAGTATTTCTATACATGAATACCAAAAAACCTATACACTTCTGTGCATATTTCAAAACAAGCTTTTAGATGCATAAAAACTAAAAGTTGCATTTTGACAATAGACACATCTCTGTCATGAATAAGCACATGTGCAAATAATAGAACAAATTTGGTTTAACTTGGCATACACCGTGTGTAACAATCCCAGCTAATGTATATACTTTACAACATTTATATATCCGAATTACTGTGAAGTACTTTATTTTCACTTGAAATTTATTTTCACTCTTGTCCCTGAAAGGATGATCAGTGAAAATAAAATACAGCAAAAAGTTGTTTCTCATATTTCACATTCAACTCACTAAAAATCAGCAAAAATAAAGTATTTTACTCCAGTAACCCTGGGTAATATATTGAAATATGAAAAGAGAGTAATTATATATGTACATTGATTGTGTATAGTGCACAGTGGAGGTAAGCGGGTTGAGATCTGAATGGAGATAGTGTTAAATTGGTTCCACATAGTTCCCAGGGAAGAGTCCAGTCACACCATTCATCATACCTTCATACCAACCATCTTCATTTTTCTTAATAACATAGATGATGTCACCTTCTTCCAAAGCCAGCTCGTCATCCTTATCTTTAACATAGTCATAAATGGCTCTCACTACAGACAAAGAGAATACATGATCAGGATATTTATGTACTGTAAAATGACTAATTTTCACTGGGTTTAAATTTCACTGATTTACCATTTCAGGCATCTTCAGTGGGTTTTAAATTCACGGTTTTATCATTTAGATAATGTGTTCTATGCTGAATTTTACATATTCACTGGGTTTTAATTTAGCGCATTTTTCTAGTCAGCGAAATAAGCCAAATTAAAACCCAGTGAATAATTAACCCCTTTACAGTATTAGACGCATAAAATCCTAAGAAAAGGATAAAAAGGGTCTTATGGTATTACTTACAAAAAGAAATTTAAAAATTATAATCTAAAAAAAAAAGCCTACTCTAAAAATATAAAACAAATCAAAAACAAATATGACAAAGCTGGTCAATCCTTTCTCAGCAAATATATGCAAATGAAGGAAGTTAAGGTCAACCAGCCATTCACACCATGGAGTTTTTTTGTGTTTTTTTGTAAGTACTATCTATCTAGCGAGATGGGAAATAACAAGAAATATATCCATTTTTTGAAACCTCTGATATCATCATGGAATGAACAAATCTAAGAGAGGTCTATCCTAGATACATATACACCAAGTATTAAAGCATTCAGACTTGTAGTTTCCAAGAAAGTAAAAAGCTGACACAGATGACGACGGACAATCACTCGTATGATAAGCTCCGCTCGACAAAGTCGACAACGGAGCTAAAAATGACGACAACAAAAACAAGAATGAGGAAAGAAATTTCTTCTCATATACTTTGACCTTCAGCTATAATGATAAGGACAAGGTAATAAGCTGTATGGTTGTCAATATTACATTGGGAGCCCTTGACATGAAATAGTATGTCATATGCTAAAGGCGAAGCTTCTTTCTTGTCAATAATTACAAATTACCAATCATTTCATGAACTCTTTTGTGGTTGAGCGTGACCTAACCAACAATCCATCAACTAAACCTAATCACAAAATTAGAATTCAACATTGGTCTGTTTTGTGCATCAGAATTTTACTATTTTGCATATACAGCTATCCTTTATTCAGGAATTGAGAGCATGACCTTGTCACTCTTGATTGTATCTGAGTGGTACTTCACATATTTCTAGCTGTGTTTAGCAAGCACCATTAGCCCAAAGTAAATTTTTGACACCATTGATCAATTTTAAACCCACACAAACATTTTGATCAAGACGAAGAAGATAGCCAATCAGAATTTATGTTATCTGAACCAAAATTATCAAAAAAGTTTGCACCAAAATTTTGTTCCAAAAAAAAAACAAGCAGCCTATCGGCTGAGATAGCTCCGCTGTTAGAAATGCACATTTCAATTAAAGAACTGAAGACATCATCAGAAAATGAACAATATGTATAGTATCAAAGCAATCGGACTTACAGTTTTTAACAAGAAGTCGAAAATATCACTTTCTACCAAAAATGACTAAAATATTCACCAAAATTAGAGAATTGAAGATATCATCACGAAATGAACAAATCTGAGAAAGGTCTACATGTAGTATCTATATATGTAATATCAAAGCAATTGAACTTTTGGTTTTTAACAAGAAGTCGAAAATATCACTTTTTACCAAATATGACAAAAATATTCACCAAAATTATAGAATCCAAGATATCATCACGAAATGAACAAATCTGAGAAAGGTCTACATGTAGTATCTAAATATGTAATATCAAAGCAATTGAACTATTCGTTTTTAACAAGAAGTCGAAAATATCACTTTTTACCAAAAATTACAAAAATATTCACGAAAATTAGAGAATTGAAGACATCATCACAAAATGAACAAATCTGAGAGAGGTCCACATGTAGTACCTATATATGTAATATCAAAAGCAATCGGACTTGTGGTTTTTAACAAGAAGTCGAAAATATCACTTTTTACCAAAAATTACAAAAATATTCACCAAAATTAGAGAATTGAAGATATCATCACAAAATGAACAAATCTGAGAGAGGTCCACATGTAGTACCTATATATGTAGTATCAAAGGAATTGGACTTGCGGTTTTTAACAAGAAGTCGAAAATATCCCTTTTTACCAAAAATGATAAAAATATTCACCAAAATTAGAGAATTAAAGATATCATTACAAAATGAACAATTCTGAGAGAGGTCCACATGTAGTACCTATATATGTAATATCAAAGCAATTGCACTTGCGGTTTTTAACAAGAAGTCGAAAATATCACTTTTTACCAAAAATGACAAAAATATTCACCAAAATTAGAGAATTGAAGATATCAACATGAAATGAACAAACCTAAGAGAGGTCTACCCAAGGTACATATACACCAAGTATCAAATCATTCAGGCTTGTAGTTTTCAAGAAGAAGTCGAAAAAGTAAAACATTGACACGGACGACGACGACGGACAATCACTCATATGATAAGCTCCGCTCGACAAAGTCGACAGCGGAGCTAAAAAATAATAACAGTACAATCATTTCCATTACAACTAAATCTGGTTCTTGACCAAATTTACTTTATATGTCTTTCAGCAAAATATAGTAGGTTATACATTTATTTCCATAATTTGTACAAATGAATTTTATACAACTAATAAATTCACACATTCTACAATGTAATGATATCTTACCTTGTTCTATATATTTAGGTTGCTGACTGTCCGGATAAGCTGCATCAAGAGTAGGAGGCGGGGGAGGAGGGGGCTCATCATACGCAAACACTGGCGGTGGAGGTTCCTGCTCTTCTGGGGGTGGTGGGGGAGGGGGAGGAGTCACTAGAAAGAATACACAGATAAAGAAATGATTAATCAAGATGTGCAAATATAACTTGACAAAGTTAAAGCAATATTTTTCAAATTATTAAGTTATTTTTATTCACCCAATGTCAGTTTTGAGATGAAACTATAAAACTGCATGCAATGAAATTTCTTTATATCACATCCAACATCCTTATAATGGTAAATCATATTGCAAATTATTTCTAATTATACACATAAATGAATTATAATTTAATTAGGCATCTCAAGCCTGGCCAAATAATTTTAACAGTTTATGTTTAAAGTGCATTGAGACTACCTAAATATTGTGGCTGCAGGGAATGTGGTCTCTAGATGAAGGTGGTCATAAACACAGGTACAAATGCATTGCAATGTTTCTTTAAATTGATAAATTTTGTAATTTAAACAAGCAGCCTATCGGCTGAGATAGCTCCGCTGTTAGCAATGCACATTTCAATTAAAGAACTGAAGACATCATTAGAAAATGAACAATATGAATAGTATCAAAGCAATCGGACTTACAGTTTTTAACAAGAAGTCGAAAATATCACTTTTTA
Source organism: Saccoglossus kowalevskii (assembly GCF_978046115.1). Taxonomy (NCBI): domain Eukaryota; kingdom Metazoa; phylum Hemichordata; class Enteropneusta; family Harrimaniidae; genus Saccoglossus; species Saccoglossus kowalevskii. Next base: position 25,340,519 of record NC_140661.1, on the reverse strand, counting down.
CCAAAAATTACAAAAATATTCACCAAAATAAATTAATTAGAGAATTGAAGACATCATCACAAAACGAACAAATCTGAGAGAGGTCCACATGTAGTACCTATATATGTAATATCAAAGCAATCGGACTTACAGTTTTCAACAAGAAGTCGAAAATATCACTTTTTACCAAAAATGACAAAAATATTCACCAAAATTAGAGAATTGAAGATATCATCACAAAATGAACAAATCTGAGAGAGGTCCACATGTAGTACCTATATATGTAATATCAAAGCAATCGGACTTGCGGTTTTTTTAACAAGAAGTCAAAAATATCACTTTTTACCAAAATTGACAAAAATATTCACCAAAATTAGAGAATTGAAGATATCATCACGAAATAAACAAATCTGAGAGAGGTCCACATGTAGTACCTATATATGTAGTATCAAAGCAATTGGACTTGCGGTTTTTAACAAGAAGTCGAAAATATCACTTTTCACCAAAAAATGACAAAAATATTCACCAAAAATAGAGAATTAAAGATATCATTACAAAATGAACAAATCTGAGAGAGGTCCACATGTAGTACCTATATATGTAATATCAAAGCATTTGCACTTGCGGTTTTTTACAAGAAGTCGAAAATATCAGTTTTTACCAAAAATGACAAAAATATTCACCAAAATTAGAGAATTAAAGATATCATTACAAAATGAACAAATCTGAGAGAGGTCCACATGTAGTACCTATATATGTAATATCAAAGCAATTGCACTTGTGGTTTTTAACAAGAAGTCGAAAATATCAGTTTTTACCAAAAATGACAAAAATATTCACCAAAATTAGAGAATTGAAGATATCATCACGAAATGAACAAATCTGAGAGAGGTCCACATGTAGTACCTATATATGTAATATCAAAGCAATTGCACTTGCGGTTTTTAACAAGAAGTCGAAAATATCAGTTTTTACCAAAAATGACAAAAATATTCACCAAAATTAGAGAATTAAAGATATCAACATGAAATGAACAAATCTAAGAGAGGTCTACCCAAGGTACATATACACCAAGTATCAAAGCATTTAGGCTTGTAGTTTTCAAGAAGAAGTCGAAAAAGTAAAACATTGACATGGACGACGGACGACGGACAATCACTCATATGATAAGCTCCGCTCGACAAAGTCGACAGCGGAGCTAAAAATTGGTCATGTGACAGGGGCCACAGAAGATTATGACACGTGCTGCGCACTATATTGTGAAATGACACAAAGTCATCAGTGAGGCCTTCAGAGAATGGCTTGTGACGTATTTGACAATTCACTCAGAATACCCAATGAAGTTGTCATCTTGTACTGTAATCTCTTGAGGTTCGCTTGACAAAACTGGATTTTAATACTAGTAGATGGCTCTGAACCTGTACACAACCCCGAGGCCATCTTTTTTCATTTGCAAATGATTTAATGTACAATGTTGGTATATAGTGTATGTGCTATGCTTTCAGTTTTCCACATTTTGGCAATGGCTGTTACAAATTGAGACTATGCGAAATGATCACAGAATATGTACGTTTCTATGATGGAACTGGTTAATGTTTGTCATGGGCTGACTTTGCTAGTGTTCTTGCACGATCACAGAGCACGTACAGTAATTATGTTTTTGCTTTTTTGAATAGACACATAAGATCACTAATTTCAGTTTACACATCCTTTCCAAGCATCATGTGTGTTTTACAAACACTTTGTGATTGGTAGTGATTTGTTGAGGCATTCTTCCATTGGTAATTTTTGTATTTTTCCTTGTATACCTTGCAATCCAAGTGATTCTAATCACAACTATCTACATTCTAGACTAAATAAAACTATCTATATACCATGTACTGTTACAGAACAACTAAATATAGCTTTAATTCTAATGATAACAATCTACCCATTACAGTTAACCCTCTCACCCTATAAAAAAGTATGTTCCTCTAAAACTCTACAAGTGGACTGAACCATTTACTTTGGAGGGTTGCATGAGTTAGTTAGAAGTGTTAATGAGATTAATCCCATTACAAAAAATAAAAGAAACATGAGGAGATTTCAGAGTGGAGTGAGGATGAAGAGATAAAGAAGGGTTAATTTTGTCAACTGACTTGTTCCAAGACTGTCGTCAATTTCATCAAGAAATTGGAGTGGTGGCGGCGGTTCAAAATCAAATGAACCTTCCAAGGTCAGTGAAGTTGGAGGAGGAGGCAAAGACACTGAAAATAAATATATAGAACACAAACAACAGTTGGAAACTGTTAGTAAGTTAGTCAAGATTGAGGTGCAGTTTTGTAGTTGCCTATAAATTAAACAAAGTTATGCATAAATATACTTTAACTCGCTTAATTTCAACAATAATGCATCACCAATTATTCAAATGCTAAAATTTGGTATGTACAGCAATTTGATTATTTTTATGCATTTTTCTAGTTTCTTTCCTAATTTCGGAAAAATTTAATAATTTTTCATTGACTATACGCCTTGATTAAAAAAATCAGAGAATTTTGTGAAAAGTGATGGTTGAGGTTGTTCATGACGACATTTTTCAAAAGTCACCATGACTCCCTTCACTGTTACAAAAATTTTTGATTTTCCTTTACTTCAATTTGTTTCTTGTGAAATAAGTGGTTTACAGGAATTACAGAGATATTAAAATAGTGAAGTCAGTGGCCAGAATCACTTATTAATACAGAAAATTAATTGTGCATTGATTCAATGAACAGCAGCATTCAGAACTGCATTGATCACATTTTATCACCTTGCTGAAATACACAGAAAGACTCAAAAAAATCTGTATGATAAGAGAAAGGCAGTGTTCTCCCAAGAAAATTTTCTCAAGGTTGCGGCTAATTTGCATATTAATTAGCATACTAATTAGTATAATGTCTAGTTATATTTTTTTAACTAAACAAGATTTACCGTATACAGTGAAACACATTTAATTAATTAAAATAGGATATATTGCCAAAAATATATTAGTTAATATTGTTAATTGTATACAATTATATATACAATTCAGTTTTAGTTTTGAAAAAAAAAATGTATAACTATGAAGTCATCATCATTAAAATTGAGAATTATGTGAATTTGACCCCTCCTTTCCTAATCCTTAGTTTTACTGTGCATGTGCTGGTAATTTGCACACCACATTGTGTCAACAGTTGAAATCAGTTATTTATTTTCCTGCACAAAATCGAGGTTAATTGTGCTAGCTAAACATTAAAAGTGTATCCCTGACTTAATCAGTAAGGAAATAAATAACTGATTAGGAAAACGTGTCCCTGGTGACAGAGGTTCGATTTACTGATAAACTTCCTCCATTGAGTCTGGTCTTCCACGGCTTGGTCAACAATGGTAGTCAGTCATGGATTTCTCCAGCAATCTGGGGCATTACTTTTATGTCAAAGCTAATTTAAACGTGATGATAGATTCATTGACTGTGAATTACTTCTCAATTTCATCACTGCTTTCAAGCAGTCTCCGTTGGCCGAACTTGACTTGTGTTTTTCCGATAATTCTAGTATAGTACGTCATGTTTATTTGCTTTCTACTTTTGAACGCAACAGAAACCAAGCTTCACACTTTCTGTCAGTTAGCTAGTAAAAGCCAATTCTGTTGTTTTGTTATGTTTAACATGTTAATGAATGAACACCGGTAATAGTAAAGAGTGCATAACAGATTCACAATAAAACTTAGTGGGATTTCTTCAGTGCTGTGGTCAACCCGTCAGCGTTGCGGGCAATCACTCAGAGCAGTGGCATAAATTATAGAGTAGCAGCCCTGCTATGTTAAAATGTTTTAGAGACAACACTGAAAAGTTAATTTTCTCGAAAAAAAAAAAAAAAAAAATTAGTTTGCAAAGCATCATCTACAAGTAAGTAAAAATATATTTTCTAGCACAGAACTTCATAATATCTTCAAGTGTTACTGGATTTCTAAATTATTCTACATACAATGCAATGGATAAGATAAAATATGAACAAAAGGTAGCATATAATATTATTTGGTAAATACTTACTTTCACCTGATGGAGGACTATACTGCGTGTTACTTGTTATATCTGGCATTGGTGGAGGGGGAGGTGGTGGTGGCGCTGCCGGTTGTCCAGCCTGAGATGCCAACATAGCAGATTGGTATTCTGACTTAGGCTGTGTTGATCTCAAATCCACCTTAGCAAGGCCAGGCAAAGGCATGTATTCTCCTCTGAACTGTGGAGGTATATTTTGCTGAGGAACTGCTGTTGCTGTGGTCTGATACTGCGATGTTCTCTGTTCTTGTTTATCCCTCTGGCTGGCCAGGTAAGCCATGCTGGGGGCGTAATGACTCTCGACTGTTGGACCCACTGGCTGCGGTGGTGGTGGAGCTGGCGGTATATTGGCTACTGGCTGCTGTTGAGACTGGGGTGGCATTGGGGGAGGCTGTTGTGGTCTTCCAATGGTTACGTGTGGTGACTGATACTGCCCTGGTGGAGGAGGAGGAGGTGGAGGCGGGTTGGGCACCTTGGAAGGTCTTGTATGCATAATTTCACTGGGGGCAGCATAGTCTTTAGGAACTGCTGGAGGCTCCGGTGGTTTATGAGACGGTCTAGGTAATGTCCCTCTACCTGATCTGTTAATTGTACCAGTATTGCTGACAGGGGCACTGTCATTGGAGCTCACGGTACCTGTACTACTAACAGACGGTGTCCTGGTCATTCTAGGATTTGTAGAACTGGCAATTTTAAGACCGTGACCAACATCATCCAAGCTTACATAGTCTACTGGTTTACGTACATATTTGATAGGTCTTTCTGGAGATGATGGTGCAATGATTTTATGTGTGCGTATAATATTGCGATTCGTCGTTAGTACACCAATCTCTCGCCTTGCCACTTTTTCTTTATGTATACTGACAGTCTGTGGGTAGAAATATATGATTATAATAAATAAATATTTATTTATTTTTCTAAGGAAGATGCTACTAAATTTCATTTACATTTCATGCATGTTACAAAGATGAAAAAATAAAATAAAAATATGAAGTTACCATACTCGGATTGATTGTACAAAATGAAGTGAAAATAGTACGTTTTGTCTGTTCAGGAAATCTTGCAAAAATGTTGGTGATATGCCGAAACCTCTTAGAAGTGCTAACCTGAGCTGATTTACCAAAACCCCTGGCATTACTCACCTGAGCTATGTGATTTACCAAAACCCCTGGCATTACTCACCTGAGCTATGTGATTTACCAAAACCCCTGGCATTACTCACCTGAGGTATAGTGATATGCCAAAACTCCTGGCATTACTCACCTGAGCTATGTGATTTACCAAAACCCCTGGAATTAGTAACCTGAACTACATGTTATGCCAAAACTCCTGGCATTACTCACCTGAGCTATGTGATTTACCAAAACCCCTGGAATTAGTAACCTGAACTACATGTTATGCCAAAACTTCTGGCATTACTCACCCAAGCTATGTGATATGCCAAAACTTTTGGCATTACTCACCTGAGTTATGTGATATAACGAAAACCCCTGCACCACTCACCTAAGCTATATGATAATAGATATGCCAAAACTTTGGGCACTATCACCTAAGCTATGTGATATGCCAAAACCCCCGGCACTACCGTACTCACCTGAGCTATGTGATTTATATTTGACTCCATATGAGCCATTTGTGTTGCTTGTAAATCCAGCATTTGTAACATATTGGTTGCTAGCGTATTGATTTGGTATGCTACACTGGCTAAGGACTGGGTTGTGTAACTTTTGGTTTCTTCCAAGGCAGCCATCTTGTCACCTGACTGAAATTAAATAAAACTGTCAACCATTCTGTGTATATTTATTGTGATTTACCAGCTGCTTTTTAGTTCCCAATTTTACTGTAATAAAGGAGGATTGTTGGGTGATCCCGAAACCAAGAAACTACAGTTCAAGCCTATACAAACCACCACATTTGGGCCAAACTGAAACTTTGCATTTTTTTAGAGTCATAGGTCCTGAAAAAGATGCTTCGAAAAATCAGCAATTATCACACTATGGAATCTGTTGAAACTTTGAAAACAACTGTCTCTTTCACTCATCATTTTGAAAGTGACGTTATACGTAACTTTCAACCGCTTTGAAATCAAACAATAATTTTTATAGTATTCTTTTTAAGTGACATGACAAATTAGTTTTGACACCCATTGACTTTAGAAACAATGATAGTTGTGAGCTAAATAAAATAAAAAAAACAACAACAAAAACATTTTTCGGTCAATGACTTCCAGGTCAGCCGATATGGTGATTGTTATTTTACTAACATTTTATTGCTTGTCAAGCAATGGAAACTATCTCTGTAGATTAATAAATTTATTATTATTATTATTATAGGCTTGTAGCTTGCAATGTGTAGGTTTCACAATCAACTCTATAGCGAATGATACTTTATTCCTACCGACAATAAAACAAAAAATACAGCAAAATCAAATGCTACAGAAATTACACATTGAAGTATAAATGCCAGTGGTCATCACATGTGCCGACATGCCACAGATATGGGTCCCATGCAAATATTTATCAGAAAGCAATGTGTACACATTCACATTTATATTTTAGAAACACTTTTCATTGTATGCCCGCCCCTTATCTTAACTGAAATGCTAACCCTCAAGCCCCAAATACAATTGTATATGCCCTTCTTGAGGACACCTATTGTTATACAATTGATTTGGAGGTGGAGGGTAGGGGTAGATTTAGGAGTAGATGTTGGGGTACAATGGAAAGTCTTTCCGTTATCTCTTGTCTAGCTTTGTTTCCACACCCTAACTGATGATGAATTTGCAAACTGTATTTGTGCCTTGATTATCTAGGCAGGACCACGGCTGAGGATTATGCAAGATCACAAAATGTATTATCATTTACGCTTGGAATCTCATTGACATCGAAAAGCTTGACATTCGACATTCTCTACATATCAATGAATGTCATTTCAAAAAGTGTTATGGGCGGGTCACTCATGTAATGTGTTTCTATCGCGGAAAACGGATGGACACAACCAGGAAGCGATATAAATGGTCATGTAACGGACACCTCATCGCTGCAACAAACGACAATTGTGCTAAAATAATGGTAATAAATCACGAAAATACGGTACCAACCTGAAGATAGTTATGTTCACAGTACTCTGCCACTCTTTCTAAATTTGTGTGACTGTCCTGGAGGGCCTGCCGCCCGCCAGGAATCTCGCTCTCAAACAAAGTTTCCAGCGCTGACATTTTGCTCGGAAATGACCTTCACGCGAATGATGCATCATGGGATGTGTTATGGTTAAAATGGTTCGTTGTATCGTTTCTCCAGTGGTGTATATCGATAGCCCAAATCGCAAGTTGGTTTTAAGCGAAATTGCTCACAATTAAATCAGGATATCACTTACAGTACGAATAACATGTTGTTTTAAGGGTTCAATATTAAACAAACAAAGATAAATATGTTTGAATTACTAAAAATACTGCTTCAATAAATCGGGGGGGGGGGGGTAATCTGCCAACTTGTCAGACAATAATTTTTTTTTTTTTTTTCAGGTGGACCGTAACATTACGATTATCAGTACCCGCTTCTTACTAATCCAACTCTGGAAGTAGAGTATCGTCAATAGGCCGGTATACACAAACATTAATTTTTGTCTTGTGTTTTCACATTGTTGACTGGAGTCAATGTCCAATATTTACTATAGACTTTACAAAATGGGGTATATTTTATTTGAGAAACTGCAAAAACAATATGTCATCACTCAGACAGGGACAAAACCAATCAGTTACGCTATTCGTGGTTAAATGATAATTAAAAAAAAAAAAAACGTTGTAATCACGTGCTGTGTTCAGTGTGTAGGATAGATGGGATAGGATAGGATATTTTACTTGGAATGTACACAAAAACAATGCTTGAGTAAAGTCCAATATAAAGAACATAAAGTAACACAACTAATCTAAAAAAATTAAATAATTTTAAAATCTGAAAAACAAAATTAGCTAAAATACTACAAACATATTTGTCTACACTTGAGAAAACATTAATAATTATGTTCAGTATATGTAACTTCCAACAATACGAATACCCCCCAGTAGTCTGTGTCACCAAATACATCGATAAAACACGGTCGCCACGGTAGCATACGGTGGGTGAATTTGTCTGATGTTTTCAAGTTATACAAACTACTGTAAAATGATTAATTTTCACTGGGTTTAAATTTCACTGATTAAGCATTTCAGGCATATTCAGTGGGTTTTAGATTCACACATACAGTTTTATCATTTAGATAATGTGTTCTATGCTAAATTTTACATATTCACTGGGTTTTAGGTTTGGCTCATTTTCCAGTCAGCGAAATAAGCAAAATTAAAACTCAGTGAATAATTAACCTTTTTACAGTATTGGTAACATATGGATAGGCACCTTCGTTTTTTCCTCAGACAACAGTTGCTTGAGGGTTTTTTTTCATGGTCTGCAGTACTTTTGTGAGTCGCGAATACAAATCCAGGTCTGATATTTACATATGTTATGTGTATATAAACAAAGCATACACAGTTGTTTGAATTAAAGTTAGCCGTGAATTTGGGGTTTTCAGAAAGTATTAATAAAAGCGATTTCTTCTATATAGCACCCACGAATTTGTCATACCATGGAGGTATACGCACTGCCATATTCTAGCTAATACACTAAATGTATACCAAATTTTGACAAACTTAATGAAAATATTACTAAGTGATGAGAAAATGTTAATTCCTTTAGCACAATATTTAAAACAAGCAGCCTGTCGGCTAAGATAGTCCCGCTGTT